>NC_134399.1:114470839-115111119 GCF_050003625.1 Haematobia irritans | reverse complement strand
GTCTTGTTGACGGTCAAACCTAAGAAAAATGCAAAGGGTTCAACAATAGCTCATTGAACAGATGAGTGAGGTAACACAAATAGCAAATTGTCCGTCATTTGGGAATGGGTATATATCGATCTTTGAAAGTTTGTATGGTTAGAGCCGCGATATTGGCCAAGTGGTAAGCCCAATTTTGAAACACTAGGTAGACTGGCACCACGGTTGTCACTTGAGCAAAAAATATTCTACCAAAATTGTTATTGTGAAAAAGTGTTTCTTCAAAAGAACAACTTTATTATTTTATTTTAGAAGTTCAATATTTTTTTACTCACTCGTAATAACGAAAATTTATTTGAGTGTATAAATTATCCCTTGAATTGTAAATGTGTGGAAGTTTTAAATATTATTAGTTTGCACCAACAAGAAAACGTTACTACTTCTACAAAAGGCAGCAAAAGGGAGACTTTGATAGTACGGCTTAAAACAAGAATTAAAATTTTTAACGATATTGACTTTATAGGATATTTTTATAGAAAATTTTGTCGAAATGTTATTTTTATAGAAAATTTTGTCGAAATGTTATTTCTGTAGAAAATTTTGTCGAAATGTTATTTCTGTAGAAAATTTTGTCAAAATTTTATTTCTATAGAAAATTTTGTCAAAATATTATTTCTATAGAAAATTTTCTCAAAATTTTATTTCTATAGAAAATTTTCTCAAAATTTTATTTCTATAGAAAATTTTCTCAAAATTTTATTTCTATAGAGAATTTTGTCAAAGTTTTATTTCTATAGAGAATTTTGTCAAAATTTTATTTCTACAGAAAATTTTGTCTACATTTTATTTCTATAGAAAATTTGGTCAAAATTTTATTTCTACAGAAAATGTTGTCAAAATTTTATTTCTATAGAAAATTTTATCAAAATTTTATTTCTAAAGAAAATTTTTGTCAAAATGTTTTTTCTATAGAAAATTTTATCAAAATTTTATTTCTAAAGAAAATTTTTGTCAAAATGTTATTTCGACAGAAAATTTTACCAACATTTTATTTCTAAAGAAAATTTTTGTCAAAATGTTATTTCTATAGAAAATTTTGTCAAAATGTTATTTCTATAGAAATTCTTCAACATTATATTTCCATACAAAATTTTGTCAAAATTTTATTTCTATAGAAAATTTTGTAAAAATGTTATTTCTATGGAAAATTTTGTCAAAATTTTATTTCTATAGAAAATTTTGTCAAAATTGTATTTCTATAGAAAATTCTGTCAACATTTTATTTTATAGAAAATTTTGTCAAAATTTCATTTCTACATAAATTGTCAATTTTTTTTCATAGACAATTTTGTCAATTTTTTTTCCATAGACAATTTTGTCAAAATTTCATTCCGATAGAAAATTTTATTTCTATAAAAAATTTGTCAAAATTGTGTCAAAATTTTATTTCTATAGAACATTTTGTCAAAATGTTATTTCTGTAGAACATTTTGTCAAAATTTTATTTCTATAGAAAATTTTATCAAAATTTTATTTCTATAGAAAAGTTTGTCAAAATTTTATTTCTATAGAAAATTTTGTCAAAATTTTATTTTTATAGAACATTTTGTCAAAATTTTATTTCTATAGAAAATTTTGTCGAAATTTTATTTCTATATAAAATGTGGTAATGAAAGCGTTGACTTTCAATTTTTTCAAACGTTGGAAAAACCAAATTTTAAAATTATTGACTTTATAGGATAGTATATTTCTACAGAAAATTTTGTCGAAATTGTATTTCTATAGAAAAGTTTGACAAAAATTTTTTCTATAGAAAATTTTTTTCCATAGACAATTTAGTCAAAATATTATTTCTTCAGAAAATTTTCTCAAAATTGTATTTCTATAGAAAATTTTGTCAAAATTTTATTTCTATAGAACATTTTGTCAAAATTTTATTTCTAAAGAAAATTTTTGTCATAATGTTATTTCTATAGAAAATTTTACACAAAATTTTATTTCTATAAAAAATGTTTTCAAAAATTTTACTTCCATAGAAAATTTTGTCAAAATTTTATTTCTATAGAAAATTTTGTCAAAATTTTATTTCTATAGAAAATTTTGTCAAAATTTTATTTCTATAGAAAATTTTGTCAAAATTTTATTTCTATAGAAAATTTTGTCAAAATTTTATTTCTATAGAAAATTTTGTAAAAATTTTATTTCTATATAAATTCTGTCAATTTTTTTTCCTAGATAGTTTTGTCAATTTTTTTTCCATAGACAATTTTGTCAAAATATTATTTCTATAGAAATTTTTATTTCTATAGACAATTTTGTCAAAATTTTATTTCTATAGAAAATTTTGTCAAATTTTTATTTCTATAGAAAATTTTGTCAAAATTTTATTTCTATAGAAAATTTTATTTCTATATAAATCCTGCCAATTTTTTTTTGTAGATAATTTTGTCAATTTTTTTTTTCCATAGACAATATTGCCAAAATGTTATTTCTATAGACAATTTTGTCAAAATTTTATTTCTATAGGAAAAATTTTCAACATTGTATTTTTATAGAAATTTTTAAGCATTATATTTCCATGCAAAATTTTGTCAAAATTTTATTTCCATACAAAATTTTGTCAAAATTTTATTTCTATGGAAAATTTTGTCAAAATTTTATTTCTGTAAAAAATTTTGTCAACATTTTATTTCTATAGAAAATTTTGTCCAAATTTTATTTCTACATAAATCCTGTCAATTTGTTTTCATAGATAATTTTGTCAATTTTTTTTTTCCATAGACAATTTTGTCAAAATTTTATTTCTATAAAAAATTTTGTCAAAATTTTTTTCCATAGACAATTTTGTCAAAATGTTATTTTTGTAGAAAATTTTCTCAAAATTGTATTTCTATAAAAAATTTTGTCAAAATTTTATTTCTATAGAACATTTCGTCAAAATTTTGTTTCTATAGAACATTTTGTCAAAAATTTATTTCTATAGACATTTTGTCAAAATTTTATTTCTATAGAAAATTTAATCAAAATTTTATTTCTATAGAAAATTTTGTCAAAATTTTGGTTCTATATTAAATGTTGTAATGATAATCATAACGTTACTTTCAAATTTTTCAAACTTTGGGAAAGCCGAAATTTAAAATATTTAACTTTTTGAATTTTGAGTCAACTTTCCGCCTGTGGGATATTTGAAAAGTCGAAGTCGCATTTATCTTTCATTTCAAATTTGAATATTCGGTTTTTTTTCCATTAAAAGTCTATAAGCCCTGGTTGGTCAATATTAGAATTTGATGTTAACTTGATTTTTTTTTTTAAATTTGGAAATTCGAAATTGAAAATAGTCGAGTTTTTGAGTTTGACGAAGGTCGATATTACGAATTGTATTTTGTTTCCAAATTCGCTACAAGTCAATTTTCCAACTTTGCGATTTTTGAAAAGTCAACTTAAATGTGAATTCTTAATTATATTTTATTTTATTTTATTTATTTATTTATTTATTTTTTTTTTTTTTAAATGCCTAGAAGTTTGGTTTAGCAGAATAGCCAATTTTAGCTGACACTAAGGTTTGATTAGTCGATTTCGAAAAAATTAAATTAGAAAACTATAAAACGTCGACTTCGTCGTTGCGAGTTTTTGAGCTAAAAGTCGAAAATTCCATTTACGAGTACCTAATACCTACGATTTTTTAAATTTGATAATAGCACCATATGAGAAAAATTTCTTTTGTTTTTCATTATAGATTGTAGTAGGCCACTTGATCTATTATGTGCGTGACAGATATTCTAACCATTGCACCACGTTAGACGATTCATGCAAATTGAAGACATTACTTCTTATGACTTAAACAAATAACTATGAGTTTACTAAAATTTTGTTTTATATTTTCATTACAGGTGAATTTGATATGCGTGTGAAATCGTGTGTTGCCTCTGATGGCTCTGGTCATGTCATTAATTTATCGGATGAATTCGGATGTGTTCTTAGGCCAAAAATGATATCACGTTTCCTGAAATCAAGAGCTCCTGATGAGAGGGCTACCGTAATTACCTATGCCTTCTTCCATGCCTTTAAATTCCCCGATGCCTTAAGTGTTCACATCAAATGCAAAGTGGAAATCTGTCGCCATGGATGCTTGGATCATTGCCAGTCGGCCGATAACTCCAATGAACGTAAAGACGTCATAGGTCATGATCAAATGATGAACAAAAATGATTTGCTACATGAAATGGCTAACAATCATCATGGCATGTCCTCGAATATGCATCACAATATTGGCGGAGGAGGTCACACAAATGAAGTGGGTGTGGGTTCTGTTAGTGGTGGAGGCAACATGGGTCATGGAGGCCATGGAGCTGGTGAAATAGATCATGATGTCTTCTATGATGATATCATCCATAATCGCAAACAGCTATCTCAGATTAATAGTGGCATAGCCAATATATTGGATCATTTTCAGAATGTCCATGAGAAGAGTGCCAATTTACCACCTCGGCCAGTTCATGAGGATCCTGAGGAACAAGATTTGGATGATATATTTGGTGAAGAGGATTTGGCCAATTTGGATGAGGCTCAATATATGGAATTACGTAATAGTGGTAAATTCCCTCATGGTCCACGTCAATTGGCCCAAAAACGTATGGGCATACCTATGGCTGGTCCACGATCATTGGAGCCCAAAGATGATACGCCCAGACCTGTTTATCGACCACAAGCTGAAGCTTTAACACAAAATCGTGAAGATCATATAGATTTGGATGCAGCAACCAAAGAGCCGGAAGGTGACGATGGTTCACTAAAGAAGAGTGGTGGTGATAATAAAACTACAGCAGAGGGTACACCTAGGCGACGTCGCCGTTCCATAGTAATATCAGATCGTAAAGTCCGTAGTGCCGATGTGGGTGTGAGTGGCCTCTATGATGTAATTTCTGAAGCCGACTTAGCCTTTTCACCAGATACCAAACAAGAAGCTGTAACCGTGTTCCAAGGCAAAATAACCGAAGAAGTTGTCTATGGCATTTGTATGCCGGTCCCTGGTTTCAGTATCCTTTTCATTGTGGTTATATCGGCCACTATAGTGTCGGCCTTAATAGCTGGCTCTCTACTCTATCGCTATCAGTTACAAAAGGAAGCCATGGCAAAGGAGGCTCCCATGCCGGTTTATGGTACTTTAGCTTCTTGGATGACCCTGCGTATGTTCCGTATGCGCCAGCAAGCCCAACAACAACATGAACAGAATGCCGCTCAAAATGCAGCGGCCGTAGCAGCTGTTCACAACTCTCTATCGGCGGCAGCAGCAGCGGCGGCCACATTATCACATGAGTCTATGCAATAGGAAAGGCTAACAACAAAACTGGCGAAAATATCAAAACCGCAAAAGGAAGAATTTAACAAAAAAAAACAACAGAAAATAGGAATAAGAAGACCAGCTAGAAACAACGACAAACATTGACTGAATATTAAGAAAAAAAGAAACAAAATGAAATGAAAGAGAAATATTTATTGCAAAAAAAAAACTATATATAATAAATCCATTCCATTGAAAGTCTTAAATACACTTAACAAACAAAAAACAAAAAAGAAACAATTTCGGGCATAACTGCAATAGTTGTTTAATTTATTTATTATTATTTTTTATGAAATAATATTTACTTTTATTTTTAAAATAATTGTCCAAATTTTATTTTTGTATTTTAATGAAATGAACAAATTAATTTATTTATTTATATACACTTAAATTTTTAAAATAATAATTTTTTGTTTATAGTCTATAAGTTGTCATACCATTTATTTTTGTAACAAAATGAAATATTCACTTCAATATTTCCTGTACGAAATACTTTTTGGTGCTTTCCCATGGTGCATTTAGTTAAATCTACACACTTCACACTTGTCCTTGATTTCGAACAAATCTCTTTATGGTGTTTCTATTTCATAATCAACCTTTATTTTTTAAGTTTATCTATTATCTTTTAAGTTAAAAATAATATTTATGTCAATATACTCTATAAAATTTATTTAAGTTTTCTTTTTTTGAAATTCTAAATAAAATTTAATTTTCCCAAAAAAAATTTCATTTTGGATTTTGTACTAATGATCAGGAATTAAAATTATTTTCGCTCTAGGACGCATAGTTTATGAGCTATTAGTTTTCATATATGAAGTTGATTTTCATATATGAAGTTGATTTCGATGACATTTTGAATTGTTTAGGGATGAATTAAGCTCCGTTTCGCTCAAGGTCACATAGTTTAGGAGATATGTGTAAAAGAAGATTTGCATATAAGAATTTAGTTTTTTTTTTTTGATTTCGCTGGAAATTTGGTTTTTTCTGGGGATGATCTCGAATTAACCTCCTTTTTGGTCAAAATTTTATTTCTATAGAAAATTTTGTCAAAGTTTTGTTTCCATAGACAATTCTTTCAAAATATTATTTTTATATAAAGTTTTTCAAAATGGCATTTCTATAAAAAAATTTAAAATTTTATTTCTACAGAAAATTTTGTCAAAATTGTATTTCTACAGAAAATTTTGTTAAAATTGTATTTCTATAAAAAATTTTGTCAACATTTTATTTCAATAGAAAATTGTTTCAAATTTTTTTCTATGGACAATTATTTCCATGGACAGTTTAGTAAAAATTTTATATTTATAGAAAATTTTGTCACAATTTTATTTTTTTAGATTTTTTTTTTTCAAAATTTTATGTCTATAGACAAGTAGCGTCGTTACCCGGCCCGCTTCGCTGCGTCTTCCAAAGCATATTTTCGTTATCTTAGTCAACTACATATTTCGAATACTTGTTTTTTTTTCGTTTATATACAGAAATAGGGCGGTCAATCAGATGTAAAACGGACCGGCTTAGTAAACGTCGGGTAGGGGGTGTTCCCTTTCAACCAATTTTTTTATACCCTCCACCATAGGATGGGGGTATATTAACTTTGTCATTCCGTTTGTAACACATCGAAATATTGCTCTAAGACCCTATAAAGTATTTATATTCTGGGTTGTGGTGAAATTCTGAGTCGATCTGAGCATGTCCGTCCGCCCGTCTGTTGAAATCACGCTAACTTCCGAACGAAACAAGCTATCGACCTAAAACTTGGCACACGTAGTTGTTATTGATGTAGGTCGGATGGTCTTGCAAATGGGCCATATCGGTCCACTTTTACGTAGAGCCCCCATATAAACGGACCCCCACATTTGGCTTACAGACCCTCTAAGAGAAGCAAATTTCATCCGATCCGTCTGAAATTTGGTACATGGTTTTGGTATATGGTCTCTAACAATCATGCAAAATTGGTCCAAATCGGTCCATAATTATATATAGCCCCCATACAAACCGATCCCCAGATTTGGCTTGCGGAGCCTCAAAGAGAAGCAAATTTCGCCCGATCCGGCTGAAATTTGGTACATGGTTTTGGTATATGGTCTCTAACAACCATGCAAAAATTGGTCCACATCGGTCCATAATTATATATAGCCCCCATACAAACCGATCCCCAGATTTGGCTTGCGGAGCCTCAAAGAGAAGCAAATTTCGCCCGATCCGGCTGAAATTTGGTACATGGTTTTGGTATATGGTCTCTAACAACCATGCAAAAATTGGTCCATGTCGGTCCATAATTATATATAGCCCCCATATAAACCGATCCCCAGATTTGGTTTGCGGGTCTTCAAAGGGAAGCAAATTTTATCCGATCCGGCTGAAATTTGGTACATGGTTTTGGTATCTAACAACCATGCAAGAATTGGTCCACATCGGTTCATAATTATATATAGCCCCCATATAAACCGATCCCCAGATTTGGCTTGCGGAGTCTCTAAGAGAAGCAAATTTCATCTGATCCTGTTGAAATTTGGAACATGGTGTTAGTATATGGTTTCTAACTACCGTGCCAGTATTGTTCCATATCGGTCCATAATTATATATAGCCCCCATATAAACTGTTCTCCAGATTTCACCTCCGGAGCCTCTTGGAAGAGCAAAATTCATCCAATCCGGTTCAAATGTGGAACGTGGTGTTAGTATATGATCTCTAACATCCGTGCAAAAATTGGTCCACATCGGTTCATAATTATATATAGCCCCCATATAAACCGATCTCCAGATTTGGCTTGCGGAGCCTCTAAGAGAAGCAAATTTCATCCGATCCGGTTGAAATTTGGAACGTGGTGTAAGTATATGGCCGCTAACAACCATTCCAAAATTGGTCGGTCTATAGTTATATATAGGCGATCCCAAATCACACAAAAATTGGTCCATATCGGTTCATAATCATTGGCACTCGAGCCAAAAATAATTTACCAAAATTTTATTTCCATAGAAAATTTTGTCAAAATTTTATTTCTATAGAGAATTTTGTTAAAATTTTATTTCTATAGAAAATTTTGTTAAAATTTCATTTCTATAGAAAATTTTGTCAAAAGTTTATTTTTATAGAGAATGTTGTCAAAATTTTATTTCTATAGAAAATTTTGTCAACATTTTATTTCTATGGAAAATTTTGTCAACATTTTATTTCTATAGAAAATTTTGTTTAAATTTTATTTCAATAGAAAATTTAGTTAATTTAATATATACTTCGTATGGATTTACTTACTATTTAGAAGACGGTGTTAGGAGGTTTTACGATACCTTGCCATCGGTAAGCGTTACCGCAACCCAAGTAATTCGATTGTGGATGGCAGTGTTCAGAAGAAGGTTCTACGCAATCCATGGTGGAGGGTACATAAGCTTCGAACTTACGGCCGTATATACTTGTTTGTTTTTTTTTTTTTTTTTTTTTTTGATTTCGCCGGAATTTTGGTTTTTCCTTGGGATCATCTCGAATTAACTTTCTTGTTGGTCAAAATTTTATTTCTATAGAAAATTTTGTTAACGTTTTGTTTCCATAGACAATTCTTTCAAAATATTATTTTTATAGAAAGTTTTTAAAAATGGCATTTCTATAAAAAATTGTAATATTTTATTTCTTTAGAAAATTTTATTAAAATTGTATTTCTATAGAAAATATTGTCAAAATTTTATTTAAATAGAAAATTGTGTCAAAATTTTATTTCCATAGACAATTTTGTCAAAATTTTATTTCCATAGGCAGTTTTATCAAAATTTTATTTCTATAGAAAATTTTGTCACAATTTTATTTTTATAGAAAATTTTCTCAAAATTTTATTTCTATAGACAACTAGCGTTACCCGGCCCGCTTCGGGTAGCGCAGAAATAGAGCGGTTATGCAGATGTAAAACGGACCGGCTTAGTAAACGTCGAGTAGGGATGTTCCCTTTCAACCAATTTTTTGTTTTTTATTCTGTTGGACAATCTTCTACATTTCCTGTTGGACAATCTTCTACATTTCCTTTGAATTTCAAGCGTGGTTTGTCAAGGGGAGGTACACTTCTCCTCAACATACCGTCCAATAAATCGGAAAAAGTAAAAGTACTTAAATAACATATTTACCATATTAACCTTTATTAAAGTGTTGGACTCGGAGAACATGCCTTTCCCAAACATATACCGGAAAATGAAGCACCCTCTACGTTGAAGCACCCTACCCTGTCAACTTCATGTAAATTTAAGTTTTTTACTTAAATAGTCTTGCAGAAGCCTGTGGAAAAGTCATAAAATTATGTACCGAGTTCCCATTTATCGAAAATCCTCTACTTTCTATTTTTAAACAAGTAAGGAAAGTAGATCTAAATTTTGTAGATCTAAATTTTCAATACCATATCACATCCGTCAAATGTGTTGGGGGCTATATATAAAGGTTTGTCCCAAATACATACATTTAAATATCACTCGATCTGGACAGAATTTGATAGACTTCTACAAAATCTATAGACTCAAAATTTAAGTCGGCTAATGCACTAGGGTGGAACACAATGTTAGTAAGAAAATATGGGAAACATTTAAATCTGAAGCAATTTTAAGGAAACTTCGCAAAAGTTTATTTATGATTTATCGCTCGATATATATGTATTAGAAGTTTAGGAAAATTAGAGTAATTTTTACAACTTTTCGACTAAACAGTGGCGATTTTACAAGGAAAATGTTGGTATTATGGCCATTTTTGTCGAAATCAGAAAAACATATATATGGGAGCTATATGAACAGATTTCAACCAAATTTGGCACGCATAGCAACAATGCTAATTCTACTCCATGTGCAAAATTTCAACTAAATCGTAGCAAAAATTGGCCTCTGTGGTCATATGAGTGTAAATCGGGCGAAAGCTATATATGGGAGCTATATCTAAATCTGAACCGATTTCAATAAAATTTGGCACACTTGACTACACTACTAATTGTAAAGGGTGATACGGTCAAAATTTGGTCAAGGGAAAACGCGTGTAAATCGGTGAAATCGTTTATTTAAAAAATCAAATTAAATTGCTTTTTCAAGTTCAATTAGTATAAAATTCAGGAAAATATTCAGTTAGGCTTTCGCTTTTCCAAATCCGAATTGCCGGGCCTCACGCTTGACACCTGCCATCAGATTTTGTACAGCCACCTTGTCCACCTTCTTCGCCGCAGAAAGCCAGTTTGCCTTGAACTGCTGCTCGTCCTTAGCAGTTTGTTTGGTCTTCTTTAGGTTCCGCTTGACAATAGTCCAGTATTTCTCAATTGGGCGGAGCTCTGGCGTGTTGGGAGGGTTCTTGTCCTTGGGAACCACCTGCACGTTGTTGGCGGCGTACCACTCCATGGCCTTTTTACCGTAATGGCAAGATGCCAAATCCGGCCAAAACAGTAAGGAACAACCGTGTTTCTTCAGGAAAGGCAGCAGACGTTTATTCAAACACTCTTTCACGTAAATTTCTTGGTTGACAGTCCCGGAAGCTATGAAAATGCTGCTTTTCAAGCCACAGGTACAGATGGCTTGTCAAACCAGATATTTCTTTGCGAACTTTGACAGTTTTATGAGCTTGAAAATATCTGCTACCTTTCCCCTTCCTTTTGCCGTATAAAACTCCTGTCCCGGAAGCTGCTTGTAGTCGGCTTTGACGTAGGTTTCGTCGTCCATTACCACGCAGTCAAACTTCGTCAGCATCGTCGTGTACAACCTCCGGGACCGCGCTTTCGCCGTCGCATTTTGTTTATCATCGCGATTTGGAGTCACTAGCTTCTTGTAAGTCGATAGTCCGGCTCGTTTTTTGGCTCGATGCACGGTTGTAGACGATACACCCAGCTTATTTGCGGCATCTCGGAGAGAGAGGTTAGGGTTTCGCTTGAAACTACCGGCAACTCTCTTTGTCGTCTCAGCGGCTTTCGGTTTTCGATTTCCCCCCGATCCAGATTTCCTGGCTGTCGACAAACGTTCCCCAAATACTTTCATTACATTTGTAACGGTTGATTTGGCAACTTTTAGCGATTTTGCCAGCTTTGCGTGCGAGTAGCTCGGATTTTCGCGATGCGCGAGCAAAATTTTGATACGCTGCTCTTCTTGCTTGGACGGCATTTTGACAACTGAAGAGTGAATCCAAAATCAAAATAGGAGCAACATTCTACACACACACACCTTCAAAATGAGGGGTGTTCAGGTTTTTTAAATGCAAAATTGAAAGAAATACGTCAAGTTTATATTGACCAAATTTTGACCGTATCACCCTTTACTCCTAGTGCAAAATTTCAACCAAATTGGGGTAAAACTCTGGCTTCTGAGACCGTATTAGTCCATATCGGGCGAAAGATATATATGGGAGCTATATCTAAATCTGATCCGATTTCAATAAAATTTCGCACACTTAACTATATATTATAAGTCCACATCAGGCAAAATATATATATATATATATATATATATATATATATATATATATATATATATATATATATATATATATATATATATATATATATATATATATATATATATATCTATATATATATATATATATATATATATATATATATATATATATATATATATATATATATATATATATATATATATATATATATATATATATATATATATATATATATATATATATAGTGTAGTGAAGTATGCCAAATTTTATAGAAATCGGTTCAGATTTACATATAGCTCCCATATATAGCTCTCGCCCGATTTACACTCATATGACCACAGAGGCCAATTTTTGCTACGATTTAGTTGAAATTTTGCACAGAGAGTAGAATTAACATTGTAGCTATGCGTGCCAAATTTGGTTGATATCGGTTCAGATTTAGATATAGGTCCCATATATAGCTTTCGCCCGATTTACACTCATATGACCACAGGGGCCAATTTTTAACTCCGATTTAGTTGAAATTTTGCACTGGGAGTAGAATTAGCATTGTTGCTATGCGCGCCAAATTTGGTTGAAACCGGTTCAGATTTAGATAATGCTCCCATATATATGTTTTTCTGATTTCGACAAAAATGGCCAAAATACCAACATTTTCCTTGTAAAATCGCCACTGCTTAGTCGAAAAGTTGTATAAATGACTCTAATTTTCTTAAACTTCTAATACATATATATCGAGCGATAAATCATAAATAAACTTTTGCGAAGTTTCCTTAAAATTGCTTCAGATTTAAATGTTTCCCATATTTTCTTACTAACATTGTGTTCCACCCTAGTGCATTAGCCGACTTAAATTTTGAGTCTATAGATTTTGTAGAAGTCTATCAAATTCTGTCCAGATCGAGTGATATTTAAATGTATGTATTTGTGGACAAACCTTTATATAGCCCCCAACACATTTGACGGATGTGATATGGTATTGAAAATTTAGATCTACTTTCCTTACTTGTTTAAAAATAGAAAGTAGAGGATTTTCGATAAATGGGAACTCGGTACATAATTTTATGACTTTTCCACAGGCTTCTGCAAGACTATTTAAGTAAAAAACTTAAATTTACATGAAGTTGACAGGGTAGGGTGCTTCAACGTAGAGGGTGCTTCATTTTCCGGTATATGTTTGGGAAAGGCATGTTCTCCGAGTCCAACACTTTAATAAAGGTTAATATGGTAAATATGTTATTTAAGTACTTTTACTTTTTCCGATTTATTGGACGGTATGTTGAGGAGAAGTGTACCTCCCCTTGACAAACCACGCTTGAAATTCACAGGAAATGTAGAAGATTGTCCAACAGGAAATGTAGAAGATTGTCCAACAGAATAAAAAACAAAAAATTGGTTGAAAGGGAACATCCCCTACCCGAGGTTTACTAAGCCGGTCCGTTTTGCATCTGCATAACCGCCCTATTTCTGTATATAATTGTAAAAGCAAGTAGTCGAAGAATATAGTTGACTAAGTTAACGAAAATATCCTTCGGAAGCGGGCCGGGTAACGCTAGTTGTCTATAGAAATAAAATTTTGAGAAAATTTTCTATAAAAATAAAATTGTGACAAAATTTTCTATAGAAATAAAATTTTGATAAAACTGCCTATGGAAATAAAATTTTGACAAAATTGTGTATGGAAATAACATTTTGACAACATTTTCTATAGAAATACAATTTTGACAAAATTTTTTATAGAAATACAATTTTAACAAAATTTTCTGTAGAAATACAATTTTGACAAAACTTTATATAAAAATAATATTTTGAAAGAATTGTCTATGGAAACAAAACTTTGACAAAATTTTCTATAGAAATAAAATTTTGACCAAAAAGGAAGTTAATTCGAGATCATCCCCAGAAAAAAAAAACAAATTTCCAGCGAAATCAAAAAAAAAACCCCTACCACTTTCTGACAAGTTTTAAATTTTCCATTAATTACAGAAAGTCCCATGATAAAAATTAATTATATACATAAATTTTCTTGAATATGTTGATATATATTGACTTATTTTTGGTATGTCGGCGTTTGTTATACATTTTAGTTAAAAATTTCTTAAATATCCCATATTCATGTCTAGAAAATGTATTGGAAATGTATGGATTACATTACTAAATAAAAATCATACAAATTAATTTTGGTTTATACATCATAGAAAAATCCAATATTTCACATTATTGAAAACCATATTATCCTGGAGATAAGAAAAACTGTCTTACCGACCACAGGCAAATATTCTGTATATGCCACCAATACGTAGTTATTTTATTGTTGTGTATCTGTAATGCTTGCAGTTTTCCTAGCAAACACACAAAACCCAAAACAAACAACAAACGCACTCTTACTCTTGTTGTTGTTGTTGGGGACTGTGAATCGCTCTTTTGTCTCTCACCAACACATATCCACCCATATTTATGTGTTGGTAAACAAACTAAGCTGACTCTCACTCTATCCACAATTTTTGGCGCGAACTTGATTTCTTTATGAACAGCAAAAACAAAAACAACCATAAGCATAACACATACCACCCAGCTGACCAAGGTGTCGTCTAACTGGTGTTAATTCTTAATACCCTATTTAACGATCCTGATATCTATGTAACGAAACTTATAAAATAATGAAAGATTAACATTTTTCGATTAATTTTCGAACCCTTTCACCAAAAAAAAAAATATCGAGAAAAATTCTTAGTCGACAACGATATCGAATGTTGCGGCCATGTAGGCATTCGAAAACACGCGAACATGCCAGTATACTAAAGAGAAAACCTGGAATTAGTCTAACAGTACATACTCCTAATACTACTAGGCATAATAATAAAAGCCAATAAAAGGAATTGAAAAACAAACGTACTCACCTTTGATTATAGCCTAGAAAATGGTGGTTTTTAAAATGATTGCAAAATTACGTCAAAAATACGTCATTGTTTTCCACATTTCAATATAAAATGTATGTACTCTTCATTAGAGTCGATCTTTGCAAATTAATAAAACACATATAAAAAATCACATTACCGAGAGGGATTTAACGAAAAATGACGACTGCACTATGCAAGAACAAAACACCGATCATGCTTTTTATACATTTTTAAACTCATGAGATAAAACATGCTCACTCGTATACTCGTATATTTCAATTATGCACATTAATACAGGAAACAACGCATAAAAAGTCAGTTAAGCGTAAAATACATTAACACTCGACTACACAGTGTAAAACTAAAAACAAAACTGCTTGTTCTCACATTTCATAATAACCTGTTTGGGTAAAGAGAGGAAACGGATATGATACACATTCACCTCAAATGGATAAAATCGGAAACTCACTTAGTGTAAGTTTGTTGACATGAGAGCGGGAGAGAGAGAGAGTTATATGTAAACAAATGCTCAATGCTCCAATTTTAGATGTCCATTTGTTGGCAGGCATAATGAAGGTGAGAGTCATAATCCAAAATTTTGCTGAGAATTTTATTTCTTTAGGGAGAGCAAGAGAGTAACAAACATAAGCTGCACATACACTAAGCCATTTGCGAAGAATTACACATTCGCATACATCCACAATATTCATACAAATAGAAAACACGCAGGCACTTATTGAACAGAATGTATCGATTTTTTGCAAATAAATTCGAAAACAATCTTTCTCACTTTTTTCTTCCACCTTTCCAACAGAGTTAGACTTTTTGCACACTCGTATATAATTTGCAAATACATGGAGAACAAACAAAATGTAATCGAAAATAAGAGTAACCCGACAACCGTCCGCACCGCACGAGAATAAAAACCGAACTATTGGTTTGTTTACTGGATACACACAATTAACTGGATGAGTAAAGAGAGGAAGCGTATATAATTCACTTTCAACTCAAATGGATAGAAACGGAAACTCACTTAGTTTTAGTTTGTTTGTATGAGAGCGAAGAGAGAGGGAGACAGGGGCATAATGAACGTGAATGTCAGAATCCACAACATTGCCGAGAACTTTATTTCTTTATGTAGAGAAAGAGAGTAATAACCACAAGCTTGCACATACACTAACCCATTTGTGAAGAAATACACATTGAACAATAGGTATATATAAATATAATGTATAGACAGAATGATCTGATTTTTTGCACAATAATTAGAAAACAATCTTTCTCACTTTTTTTCGTCCACCTTTCCAACAGGGTTAGACTTTTTGCGCACTTGTATATAATTTGCAAATACATACATGGAGAACAAAAAAAATGTAATCGAAAATAAGAGTAACCCGACAACCGTCCGCACCGCACGAAAATAAAAACCGAACTACTGGTTTGTTTACTGGATACACACAATTAACTGGATGAGTAAAGAGAGGAAGCGTATATAATTCACTTTCAACTCAAATGGATAGAAACGGAAACTCACTTAGTTTTAGTTTGTTTGTATGAGAGCGAAGAGAGAGGGAGACAGGGGCATAATGAACGTGGATGTCAGAATCCACAATTTTGCCGAGAACTTTAGTTCTTTACGGAGAGCAAGAGAGTAATAACCGAAGCTTGCACATATTTACACTAACCCATTTGTGAAGAAATACACATTGAAAAATAGGTATATATAAATATAATGTATAGACAGAATGTATCGATTTTTTGCAAATAAATTCGAAAACAATCTTTCTCACTTTTTTAATTCCTTTTCAATGACATTTAATTTTTTGCACACTCGTATACAATTGCAAATACATCGAAAATAAAAAAACAAGTATATACGGCCGTAAGTTCGGCCAGGCCGAATCTTATGTACCCTCCACCATCGATTGCGTAGAAAGTTCTACGAAAGACTGTCATCCACAATCGAATTACTTGGGTTGTGGTATCTTAAAACTTCTTAACATCGTTTTCTGAATTGTGAGTTAGTCCATACGTGTTATATATTAGACAAAATAGTTATGTATAGTTAAGTCTACAAATAATTACGAATCGATATGGACTTTTTGCACGGTACGTAGAGAGCCAGAATTGAAATATGGGGGTTGCCTATATGGTGGCTATATACAATTATGAACTTGATATGGACCAATTTTTGTGTGATTGGAAATCGATTTATCTGAGGGATATATATAACTGTAGACCGATATGGACCTAGTTAAGCATGGTTGTTAACGACCATATACTAGCACAATGTACCAAATTTCAACTCACTCGGATGATTTGGCTTGGTGCATTGGCTCCTCCAAGAGGCTCCAAAACCAAATCTCGGGATCGGTTTATATGGGGCTATATATGATTATGGACTGATATGGACCACTTTTGGCATGGTTGTTAAATATCATATACTATCACCACGTACCAAATTTCAAGCAGACCGGATGAATTTTGCTTCTCCAAAAGGCACCGGAGGTCAAATCTTGGGATCGGTTTATATGGGAACTATATATAATTATGGACTGATAGGAACCAATTCCTGCATGGTTGTTGGATACCATATACTAATATCACGTACCAAATTTCAACCGAATGGGAAGAATTTTGCTCTTCCAACTGGCTCTGGAGGTCAAATCTGTGGATCGGTTTATATGGGGCCTATATATAATTATGAACCGATACCGACCAATTTTTGCATGGGAGTTTGAGGCCATATATTAACACCACGTACCAAATTTCAACTGAATCTGATGAATTTTGCTCTTCCAAGAGGCTCCGGAGGCCAAATCTGGTGATCGGTTTATATGGGGGCTATATATAATTATGGACCGATGTGGACCAATTTTTTCATGGATGTTCGAGACCATATACTAACACCATGTACCAAATTTCAGCCCGATCGGATGAAATTTGCTTCTCTTAGAGGCCTCGCAAGCCAAATCGGTTGATCGGTTTATATGGGGGCTATATATAATTATGGACCGATGTGAACCAATTTTTACATGGTTATTAGAGATCATATACTAACACCATGTACCAAATTTCAGCCGGATCGGATGAAATTTGCTTCTCTTAGAGGCCTCGCAAGCCAAATTTGGGGGTCCGTTTATATGGGGGCTATACGTAAAAGTGGACCGATATGGCTCATTTTCAATACCATCCGACCTACATCAATAGCAACTACTTGTGCCAAGTTTCAAGTCGATAGCTTCTTTCGTTCGGAAGTTAGCGTGATTTCAACAGACGGACGGACGGACATGCTCAGATCAACTCAGAATTTCACCACGACCCAGAATATATATACTTTATGGGGTCTTAGAGCAATATTTCGATGTGTTACAAACGGAATGACAAAGTTAATATACCCCCCATCCTATGGTGGAGGGTATAAAAACATTATCGAAAATGCGAGTAACTCGACAGCCGTGTGCACCGTAAGAAAATACAAACCGAACTACTCGTTTCATGACTGGATGCAGAAAATTAACCTGTTGAGCGAAGAGAGGATGCGGATATAACTTGTAATTGGGGCTGCCAATTTTGCCGGTTTATTGGCATTATGACGATTTTTGACTCAAAAACTAGCAGTTTCCGATTTTTGCCTCGAAAATGACGATATTTACTCCGTTAAACAATTTGGGGAATATCGAGCGAATTCGAAATGTGAAGCGATTTCGATTAAATTTTGCTTACTTTAAGAGTGCTTAATTGTCTTGTATTAAATTTTAAAATTTTTAAGGCTGAATACGACCCCATTTGTTGAAATCGGGCGATACATATATATGGGGAGCTATATCTAAATTTGATCCGATTTTTTTCCAAATTCAGTAGCGTTCGTCCTTGTGGCAAAATAGCACTGAACCAAGTTTCATCAAAATAATTGCGACCGGAATCCTGCGAACAATACACAGACAGACCGACCGATGAACGGAACGATATCGACTCAGGAGGTGATTCTGGGTCATCAGTATGTTTTATGGAGTCTAAAATCAATATTTCTGGTAGGCACATTTTTTTTTCAGATGAATGTTTTATACCCTAACCACTATGTGGGTTAGGGTAAAAAACCTGAATGCCATTAATGTTTTTAATGTTTAGAAACTGAAATTTAGAATATGCAAATAGTTACTGGATGGCGTTCACGTACTTTTCGGCTATGACTTACTCAGAATGCGCAATAGGTTAGGCATAGTGGCAGCCCGATATTTCAGCCTCACTTAGACTATTCAGTCCATTGTGATACCACAGTGGTGAACTTCTCTCTAATCACTGAGTGCTGTCCGATTCTATGTTAAGTTCATTGACAAGGAAAAACCTTTTTATAGCCGAGTCCGAACGGCGTTCCATATTGCAGTGAAACTACTTAGAGAAGCTTTGAAACACTCAGAAAAATGTCACCCGCATTAATGAGGTGGGATAATCCACCGCTGAAAAACTTTTTGGTGTTTGGTCGAAACTGGGTTTATGCCCACGACGCTGTGTATGCAAGCCGGGCATACTAACCACTGCACCACGGTGACTAATACAAACATGTATAGAATTGTGTGTTTTAGTTGAAATGCATACCTTTGTTTTGTTTTTAACCAAACCATATGTTTTATTTTAATATTATAAATTCCCGATCTTTGACGATTTTTAAAATGCAAATACCGATTGTGACGTTTTTTTTCGGGAAAAAGTGACGATTTTTCTTAAAATTTTATTGGCGGCCCTGCCTGTAATAATCCCAGTTGGCAAAAAATGCGACACTTGGTAAGCTTGAGCTTGTAAGCTGGGATAACCATTTTATATATTCGGTGCAAGAAGTAAAATTTGAGTATGTACATTGAAACAATACGAAATAAGCTCTTTTTCGCTCTAGGATACAAAAGAAGTTTATCATAAACAAATTTCGAATTAAGCTTTCATGTAAAATCTGAAAAAATATGAAAAACTTATTTTGCGACAAAATTTATTTTTCGTGGGGTGATCACGAATAAACCTTCTTTCAAGTTTTGAAAATTTCATTCGCATCCCAAAAAATCCAAATTTGTATATAAAAAAACGTCTTTTTCTCCATGCGTGCTAGAGTGATCATCCCTATAGCTTTAAACATTCCATCCAAATTATATGACTAACATCCGTTGCACTTATCTCCTAAACTTAGCGACCTAGAGAGAAAAAAATTGAAAAATCCACCCAAAACCTAAAAAAATTGAAATTTTTATATGAAAAACTTCTTTTGTCCATATCTCCTTAAATATGCGTCCTAGAGCGAAAAGGACTTTAATTCGTGACCACACTCAAAAAATTGAAAAATCCACCCAAAACCTAAAAAAATTGAAATTTTTATATGAAAAACTTATTTTGTCCATATCTCCTTAAATAGAGCGAAAATGACTTTAATTCGTGACCACCCCCAAAAAATTGAAAAATCCACCCAAAACCTAAAAAAATTGAAATTTTTATATGAAAAACTTCTTTTGCCCATATCTCCTAAACTAAGCGTCCTAGAGCGAAAAGGACTTTAATTCGTGACCACCCCCAAAAAATTTAAAAATCCACCCAAAACCTAAAAAATTGAAAATTTTATATGAAAGACTTCTTTTGCCAATATCTCCTTATATATGTGTCCTAGAGCGAAAAGGACTTTAATTCGGGACCACCCCCAAAAAATTGCAAAATCCACCCAAAACCTAAAAAAATTGAAATTTTTATATGAAAAACTTCTTTTGCCCATATCTCCTAAACTAAGCGTCCTAGAGCGAAAAGGACTTTAATGCCCATATCTCCTAAACTAAGCGTCCTAGAGCGAAAAGGACTTTAATTCGTGACCACCACCAAAAAATTGAAAAATCCACCCAAAACCTAAAAAAATTTAAATTTTTATATGAAAAACTTCTTTTGCCCATATCTCCTTAAATATGCGTCCTAGAGCGAAAAGGACTTTGATTCGTGACCACCCCCAAAAAATTGCAAAATCCACCCACAAACTAAAACAATTGAAATTTTTATATGAAAAACTTCTTTTGCCTATATCTCCTAAACTAAGCGTCCTAGAGCTAAAAAGACTTTAATTCGTGACCACCCCCAAAAAATTTTAAAATCCACACAAAACCTAAAAAAAACACATTTTTATATGAAAAACTTCTTTTGCCCATATCTCCTAAACTAAGCGTCCTAGAGCGAAAAAGACTTTAATTCGTAACCATCCCAAAAAATTGAAAAATCCACCCAAAACCTAAAAAAATTTACATTTTTATATGAAAAATTTATTTTGCCCATATCTCCTTAAACAGGCGTCCTAGAGGGAAAAGGACTTTAATTCGTGACCACCCCCAAAAAATTTTAAAAGTTCACCCAAAACCTAAAAAAAAATTAAATTTTTATATGAAATTTTTTTATGAAAGACTTCTTTTGCGCATATCTCCTTAAATATGCGTCCTAGAGCGAAGAGGACTTTAATTCGTGACCACCCCCAAAAAATTGAAAAATCCACCCAAAACCTAAAAAAATTGCAATTTTTATATGAAAAACTTATTTTGCCCATATCTCCTTAAACAGGCGTCCTAGAGCGAAAAGGACTTTAATTCGTGACCACCCCCAAAAATTTTAAAATCCACCCAAAACCTAAAAAAAACACATTTTTATATGAAAAACTTCTTTTGTCCATATCTCCTAAACTAAGCGTCCTAGAGCTAAAAAGACTTTAATTCGTGACCATCCCAAAAAATTGAAAAATCCACCCAAAACCTAAAAAAATTTACATTTTTATATGAAAAACTTATTTTGCCCATATCTCCTTAAACAGGCGTCCTAGAGCGAAAAGGACTTTAATTCGCGGCCACCACCAAAAAATTGAAAAATCCACCCTAAACCTAAAAAATTTTACATTTTTATATGAAAAACTTATTTTGCCCATATCTCCTTAAATATGCGTTCTAGAGCGAAAAGGACTTTAATTCGTGACCACCCCCAAAAAATTGAAAAATCCACCCAAAACCTAAAAAAATTGAAATTTTTATATGAAAAACTTATTTTGCCTCCTAGAGGGAATATGCATCCTAGAGGGAAAAGGACTTTAATTCGTGACCACCCCCAAAAAAGTTTAAAAGTTCACCCAAAACCTTTAAAAAATTAAATTTTTATATGAAAAACTTTTTTTGCCCATATCTCCTAACAAAAATTGAAATTTTTATATGAAAAACTTCTTTTGCCTATATCTCCTAAACTAAGCGTCCTAGAGCGAAAAGGACTTTAATTCGTGACCACCCCCAGAAAATTAAAAAATCCACCCAAAAAAAAAAATGAAATTTTTATACGAAAAACTTCTTTTGGCCATATCTCCTAAACTAGCGTCCTAGAGCGAAAAGTACTTTAATTCGTGACCACCCCCAAAAAATTGAAAAATCCACCCAAAACCTAAAAAATTGAAAAATTTATATGAAAGACTTCTTTAGCCCATATCTCCTTAAATATGCGTCCTAGAGCGAAAAGGACTTTAATTCGTGACCACCCCCAAAAAATTGAAAAATCCACCCAAAACCTAAAAAAATTGAAATTTTAATATGAAAAGCTTCTTTATCCTATTCTTTATCTCCTAAACAAAGCGTCCTAGAGCGAAAAGGACTTTAATTCGTGACCACCCCCAAAAAATTGAAAGTCCACCCAAAACCTTAAAAAACTTAAATTTTTATATGCAAAACTTCCTTTTCGCTCTAGGACGCATATTTAAGGAGGTATGGGCAAAAGAAGTTTTTCATATAAAAATTTCCATTTTTTAGGTTTTGGGTGGATTTTTCAACTATTTGGGGGTGATCATGAATTAAAGTCCTTTTCGCTCTAGGACGCATATTTAAGGAGATATGGGCAACAGAAGTTTTTCATATAAAAATTTCCATTTTTTAGGTTTTGGGTGGATTTTTCATCTATTTGGGGGTGATCACGAATTAAAGTCCTTTTCGCTCTAGGACGCATATTTAAGGAGATATGGGCAACAGACCACCCTCAAAAAATTGAAAAATCCACCCAAAACCTAAAAAAAATTTTAATTTTTATATGAAAAACTTCTTTTGCCCATATCTCCTAAACTAAGCGTCCTAGAGCGAAAAGGACTTTAATTCGTGACCACCCCCAAAAAATTGAAAAATCCACCCAAAACCTAAAAAAATTGAAATTTTTATATGAAAAACTTCTTTTCCCCATATCTCCTTAAATATGCGTCCTAGAGCGAAAAGGAATTTAATTCGTGACCACCCTCAAAAAATTGAAAATCCACCCAAAACCTAAAAAAATTGAAATTTTTATATGAAAAACTTCATTTGCCCATATCTCCTTAAATATGCGTCCTAGAGCGAAAAGGACTTTAATTCGTGACCACCCCCAAAAAATTGAAAAATCCACCCAAAACCTAAAAAAATTGAAATTTTTATATGAAAAACTTCTTTTACCCATATCTCCTTAAATATGCGTCCTAGAGCGAAAAGGACTTTAATTCGTGACCACCCCCAAAAAAATTTAAAATCCCCCCAAAACCTCAAAAAATTGAAATTTTTATATGAAAACCTTCTTTTGCCCATATCTCCTTAAATATGCGTCCTAGAGCGAAAAGGACTTTAATTCGTGACCACCCCCAAAAAGTTGAAAAATCCACCCAAAACCTAAAAAAATTGAAATTTTTATATGAAAAACTTCTTTTGCCCATATCTCCTTAAATATGCGTCCTAGAGCGAAAAGGACTTTAATTCGTGACCACCCCCAAAACATTGAAAAATCCACCCAAAACCAAAAAAAATTGAAATTTTTATATGAAAAACTTCTTTTGCCCATATATCCTTAAATATGCGTCCTAGAGCGAAAAGGACTTTAATTCGTGACCACCCCCAAAAAAATTGAAAAATCCACCCAAAACCTAAAAAGATTGAAATTTTTATATGAAAAACTTCTTTTGCCCATATCTCCTTAAATATGCGTCCTAGAGCGAAAAGGACTTTAATACGTGACCACCCTCAAAAAATTGAAAAATCCACCCAAAACCTAAAAAAATTTAAATTTTTATATGAAAAACTTCTTTTACCCATATCTCTTTAAATATGCGTCCTAGAGCGAAAATGACTTTAATTCGTGACCACACCCACAAAATTGAAAAATCCACCCAAAACCTAAAAAAATTTAAATTTTTATATGAAAAACTTCTTTTGCCCATATCTCCTTAAATATGCGTCCTAGAGCGAAAAGGACTTTAATTCGTGACCACCCCCAAAAAAATTTAAAATCCCCCCAAAACCTAAAAAAATTGAAATTTTTATATGAAAAACTTCTTTTGCCCATATCTCCTTAAATATGTGTCCTAGAGCGAAAAGGACTTTAATTCGTGACCACCCTCAAAAAATTGAAAAATCCACCCAAAACCTAAAAAAATTTAAATTTTTATATGAAAAACTTGTTTTGCCCATATCTCCTTAAATATGCGTCTTAGAGCGAAAAGGACTTTAATTCGTGACCACCCTCAAAAAATTGAAAAATCCACCCAAAACCTAAAAAAATTAAATTTTATATGAAAAACTTCTTTTGTCCATATCTCCTTAAATATGCGTCCTAGAGCGAAAACGACTTTAATTCGTGACCACCCTCAAAAAATTGAAAAATCCACCCAAAACCTAAAAAAAATTAAATTTTATATGAAAAACTTCTTTTGCCCATATCGCCTTAAATATGCGTCCTAGAGCGAAAAGGACTTTAATTCGAGACCACCCCCCAAAAAATTGACAAATACACCCATATCTCCTTAAATATGCGTCCTAGAGCGAAAAGGACTTTAATTCGTGACCACCCCCAAAAAATTTAAAATCCCCCCAAAACCTAAAAAAATTGAAATTTTTATATGAAAAACTTCTTTTGCCCATATCTCCTTAAATATGTGTCCTAGAGCGAAAAGGACTTTAATTCGTGACCACCCTCAAAAAATTGAAAAATCCACCCAAAACCTAAAAAAATTTAAATTTTTATATGAAAAACTTCTTTTGTCCATATCTCCTTAAATATGCGTCCTAGAGCGAAAAGGACTTGCATTCGTGACCACCCCAAAAAAATTGAAAAATACACTCAAAACCCAAAAAAAAATGAAATTTTTATATGAAATACTTCTTTTGCCCATATGCGTCCTAGAGCGAAAAGGACTTTAATTCGTGACCACCCTCAAAAAAATAGAAAAATACACCCAAAACCTAGAGCGAAAAGGACTTTAAGTCGTGACCACCCTCAAAAAATTGAAAAATCTACCCAAACCCTAAAATAATCTCCTTAAATATGCGTCCTCGAGCGAAAAGGACTTTAATTCGTGACCACCCAAAAAAGTTGAAAAATCCACCCAAAACCTAAAAAAATTTAAATTTTTATGTGAAAAACTTCTTTTGCCCATATCTCCTTAAATATGCGTCCTAGAGCGAAAAGGACTTTAATTCGTGACCACCCCCAAAAAATTGAAAAATCCACCCAAAACCTAAAAAAAATTGAAATTTTTATATGAAAAACTTCTTTTGCCCATATCTGCTAAACTAAGCGTCCTAGAGCGAAAAGGACTTTAATTCGTGACCACCCCCAAAAAATTGAAAAATCCACCCAAACCCTAAAAAAAATGAAATTTTTATATGAAAAACTTCTTTTGCCCATATCTCCTTAAATATGCGTCCTAGAGCGAAAAGGACTTTAATTAAAAAAATCCACCCAAACCTAAAAAAATTGAAATTTTTATATGAAATACTTCTTTTGCCCATATCTCCTTAAATATGCGTCCTAGAGCGAAAAGGACTTTAATTCGTGACCATCCTCAAAAAATCCACCCAAAATCGTAAAAAATTTAAATTTTTATATGAAAAACTTCTTGTGCCCATATCTCCTTAAATATGCGTCCTAGAGCGAAAAGGACTTTAATTCGCGACCACCCCCAAAAAAGTGAAAAATCCACCCAAAACCTAAAAAAATTTAAATTTTTATATGAAAAACTTCTTTTGCCCATATCTCCCTAAATATGAGTTCTAGAGCTAAAAGGATTTTAATTCGTGACCACCCCCAAAAAAATTGAAAAATCCACCCAAAACCTACAAATATTGAAATTTTTATATGAAAAACTTCTTTTACCCTTATCTCCGTAAATATGCGTCCTAGAACGAAAAGGACTTTAATTCGTGACCACCCCCAAAAAACTGAAAAATCCACCAAAACCAAAAAAAAATGAAATTTTTATATGAAAAACTTCTTTTGCCCATATCTCCTTAAATATGCGTCCTAGAGCGAAAAGGACTTTAATTCGCGCCCACGCCCAAAAAATTGAAAAATCCACCCAAAACCTAAAAAATTTGAAATTTTTATATGAAAAACTTCTTTTGCCCATATCTCCTTAAATATGCGTCCTAGAGCGAAAAGGGCTTTAATTCGCGACCACCCCCAAAAAATTGAAAAATCCACCCAAAACCTAAAAAAATTTAAATTTTTATATGAAAAACTTCTTTTGCCCATATCTCCTTAAATATGCGTTCTAGAGCGAAAAGGACTTTAATTCGTGACCACCCCCAAAAAATTGAAAAATCCACCCAAAACCTAAAAAAATTGAAATTTTTATATGAAAAACTTCTTTTGCCCATATCTCCTAAACTAAGCGTCCTAGAGCGAAAAGGACTTTAATTCGTGACCACCCCCAAAAAATTGAAAAATCCACCCAAAACCTAAAAAAATTGAAATTTTTATATGAAAAACTTCTTTTGCCCATATCTCCTTAAATATGCGTCCTAGAGCGAAAAGGACTTTAATTCGTGACCACCCCCAAAAAATTTAAAAATCCACCCAAAACCTTAAAAAATTGAAATTTTTATATGAAAAACTTCTTTTGCCCATACCTCCTTAAATATGCGTCCTAGAGCGAAAAGGACTTTAATTCGTGACCACCCCCAAAAAATTGAAAAATCCACCCAAAACCTAAAAAAATTGAAATTTTTATATGAAAAACTTCTTTTGCCCCTATCTCCTTAAATATGCGTCCTAGAGCGAAAAGGACTTTAATTCGTGACCACCCCCAAAAAATTGAAAAATTCACCTAAAACCTAAAAAAATGAAATTTTTATATGAAAAACTTCTTTTACCCATATCTCCTAAACTAAGCGTCCTAGAGCGAAAAGGACTTTAATTCGTGACCACCCCCAAAAAATTTAAAAATCCACCCAAAACCTAAAAATATTGAAATTTTTATATGAAAAACTTCTTTTACCCATATCTCCGTAAATATGCGTCCTAGAGCGAAAAGGACTTTAATTCGTGACCACCCCCAAATAATTGAAAAGTCCACCCAAAACCTAAAAAAATTGAAATTTTTATATGAAAAACTTCTTTTGCCCATATCTCCTAAACTAAGCGTCCTAGAGCGAAAAGGACTTTAATTCGTGACCACCCCCAAAAAATTGAAAAATCCACCCAAAACTTCAAAAAATTGAAATTTTTATATGAAAAACTTCTTTTGCCCATATCTCCTTAAATATGCGTCCTAGAGCGAAAAGGACTTTAATTCGTGACCACCCCCAAAAAATTTTAAAATCCACCCAAATCCTAAAAAAATTGAAATTTTTATATGAAAAACTTATTTTGCCCATATATCCTTAAATATGCGTCCTAGAGCGAAAAGGACTTTAATTCGTGACCACCCCCAAAAAATTGAAAAATCCACCCAAAACCGTAAAAAATTCAAATTTTTATATGAAAAACTTCTTTTGCCCACATCTCCTTAAATATGCGTCCTAGAGCGAAAAGGACTTTAATTCGTGACCACCCCCAAAAAGGACTTAAATTCGTGACCACCCCAAAAAATTGAAAAATCCACCCAAAACCTAAAAAAAATGAAATTTTTATATGAAAAACTTCTTTTGCCCATATCTCCTTAAATATGCGTCCTAGAGCGAAAAGGACTTTAATTCGTGACCACCCCCAAAAAATTGAAAAATCCACCCAAAACCTAAAAAAAATGAAATTTTTATATGAAAAACTTCTTTTGCCCATATCTCCTTAAATATGCGTCCTAGAGCGAAAAGGACTTTAATTCGTGACCACCCCCAAAAAATTGAAAAATCCACCCAAAACCTAAAAAAATTGAAATTTTTATATGAAAAACTTATTTTGCCCATATCTCCTTAAATATGCGTCCTAGAGCGAAAAGGACTTTAATTCGTGACCACCCCCAAAAAATTGAAAAATCCACCCAAAACCTAAAAAAATTGAAATTTTTATATGAAAAACTTCTTTTGCCCATATCTCCTTAAATATGCGTCCTAGAGCGAAAAGGACTTTAATTCGTGACCACCCCCAAAAAATTGAAAAATCCACCCAAAACCTAAAAAATTGAAATTTTTATATGAAAATCTTCTTTTGCCCATATCTCCTAAACTAAGCGTCCTAGAGCGAAAAGGACTTTAATTCGTGACCACCCCCAAAAAATTGAAAAATCCACCCAAAACCTAAAAAAAATGAAATTTTTATATGAAAAACTTCTTTTGCCCATATCTCCTTAAATATGCGTCCTAGAGCGAAAAGGACTTTAATTCGTGACCACCCCCAAAAAATTGAAAAATCCACCCAAAACCTAAAAAATTGAAATTTTAAATGAAAAACTTCTTTTGCCCATATCTCCTTAAATATGCGTCCTAGAGCGAAAAGGACTTTAATTCGTGACCACCCCCAAAAAGGACTTAAATTCGTGACCACCCCAAAAAATTGAAAAATCCACTCAAAACCTAAAAAAAATGAAATTTTTATATGAAAAACTTCTTTTGCCCATATCTCCTTAAATATGCGTCCTAGAGCTAAAAGGACTTTAATTCGTGACCACCCCCAAAAAATTTAAAAATCCACCCAAAACCTAAAAAAAAAATGAAATTTTTATATGAAAAACTTCTTTTGCCCATATCTCCTTAAATATGCGTCCTAGAGCGAAAAGGACTTTAATTCGTGACCACCCCCAAAAAATTGAAAAATCCACCCAAAACCTAAAAAAATTGAAATTTTTATATGAAAAACTTCTTTTGCCCATATCTCCTTAAATATGCGTCCTAGAGCGAAAAGGACTTTAATTCGTGACCACCCTCAAACAATTGAAAAATCCACCCAAAACCTAAAAAAAATTGAAATTTTTATATGAAAAACTTCTTTTGCCCATATCTCCTTAAATATGCGTCCTAGAGCGAAAAGGACTTTAATTCGTGACCACCCTCAAACAATTGAAAAATCCACCCAAAACCTAAACAAAATTGAAATTTTTATATGAAAAACTTCTTTTGCCCATATCTCCTTAAATATGCGTCCTAGAGCGAAAAGGACTTTAATTCGTGACCACCCCCAAAAAATTGAAAAATCCACCCAAAACCTAAAAAAATTGAAATTTTTATATGAAAAACTTCTTTTGCCCATATCTCCTTAAATATGCGTCCTAGAGCGAAAAGGACTATAATTCGTGACCACCCCAAAAAATTGAAAAATCCACCCAAAACCTAAAAAAATTGAAGTTTTTATATGAAAAACTTCTTTTGACCATATCTCCTTAAATATGCGTCCTAGAGCGAAAAGGACTTTAATTCGTGACCACCCCAAAATATTGAAAAATCCACCCAAAACCTAAAAAAAATTGAAATTTTTATATGAAAAACTTCTTTTGCCCATATCTCCTTAAATATGCGTCCTAGAGCGAAAAGGACTTTAATTCGTGACCACCCCCAAAAAATTGAAAAATCCACCAAAACCTAAAAAAATTGAAATTTTTATATGAAAAACTTCTTTTGCCCATATCTCCTTAAATATGCGTCCTAGAGCGAAAAGGACTTTAATTCGTGACCACCCCCAAAAAATTGAAAAATCCACCCAAAACCTAAAAAATTGAAATTTTTATATGAAAAACTTCTTTTGCCCATATCTCCTAAACTAAGCGTCCTAGAGCGAAAAGGACTTTAATTCGTGACCACCCCCAAAAAATTGAAAAATCCACCCAAAACCTAAAAAATTGAAATTTTAAATGAAAAACTTCTTTTGCCCATATCTCCTTAAATATGCGTCCTAGAGCGAAAAGGACTTTAATTCGTGACCACCCCCAAAAAGGACTTAAATTCGTGACCACCCCAAAAAATTGAAAAATCCACCCAAAACCTAAAAAATTGAAGTTTTTATATGAAAAACTTCTTTTGCCCATATCTCCTTAAATATGCGCCCTAGAGCGAAAAGGACTTAAATTCGTGACCACCCCCAAAAAATTGAAAAATCCACCCAAAACCTAAAAAAATTGAAATTTTTATATGAAAAACTTCTTTTGCCCATATCTCCTAAACTAAGCTTCCTAGAGCGAAAAGGACTATAATTCGTGACCACCCCAAAAAATTGAAAAATCCACCCAAAACCTAAAAAAATTGAAATTTTTATATGAAAAACTTCTGTTGCCCATATCTCCTTAAATATGCGTCCTAGAGCGAAAAGGACTTTAATTCGAGACCACCCCCAAAAAGGACTTAAATTCGTGACCACCCCAAAAAATTGAAAAATCCACCCAAAACCTAAAAAAATTGAAATTTTTATATGAAAAACTTCTTTTGCCCATATCTCCTTAAATATGCGTCCTAGAGCGAAAAGGACTTTAATTCGTGACCACCCCAAAAAATTGAAAAATCCACCCAAAACCTAAAAAAATTGAAATTTTTATATGAAAAACTTCTTTTGCCCATATCTCCTTAAATATGCGTCCTAGAGCGAAAAGGACTTAAATTCGTGACCACCCCCAAAAAATTGAAAAATCCACCCAAAACCTAAAAAAATTGAAATTTTTATATGAAAAACTTCTTTTGCCCATATCTCCTTAAATATGCGTCCTAGAGCGAAAAGGACTTTAATTCGTGACCACCCCCAAAAAATTGAAAAATCCACCCAAAACCTAAAAAAATTAAAATTTTTATATGAAAAACTTCTTTTGCCCATATGTCCTTAAATATGCGTCCTAGAGCGAAAAGGACTTTAATTCGTGACCGCCCCCAAAAAATTGAAAAATCCACCCAAAACCTAAAAAAATTGAATTTTTTATATGAAATCCACCCAAAACCTTAAAAAATTGAAATTTTTATATGAAAAACTTCTTTTGCCCATATCTCCTTAAATATGCGTGCTAGAGCGAAAAGGATTTTAATTCGTGACCACCCCAAAAAATTGACAAATCCACCCAAAACCTTAAAAAATTGAAATTTTTATATGAAAAACTTCTTTTGCCCATATCTCCTTAAATATGCGTGCTAGAGCGAAAAGGACTTTAATTCGTGACCACCACAAAAAATTGACAAATCCACCCAAAACCTAAAAAAAATTGAAATTTTTATATGAAAAACTTCTTTTGCCCATATCTCCTTAAATATGCGTCCTAGAGCGAAAAGGACTTTAATTCGTGACCACCCCCAAAAAATTGAAAAATCCACCAAAACCTAAAAAAATTGAAATTTTTATATGAAAAACTTCTTTTGCCCATATCTCCTTAAATATGCGTCCTAGAGCGAAAAGGACTTTAATTCGTGACCACCCCCAAAAAATTGAAAAATCCACCCAAAACCTAAAAAATTGAAATTTTTATATGAAAAACTTCTTTTGCCCATATCTCCTAAACTAAGCGTCCTAGAGCGAAAAGGACTTTAATTCGTGACCACCCCCAAAAAATTGAAAAATCCACCCAAAACCTAAAAAATTGAAATTTTAAATGAAAAACTTCTTTTGCCCATATCTCCTTAAATATGCGTCCTAGAGCGAAAAGGACTTTAATTCGTGACCACCCCCAAAAAGGACTTAAATTCGTGACCACCCCAAAAAATTGAAAAATCCACCCAAAACCTAAAAAATTGAAGTTTTTATATGAAAAACTTCTTTTGCCCATATCTCCTTAAATATGCGTCCTAGAGCGAAAAGGACTTAAATTCGTGACCACCCCCAAAAAATTGAAAAATCCACCCAAAACCTAAAAAAATTGAAATTTTTATATGAAAAACTTCTTTTGCCCATATCTCCTAAACTAAGCTTCCTAGAGCGAAAAGGACTATAATTCGTGACCACCCCAAAAAATTGAAAAATCCACCCAAAACCTAAAAAAATTGAAATTTTTATATGAAAAACTTCTGTTGCCCATATCTCCTTAAATATGCGTCCTAGAGCGAAAAGGACTTTAATTCGAGACCACCCCCAAAAAGGACTTAAATTCGTGACCACCCCAAAAAATTGAAAAATCCACCCAAAACCTAAAAAAATTGAAATTTTTATATGAAAAACTTCTTTTGCCCATATCTCCTTAAATATGCGTCCTAGAGCGAAAAGGACTTTAATTCGTGACCACCCCAAAAAATTGAAAAATCCACCCAAAACCTAAAAAAATTGAAATTTTTATATGAAAAACTTCTTTTGCCCATATCTCCTTAAATATGCGTCCTAGAGCGAAAAGGACTTAAATTCGTGACCACCCCCAAAAAATTGAAAAATCCACCCAAAACCTAAAAAAATTGAAATTTTTATATGAAAAACTTCTTTTGCCCATATCTCCTTAAATATGCGTCCTAGAGCGAAAAGGACTTTAATTCGTGACCACCCCCAAAAAATTGAAAAATCCACCCAAAACCTAAAAAAATTAAAATTTTTATATGAAAAACTTCTTTTGCCCATATGTCCTTAAATATGCGTCCTAGAGCGAAAAGGACTTTAATTCGTGACCGCCCCCAAAAAATTGAAAAATCCACCCAAAACCTAAAAAAATTGAATTTTTTATATGAAATCCACCCAAAACCTTAAAAAATTGAAATTTTTATATGAAAAACTTCTTTTGCCCATATCTCCTTAAATATGCGTGCTAGAGCGAAAAGGATTTTAATTCGTGACCACCCCAAAAAATTGACAAATCCACCCAAAACCTTAAAAAATTGAAATTTTTATATGAAAAACTTCTTTTGCCCATATCTCCTTAAATATGCGTGCTAGAGCGAAAAGGACTTTAATTCGTGACCACCACAAAAAATTGACAAATCCACCCAAAACCTAAAAAAAATTGAAATTTTTATATGAAAAACTTCTTTTGCCCATATCTCCTTAAATATGCGTCCTAGAGCGAAAAGGACTTTAATTCGTGACCACCCCCAAAAAATTGAAAAATCCACCAAAACCTAAAAAAATTGAAATTTTTATATGAAAAACTTCTTTTGCCCATATCTCCTTAAATATGCGTCCTAGAGCGAAAAGGACTTTAATTCGTGACCACCCCCAAAAAATTGAAAAATCCACCCAAAACCTAAAAAATTGAAATTTTTATATGAAAAACTTCTTTTGCCCATATCTCCTAAACTAAGCGTCCTAGAGCGAAAAGGACTTTAATTCGTGACCACCCCCAAAAAATTGAAAAATCCACCCAAAACCTAAAAAATTGAAATTTTAAATGAAAAACTTCTTTTGCCCATATCTCCTTAAATATGCGTCCTAGAGCGAAAAGGACTTTAATTCGTGACCACCCCCAAAAAGGACTTAAATTCGTGACCACCCCAAAAAATTGAAAAATCCACCCAAAACCTAAAAAATTGAAGTTTTTATATGAAAAACTTCTTTTGCCCATATCTCCTTAAATATGCGTCCTAGAGCGAAAAGGACTTAAATTCGTGACCACCCCCAAAAAATTGAAAAATCCACCCAAAACCTAAAAAAATTGAAATTTTTATATGAAAAACTTCTTTTGCCCATATCTCCTAAACTAAGCTTCCTAGAGCGAAAAGGACTATAATTCGTGACCACCCCAAAAAATTGAAAAATCCACCCAAAACCTAAAAAAATTGAAATTTTTATATGAAAAACTTCTGTTGCCCATATCTCCTTAAATATGCGTCCTAGAGCGAAAAGGACTTTAATTCGAGACCACCCCCAAAAAGGACTTAAATTCGTGACCACCCCAAAAAATTGAAAAATCCACCCAAAACCTAAAAAAATTGAAATTTTTATATGAAAAACTTCTTTTGCCCATATCTCCTTAAATATGCGTCCTAGAGCGAAAAGGACTTTAATTCGTGACCACCCCAAAAAATTGAAAAATCCACCCAAAACCTAAAAAAATTGAAATTTTTATATGAAAAACTTCTTTTGCCCATATCTCCTTAAATATGCGTCCTAGAGCGAAAAGGACTTAAATTCGTGACCACCCCCAAAAAATTGAAAAATCCACCCAAAACCTAAAAAAATTGAAATTTTTATATGAAAAACTTCTTTTGCCCATATCTCCTTAAATATGCGTCCTAGAGCGAAAAGGACTTTAATTCGTGACCACCCCCAAAAAATTGAAAAATCCACCCAAAACCTAAAAAAATTAAAATTTTTATATGAAAAACTTCTTTTGCCCATATGCCCTTAAATATGCGTCCTAGAGCGAAAAGGACTTTAATTCGTGACCGCCCCCAAAAAATTGAAAAATCCACCCAAAACCTAAAAAAATTTAATTTTTTATATGAAATCCACCCAAAACCTTAAAAAATTGAAATTTTTATATGAAAAACTTCTTTTGCCCATATCTCCTTAAATATGAGTGCTAGAGCGAAAAGGATTTTAATTCGTGACCACCCCAAAAAATTGACAAATCCACCCAAAACCTTAAAAAATTGAAATTTTTATATGAAAAACTTCTTTTGCCCATATCTCCTTAAATATGCGTGCTAGAGCGAAAAGGACTTTAATTCGTGACCACCACAAAAAATTGACAAATCCACCCAAAACCTAAAAAAATTTAAATTTTTATATGAAAAACTTCTTTTGCCCATATCTCCTTAAATATGCGTCCTAGAGCGAAAAGGACTTTAATTCGTGACCACCCCAAAAAATTGAAAAATCCACCCAAAACCTAAAAAATTTGAAATTTTTATATGAAAAACTTCTTTTGCCCATATCTCCTTAAATATGTGTCCTAGAGCGAAAAGGACTTTAATTCGCGACCACCCTCAAAAAATTGAAAAATCCACCCAAAACCTAAAAAAATTGAAATTTTTATATGAAAAACTTCTTTTGCCCATATCTCCTTAAATATGCGTCCTAGAGCGAAAAGGACTTTAATTCGTGACCACCCCCAAAAAATTTAAAAATCCACCCAAAACCTAAAAAAATTGAAATTTTTATATGAAAAACTTCTTTTGCCCATATCTCCTTAAATATGCGTCCTAGAGCGAAAAGGACTTTAATTCGTGACCACCCCCAAAAAATTTAAAAATCCTCCCAAAACCTAAAAAAAATTGAAATTTTTATATGAAAAACTTCTTTTGCCCATATCTCCTTAAATATGCGTCCTAGAGCGAAAAGGACTTTAATTCGTGACCACCCCAAAATATTGAAAAATCCACCCAAAACCTAAAAAAAATTGAAATTTTTATATGAAAAACTTCTTTTGCCCATATCTCCTTAAATATGCGTCCTAGAGCGAAAAGGACTTTAATTCGTGACCACCCCCAAAAAATTGAAAAATCCACCCAAAACCTAAAAAAATTGAAATTTTTATATGAAAACCTTCTTTTGCCCATATCTCCTTAAATATGCGTCCTAGAGCGAAAATGACTTTAATTCGTGACCACCCCCAAAAAGTTGAAAAATCCACCCAAAACCTAAAAAAATTGAAATTTTTATATGAAAAACTTCTTTTGCCCATATCTCCTTAAATATGCGTCCTAGAGCGAAAAGGACTTTAATTCGTGACCACCCCCAAAAAATTGAAAAATCCACCCAAAACCTAAAAAATTGAAATTTTAAATGAAAAACTTCTTTTGCCCATATCTCATTAAATATGCGTCCTAGAGCGAAAAGGACTTTAATTCGTGACCACCCCCAAAAAGGACTTAAATTCGTGACCACCCCAAAAAATTGAAAAATCCACCCAAAACCTAAAAAAATTGAAATTTTTATATGAAAAACTTCTTTTGCCCATATCTCCTTAAATATGCGTCCTAGAGCGAAAAGGACTTTAATTCGTGACCACCCCCAAAAAATTGAAAAATCCACCCAAAACCTAAAAAAATTAAAATTTTTATATGAAAAACTTCTTTTGCCCATATGTCCTTAAATATGCGTCCTAGAGCGAAAAGGACTTTAATTCGTGACCACCCCCAAAAAATTGAAAAATCCACCCAAAACCTAAAAAAATTGAATTTTTTATATGAAATCCACCCAAAACCTTAAAAATTGAAATTTTTGTATGAAAAACTTCTTTTGCCCATATCTCCTTAAATATGCGTGCTAGAGCGAAAAGGATTTTAATTCGTGACCACCCCAAAAAATTGACAAATCCACCCAAAACCTTAAAAAATTGAAATTTTTATATGAAAAACTTCTTTTGCCCATATCTCCTTAAATATGCGTGCTAGAGCGAAAAGGACTTTAATTCGTGACCACCACAAAAAATTGACAAATCCACCCAAAACCTAAAAAAATTGAAATTTTTATATGAAAAACTTCTTTTGCCCATATCTCCTTAAATATGCGTCCTAGAGCGAAAAGGACTTTAATTCGTGACCACCCCCAAAAAATTGAAAAATCCACCCAAAACCTAAAAAATTTGAAATTTTTATATGAAAAACTTCTTTTGCCCATATCTCCTTAAATATGTGTCCTAGAGCGAAAAGGACTTTAATTCGCGACCACCCTCAAAAAATTGAAAAATCCACCCAAAACCTAAAAAAATTGAAATTTTTATATGAAAAACTTATTTTGCCCATATCTCCTTAAATATGCGTCCTAGAGCGAAAAGAACTTTAATTCGTGACCACCCCCAAAAAATTTAAAAATCCACCCAAAACCTAAAAAAATTGAAATTTTTATATGAAAAACTTCTTTTGCCCATATCTCCTTAAATATGCGTCCTAGAGCGAAAAGGACTTTAATTCGTGACCACCCCCAAAAAATTTAAAAATCCTCCCAAAACCTAAAAAAAAATTGAAATTTTTATATGAAAAACTTCTTTTGCCCATATCTCCTTAAATATGCGTCCTAGAGCGAAAAGGACTTTAATTCGTGACCACCCCAAAATATTGAAAAATCCACCCAAAACCTAAAAAAAATTGAAATTTTTATATGAAAAACTTCTTTTGCCCATATCTCCTTAAATATGCGTCCTAGAGCGAAAAGGACTTTAATTCGTGACCACCCCCAAAAAATTGAAAAATCCACCCAAAACCTAAAAAAATTGAAATTTTTATATGAAAACCTTCTTTTGCCCATATCTCCTTAAATATGCGTCCTAGAGCGAAAAGGACTTTAATTCGTGACCACCCCCAAAAAGTTGAAAAATCCACCCAAAACCTAAAAAAATTGAAATTTTTATATGAAAAACTTCTTTTGCCCATATCTCCTTAAATATGCGTCCTAGAGCGAAAAGGACTTTAATTCGTGACCACCCCCAAAAAATTGAAAAATCCACCCAAAACCTAAAAAATTGAAATTTTAAATGAAAAACTTCTTTTGCCCATATCTCATTAAATATGCGTCCTAGAGCGAAAAGGACTTTAATTCGTGACCACCCCCAAAAAGGACTTAAATTCGTGACCACCCCAAAAAATTTAAAAATCCACCCAAAACCTAAAAAATTGAAATTTTTATATGAAAAACTTCTTTTGCCCATATCTCCTTAAATATGCGTCCTAGAGCGAAAAGGACTTTAATTCGTGACCACCCCCAAAAAATTTAAAAATCCACCCAAAACCTAAAAAAATTGAAATTTTTATATGAAAACCTTCTTTTGCCCATATCTCCTTAAATATGCGTCCTAGAGCGAAAAGGACTTTAATTCGTGACCACCCCCAAAAAATTGAAAAATCCACCCAAAACCTAAAAAAATTTAAATTTTTATATGAAAACCTTCTTTTGCCCATATCTCCTTAAATATGCCTCCTAGAGCGAAAAGGACTTTAACCAAAACCTTAAAAAATCGAAATTTTTATATGAAAAACTTCTTTTGCCCATATCTCCTTAAATATGCGTCCTAGAGCGAAAAGGACTTTAATTCGTGACCACCCCAAAATATTGAAAAATCCACCCAAAACCTAAAAAAAATTGAAATGTTTATATGAAAAACTTCTTTTGCCCATATCTCCTTAAATATGCGTCCTAGAGCGAAAAGGACTTTAATTCGTGACCACCCCCAAAAAATTTAAAAATCCACCCAAAACCTAAAAAAATTGAAATTTTTATATGAAAAACTTCTTTTGCCCATATCTCCTTAAATATGCGTCCTAGAGCGAAAAGGACTTTAATTCGTGACCACCCCAAAATATTGAAAAATCCACCCAAAACCTAAAAAAAATTTAATTTTTTATATGAAAAACTTCTTTTGCCTATATCTCCTTAAATATGCGTCCTAGAGCGAAAAGGACTTTAATTCGTGACCACCCCAAAAAAATTGAAAAATCCACCCAAAACCTTAAAAAATCGAAATTTTTATATAAAAAACTTCTTTTGCCCATATCTCCTTAAATATGCGTCCTAGAGCGAAAAGGACTTTAATTCGTGACCACCCCAAAAAATTGAAAATCCAACCAAATCCTAAAAAAATTGAAATTTTTATATGAAAAACTTCTTTTGCCCATATCTCCTTAAATATGCGTCCTAGAGCGAAAAGGACTTTAATTCGTGACCACCCCCAAAAAATTGAAAAATCCACCCAAAACCTAAAAAAATTTAAATTTTTATATGAAAAACTTCTTTTGCCCATATCTCCTTAAATATGCGTCCTAGAGCGAAAAGGACTTTAATTCGTGACCACCCCAAAATATTGAAAAATCCACCCAAAACCTAAAAAAAATTGAAATTTTTATATGAAAAACTTCTTTTGCCCATATCTCCTTAAATATTCGTCCTAGAGCGAAAAGGACTTTAATTCGTGACCACCCCAAAAAAATTGAAAAATCCACCCAAAACCTAAAAAAATTGAAATTTTTATATAAAAAACTTCTTTTGCCCATATCTCCTTAAATATGCGTCCTAGAGCGAAAAGGACTTTAATTCGTGACCACCCCAAAAAATTGAAAATCCACCCAAAACCTAAAAAAATTGAAATTTTTATATGAGAAACTTCTTGTGCCCATATCTCCTTAAATATGCGTCCTAGAGCGAAAAGGACTTTAATTCGTGACCACCCCCAAAAAATTGAAAAATCCACCCAAAACCTAAAAAAATTGAAATTTTTATATGAAAAACTTCTTTTGCCCATATCTCCTTAAATATGCGTCCTAGAGCGAAAAGGACTTTAATTCGTGACCACCCCCAAAAAGTTGAAAAATCCACCCAAAACCTAAAAAAATTGAAATTTTTATATGAAAAACTTCTTTTGCCCATATCTCCTAAACTAAGCGTCCTAGAGCGAAAAGGAATTTAATTCGAGACCACCCCCAAAAAATTGAAAAATCCACCCAAAACCTAAAAAAATTGAAATTTTTATATGAAAACCTTCTTTTGCCCATATCTCCTTAAATATGCGTCCTAGAGCGAAAAGGACTTTAATTCGTGACCACCCCCAAAAAATTGAAAAATTCACCCAAAACCTAAAAAAATTGAAATTTTTATATGAAAAACTTCTTTTGCCCATATCTCCTTAAATATGCGTCCTAGAGCGAAAAGGACTTTAATTCGTGACCACCCCCAAAAAGTTGAAAAATCCACCCAAAACCTAAAAAAATTGAAATTTTTATATGAAAAACTTCTTTTGCCCATATCTCCTTAAATATGCGTCCTAGAGCGAAAAGGACTTTAATTCGTGACCACCCCCAAAAAATTGAAAAATCCACCCAAAACCTAAAAAATTGAAATTTTAAATGAAAAACTTCTTTTGCCCATATCTCCTTAAATATGCGTCCTAGAGCGAAAAGGACTTTAATTCGTGACCACCCCCAAAAAGGACTTAAATTCGTGACCACCCCAAAAAATTGAAAAATCCACCCAAAACCTAAAAAAATTGAAATTTTTATATGAAAAACTTCTTTTGCCCATATCTCCTTAAATATGCGTCCTAGAGCGAAAAGGACTTTAATTCGTGACCACCCCCAAAAAATTTAAAAATCCACCCAAAACCTAAAAAAATTGAAATTTTTATATGAAAACCTTCTTTTGCCCATATCTCCTTAAATATGCGTCCTAGAGCGAAAAGGACTTTAATTCGTGACCACCCCCAAAAAATTGAAAAATCCACCCAAAACCCAAAAAAATTGAAATTTTTATATGAAAACCTTCTTTTGCCCATATCTCCTTAAATATGCCTCCTAGAGCGAGAAGGACTTTAACCAAAACCTTAAAAAATCGAAATTTTTATATGAAAAACTTCTTTTGCCCATATCTCCTTAAATATGCGTCCTAGAGCGAAAAGGACTTTAATTCGTGACCACCCCAAAATATTGAAAAATCCAACCAAAACCTAAAAAAAATTGAAATTTTTATATGAAAAACTTCTTTTGCCCATATCTCCTTAAATATGCGTCCTAGAGCGAAAAGGACTTTAATTCGTGACCACCCCCAAAAAATTGAAAAATCCACCCAAAACCTAAAAAAATTGAAATTTTTATATGAAAAACTTCTTTTGCCCATATCTCCTTAAATATGCGTCCTAGAGCGAAAAGGACTTTAATTCGTGACCACCCCCAAAAAATTGAAAAATCCACCCAAAACCTAAAAAAATTGAAATTTTTATATGAAAAACTTCTTTTGCCCATATCTCCTAAACTAAGCGTCCTCGAGCGAAAAGGACTATAATACGTGACCACCCCAAAAAATTGAAAAATCCACCCAAAACCTAAAAAAATTGAAATTTTTATATGAAAAACTTCTTTTGCCCATATCTCCTTAAATATGCGTCCTAGAGCGAAAAGGACTTTAATTCGTGACCACCCCCAAAAAATTGAAAAATCCACCCAAAACCAAAAAAATTGAAATTTTAAATGAACAACTTCTTTTGCCCATATCTCCTTAAATATGCGTCCTAGTGCGAAAAGGACTTTAATTCGTGACCACCCCCAACAAGGACTTAAATTCGTGACCACCCCAAAAAATTGAAAAATCCACCCAAAACCTAAAAATATTGAAATTTTTATATGAAAAACTTATTTTGCCCATATCTCCTTAAATATGCGTCCTAGAGCGAAAAGGACTTTAATTCGTGACCACCCCCAAAAAATTGAAAAATCCACCCAAAACCTAAAAAAATTGAAATTTTTATATGGAAAACTTCTTTTGCCCATATCTCCTAAACTAAGCGTCCTAGAGCGAAAAGGACTATAATACGTGACCACCCCAAAAAATTGAAAAATCCACCCAAAACCTAAAAAAATTTAAGTTTTTATATGAAAAACTTATTTTGCCCATATCTCCTTAAATATGCGTCCTAGAGCGAAAAGGACTTAAATTCGTGACCACCCCCAAAAAATTGAAAAATCCACCCAAAACCTAAAAAAATTGAAATTTTTATATGAAATCCACCCAAAACCTAAAAAAATTGAAATTTTTATATGAAAAACTTCTTTTGCCCATATCTCCTTAAATATGCGTCCTAGAGCGAAAAGGACTTTAATTCGTGACCACCCCCAAAAAATTGAAAAATCCACCCAAAACCTAAAAAAATTGAAGTTTTTGGATGAAAAACTTCTTTTGCCCATATCTCCTTAAATATGCGTCCTAGAGCGAAAAGGACTTTAATTCGTGACCACCCCCAAAAAATTGAAAAATCCACCCAAAACCTAAAAAAAATTGAAATTTTTGTATGAAAAACTTCTTTTGCCCATATCTCCTTAAATATGCGTCCTAGAGCGAAAAGGACTTTAATTCGTGACTACCCCAAAATATTGAAAAATCCACCCAAAACCTAAAAAAAATTGAAATTTTTATATGGAAAATTTCTTTTGCCAATATCTCCTTAAATATGCGTCCTAGAGCGAGAAGGACTTTAATTCGTGACCACCCCAAAAAAATTGAAAAATCCACCCAAAACCTAAAAAAATTGAAATTTTTATATAAAAAACTTCTTTTGCCCATATCTCCTTAAATATGCGTCCTAGAGCGAAAAGGACTTTAATTCGTGACCACCCCAAAAAATTGAAAATCCACCCAAAACCTAAAAAAATTTAAATTTTTATATGAAAAACTTCTTTTGCCTATATCTCCTTAAATATGCGTCCTAGATCGAAAAGGACTTTAATTCGTGACCACCCCAAAAAATTGAAAAATCCACCCAAAACCTAAAAAAATTGAAATGTTTATATGAAAAACTTCTTTTGCCCATATCTCCTAAACTAAGCGTCCTAGAGCGAAAAGGACTTTAATTCGTGACCACCCCCAAAAAATTGAAAAATCCACCCAAAACCTACAAAATTGAAATTTTAAATGAAAAACTTATTTTGCCCATATCTCCTTAAATATGCGTCCTAGAGCGAAAAGGACTTTAATTCGTGACCACCCCCAAAAAGGATTTAAATTCGTGACCACCCCAAAAAATTGAAAAATCCACCCAAAACCTAAAAAAATTGAAATTTTTATATGAAAAACTTCTTTTGCCCATATCTCCTTAAATATGCGTCCTAGAGCGAAAAGGACTTTAATTCGTGACCACCCCCAAAAAATTTAAAAATCCACCCAAAACCTAAAAAAATTGAAATTTTTATATGAACACCTTCTTTTGCCCATATCTCCTTAAATATGCGTCCTAGAGCGAAAAGGACTTTAATTCGTGACCACCCCCAAAAAATTCAAAAATCCACCCAAAACCTAAAAAAAATTGAAATTTTTATATGAAAACTTTCTTTTGCCCATATCTCCTTAAATATGCCTCCTAGAGCGAAAAGGACTTTAACCAAAACCTTAAAAAATCGAAATTTTTATATGAAAAACTTCTTTTGCCCATATCTCCTTAAATATGCGTCCTAGAGCGAAAAGGACTTTAATTCGTGACCACCCCAAAATATTGAAAAATCCACCCAAAACCTAAAAATATTGACATTTTTATATGAAAAACTTATTTTGCCCATATCTCCTTAAATATGCGTCCTAGAGCGAATAGGACTTTAATTCGTGACCACCCCCAAAAAATTGAAAAATCCACCCAAAACCTAAAAAAATTTAAATTTTTATATGGAAAACTTCTTTTGCCCATATCTCCTAAACTAAGCGTCCTAGAGCGAAAAGGACTATAATTCGTGACCACCCCAAAAAATTGAAAAATCCACCCAAAACCTAAAAAAATTTAAGTTTTTATATGAAAAACTTATTTTGCCCATATCTCCTTAAATATGCCTCCTAGAGCGAAAAGGACTTTAATTCGTGACCACCCCAAAAAATTGAAAAATCCACCCAAAACCTAAAAAAATTTAAATTTTTATATGAAAACCTTCTTTTGCCCATATCTCCTTAAATATGCCTCCTAGAGCGAAAAGGACTTTAACCAAAACCTTAAAAAATCGAAATTTTTATATGAAAAACTTCTTTTGCCCATATCTCCTTAAATATGCGTCCTAGAGCGAAAAGGACTTTAATTCGTGACCACCCCAAAATATTGAAAAATCCAACCAAAACCTAAAAAAATTGAAATTTTTATATGAAAAACTTCTTTTGCCCATATCTCCTTAAATATGCGTCCTAGAGCGAAAAGGACTTTAATTCGTGACCACCCCCAAAAAATTTAAAAATTCACCCAAAACCTAAAAAAATTGAAATTTTTATATGAAAAACTTCTTTTGCCCATATCTCCTTAAATATGCGTCCTAGAGCGAAAAGGACTTTAATTCGTGACCACCCCCAAAAAATTGAAAAATCCACCCAAAACCTAAAAAAATTGAAATTTTTATATGAAAAACTTCTTTTGCCCATATCTCCTAAACTAAGCGTCCTCGAGCGAAAAGGACTATAATACGTGACCACCCCAAAAAATTGAAAAATCCACCCAAAACCTAAAAAAATTGAAATTTTTATATGAAAAACTTCTTTTGCCCATATCTCCTTAAATATGCGTCCTAGAGCGAAAAGGACTTTAATTCGTGACCACCCCCAAAAAATTGAAAAATCCACCCAAAACCAAAAAAATTGAAATTTTAAATGAACAACTTCTTTTGCCCATATCTCCTTAAATATGCGTCCTAGTGCGAAAAGGACTTTAATTCGTGACCACCCCCAACAAGGACTTAAATTCGTGACCACCCCAAAAAATTGAAAAATCCACCCAAAACCTAAAAATATTGAAATTTTTATATGAAAAACTTATTTTGCCCATATCTCCTTAAATATGCGTCCTAGAGCGAAAAGGACTTTAATTCGTGACCACCCCCAAAAAATTGAAAAATCCACCCAAAACCTAAAAAAATTGAAATTTTTATATGGAAAACTTCTTTTGCCCATATCTCCTAAACTAAGCGTCCTAGAGCGAAAAGGACTATAATACGTGACCACCCCAAAAAATTGAAAAATCCACCCAAAACCTAAAAAAATTTAAGTTTTTATATGAAAAACTTATTTTGCCCATATCTCCTTAAATATGCGTCCTAGAGCGAAAAGGACTTAAATTCGTGACCACCCCCAAAAAATTGAAAAATCCACCCAAAACCTAAAAAAATTGAAATTTTTATATGAAATCCACCCAAAACCTAAAAAAATTGAAATTTTTATATGAAAAACTTCTTTTGCCCATATCTCCTTAAATATGCGTCCTAGAGCGAAAAGGACTTTAATTCGTGACCACCCCCAAAAAATTGAAAAATCCACCCAAAACCTAAAAAAATTGAAGTTTTTGGATGAAAAACTTCTTTTGCCCATATCTCCTTAAATATGCGTCCTAGAGCGAAAAGGACTTTAATTCGTGACCACCCCCAAAAAATTGAAAAATCCACCCAAAACCTAAAAAAAATTGAAATTTTTGTATGAAAAACTTCTTTTGCCCATATCTCCTTAAATATGCGTCCTAGAGCGAAAAGGACTTTAATTCGTGACTACCCCAAAATATTGAAAAATCCACCCAAAACCTAAAAAAAATTGAAATTTTTATATGGAAAATTTCTTTTGCCAATATCTCCTTAAATATGCGTCCTAGAGCGAGAAGGACTTTAATTCGTGACCACCCCAAAAAAATTGAAAAATCCACCCAAAACCTAAAAAAATTGAAATTTTTATATAAAAAACTTCTTTTGCCCATATCTCCTTAAATATGCGTCCTAGAGCGAAAAGGACTTTAATTCGTGACCACCCCAAAAAATTGAAAATCCACCCAAAACCTAAAAAAATTTAAATTTTTATATGAAAAACTTCTTTTGCCCATATCTCCTTAAATATGCGTCCTAGAGCGAAAAGGACTTTAATTCGTGACCACCCCCAAAAAATTGAAAAATCCACCCAAAACCTAAAAAAATTGAAATTTTTATATGAAAAACTTCTTTTGCCTATATCTCCTTAAATATGCGTCCTAGATCGAAAAGGACTTTAATTCGTGACCACCCCAAAAAATTGAAAAATCCACCCAAAACCTAAAAAAATTGAAATGTTTATATGAAAAACTTCTTTTGCCCATATCTCCTAAACTAAGCGTCCTAGAGCGAAAAGGACTTTAATTCGTGACCACCCCCAAAAAATTGAAAAATCCACCCAAAACCTACAAAATTGAAATTTTAAATGAAAAACTTATTTTGCCCATATCTCCTTAAATATGCGTCCTAGAGCGAAAAGGACTTTAATTCGTGACCACCCCCAAAAAGGATTTAAATTCGTGACCACCCCAAAAAATTGAAAAATCCACCCAAAACCTAAAAAAATTGAAATTTTTATATGAAAAACTTCTTTTGCCCATATCTCCTTAAATATGCGTCCTAGAGCGAAAAGGACTTTAATTCGTGACCACCCCCAAAAAATTTAAAAATCCACCCAAAACCTAAAAAAATTGAAATTTTTATATGAACACCTTCTTTTGCCCATATCTCCTTAAATATGCGTCCTAGAGCGAAAAGGACTTTAATTCGTGACCACCCCCAAAAAATTCAAAAATCCACCCAAAACCTAAAAAAAATTGAAATTTTTATATGAAAACTTTCTTTTGCCCATATCTCCTTAAATATGCCTCCTAGAGCGAAAAGGACTTTAACCAAAACCTTAAAAAATCGAAATTTTTATATGAAAAACTTCTTTTGCCCATATCTCCTTAAATATGCGTCCTAGAGCGAAAAGGACTTTAATTCGTGACCACCCCAAAATATTGAAAAATCCACCCAAAACCTAAAAATATTGAAATTTTTATATGAAAAACTTATTTTGCCCATATCTCCTTAAATATGCGTCCTAGAGCGAATAGGACTTTAATTCGTGACCACCCCCAAAAAATTGAAAAATCCACCCAAAACCTAAAAAAATTTAAATTTTTATATGGAAAACTTCTTTTGCCCATATCTCCTAAACTAAGCGTCCTAGAGCGAAAAGGACTATAATTCGTGACCACCCCAAAAAATTGAAAAATCCACCCAAAACCTAAAAAAATTTAAGTTTTTATATGAAAAACTTATTTTGCCCATATCTCCTTAAATATGCCTCCTAGAGCGAAAAGGACTTTAATTCGTGACCACCCCAAAAAATTGAAAAATCCACCCAAAACCTAAAAAAATTTAAATTTTTATATGAAAAACTTCTTTTGCCCATATCTCCTTAAATATGCGTCCTAGAGCGAAAAGGACTTAAATTCGTGACCACCCCCAAAAAATTGAAAAATCCACCCAAAACCTAAAAAAATTGAAATTTTTATATGAAAAACTTCTTTTGCCCATATCTCCTTAAATATGCGTCCTAGAGCGAAAAGGACTTTAATTCGTGACCACCCCCAAAAAATTTAAAAATCCACCCAAAACCTAAAAAAATTAAAATTTTTATATGAAAAACTTCTTTTGCCCATATCTCCTTAAATATGCGTCCTAGAGCGAAAAGGACTTTAATTCGTGACCACCCCCAAAAAATTGAAAAATCCACCCAAAACCTAAAAAAATTGAAATTTTTATATGAAATCCACCCAAAACCTAAAAAAATTTAAATTTTTATATGAAAAACTTCTTTTGCCCATATCTCCTTAAATATGCGTCCTAGAGCGAAAAGGACTTTAATTCGTGACCACCCCCAAAAAATTGAAAAATCCACCCAAAACCTAAAAAAATTGAAGTTTTTGTATGAAAAACTTCTTTTGCCCATATCTCCTTAAATATGCGTCCTAGAGCGAAAAGGACTTTAATTCGTGACCACCCCCAAAAAATTGAAAAATCCACCCAAAACCTAAAAAAATTGAAATTTTTGTATGAAAAACTTCTTTTGCCCATATCTCCTTAAATATGCGTCCTAGAGCGAAAAGGACTTTAATTCGTGACTACCCCAAAATATTGAAAAATCCACCCAAAACCTAAAAAAAATTGAAATTTTTATATGAAAAACTTATTTTGCCAATATCTCCTTAAATATGCGTCCTAGAGCGAGAAGGACTTTAATTCGTGACCACCCCAAAAAAATTGAAAAATCCACCCAAAACCTAAAAAAATTGAAATTTTTATATAAAAAACTTCTTTTGCCCATATCTCCTTAAATATGCGTCCTAGAGCGAAAAGGACTTTAATTCGTGACCACCCCAAAAAATTGAAAATCCACCCAAAACCTAAAAAAATTGAAATTTTTATATGAAAAACTTCTTTTGCCCATATCTCCTTAAATATGCGTCCTAGAGCGAAAAGGACTTTAATTCGTGACCACCCCCAAAAAATTGAAAAATCCACCCAAAACCTAAAAAAATTTAAATTTTTAAATGAAAAACTTCTTTTGCCTATATCTCCTTAAATATGCGTCCTAGAGCGAAAAGGACTTTAATTCGTGACCACCCCAAAAAATTGAAAAATCCACCCAAAACCTAAAAAAATTGAAATTTTTATATGAAAAACTTCTTTTGCCCATATCTCCTAAACTAAGCGTCCTAGAGCGAAAAGGAATTTAATTCGAGACCACCCCCAAAAAATTGAAAAATCCACCCAAAACCTAAAAAAATTGAAATTTTTATATGAAAACCTTCTTTTGCCCATATCTCCTTAAATATGCGTCCTAGAGCGAAAAGGACTTTAATTCGTGACCACCCCCAAAAAATTGAAAAATCCACCCAAAGCCTAAAAAAATTGAAATTTTTATACGAAAAACTTCTTTTGCCCATATCTCCTTAAATATGCGTCCTAGAGCGAAAAGGACTTTAATTCGTGACCACCCCCAAAAAATTGAAAAATTCACCCAAAACCTAAAAAAATTGAAATTTTTATATGAAAACCTTCTTTTGCCCATATCTCCTTAAATATGCGTCCTAGAGCGAAAAGGACTTTAATTCGTGACCACCCCCAAAAAGTTGAAAAATCCACCCAAAACCTAAAAAAATTGAAATTTTTATATGAAAAACTTCTTTTGCCCATATCTCCTTAAATATGCGTCCTAGAGCGAAAAGGACTTTAATTCGTGACCACCCCCAAAAAATTGAAAAATCCACCCAAAACCTAAAAAATTGAAATTTTAAATGAAAAACTTCTTTTGCCCATATCTCCTTAAATATGCGTCCTAGAGCGAAAAGGACTTTAATTCGTGACCACCCCAAAAAGGATTTAAATTCGTGACCACCCCAAAAAATTGAAAAATCCACCCAAAACCTAAAAAAATTGAAATTTTTATATGAAAAACTTCTTTTGCCTATATCTCCTTAAATATGCGTCCTAGAGCGAAAAGGGCTTTAATTCGTGACCACCCCCAAAAAATTGAAAAATCCACCCAAAACCTAAAAAAAATTGAAATTTTTATATGAAAACTTTCTTTTGCCCATATCTCCTTAAATATGCCTCCTAGAGCGAAAAGGACTTTAACCAAAACCTTAAAAAATCGAAATTTTTATATGAAAAACTTCTTTTGCCCATATCTCCTTAAATATGCGTCCTAGAGCGAAAAGGACTTTAATTCGTGACCACCCCAAAATATTGAAAAATCCACCCAAAACCTAAAAAAAATTGAAATTTTAAATGAAAAACTTCTTTTGCCCATATCTCCTTAAATATGCGTCCTAGAGCGAAAAGGACTTTAATTCGTGACCACCCCAAAAAATTGAAAAATCCACCCAAAACCTAAAAAAATTGAAATTTTTATATGAAAAACTTCTTTTGCCCATATCTCCTAAACTAAGCGTCCTAGAGCGAAAAGGACTATAATTCGTGACCTCCCCCAAAAAATTGAAAAATCCACCCAAAACCTAAAAAAATTGAAATTTTTATATGAAAACCTTCTTTTGCCCATATCTCCTTAAATATGCGTCCTAGAGCGAAAAGGACTTTAATTCGTGACCACCCCCAAAAAATTGAAAAATCCACCCAAAACCTAAAAAAAATTGAAATTTTTATATGAAAAACTACTTTTGCCCATATCTCCTTAAATATGCGTCCTAGAGCGAAAAGGACTTTAAGTCGTGACCACCCCCAAAAAATTTAAAAATCCACCCAAAACCTAAAAAAATTGAAATTTTTATATGAAAACCTCCTTTTGCCCATATCTCCTTAAATATGCGTCCTAGAGCGAAAAGGACTTTAATTCGTGACCACCCCCAAAAAGTTGAAAAATCTACCCAAAACCTAAAAAAAATGAAATTTTTATATGAAAAACTTCTTTTGCCCATATCTCCTTAAATATGCGTCCTAGAGCGAAAAGGACTTTAATTCGTGACCACCCCCAAAAAATTGAAAAATCCACCCAAAACCTAAAAAATTGAAATTTTAAATGAAAAACTTCTTTTGCCCATATCTCCTTAAATATGCGTCCTAGAGCGAAAAGGACTTTAATTCGTGACCACCCCCAAAAAGGACTTAAATTCGTGACCACCCCAAAAAATTGAAAAATCCACCCAAAACCTAAAAAAATTGAAATTTTTATATGAAAAACTTCTTTTGCCCATATCTCCTTAAATATGCGTCCTAGAGCGAAAAGGACTTTAATTCGTGACCACCCCCAAAAAATTTAAAAATCCACCCAAAACCTAAAAAAATTGAAATTTTTATATGAAAACTTTCTTTTGCCCATATCTCCTTAAATATGCGTCCTAGAGCGAAAAGGACTTTAATTCGTGACCACCCCCAAAAAATTGAAAAATCCACCCAAAACCTAAAAAAATTGAAATTTTTATATGAAAACCTTCTTTTGCCCTTATCTCCATAAATATGCCTCCTAGAGCGAAAAGGACTTTAATTCGCGACCACCCTCAAACAATTGAAAAATCCTCCCAAAACCTAAAAAAAAATTGAAATTTTTATATGAAAAACTTCTTTTGCACATATCTCCTTAAATATGCGTCCTAGAGCGAAAAGGACTTTAATTCGTGACCACCCCAAAAAAATGGAAAAATCCAACCAAAACCTAAAAAAATTTAAATTTTTATATGAAAAACTTCTTTTGCCCATATCTCCTAAACTAAGCGTCCTAGAGCGAAAAGGACTATAATTCGTGACCACCCCAAAAATTGAAAAATCCACCCAAAACCTAAAAAAATTTAAATTTTTATTTGAAAAACTTCTTTTGCCCATATCTCCTTAAATATGCGTCCTAAAGCGAAAAGGACTTTAATTCGTGACCACCCCCAAAAAATTGAAAAATCCACCCAAAACCTAAAAAAATTGAAATTTTTATATGAAAAACTTCTTTTGCCCATATCTCCTTAAATATGCGTCCTAGAGCTAAGAGGACTTTAATTCGTGACCACCCTCAAACAATTGAAAAATCCACCCAAAACCTAAAAAAATTGAAATTTTTATATGAAATCCACCCAAAACCTTAAAAAATTGAAATTTTTATATGAAAAACTTCTTTTGCTCATATCTCCTTAAATATGCGTGCTAGAGCGAAAAGGACTTTAATTCGTGACCACCCTCAAAAAATTGAAAAATCCACCCAAAACCTTAAAAAATCGAAATTTTTATATGAAAAACTTCTTTTGCCCATATACCCCAAAATATTGAAAAATCCACCCAAAACAAAAAAAAAATTTAAATTTTTATATGAAAAACTTCTTTTGCCCATATCTCCTTAAATATGCGTCCTAGAGCGAAAAGGACTTTAATTCGTGACCACCCCCAAAAAAATTTAAAAATCCACCCAAAACCTAAAAAAATTGAAATTTTTATATGAAAAACTTCTTTTGCCCATATCTCCTTAAATATGCGTCCTAGAGCGAAAAGGACTTTAATTCGTTTAATTTTTATATGAAAAACTTCTTTTGCCCATATCTCCTAAACTAAGCGTCCTAGAGCGAAAAGGACTATAATTCGTGACCACCCCAAAAAATTGAAAAATCCACCCAAAACCTAAAAAAATTGAAATTTTTATATGAAAAACTTCTTTTGCCCATATCTCCTTAAATATGCGTCCTAGAGCGAAAAGGACTTTAATTCGTGACCACCCCCAAAAAATTGAAAAATCCACCCAAAACCTGAAAAAATTGAAATTTTTATATGAAAAACTTCTTTTTCCCATATCTCCTAAACTAAGCGTCCTAGAGCGAAAAGGACTTTAATTCGTGACCACCCCCAAAAAAATTTAAAAATCCACCCAAAACCTAAAAAAATTGAAGTTTTTATATGAAAAACTTCTTTTGCCCATATCTCCTTAAATATGCGTCCTAGAGCGAAAAGGACTTTAATTCGCGACCACCCTCAAAAAATTGAAAAATCCACCCAAAACCTAAAAAATTGAAATTTTTATATGAAAAACTTATTTTGCCCATATCTCCTTAAATATGCGTCCTAGAGCGAAAAGGACTTTAATTCGTGACCACCCCCAACAAATTTAAAAATCCACCCAAAACCTAAAAAAATTGAAATTTTTATATGAAAAACTTCTTTTGCCCATATCTCCTTAAATATGCGTCCTAGAGCGAAAAGGACTTTAATTCGTGACCACCTCAAAATATTGAAAAATCCACCCAAAACTTTTAAAAAAATGAAATTTTTATATGAAAAACTTCTTTTGCCCATATCACCTTAAATATGCGTCCTAGAGGGAAAAGGATTTTAATTCGTGACCACCCCCAAAAAATTGAAAAATCCACCCAAAACCTAAAAAAATTGAAATTTTTATATGAAAAACTTCTTTTGCCCATATCTCCTAAACTAAGCGTCCTAGAGCGAAAATGACTTTAATTCGTGACCACCCCCAAAAAGTTGCAAAATCCACCCAAAACCTAAAAAAATTGAAATTTTTATATGAAAAACTTTGTTTGCCCATATCTCCTTAAATATGAGTTCTAGAGCGAAAAGGATTTTAATTCGTGACCACCCCCAAAAAATTGAAAAATCCACCCAAAACCTAAAAAATGTAAATTTTTATATGAAAAACTTCTTTTGCCCATATCTCCTTAAATATGCGTCCTAGAGCGAAAAGGACTTTGATTCGTGACCACCCCCAAAAAGTTGAAAAATCCACCCAAAACCTAAAAAATTGAAATTTTTATATGAAAAACTTCTTTTGCCCATATCTCCTAAACTAAGCATCCTAAAAAATTGAAAAATCCACCCAAAACCTAAAAAAATTGAAATTTTTATATGAAAAACTTCTTTTGCCCATATCTCTTAAGCTAAGCTTTCTAGAGCGAAAAGGACTTTAATTCGTGACCACCCCCAAAAAATTGAAAAATCCACCCAAAACCTAAAAAAATTTAAATTTTTATGTGAAAAACTTCTTTTGCCCATATCTCCTTAAATATGCGTCCTAGAGCGAAAAGGACTTTAATTCGTGACCACCCCCAAAAAATTGAAAAATCCACCCAAAACCTAAAAAAAATGAAATTTTTATATGAAAAACTTCTTTTGCCCATATCTCCTAAACTAAGCGTCCTAGAGCGAAAAGGACTATAATTCGTGACCACCCCCAAAAAATTGAAAAATCCACCCAAAACCTAAAAAAAATGAAATTTTTATATGAAAAACTTCTTTTGCCCATATCTCCTTAAATATGCGTCCTAAAGCGAAAAGGACTTTAATTCGTGACCACCCCCAAAAAATTGAAAAATCCACCCAAAACCTAAAAAAATTTAAATTTTTATATGAAAAACTTCTTTTGCCCATATCTCCTTAAATATGCGTCCTAGAGCGAAAAGGACTTTAATTCGTGACCACCCTCAAACAATTGAAAAATCCACCCAAAACCTAAAAAAATTGAAATTTTTATATGAAAAACTTCTTTTGCCCATATCTCATTAAATATGCGTGCTAGAGCGAAAAGGACTTTAATTCGTGACCACCCTCCAAAAATTGAAAAATCCACCCAAAACCTTAAAAATCGAAATTTTTATATGAAAAACTTCTTTTGCCCATATCTCCTTAAATATGCGTCCTAGAGCGAAAAGGACTTTAATTCGTGACCACCCCAAAATATTGGAAAATCCACCCAAAACCTAAAAAAATTGAAATTTTTATATGAAAAACTTCTTTTGCCCATATCTCCTTAAATATGCGTCCCAGAGCGAAAAGGACTTTAATTCGTGACCACCATCAAAAAATTGAAAAATCCACCCAAAACCTTAAAAAATTGAAATTTTTATATGAAAAACTTCTTTTGCCCATATCTCCTAAACTAAGCGTCCTAGAGCGAAAAGGACTATAATTCGTGACCACCCCAAAAAATTGAAAAATCCACCCAAAACCTAAAAAAAATGAAATTTTTATATGAAAAACTTCTTTTGCCCATATCTCCTTAAATATGCGTCCTAGAGCGAAAAGGACTTTAATTCGTGACCACCCCCAAAAAATTGAAAAATCCACCCAAAACCTAAAAAATTGAAATTTTAAATGAAAAACTTCTTTTGCCCATATCTCCTAAACTAAACGTCCTAGAGCGAAAAGGACTTTAATTCGTGACCACCCCCAAAAAATTGAAAAATCCACTCAAAACCTAAAAAAAAATACATTTTTTATAGGAAAAACTTTTTTGCCCATATCTCCTTTAATATGCGTCCTAGAGCGAAAAGGACTTTAATTCGTGACCACCCCCAAAAAATTGAAAAATCCACCCAAAACCTAAAAAAATTGAAATTTTTATATGAAAAACTTCTTTTGCCCATATCTCCTAAACTAAACGTCCTAGAGCGAAAAGGACTTTAATTCGTGACCACCCCCAAAAAGTTGCAAAATCCACCCCAAACCTAAAAAAAATGAAATTTTTATATGAAAAACTTCTTTTGCCCATATCTCCTTAAATATGAGTCCTAGAGCGAAAAGGATTTTAATTCGTGACCACCCCCAAAAAATTGAAAAATCCACCCAAAACCCAAAAAAATTGAAATTTTTATATGAAAAACTTCTTTTGCCCATATCTCCTAAACTAAGCGTCCTAGAGCGAAAAAGACTTTAATTCGTGACCACCCCCAAAAATTGAAACATCCACCTAAAACCTATAAAAAATTGAAATTTTTATATGAAAAACTTCTTTTGCCCATATCTCCTTAAATATGCGTCCTAGAGCGAAGAGGACGTTAATTCGTGACCACCCCCAAAAAGTTGCAAAATCCACCCAAAACCTAAAAAAATGTAAATTTTTATATGAAAAAATTCTTTTGCCCATATCACCTAAACTAAGCGTCCTAGAGCGATAAGGACTTTAATTCGTGATCACCCCCAAAAAGTTGCAAAATCCACCCAAAACCTAAAAAAATTGAAATTTTTATATGAAAATCTTCTTTTGCCCATATCTCCTTAAATATGCGTCCTACAGCGAAATTTTTATATGAAAAACTTCTTTTGCCCATATCTCCTTAAATATGCGTCCTAGAGCGAAAAGGACTTTAATTCGTGACCACCCCCAAAAAATTGAAAAATCCACCCAAAACCTAAAAAATTGAAATTTTAAATGAAAAACTTCTTTTGCCCATATCTCCTAAACTAAACGTCCTAGAGCGAAAAGGACTTTAATTCGTGACCACCCCCAAAAAATTGAAAAATCCACTCAAAACCTAAAAAAAATTACATTTTTTATAGGAAAAACTTCTTTTGCCCATATCTCCTTAAATATGCGTCCTAGAGCGAAAAGGACTTTAATTCGTGACCACCCCCAAAAAATTGAAAAATCCACCCAAAACCTAAAAAAATTGAAATTTTTATATGAAAAACTTCTTTTGCCCATATCTCCTAAACTAAACGTCCTAGAGCGAAAAGGACTTTAATTCGTGACCACCCCCAAAAAGTTGCAAAATCCACCCCAAACCTAAAAAAAATGAAATTTTTATATGAAAAACTTCTTTTGCCCATATCTCCTTAAATATGAGTCCTAGAGCGAAAAGGATTTTAATTCGTGACCACCCCCAAAAAATTGAAAAATCCACCCAAAACCCAAAAAAATTGAAATTTTTATATGAAAAACTTCTTTTGCCCATATCTCCTAAACTAAGCGTCCTAGAGCGAAAAAGACTTTAATTCGTGACCACCCCCAAAAAGTTGAAACATCCACCTAAAACCTATAAAAAATTGAAATTTTTATATGAAAAACTTCTTTTGCCCATATCTCCTTAAATATGCGTCCTAGAGCGAAGAGGACGTTAATTCGTGACCACCCCCAAAAAGTTGCAAAATCCACCCAAAACCTAAAAAAATGTAAATTTTTATATGAAAAACTTCTTTTGCCCATATCACCTAAACTAAGCGTCCTAGAGCGAAAAGGACTTTAATTCGTGATCACCCCCAAAAAGTTGCAAAATCCACCCAAAACCTAAAAAAATTGAAATTTTTATATGAAAATCTTCTTTTGCCCATATCTCCTTAAATATGCGTCCTACAGCGAAAAGGACTTTGATTCGTGACCACCCCCAAAAAATTGAAAAATCCACTCAAAACCCAAAAAAAATTTAATTTTTTATATGAAAAACTTCTTTTGCCCATATCTCCTTAAATATGCGTCCTAGTGCGAAAAGGACTTTAATTCGTGACCACCCCCAAAAAATTGAAAAATCCACCCAAAAACTAAAAAAAAATTAAATTTTTATATGAAAACTTTCTTTTGCCCATATCTCCTTAAATATGCGTCCTAGAGCGAAAAGGACTTTAATTCGTGACCACCCCCAAAAAGTTGAAAAATCCACCCAAAACCTAAAAAATTGAAATTTTTATATGAAAAACTTCTTTTGCCCATATCTCCTAAACTAAGCGTCCTAGAGCGAAAAGGACTTTAATTCGTGACCACCCCCAAAAAATTGAAAAATTCACCCAAAACCTAAAAAATTGAAATTTTTATATGAAAAACTTCTTTTGCCCATATCTCCTAAACTAAAAGTCCTAGAGCGAAAAAGACTTTAATTCGTGACCACCCCCAAAAAGTTGAAACATCCACCCAAAACCTATAAAAAATTGAAATTTTTATATGAAAAACTTCTTTTGCCCATATCACCTTAAATATGCGTCCTAGAGCGAAGAGGACTTTAATTCGTGACCACCCCCAAAAGGTTGCAAAATCCACCCAAAACCTAAAAAAATTGAAATTTTTATATGAAAAACTTCTTTTGCCCATATCTCCTTAAATATGAGTCCTAGAGGGAAAAGGATTTTAATTCGTGACCACCCCCCAAAAATTTGAAAAATCCACCCAAAACCTAAAAAAATGAAATTTTTATATGAAAAACTTCTTTTGCCCATATCTCCTAAACTAAGCGTCCTAGAGCGAAAAGGACTTTAATTCGTGACCACCCCCAAAAAGTTGCAAAATCCACCCAAAACCTAAAAAAAATTGAAATTTTTATATGAAAAACTTTGTTTGCCCATATCTCCTTAAATATGAGTTCTAGAGCGAAAAGGATTTTAATTCGTGACCACCACCAAAAAATTGAAAACCCACCCAAAACCTAAAAAATGTAAATTTTTATATAAAAAACTTCTTTTGCCCATATCTCCTTAAATATGCGTCCTAGAGCGAAAAGGACTTTGATTCGTGACCACCCCCAAAAAATTGAAAAATCCACTCAAAACCCAAAAAAAATTGAATTTTTTATATGAAAAACTTCTTTTGCCCATATCTCCTTAAATATGCGTCCTAGAGCGAAAAGGACTTTGATTCGTGACCACCCCCAAAAAATTGAAAAATCCACTCAAAACCCAAAAAAAAATTTAATTTTTTATATGAAAAACTTCTTTTGCACATATCTCCTTAAATATGCGTCCTAGAGCGAAAAGGACTTTAATTCGTGACCACCCCCAAAAAATTGAAAAATCCACCCAAAACCTAAAAAAATTGAAATTTTTATATGAAAAACTTCTTTTGCCCATATCTCCTAAACTAAGCGTCCTAGAGCGAAAAGGACTTTAATTCGTGACCACCCCAAAAAAATTGAAAAATCCACCCAAAACCTAAAGAAATTGAAATTTTTATATGAAAAACTTCTTTTGTCCATATCTCTTAAGCTAAACGTCCTAAAGCGAAAAGGACTTTAATTCGTGACCACCCCCAAAAAATTGAAAAATCCACCCAAAACCTAAAAAAATTGAAATTTTTATATGAAAAACTTCTTTTGCCCATATCTCTTAAGCTAAGCTTCCTAGAGCGAAAAGGACTTTAATTCGTGACCACCCCCAAAAAATTGAAAAATCCAACCAAAACCTAAAAAATTTAAATTTTTATATGAAAAACTTCTTTTGCCCATATCTCCTTAAATATGCGCACTAGAGCAAAAGGACTTTACTTCGTGAGCACCACCAAAAAATTGAAAAATCCACCCAAAACCTAAAAAATTGAAATTTTTATATGAAAAACTTCTTTTGCCCATATCTCCTAAACTTAAAGTCCTAGAGCGAAAAAGACTTTAATTCGTGACCACCCCCAAAAAGTTGAAACATCCACCCAAAACCTATAAAAAATTGAAATTTTTATATGAAAAACTTCTTTTGCCCATATCACCTTAAATATGCGTCCTAGAGCGAAGAGGACTTTAATTCGTGACCACCCCCAAAAAGTTGCAAAATCCACTCAAAACCTAAAAAAATTTAAATTTTTATATGAAAAACTTCTTTTGCCCATATCTCCTTAAATATGAGTCCTAGAGGGAAAAGGATTTTAATTCGTGACCGCCCCCAAAAAATTGAAAAATCCACCCAAAACCTAAAAAAATTGAAATTTTTATATGAAAAACTTCTTTTGCCCATATCTCCTAAACTAAGCGTCCTAGAGCGAAAAGGACTTTAATTCGTGACCACCCCCAAAAAGTTGCAAAATCCACCCAAAACCTAAAAAAATTGAAATTTTTATATGAAAAACTTTGTTTGCCCATATCTCCTTAAATATGAGTTCTAGAGCGAAAAATTTTAATTCGTGACCACCCCCAAAAAATTGAAAAATCCACCCAAAACCTAAAAAATTGAAATTTTTATATGAAAAACTTCTTTTGCCCATATCTCTTAAGCTAATCTTCCTAGAGCGAAAAGGACTTTAATTCGTGACCACCCCCAAAAAATTGAAAAATCCACCCAAAACCTAAAAAAATTGAAATTTTTATATGAAAAACTTCTTTTGCCCATATCTCCTTAAATATGCGTCCTAGAGCGAAAAGGACTTTAATTCGTGACCACCCCCAAAAAATTGAAAAATCCACCCAAAACATAAAAAAATTGAAATTTTTATATGAAAAACTTCTTTTGCTCATATCTCTTAAGCTAATCTTCCTAGAGCGAAAAGGACTTTAATTCGTGACCACCCCCAAAAAATTGAAAAATCCACCCAAAACCTAAAAAAATTTAAATTTTTATGTGAAAAACTTCTTTTGCCCATATCTCCTTAAATATGCGTCCTAGAGCGAAAAGGACTTTAATTCGTGACCACCCCCAAAAAATTGAAAAATCCACCCAAAACCTAAAAAAATTGAAATTTTTATATGAAAAACTTCTTTTGCCCATATCTCCTAAACTAAGCGTCCTAGAGCGAAAAGGACTTTAATTCGTGACCACCCTCAAACAATTGAAAAATCCACCCAAAACCTAAAAAAATTGAAATTTTTATATGAAATCCACCCAAAACGTAAAAAAATTGAAATTTTTATATGAAAAACTTCTTTTGCCCATATCTCCTTAAATATGCGTGCTAGAGCGAAAAGGACTTTAATTCGTGACCACCCTCAAAAAATTGAAAAATCCACCCAAAACCTTAAAAAATCGAAATTTTTATATGAAAAACTTCTTTTGCCCATATCTCCTTAAATATGCGTCCTAGAGCGAAAAGGACTTTAGTTCGTGACACCCCAAAATATTGAAAAATCCACCCAAAACCTAAAAAAAATTAAAATTTTTATATGAAAAACTTCTTTTGCCCATATCTCCTTAAATATGCGTCCTAGAGCGAAAAGGACTTTAATTCGTGACCACCCCCAAAAAATTGAAAAATCCACCCAAAACCTAAAAAAATTGAAATTTTTATATGAAAAACTTCTTTTGCCCATATCTCCTTAAATATGCGTCCTAGAGCGAAAAGGACTTTAATTCGTGACCACCCCCAAAAAATTGAAAAATCCACCCAAAACCTAAAAAAATTGAAATTTTTATATGAAAAACTTCTTTTGCCCATATCTCCTAAACTAAGCGTCCTAGAGCGAAAAGGACTATAATTCGTGACCACCCCAAAAAATTGAAAAATCCACCCAAAACCTAAAAAAAATGAAATTTTTATATGAAAAACTTCTTTTGCCCATATCTCCTTAAATATGCGTCCTAGAGCGAAAAGGACTTTAATTCGTGACCACCCCCAAAAAATTGAAAAATCCACCCAAAACCTAAAAAATTGAAATTTTAAATGAAAAACTTCTTTTGCCCATATCTCCTTAAATATGCGTCCTAGAGCGAAAAGGACTTTAATTCGTGACCACCCCCAAAAAGTTGCAAAATCCACCCAAAACCTAAAAAAATTGAAATTTTTATATGAAAAACTTTGTTTGCCCATATCTCCTTAAATATGAGTTCTAGAGCGAAAAGGATTTTAATTCGTGACCACCCCCAAAAAATTGAAAAATCCACCCAAAACCTAAAAAATTGAAATTTTTATATGAAAAACTTCTTTTGCCCATATCTCTTAAGCTAATCTTCCTAGAGCGAAAAGGACTTTAATTCGTGACCACCCCCAAAAAATTGAAAAATCCACCCAAAACCTAAAAAAATTGAAATTTTTATATGAAAAACTTCTTTTGCCCATATCTCCTTAAATATGCGTCCTAGAGCGAAAAGGACTTTAATTCGTGACCACCCCCAAAAAATTGAAAAATCCACCCAAAACCTAAAAAAATTGAAATTTTTATATGAAAAACTTCTTTTGCTCATATCTCTTAAGCTAATCTTCCTAGAGCGAAAAGGACTTTAATTCGTGACCACCCCCAAAAAATTGAAAAATCCACCCAAAACCTAAAAAAATTTAAATTTTTATGTGAAAAACTTCTTTTGCCCATATCTCCTTAAATATGCGTCCTAGAGCGAAAAGGACTTTAATTCGTGACCACCCCCAAAAAATTGAAAAATCCACCCAAAACCTAAAAAAATTGAAATTTTTATATGAAAAACTTCTTTTGCTCATATCTCTTAAGCTAATCTTCCTAGAGCGAAAAGGACTTTAATTCGTGACCACCCCCAAAAAATTGAAAAATCCACCCAAAACCTAAAAAAATTTAAATTTTTATGTGAAAAACTTCTTTTGCCCATATCTCCTTAAATATGCGTCCTAGAGCGAAAAGGACTTTAATTCGTGACCACCCCCAAAAAATTGAAAAATCCACCCAAAACCTAAAAAAATTGAAATTTTTATATGAAAAACTTCTTTTGCCCATATCTCCTAAACTAAGCGTCCTAGAGCGAAAAGGACTATAATTCGTGACCACCCCAAAAAATTGAAAAATCCACCCAAAACCTAAAAAAATTGAAATTTTTATATGAAAAACTTCTTTTGCCCATATCTCCTTAAATATGCGTCCTAAAGCGAAAAGGACTTTAATTCGTGACCACCCCCAAAAAATTGAAAAATCCACCCAAAACCTAAAAAAATTGAAATTTTTATATGAAAAACTTCTTTTGCCCATATCTCCTAAACTAAGCGTCCTAGAGCGAAAAGGACTTTAATTCGTGACCACCCTCAAACAATTGAAAAATCCACCCAAAACCTAAAAAAATTGAAATTTTTATATGAAATCCACCCAAAACGTAAAAAAATTGAAATTTTTATATGAAAAACTTCTTTTGCCCATATCTCCTTAAATATGCGTGCTAGAGCGAAAAGGACTTTAATTCGTGACCACCCTCAAAAAATTGAAAAATCCACCCAAAACCTTAAAAAATCGAAATTTTTATATGAAAAACTTCTTTTGCCCATATCTCCTTAAATATGCGTCCTAGAGCGAAAAGGACTTTAATTCGTGAAAACCCCAAAATATTGAAAAATCCACCCAAAACCTAAAAAAATTGAAATTTTTATATGAAAAACTTCTTTTGCCCATATCTCCTTAAATATGCGTCCTAGAGCGAAAAGGACTTTAATTCGTGACCACCCCCAAAAAATTGAAAAATCCACCCAAAACCTAAAAAAATTGAAATTTTTATATGAAAAACTTCTTTTGCCCATATCTCCTAAACTAAGCGTCCTAGAGCGAAAAGGACTATAATTCGTGACCACCCCAAAAAATTGAAAAATCCACCCAAAACCTAAAAAAAATGAAATTTTTATATGAAAAACTTCTTTTGCCCATATCTCCTTAAATATGCGTCCTAGAGCGAAAAGGACTTTAATTCGTGACCACCCCCAAAAAATTGAAAAATCCACCCAAAACCTAAAAAAATTGAAATTTTTATATGAAAAACTTCTTTTGCCCATATCTCCTTAAATATGCGTCCTAGAGCGAAAAGGACTTTAATTCGTGACCACCCCCAAAAAATTGAAAAATCCACCCAAAACCTAAAAAAATTGAAATTTTTATATGAAAAACTTCTTTTGCCCATATCTCCTAAACTAAGCGTCCTAGAGCGAAAAGGACTATAATTCGTGACCACCCCAAAAAATTGAAAAATCCACCCAAAACCTAAAAAAAATGAAATTTTAAATGAAAAACTTCTTTTGCCCATATCTCCTTAAATATGCGTCCTAGAGCGAAAAGGACTTTAATTCGTGACCACCCCCAAAAAGGACTTAAATTCGTGACCACCCCAAAAAATTGAAAAATCCACCCAAAACCTAAAAAAATGAAATTTTTATATGAAAAACTTCTTTTGCCCATATCTCCTTAAATATGAGTCCTAGAGGGAAAAGGATTTTAATTCGTGACCGCCCCCAAAAAATTGAAAAATCCACCCAAAACCTAAAAAAATTGAAATTTTTATATGAAAAACTTCTTTTGCCCATATCTCCTAAACTAAGCGTCCTAGAGCGAAAAGGACTTTAATTCGTGAACACCCCCAAAAAGTTGCAAAATCCACCCAAAACCTAAAAAAATTGAAATTTTTATATGAAAAACTTTGTTTGCCCATATCTCCTTAAATATGAGTTCTAGAGCGAAAAGGATTTTAATTCGTGACCACCCCCAAAAAATTGAAAAATCCACCCAAAACCTAAAAAATTGAAATTTTTATATGAAAAACTTCTTTTGCCCATATCTCTTAAGCTAATCTTCCTAGAGCGAAAAGGACTTTAATTCGTGACCACCCCCAAAAAATTGAAAAATCCACCCAAAACCTAAAAAAATTTAAATTTTTATATGAAAAACTTCTTTTGCCCATATCTCCTTAAATATGCGTCCTAGAGCGAAAAGGACTTTAATTCGTGACCACCCCCAAAAAATTGAAAAATCCACCCAAAACCTAAAAAAATTGAAATTTTTATATGAAAAACTTCTTTTGCTCATATCTCTTAAGCTAATCTTCCTAGAGCGAAAAGGACTTTAATTCGTGACCACCCCCAAAAAATTGAAAAATCCACCCAAAACCTAAAAAAATTTAAATTTTTATGTGAAAAACTTCTTTTGCCCATATCTCCTTAAATATGCGTCCTAGAGCGAAAAGGACTTTAATTCGTGACCACCCCCAAAAAATTGAAAAATCCACCCAAAACCTAAAAAAATTGAAATTTTTATATGAAAAACTTCTTTTGCCCATATCTCCTAAACTAAGCGTCCTAGAGCGAAAAGGACTATAATTCGTGACCACCCCAAAAAATTGAAAAATCCACCCAAAACCTAAAAAATTGAAATTTTTATATGAAAAACTTCTTTTGCCCATATCTCCTTAAATATGCGTCCTAGAGCGAAAAGGACTTTAATTCGTGACCACCCCCAAAAAATTGAAAAATCCACCCAAAACCTAAAAATATTTAAATTTTTATACGAAAAACTTCTTTTGCCCATATCTCCTTAAATATGCGTCCTAGAGCGAAAAGGACTTTAATTCGTGACCACCCCCAAAAAATTGAAAAATCCACCCAAAACCTAAAAAAATCGAAATTTTTATATGAAAAACTTCTTTTGCCCATATCACCTTAAATATGCGTCCTAGAGCGAAAAGGACTTTAATTCGTGACCACCCCAAAATATTGAAAAATCCACCCAAAACCTAAAAAAAATTGAAATTTTTATATGAAAAACTTCTTTTGCCCATATCTCCTTAAATATGCGTGCTAGAGCGAAAAGGACTTTAATTCGTGACCACCCTCAAAAAATTGAAAAATCCACCCAAAACCTTAAAAAATCGAAATTTTTATATGAAAAACTTCTTTTGCCCATATCACCTTAAATATGCGTCCTAGAGCGAAAAGGACTTTAATTCGTGACCACCCCAAAATATTGAAAAATCCACCCAAAACCTAAAAAAAATTGAAATTTTTATATGAAAAACTTCTTTTGCCCATATCTCCTTAAATATGCGTCCTAGAGCGAAAAGGACTTTAATTCGTGACCACCCCCAAAAAATTGAAAAATCCACCCAAAACCTAAAAAAATTGAAATTTTTATATGAAAAACTTCTTTTGCCCATATCTCCTTAAATATGCGTCCTAGAGCGAAAAGGACTTTAATTCGTGACCACCCCCAAAAAATTGAAAAATCCACCCAAAACCTAAAAAAATTGAAATTTTTATATGAAAAACTTCTTTTGCCCATATCTCCTAAACTAAGCGTCCTAGAGCGAAAAGGACTATAATTCGTGACCACCCCAAAAAATTGAAAAATCCACCCAAAACCTAAAAAAATGAAATTTTTATATGAAAAACTTCTTTTGCCCATATCTCCTTAAATATGCGTCCTAGAGCGAAAAGGACTTTAATTCGTGACCACCCCCAAAAAATTGAAAAATCCACCCAAAACCTAAAAAATTGAAATTTTAAATGAAAAACTTCTTTTGCCCATATCTCCTTAAATATGCGTCCTAGAGCGAAAAGGACTTTAATTCGTGACCACCCCCAAAAAGGACTTAAATTCGTGACCACCCCAAAAAATTTGAAAAATCCACCCAAAACCTAAAAAAAAATGAAATTTTTATATGAAAAACTTCTTTTGCCCATATCTCCTTAAATATGCGTCCTAGAGCGAAAAGGACTTTAATTCGTGACCACCCCCAAAAAATTGAAAAATCCACCCAAAACCTAAAAAAAATGAAATTTTTATATGAAAAACTTCTTTTGCCCATATCTCCTTAAATATGCGTCCTAGAGCGAAAAGGACTTTAATTCGTGACCACCCCCAAAAAATTGAAAAATCCACCCAAAACCTAAAAAAATTGAAATTTTTATATGAAAAACTTCTTTTGCCCATATCTCCTTAAATATGCGTCCTAGAGCGAAAAGGACTTTAATTCGTGACCACCCCAAAATATTGAAAAATCCACCCAAAACCTAAAAAAAATTGAAATTTTTATATGAAAAACTTCTTTTGCCCATATCTCCTTAAATATGCGTCCTAGAGCGAAAAGGACTTTAATTCGTGACCACCCCCAAAAAATTGAAAAATCCACCCAAAACCTAAAAAATTGAAATTTTTATATGAAAAACTTCTTTTGCCCATATCTCCTTAAATATGCGTCCTAGAGCGAAAAGGACTTTAATTCGTGACCACCCCCAAAAAATTGAAAAATCCACCCAAAACCTAAAAAATTGAAATTTTTATATGAAAAACTTCTTTTGCCCATATCTCCTTAAATATGCGTCCTAGAGCGAAAAGGACTTTAATTCGTGACCACCCCCAAAAAATTGAAAAATCCACCCAAAACCTAAAGAAATTGAAATTTTTATATGAAAAACTTCTTTTGCCCATATCTCCTTAAATATGCGTCCTAGAGCGAAAAGGACTATAATTCGTGACCACCCCAAAAAATTGAAAAATCCACCCAAAACCTAAAAAAATTGAAGTTTTTATATGAAAAACTTCTTTTGCCCATATCTCCTTAAATATGCGTCCTAGAGCGAAAAGGACTTTAATTCGTGACCACCCCCAAAAAATTGAAAAATCCACCCAAAACCTAAAAAATTGAAATTTTTATATGAAAAACTTCTTTTGCCCATATCTCCTAAACTAAGCGTCCTAGAGCGAAAAGGACTTTAATTCGTGACCACCCCCAAAAAATTGAAAAATCCACCCAAAACCTAAAAAAAATGAAATTTTTATATGAAAAACTTCTTTTGCCCATATCTCCTTAAATATGCGTCCTAGAGCGAAAAGGACTTTAATTCGTGACCACCCCCAAAAAATTGAAAAATCCACCCAAAACCTAAAAAATTGAAATTTTAAATGAAAAACCTCTTTTGCCCATATCTCCTTAAATATGCGTCCTAGAGCGAAAAGGACTTTAATTCGTGACCACCCCCAAAAAGGACTTAAATTCGTGACCACCCCAAAAAAATTGAAAAATCCACCCAAAACCTAAAAAAAATGAAATTTTTATATGAAAAACTTCTTTTGCCCATATCTCCTTAAATATGCGTCCTAGAGCGAAAAGGACTATAATTCGTGACCACCCCAAAAAATTGAAAAATCCACCCAAAACCTAAAAAAATTGAAGTTTTTATATGAAAAACTTCTTTTGCCCATATCTCCTTAAATATGCGTCCTAGAGCGAAAAGGACTTTAATTCGTGACCACCCCCAAAAAATTGAAAAATCCACCCAAAACCTAAAAAATTGAAATTTTTATATGAAAAACTTCTTTTGCCCATATCTCCTAAACTAAGCGTCCTAGAGCGAAAAGGACTTTAATTCGTGACCACCCCCAAAAAATTGAAAAATCCACCCAAAACCTAAAAAAAATGAAATTTTTATATGAAAAACTTCTTTTGCCCATATCTCCTTAAATATGCGTCCTAGAGCGAAAAGGACTTTAATTCGTGACCACCCCCAAAAAATTGAAAAATCCACCCAAAACCTAAAAAATTGAAATTTTAAATGAAAAACCTCTTTTGCCCATATCTCCTTAAATATGCGTCCTAGAGCGAAAAGGACTTTAATTCGTGACCACCCCCAAAAAGGACTTAAATTCGTGACCACCCCAAAAAAATTGAAAAATCCACCCAAAACCTAAAAAAAATGAAATTTTTATATGAAAAACTTCTTTTGCCCATATCTCCTTAAATATGCGTCCTAGAGCGAAAAGGACTTTAATTCGTGACCACCCCCAAAAAATTGAAAAATCCACCCAAAACCTAAAAAAATGAAATTTTTATATGAAAAACTTCTTTTGCCCATATCTCCTTAAATATGCGTCCTAGAGCGAAAAGGACTTTAATTCGTGACCACCCCCAAAAAATTGAAAAATCCACCCAAAACCTAAAAAAATTGAAATTTTTATATGAAAAACTTCTTTTGCCCATATCTCCTTAAATATGCGTCCTAGAGCGAAAAGGACTTTAATTCGTGACCACCCTCAAACAATTGAAAAATCCACCCAAAACCTAAAAAAAAATTGAAATTTTATATGAAAAACTTCTTTTGCCCATATCTCCTTAAATATGCGTCCTAGAGCGAAAAGGACTTTAATTCGTGACCACCCCCAAAAAATTGAAAAATCCACCCAAAACCTAAAAAAATTGAAATTTTTATATGAAAAACTTCTTTTGCCCATATCTCCTTAAATATGCGTCCTAGAGCGAAAAGGACTATAATTCGTGACCACCCCAAAAAATTGAAAAATCCACCCAAAACCTAAAAAAATTGAAGTTTTTATATGAAAAACTTCTTTTGCCCATATCTCCTTAAATATGCGTCCTAGAGCGAAAAGGTCTTTAATTCGTGACCACCCCAAAAATTGAAAAATCCACCCAAAACCTAAAAAAATTGAAATTTTTATATGAAAAACTTCTTTTGCCCATATCTCCTAAACTAAGCTTCCTAGAGCGAAAAGGACTATAATTCGTGACCACCCCAAAAAATTGAAAAATCCACCCAAAACCTAAAAAAATTGAAATTTTTATATGAAAAATTTCTGTTGCCCATATCTCCTTAAATATGCGTCCTAGAGCGAAAAGGACTTTAATTCGAGACCACCCCCAAAAAGGACTTAAATTCGTGACCACCCCCAAAAAATTGAAAAATCCACCCAAAACGTAAAAAAATTGAAATTTTTATATGAAAAACTTCTTTTGCCCATATCTCCTTAAATATGCGTCCTAGAGCGAAAAGGACTTTAATTCGTGACCACCCCAAAAAATTGAAAAATCCACCCAAAACCTAAAAAAATTTAAATTTTTATATGAAAAACTTCTTTTGCCCATATCTCCTTAAATATGCGTCCTAGAGCGAAAAGGACTTAAATTCGTGACCACCCCCAAAAAATTGAAAAATCCACCCAAAACCTAAAAAAATTGAAATTTTTATATGAAAAACTTCTTTTGCCCATATCTCCTTAAATATGCGTCCTAGAGCGAAAAGGACTTTAATTCGTGACCACCCCCAAAAAATTGAAAAATCCACCCATAACCTAAAAAATTAAAATTTTTATATGAAAAACTTCTTTTGCCCATATGTCCTTAAATATGCGTCCTAGAGCGAAAAGGACTTTAATTCGTGACCACCCCCAAAAAATTCAAAAATCCACCCAAAACCTAAAAAAATTGAATTTTTTATATGAAATCCACCCAAAACCTTAAAAAATTGAAATTTTTATATGAAAAACTTCTTTTGCCCATATCTCCTTAAATATGCGTGCTAGAGCGAAAAGGATTTTAATTCGTGACCACCCCAAAAAATTGACAAATCCACCCAAAACCTTAAAAAATTGAAATTTTTATATGAAAAACTTCTTTTGCCCATATATCCTTAAATATGCGTGCTAGAGCGAAAAGGACTTTAATTCGTGACCACCACAAAAAATTGACAAATCCACCCAAAACCTAAAAAAATTTAAATTTTTATATGAAAAACTTCTTTTGCCCATATCTCCTTAAATATGCGTCCTAGAGCGAAAAGGACTTTAATTCGTGACCACCCCCAAAAAATTGAAAAATCCACCCAAAACCTAAAAAATTTGAAATTTTTATATGAAAAACTTCTTTTGCCCATATCTCCTTAAATATGTGTCCTAGAGCGAAAAGGACTTTAATTCGCGACCACCCCCAAAAAATTTAAAAATCCACCCAAAACCTAAAAAAATTGAAATTTTTATATGAAAAACTTCTTTTGCCCATATCTCCTTAAATATGCGTCCTAGAGCGAAAAGGACTTTAATTCGTGACCACCCCCAAAAAATTTTAAAATCCTCCCAAAACCTAAAAAAAAAATGAAATTTTTATATGAAAAACTTCTTTTGCCCATATCTCCTTAAATATGCGTCCTAGAGCGAAAAGGACTTTAATTCGTGACCACCCCAAAATATTGAAAAATCCACTCAAAACCTAAAAAAAATTGAAATTTTTATATGAAAAACTTCTTTTGCCCATATCTCCTTAAATATGCGTCCTAGAGCGAAAAGGACTTTAATTCGTGACCACCCCCAAAAAATTGAAAAATCCACCCAAAACCTAAAAAAATTGAAATTTTTATACGAAAACCTTCTTTTGCCCATATCTCCTTAAATATGCGTCCTAGAGCGAAAAGGACTTTAATTCGTGACCACCCCCAAAAAGTTGAAAAATCCACCCAAAACCTAAAAAAATTGAAATTTTTATATGAAAAACTTATTTTGCCCATATCTCCTTAAATATGCGTCCTAGAGCGAAAAGGACTTTAATTCGTGACCACCCCCAAAAAATTGAAAAATCCACCCAAAACCTAAAAAATTGAAATTTTAAATGAAAAACTACTTTTGCCCATATCTCATTAAATATGCGTCCTAGAGCGAAAAGGACTTTAATTCGTGACCACCCCCAAAAAGGACTTAAATTCGTGACCACCCCAAAAAATTGAAAAATCCACCCAAAACCTAAAAAAATTGAAATTTTTATATGAAAAACTTCTTTTGCCCATATCTCCTTAAATATGCGTCCTAGAGCGAAAAGGACTTTGAATCGTGACCACCCCCAAAAAATTGAAAAATCCACCCAAAACCTAAAAAAATTAAAATTTTTATATGAAAAACTTCTTTTGCCCATATGTCCTTAAATATGTGTCCTAGAGCGAAAAGGACTTTAATTCGTGACCACCCCCAAAAAATTGAAAAATCCACCCAAAACCTAAAAAAATTGAATTTTTTATATGAAATCCACCCAAAACCTTAAAAAATTGAAATTTTTATATGAAAAACTTCTGTTGCCCATATCTCCTTAAATATGCGTGCTAGAGCGAAAAGGATTTTAATTCGTGACCACCCCAAAAAATTGACAAATCCACCCAAAACCTTAAAAAATTGAAATTTTTATATGAAAAACTTCTTTTGCCCATATCTCCTTAAATATGCGTGCTAGAGCGAAAAGGACTTTAATTCGTGACCACCACAAAAAATTGACAAATCCACCCAAAACCTAAAAAAAATTAAATTTTTATATGAAAAACTTCTTTTGCCCATATCTCCTTAAATATGCGTCCTAGAGCGAAAAGGACTTTAATTCGTGACCACCCCCAAAAAATTGAAAAATCCACCCAAAACCTAAAAAATTTGAAATTTTTATATGAAAAACTTCTTTTGCCCATATCTCCTTAAATATGTGTCCTAGAGCGAAAAGGACTTTAATTCGCGACCACCCTCAAAAAATTGAAAAATCCACTCAAAACCCAAAAAAAATTTAATTTTTTATATGAAAAACTTCTTTTGCCCATATCTTCTTAAATATGCGTCCTAGAGCGAAAAGGACTTTAATTCGTGACCACCCCCAAAAAATTTAAAAATCCACCCAAAACCTAAAAAAATTGAAATTTTTATATGAAAAACTTCTTTTGCCCATATCTCCTTAAATATGCGTCCTAGAGCGAAAAGGACTTTGAATCGTGACCACCCCCAAAAAATTGAAAAATCCACTCAAAACCCAAAAAAAAATTTAATTTTTTATATGAAAAACTTCTTTTGCCCATATCTTCTTAAATATGAGTCCTAGAGCGAAAAGGACTTTAATTCGTGACCACCCCCAAAAAATTGAAAAATCCACCCAAAACCTAAAAAAATTTAAATTTTTATATGAAAAACTTCTTTTGCACATATCTCCTTAAATATGCGTCCTAGAGCGAAAAGGACTTTAATTCGTGACCACCCCCAAAAAATTGAAAAATCCACCCAAAACCTAAAAAAAATTGAAATTTTTATATGAAAAACTTCTTTTGCCCATATCTCCTAAACTAAGCGTCCTAGAGCGAAAAGGACTTTAATTCGTGACCACCCCCAAAAAATTGAAAAATCCACCCAAAACCTAAAGAAATTGAAATTTTTATATGAAAAACTTCTTTTGTCCATATCTCTTAAGCTAAACGTCCTAAAGCGAAAAGGACTTTAATTCGTGACCACCCCCAAAAAATTGAAAAATCCACCCAAAACCTAAAAAAATTGAAATTTTTATATGAAAAACTTCTTTTGCCCATATCTCCTTAAATATGCGTCCTAGAGCGAAAAGGACTTTAATTCGTGACCACCCCCAAAAATTTAAAAATCCACCCAAAACCTAAAAAAATTGAAATTTTTATATGAAATCCACCCAAAACGTAAAAAAATTGAAATTTTTATATGAAAAACTTCTTTTGCCCATATCTCCTTAAATATGCGTGCTAGAGCGAAAAGGACTTTAATTCGTGACCACCCTCAAAAAATTGAAAAATCCACCCAAAACCTTAAAAAATCGAAATTTTTATATGAAAAACTTCTTTTGCCCATATCTCCTTAAATATGTGTCCTAGAGCGAAAAGGACTTTAATTCGTGACCACCCCAAAATATTGAAAAATCCACCCAAAACCTAAAAAAAATTGAAATTTTTATATGAAAAACTTCTTTTGCCCATATCTCCTTAAATATGCGTCCTAGAGCGAAAAGGACTTTAATTCGTGACCACCCCCAAAAAATTTAAAAATCCACCCAAAACCTAAAAAAATTGAAATTTTTATATGAAAAACTTCTTTTGCCCATATCTCCTTAAATATGCGTCCTAGAGCGAAAAGGACTTTAATTCGTGACCACCCCCAAAAAATTGAAAAATCCACCCAAAACCTAAAAAAATTGACATTTTTATATGAAAAACTTCTTTTGCCCATATCTCCTACACTAAGCGTCCTAGAGCGAAAAGGACTATAATTCGTGACCACCCCAAAAAATTGAAAAATCCACCCAAAACCTAAAAAAAATGAAATTTTTATATGAAAAACTTCTTTTGCCCATATCTCCTTAAATATGCGTCCTAGAGCGAAAAGGACTTTAATTCGTGACCACCCCCAAAAAATTGAAAAATCCACCCAAAACCTAAAAAATTTAAATTGTAAATGAGAAACTTCTTTTGCCCATATCTCCTTAAATATGCGTCCTAGAGCGAAAAGGACTTTAATTCGTGACCACCCCCAAAAAGGACTTAAATTCGTGACCACCCCAAAAAATTGAAAAATCCACCCAAAACCTAAAAAAAATGAAATTTTTATATGAAAAACTTCTTTTGCCCATATCTCCTTAAATATGCGTCCTAGAGCGAAAAGGACTTTAATTCGTGACCACCCCCAAAAAATTGAAAAATCCACCCAAAACCTAAAAAAAATGAAATTTTTATATGAAAAACTTCTTTTGCCCATATCTCCTTAAATATGCGTCCTAGAGCGAAAAGGACTTTAATTCGTGACCACCCCCAAAAAATTGAAAAATCCACCCAAAACCTAAAAAAATTGAAATTTTTATATGAAAAACTTCTTTTGCCCATATCTCCTTAAATATGCGTCCTAGAGCGAAAAGGACTTTAATTCGTGACCACCCCAAAATATTGAAAAATCCACCCAAAACCTAAAAAAAATTGAAATTTTTATATGAAAAACTTCTTTTGCCCATATCTCCTTAAATATGCGTCCTAGAGCGAAAAGGACTTTAATTCGTGACCACCCCCAAAAAATTAAAAAATCCACCCAAAACCTAAAAAAATTGAAATTTTTATATGAAAAACTTCTTTTGCCCATATCTCCTTAAATATGCGTCCTAGAGCGAAAAGGACTTTAATTCGTGACCACCCCCAAAAAATTGAAAAATCCACCCAAAACCTAAAAAATTGAAATTTTTATATGAAAAACTTCTTTTGCCCATATCTCCTAAACTAAGCGTCCTAGAGCGAAAAGGACTTTAATTCGTGACCACCCCCAAAAAATTGAAAAATCCACCCAAAACCTAAAAAAAATGAAATTTTTATATGAAAAACTTCTTTTGCCCATATCTCCTTAAATATGCGTCCTAGAGCGAAAAGGACTTTAATTCGTGACCACCCCCAAAAAATTGAAAAATCCACCCAAAACCTAAAAAAAATGAAATTTTTATATGAAAAACTTCTTTTGCCCATATCTCCTTAAATATGCGTCCTAGAGCGAAAAGGACTTTAATTCGTGACCACCCCCAAAAAATTGAAAAATCCACCCAAAACCTAAAAAAATGAAATTTTTATATGAAAAACTTCTTTTGCCCATATCTCCTTAAATATGCGTCCTAGAGCGAAAAGGACTTTAATTCGTGACCACCCCCAAAAAATTGAAAAATCCACCCAAAACCTAAAAAAATTGAAATTTTTATATGAAAAACTTCTTTTGCCCATATCTCCTTAAATATGCGTCCTAGAGCGAAAAGGACTTTAATTCGTGACCACCCTCAAACAATTGAAAAATCCACCCAAAACCTAAAAAAAATTGAAATTTTATATGAAAAACTTCTTTTGCCCATATCTCCTTAAATATGCGTCCTAGAGCGAAAAGAACTTTAATTCGTGACCACCCCCAAAAAATTTAAAAATCCACCCAAAACCTAAAAAAATTGAAATTTTTATATGAAAAACTTCTTTTGCCCATATCTCCTAAACTAAGCTTCCTAGAGCGAAAAGGACTATAATTCGTGACCACCCCAAAAAATTGAAAAATCCACCCAAAACCTAAAAAAATTGAAATTTTTATATGAAAAACTTCTGTTGCCCATATCTCCTTAAAAATGCGTCCTAGAGCGAAAAGGACTTTAATTCGAGACCACCCCCAAAAAGGACTTAAATTCGTGACCACCCCAAAAAATTGAAAAATCCGCCCAAAACGTAAAAAAATTGAAATTTTTATATGAAAAACTTCTTTTGCCCATATCTCCTTAAATATGCGTCCTAGAGCGAAAAGGACTTTAATTCGTGACCACCCCAAAAAATTGAAAAATCCACCCAAAACCTAAAAAAATTGAAATTTTTATATGAAAAACTTCTTTTGCCCATATCTCCTTAAATATGCGTCCTAGAGCGAAAAGGACTTAAATTCGTGACCACCCCCAAAAAATTGAAAAATCCACCCAAAACCTAAAAAAATTGAAATTTTTATATGAAAAACTTCTTTTGCCCATATCTCCTTAAATATGCGTCCTAGAGCGAAAAGGACTTTAATTCGTGACCACCCCCAAAAAATTGAAAAATCCACCCAAAACCTAAAAAATTAAAATTTTTATATGAAAAACTTCTTTTGCCCATATGTCCTTAAATATGCGTCCTAGAGCGAAAAGGACTTTAATTCGTGACCACCCCCAAAAAATTGAAAAATCCACCCAAAACCTAAAAAAATTGAATTTTTTATATGAAATCCACCCAAAACCTTAAAAAATTGAAATTTTTATATGAAAAACTTCTTTTGCCCATATCTCCTTAAATATGCGTGCTAGAGCGAAAAGGATTTTAATTCGTGACCACCCCAAAAAATTGACAAATCCACCCAAAACCTTAAAAAATTGAAATTTTTATATGAAAAACTTCTTTTGCCCATATCTCCTTAAATATGCGTGCTAGAGCGAAAAGGACTTTAATTCGTGACCACCACAAAAAATTGACAAATCCACCCAAAACCTAAAAAAATTTAAATTTTTATATGAAAAACTTCTTTTGCCCATATCTCCTTAAATATGCGTCCTAGAGCGAAAAGGACTTTAATTCGTGACCACCCCCAAAAAATTGAAAAATCCACCCAAAACCTAAAAAATTTGAAATTTTTATATGAAAAACTTCTTTTGCCCATATCTCCTTAAATATGTGTCCTAGAGCGAAAAGGACTTTAATTAGCGACCACCCCCAAAAAATTTAAAAATCCACCCAAAACCTAAAAAAATTGAAATTTTTATATGAAAAACTTCTTTTGCCCATATCTCCTTAAATATGCGTCCTAGAGCGAAAAGGACTTTAATTCGTGACCACCCCCAAAAAATTTAAAAATCCTCCCAAAACCTAAAAAAAAATTGAAATTTTTATATGAAAAACTTCTTTTGCCCATATCTCCTTAAATATGCGTGGTAGAGCGAAAAGGACTTTAATTCGTGACCACCCCAAAATATTGAAAAATCCACCCAAAACCTAAAAAAAAATTGAAATTTTTATATGAAAAACTTCTTTTGCCCATATCTCCTTAAATATGCGTCCTAGAGCGAAAAGGACTTTAATTCGTGACCACCCCCAAAAAATTGAAAAATCCACCCAAAACCTAAAAAAATTGAAATTTTTATATGAAAACCTTCTTTTGCCCATATCTCCTTAAATATGCGTCCTAGAGCGAAAAGGACTTTAATTCGTGACCACCCCCAAAAAGTTGAAAAATCCACCCAAAACCTAAAAAAATTGAAATTTTTATATGAAAAACTTATTTTGCCCATATCTCCTTAAATATGCGTCCTAGAGCGAAAAGGACTTTAATTCGTGACCACCCCCAAAAAATTGAAAAATCCACCCAAAACCTAAAAAATTGAAATTTTAAATGAAAAACTTCTTTTGCCCATATCTCATTAAATATGCGTCCTAGAGCGAAAAGGACTTTAATTCGTGACCACCCCCAAAAAGGACTTAAATTCGTGACCACCCCAAAAAATTGAAAAATCCACCCAAAACCTAAAAAAATTGAAATTTTTATATGAAAAACTTCTTTTGCCCATATCTCCTTAAATATGCGTCCTAGAGCGAAAAGGACTTTAATTCGTGACCACCCCCAAAAAATTGAAAAATCCACCCAAAACCTAAAAAAAATAAAATTTTTATATGAAAAACTTCTTTTGCCCATATGTCCTTAAATATGCGTCCTAGAGCGAAAAGGACTTTAATTCGTGACCACCCCCAAAAAATTGAAAAATCCACCCAAAACCTAAAAAAATTGAATTTTTTATATGAAATCCACCCAAAACCTTAAAAAATTGAAATTTTTATATGAAAAACTTCTGTTGCCCATATCTCCTTAAATATGCGTGCTAGAGCGAAAAGGATTTTAATTCGTGACCACCCCAAAAAATTGACAAATCCACCCAAAACCTTAAAAAATTGAAATTTTTATATGAAAAACTTCTTTTGCCCATATCTCCTTAAATATGCGTGCTAGAGCGAAAAGGACTTTAATTCGTGACCACCACAAAAAATTGACAAATCCACCCAAGACCTAAAAAAAATTAAATTTTTATATGAAAAACTTCTTTTGCCCATATCTCCTTAAATATGCGTCCTAGAGCGAAAAGGACTTTAATTCGTGACCACCCCCAAAAAATTGAAAAATCCACCCAAAACCTAAAAAATTTTAAATTTTTATATGAAAAACTTCTTTTGCCCATATCTCCTTAAATATGTGTCCTAGAGCGAAAAGGACTTTAATTCGCGACCACCCTCAAAAAATTGAAAAATCCACCCAAAACCTAAAAAAATTGAAATTTTTATATGAAAAACTTATTTTGCCCATATCTCCTTAAATATGCGTCCTAGAGCGAAAAGGACTTTAATTCGTGACCACCCCCAAAAAATTTAAAAATCCACCCAAAACCTAAAAAAATTGAAATTTTTATATGAAAAACTTCTTTTGCCCATATCTCCTTAAATATGCGTCCTAGAGCGAAAAGGACTTTAATTCGTGACCACCCCCAAAAAATTTAAAAATCCTCCCAAAACCTAAAAAAAAATTGAAATTTTTATATGAAAAACTTCTTTTGCCCATATCTCCTTAAATATGCGTCCTAGAGCGAAAAGGACTTTAATTCGTGACCACCCCAAAATATTGAAAAATCCACCCAAAACCTAAAAAAAATTTAAATTTTTATATGAAAAACTTCTTTTGCCCATATCTCCTTAAATATGCGTCCTAGAGCGAAAAGGACTTTAATTCGTGACCACCCCCAAAAAATTGAAAAATCCACCCAAAACCTAAAAAAATTGAAATTTTTATATGAAAACCTTCTTTTGCCCATATCTCCTTAAATATGCGTCCTAGAGCGAAAAGGACTTTAATTCGTGACCACCCCCAAAAAGTTGAAAAATCCACCCAAAACCTAAAAAAATTGAAATTTTTATATGAAAAACTTATTTTGCCCATATCTCCTTAAATATGCGTCCTAGAGCGAAAAGGACTTTAATTCGTGACCACCCCCAAAAAATTTAAAAATCCTCCCAAAACCTAAAAAAAATTGAAATTTTTATATGAAAAACTTCTTTTGCCCATATCTCCTTAAATATGCGTCCTAGAGCGAAAAGGACTTTAATTCGTGACCACCCCAAAATATTGAAAAATCCACCCAAAACCTAAAAAAAATTGAAATTTTTATATGAAAAACTTCTTTTGCCCATATCTCCTTAAATATGCGTCCTAGAGCGAAAAGGACTTTAATTCGTGACCACCCCCAAAAAATTGAAAAATCCACCCAAAACCTAAAAAAATTGAAATTTTTATATGAAAACTTTCTTTTGCCCATATCTCCTTAAATATGCGTCCTAGAGCGAAAAGGACTTTAATTCGTGACCACCCCCAAAAAGTTGAAAAATCCACCCAAAACCTAAAAAAATTGAAATTTTTATATGAAAAACTTCTTTTGCCCATATCTCCTTAAATATGCGTCCTAGAGCGAAAAGGACTTTAATTCGTGACCACCCCCAAAAAATTGAAAAATCCACCCAAAACCTAAAAAATTGAAATTTTAAATGAAAAACTTCTTTTGCCCATATCTCATTAAATATGCGTCCTAGAGCGAAAAGGACTTTAATTCGTGACCACCCCCAAAAAGGACTTAAATTCGTGACCACCCCAAAAAATTGAAAAATCCACCCAAAACCTAAAAAAATTGAAATTTTTATATGAAAAACTTCTTTTGCCCATATCTCCTTAAATATGCGTCCTAGAGCGAAAAGGACTTTAATTCGTGACCACCCCCAAAAAATTGAAAAATCCACCCAAAACCTAAAAAAATTGAAATTTTTATATGAAAACCTTCTTTTGCCCATATCTCCTTAAATATGCCTCCTAGAGCGAAAAGGACTTTAACCAAAACCTTAAAAAATCGAAATTTTTATATGAAAAACTTCTTTTGCCCATATCTCCTTAAATATGCGTCCTAGAGCGAAAAGGACTTTAATTCGTGACCACCCCAAAATATTGAAAAATCCACCCAAAACCTAAAAAAAATTGAAATGTTTATATGAAAAACTTCTTTTGCCCATATCTCCTTAAATATGCGTCCTAGAGCGAAAAGGACTTTAATTCGTGACCACCCCCAAAAAATTTAAAAATCCACCCAAAACCTAAAAAAATTGAAATTTTTATATGAAAAACTTCTTTTGCCCATATCTCCTTAAATATGCGTCCTAGAGCGAAAAGGACTTTAATTCGTGACCACCCCAAAATATTGAAAAATCCACCCAAAACCTAAAAAAAATTTAAATTTTTATATGAAAAACTTCTTTTGCCTATATCTCCTTAAATATGCGTCCTAGAGCGAAAAGGACTTTAATTCGTGACCACCCCAAAAAAATTGAAAAATCCACCCAAAACTTTAAAATATCGAAATTTTTATATAAAAAACTTCTTTTGCCCATATCTCCTTAAATATGCGTCCTAGAGCGAAAAGGACTTTAATTCGTGACCACCCCAAAAAATTGAAAATCCACCCAAATCCTAAAAAAATTGAAATTTTTATATGAAAAACTTCTTTTGCCCATATCTCCTTAAATATGCGTCCTAGAGCGAAAAGGACTTTAATTCGTGACCACCCCCAAAAAATTGAAAAATCCACCCAAAACCTAAAAAATTGAAATTTTTATATGAAAAACTTCTTTTGCCCATATCTCCTTAAATATGCGTCCTAGAACTAAAAGGACTTTAATTCGTGACCACCCCAAAATATTGAAAAATCCACCCAAAACCTAAAAAAAAATTGAAATTTTTATATGAAAAACTTCTTTTGCCCATATCTCCTTAAATATGCGTCCTAGAGCGAAAAGGACTTTAATTCGTGACCACCCCAAAAAAATTGAAAAATCCACCCAAAACCTAAAAAAATTGAAATTTTTATATAAAAAACTTCTTTTGCCCATATCTCCTTAAATATGCGTCCTAGAGCGAAAAGGACTTTAATTCGTGACCACCCCAAAAAATTGAAAATCCACCCAAAACCTAAAAAAATTGAAATTTTTATATGAAAAACTTCTTTTGCCCATATCTCCTTAAATATGCGTCCTAGAGCGAAAAGGACTTTAATTCGTGACCACCCCCAAAAAATTGAAAAATCCACCCAAAACCTAAAAAAATTGAAATTTTTATATGAAAAACTTCTTTTGCCCATATCTCCTTAAATATGCGTCCTAGAGCGAAAAGGACTTTAATTCGTGACCACCCCCAAAAAGTTGAAAAATCCACCCAAAACCTAAAAAAATTGAAATTTTTATATGAAAAACTTCTTTTGCCCATATCTCCTAAACTAAGCGTCCTAGAGCGAAAAGGAATTTAATTCGAGACCACCCCCAAAAAATTGAAAAATCCACCCAAAACCTAAAAAAAAATTAAATTTTTATATGAAAACCTTCTTTTGCCCATATCTCCTTAAATATGCGTCCTAGAGCGAAAAGGACTTTAATTCGTGGCCACCCCCAAAAAATTGAAAAATTCACCCAAAACCTAAAAAATTGAAATTTTTATATGAAAACCTTCTTTTGCCCATATCTCCTTAAATATGCGTCCTAGAGCGAAAAGGACTTTAATTCGTGACCACCCCCAAAAAGTTGAAAAATCCACCCAAAACCTAAAAAAATTGAAATTTTTATATGAAAAACTTCTTTTGCCCATATCTCCTTAAATATGTGTCCTAGAGCGAAAAGGACTTTAATTCGTGACCACCCCCAAAAAGGACTTAAATTCGTGACCACCCCAAAAAATTGAAAAATCCACCCAAAACCTAAAAAAATTGAAATTTTTATATGAAAAACTTCTTTTGCCCATATCTCCTTAAATATGCGTCCTAGAGCGAAAAGGACTTTAATTCGTGACCACCCCCAAAAAATTTAAAAATCCACCCAAAACCTAAAAAAATTGAAATTTTTATATGAAAACCTTCTTTTGCCCATATCTCCTTAAATATGCGTCCTAGAGCGAAAAGGACTTTAATTCGTGACCACCCCCAAAAAATTGAAAAATGCACCCAAAACCTAAAAAATTGAAATTTTTATATGAAAACCTTCTTTTGCCCATATCTCCTTAAATATGCCTCCTAGAGCGAAAAGGACTTTAACCAAAACCTTAAAAAATCGAAATTTTTATATGAAAAACTTCTTTTGCCCATATCTCCTTAAATATGCGTCCTAGAGCGAAAAGGACTTTAATTCGTGACCACCCCAAAATATTGAAAAATCCACCCAAAACCTAAAAAAAATTGAAATTTTTATATGAAAAACTTCTTTTGCCCATATCTCCTTAAATATGCGTCCTAGAGCGAAAAGGACTTTAATTCGTGACCACCCCCAAAAAATTTAAAAATCCACCCAAAACCTAAAAAAATTGAAATTTTTATATGAAAAACTTCTTTTGCCCATATCTCCTTAAATATGCGTCCTAGAGCGAAAAGGACTTTAATTCGTGACCACCCCCAAAAAATTGAAAAATCCACCCAAAACCTAAAAAAATTGAAATTTTTATATGAAAAACTTCTTTTGCCCATATCTCCTAAACTAAGCGTCCTAGAGCGAAAAGGACTATAATACGTGACCACCCCAAAAAATTTAAAAATCCACCCAAAACCTAAAAAAATTGAAATTTTTATATGAAAAACTTCTTTTGCCCATATCTCCTTAAATATGCGTCCTAGAGCGAAAAGGACTTTAATTCGTGACCACCCCCAAAAAATTGAAAAATCCACCCAAAACCAAAAAAATTGAAATTTTAAATGAAAAACTTCTTTTGCCAATATCTCCTTAAATATGCGTCCTAGTGCGAAAAGGACTTTAATTCGTGACCACCCCCAAAAAGGACTTAAATTCGTGACTACCCCAAAAAATTGAAAAATCCACCCAAAACCTAAAAATATTGAAATTTTTATATGAAAAACTTATTTTGCCCATATCTCCTTAAATATGCGTCCTAGAGCGAAAAGGACTTTAATTCGTGACCACCAACAAAAAAATTGAAAAATCCACCCAAAACCTAAAAAAATTGAAATTTTTATATGGAAAACTTCTTTTGCCCATATCTCCTAAACTAAGCGTCCTAGAGCGAAAAGGACTATAATTCGTGACCACCCCAAAAAATTGAAAAATCCACCCAAAACCTAAAAAAATTTAAGTTTTTATATGAAAAACTTATTTTGCCCATATCTCCTTAAATATGCCTCCTAGAGCGAAAAGGACTTTAATTCGTGACCACCCCACAAAATTGAAAAATCCACCCAAAACCTAAAAAAATTTAAATTTTTATATGAAAAACTTCTTTTGCCCATATCTCCTTAAATATGCGTCCTAGAGCGAAAAGGACTTAAATTCGTGACCACCCCCAAAAAATTAAAAAATCCACCCAAAACCTAAAAAAATTGAAATTTTTATATGAAAAACTTCTTTTGCCCATATCTCCTTAAATATGCGTCCTAGAGCGAAAAGGACTTTAATTCGTGACCACCCCCAAAAAATTGAAAAATCCACCCAAAACCTAAAAAAATTAAAATTTTTATATGAAAAACTTCTTTTGCCCATATCTCCTTAAATATGCGTCCTAGAGCGAAAAGGACTTTAATTCGTGACCACCCCCAAAAAATTGAAAAATCCACCCAAAACCTAAAAAAATTGAAATTTTTATATGAAATCCACCCAAAACCTAAAAAAATTGAAATTTTTATATGAAAAACTTCTTTTGCCCATATCTCCTTAAATATGCGTCCTAGAGCGAAAAGGACTTTAATTCGTGACCACCCCCAAAAAATTGAAAAATCCACCCAAAACCTAAAAAAATTGAAGTTTTTGTATGAAAAACTTCTTTTGCCCATATCTCCTTAAATATGCGTCCTAGAGCGAAAAGGACTTTAATTCGTGACCACCCCAAAAAAATTGAAAAATCCACCCAAAACCTAAAAAAATTGAAATTTTTGTATGAAAAACTTCTTTTGCCCATATCTCCTAAACTAAGCGTCCTAGAGCGAAAAGGAATTTAATTCGAGACCACCCCCAAAAAAATTGAAAAATCCACCCAAAACCTAAAAAAATTGAAATTTTTATACGAAAAACTTCTTTTGCCCACATCTCCTTAAATATGCGTCCTAGAGCGAAAAGGACTTTAATTCGTGACCACCCCAAAAAAATTGAAAAATCCACCCAAAACCTAAAAAAATTGAAATTTTTATACGAAATACTTCTTTTGCCCATATCTCCTTAAATATGCGTCCTAGAGCGAAAAGGACTTTAATTCGTGACCACCCCAAAAAAATTGAAAAATCCACCCAAAACCTAAAAAAATTGAAATTTTTATATAAAAAACTTCTTTTGCCCATATCTCCTTAAATATGCGTCCTAGAGCGAAAAGGACTTTAATTCGTGACCACCCCAAAAAATTGAAAATCCACCCAAAACCTAAAAAAATTGAAATTTTTATATGAAAAACTTCTTTTGCCCATATCTCCTTAAATATGCGTCCTAGAGCGAAAAGGACTTTAATTCGAGACCACCCCAAAAAAATTGAAAAATCCACCCAAAACCTAAAAAAATTGAAATTTTTATATGAAAAACTTCTTTTGCCCATATCTCCTAAACTAAGCGTCCTAGAGCGAAAAGGAATTTAATTCGAGACCACCCCCAAAAAATTGAAAAATCCACCCAAAACCTAAAAAAATTGAAATTTTTATACGAAAAACTTCTTTTGCCCATATCTCCTTAAATATGCGTCCTAGAGCGAAAAGGACTTTAATTCGTGACCACCCCCAAAAAATTGAAAAATTCACCCAAAACCTAAAAAAATTGAAATTTTTATATGAAAACCTTCTTTTGTCCATATCTCCTTAAATATGCGTCCTAGAGCGAAAAGGACTTTAATTCGTGACCACCCCCAAAAAGTTGAAAAATCCACCCAAAACCTAAAAAAATTGAAATTTTTATATGAAAAACTTCTTTTGCCCATATCCTTAAATATGCGTCCTAGAGCGAAAAGGACTTTAATTCGTGACCACCCCCAAAAAATTGAAAAATCCACCCAAAACCTAAAAAATTGAAATTTTAAATGAAAAACTTCTTTTGCCCATATCTCCTTAAATATGTGTCCTAGAGCGAAAAGGACTTTAATTCGTGACTACCCCCAAAAAGGATTTAAATTCGTGACCACCCCAAAATATTGAAAAATCCACCCAAAACCTAAAAAAAATTGAAATTTTTATATGAAAAACTTCTTTTGCCCATATCTCCTTAAATATGCGTCCTAGAGCGAAAAGGACTTTAATTCGTGACCACCCCCAAAAATTTTAAAAATCCACCCAAAACCTAAAAAAATTGAAATTTTTATATGAACACCTTCTTTTGCCTATATCTCCTTAAATATGCGTCCTAGAGCGAAAAGGACTTTAATTCGTGACCACCCCCAAAAAATTGAAAAATCCACCCAAAACCTAAAAAAAATTGAAATTTTTATATGAAAACTTTCTTTTGCCCATATCTCCTTAAATATGCCTCCTAGAGCGAAAAGGACTTTAACCAAAACCTTAAAAAATCGAAATTTTTATATGAAAAACTTCTTTTGCCCATATCTCCTTAAATATGCGTCCTAGAGCGAAAAGGACTTTAATTCGTGACCACCCCAAAATATTGAAAAATCCACCCAAAACCTAAAAAAAATTGAAATTTTAAATGAAAAACTTCTTTTGCCCATATCTCCTTAAATATGCGTCCTAGAGCGAAAAGGACTTTAATTCGTGACCACCCCAAAAAATTGAAAAATCCACCCAAAACCTAAAAAAATTGAAATTTTTATATGAAAAACTTCTTTTGCCCATATCTCCTAAACTAAGCGTCCTAGAGCGAAAAGGACTATAATTCGTGACCACCCCAAAAAATTGAAAAATCCACCCAAAACCTAAAAAAATTGAAATTTTTATATGAAAACCTTCTTTTGCCCATATCTCCTTAAATATGCGTCCTAGAGCGAAAAGGACTTTAATTCGTGACCACCCCCAAAAAGGACTTAAATTCGTGACCACCCCAAAAAATTGAAAGATCCACCCAAAACCTAAAAAAATTGAAATTTTTATATGAAAAACTTCTTTTGCCCATATCTCCTTAAATATGCGTCCTAGAGCGAAAAGGACTTTAATTCGTGACCACCCCCAAAAAATTTAAAAATCCACCCAAAACCTAAAAAAATTGAAATTTTTATATGAAAACCTTCTTTTGCCCATATCTCCTTAAATATGCGTCCTAGAGCGAAAAGGACTTTAATTCGTGACCACCCCCAAAAAATTGAAAAATCCACCCAAAACCTAAAAAAATTGAAATTTTTATATGAAAACCTTCTTTTGCCCATATCTCCTTAAATATGCGTCCTAGAGCGAAAAGGACTTTAATTCGTGACCACCCCCAAAAAATTGAAAAATCCACCCAAAACCTAAAAAAATTGAAATTTTTATATGAAATCCACCCAAAACCTAAAAAAATTGAAATTTTTATATGAAAAACTTCTTTTGCCCATATCTCCTTAAATATGCGTCCTAGAGCGAAAAGGACTTTAATTCGTGACCACCCCCAAAAAATTGAAAAATCCACCCAAAACCTAAAAAAATTGAAGTTTTTGTATGAAAAACTTCTTTTGCCCATATCTCCTTAAATATGCGTCCTAGAGCGAAAAGGACTTTAATTCGTGACCACCCCAAAAAAATTGAAAAATCCACCCAAAACCTAAAAAAATTGAAATTTTTGTATGAAAAACTTCTTTTGCCCATATCTCCTTAAATATGCGTCCTAGAGCGAAAAGGACTTTAATTCGTGACTACCCCAAAATATTGAAAAATCCACCCAAAACCTAAAAAAAATTGAAATTTTTATATGAAAAACTTCTTTTGCCAATATCTCCTTAAATATGCGTCCTAGAGCGAGAAGGACTTTAATTCGTGACCACCCCAAAAAAATTGAAAAATCCACCCAAAACCTAAAAAAATTGAAATTTTTATATAAAAAACTTCTTTTGCCCATATCTCCTTAAATATGCGTCCTAGAGCGAAAAGGACTTTAATTCGTGACCACCCCCAAAAAGTTGAAAAATCCACCCAAAACCTAAAAAAATTGAAATTTTTATATGAAAAACTTCTTTTGCCCATATCCTTAAATATGCGTCCTAGAGCGAAAAGGACTTTAATTCGTGACCACCCCCAAAAAATTGAAAAATCCACCCAAAACCTAAAAAATTGAAATTTTAAATGAAAAACTTCTTTTGCCCATATCTCCTTAAATATGCGTCCTAGAGCGAAAAGGACTTTAATTCGTGACTACCCCCAAAAAGGATTTAAATTCGTGACCACCCCAAAAAATTGAAAAATCCACCCAAAACCTAAAAAAAATTAAATTTTTATATGAAAAACTTCTTTTGCCCATATCTCCTTAAATATGCGTCCTAGAGCGAAAAGGACTTTAATTCGTGACCACCCCCAAAAATTTTAAAAATCCACCCAAAACCAAAAAAAATTGAAATTTTTATATGAACACCTTCTTTTGCCCATATCTCCTTAAATATGCGTCCTAGAGCGAAAAATTGAAATTTTTATATGAAAACTTTCTTTTGCCCATATCTCCTTAAATATGCCTCCTAGAGCGAAAAGGACTTTAACCAAAACCTTAAAAAATCGAAATTTTTATATGAAAAACTTCTTTTGCCCATATCTCCTTAAATATGCGTCCTAGAGCGAAAAGGACTTTAATTCGTGACCACCCCAAAATATTGAAAAATCCACCCAAAACCTAAAAAAAATTGAAATTTTAAATGAAAAACTTCTTTTGCCCATATCTCCTTAAATATGCGTCCTAGAGCGAAAAGGACTTTAATTCGTGACCACCCCAAAAAATTGAAAAATCCACCCAAAACCTAAAAAAATTGAAATTTTTATATGAAAAACTTCTTTTGCCCATATCTCCTAAACTAAGCGTCCTAGAGCGAAAAGGACTATAATTCGTGACCACCCCAAAAAATTGAAAAATCCACCCAAAACCTAAAAAAATTGAAATTTTTATATGAAAACCTTCTTTTGCCCATATCTCCTTAAATATGCGTCCTAGAGCGAAAAGGACTTTAATTCGTGACCACCCCCAAAAAGGACTTAAATTCGTGACCACCCCAAAAAATTGAAAGATCCACCCAAAACCTAAAAAAAATGAAATTTTTATATGAAAAACTTCTTTTGCCCATATCTCCTTAAATATGCGTCCTAGAGCGAAAAGGACTTTAATTCGTGACCACCCCCAAAAAATTGAAAAATCCACCCAAAACCTAAAAAAATTGAAGTTTTTGTATGAAAAACTTCTTTTGCCCATATCTCCTTAAATATGCGTCCTAGAGCGAAAAGGACTTTAATTCGTGACCACCCCAAAAAAATTGAAAAATCCACCCAAAACCTAAAAAAATTGAAATTTTTGTATGAAAAACTTCTTTTGCCCATATCTCCTTAAATATGCGTCCTAGAGCGAAAAGGACTTTAATTCGTGACTACCCCAAAATATTGAAAAATCCACCCAAAACCTAAAAAAAATTGAAATTTTTATATGAAAAACTTCTTTTGCCAATATCTCCTTAAATATGCGTCCTAGAGCGAGAAGGACTTTAATTCGTGACCACCCCAAAAAAATTGAAAAATCCACCCAAAACCTAAAAAAATTGAAATTTTTATATAAAAAACTTCTTTTGCCCATATCTCCTTAAATATGCGTCCTAGAGCGAAAAGGACTTTAATTCGTGACCACCCCAAAAAATTGAAAATCCACCCAAAACCTAAAAAAATTGAAATTTTTATATGAAAAACTTCTTTTGCCCATATCTCCTTAAATATGCGTCCTAGAGCGAAAAGGACTTTAATTCGAGACCACCCCAAAAAAATTGAAAAATCCACCCAAAACCTAAAAAAATTGAAATTTTTATACGAAAAACTTCTTTTGCCCATATCTCCTTAAATATGCGTCCTAGAGCGAAAAGGACTTTAATTCGTGACCACCCCAAAAAAATTGAAAAATCCACCCAAAACCTAAAAAAATTGAAATTTTTATATAAAAAACTTCTTTTGCCCATATCTCCTTAAATATGCGTCCTAGAGCGAAAAGGACTTTAATTCGTGACCACCCCAAAAAATTGAAAATCCACCCAAAACCTAAAAAAATTGAAATTTTTATACGAAAAACTTCTTTTGCCCATATCTCCTTAAATATGCGTCCTAGAGCGAAAAGGACTTTAATTCGTGACCACCCCCAAAAAATTGAAAAATTCACCCAAAACCTAAAAAAATTGAAATTTTTATATGAAAACCTTCTTTTGCCCATATCTCCTTAAATATGCGTCCTAGAGCAAAAAGGACTTTAATTCGTGACCACCCCCAAAAAGTTGAAAAATCCACCCAAAACCTTAAAAAATTGAAATTTTTATATGAAAAACTTCTTTTGCCCATATCCTTAAATATGCGTCCTAGAGCGAAAAGGACTTTAATTCGTGACCACCCCCAAAAAATTGAAAAATCCACCCAAAAACTAAAAAATTGAAATTTTAAATGAAAAACTTCTTTTGCCCATATCTCCTTAAATATGCGTCCTAGAGCGAAAAGGACTTTAATTCGTGACTACCCCCAAAAAGGATTTAAATTCGTGACCACCCCAAAAAATTGAAAAATCCACCCAAAACCTAAAAAAAATTAAATTTTTATATGAAAAACTTCTTTTGCCCATATCTCCTTAAATATGCGTCCTAGAGCGAAAAGGACTTTAATTCGTGACCACCCCCAAAAAATTTAAAAATCCACCCAAAACCTAAAAAAATTGAAATTTTTATATGAACACCTTCTTTTGCCCATATCTCCTTAAATATGCGTCCTAGAGCGAAAAGGACTTTAATTCGTGACCACCCCCAAAAAATTGAAAAATCCACCCAAAACCTAAAAAAAATTGAAATTTTTATATGAAAACTTTCTTTTGCCCATATCTCCTTAAATATGCCTCCTAGAGCGAAAAGGACTTTAACCAAAACCTTAAAAAATCGAAATTTTTATATGAAAAACTTCTTTTGCCCATATCTCCTTAAATATGCGTCCTAGAGCGGAAAGGACTTTAATTCGTGACCACCCCAAAATATTGAAAAATCCACCCAAAACCTAAAAAAAATTGAAATTTTAAATGAAAAACTTCTTTTGCCCATATCTCCTTAAATATGCGTCCTAGAGCGAAAAGGACTTTAATTCGTGACCACCCCAAAAAATTGAAAAATCCACCCAAAACCTAAAAAAATTGAAATTTTTATATGAAAAACTTCTTTTGCCCATATCTCCTAAACTAAGGGTCCTAGAGCGAAAAGGACTATAATTCGTGACCACCCCAAAAAATTGAAAAATCCACCCAAAACCTAAAAAAATTGAAATTTTTATATGAAAACCTTCTTTTGCCCATATCTCCTTAAATATGCGTCCTAGAGCGAAAAGGACTTTAATTCGTGACCACCCCCAAAAAATTGAAAAATCCACCCAAAACCTAAAAAAAATTGAAATTTTTATACGAAAAACTACTTTTGCCCATATCTCCTTAAATATGCGTCCTAGAGCGAAAAGGACTTTAAGTCGTGACCACCCCCAAAAAATTGAAAAATCCACCCAAAACCTAAAAAAATTGAAATTTTTATATGAAAACCTCCTTTTGCCCATATCTCCTTAAATATGCGTCCTAGAGCGAAAAGGTCTTTAATTCGTGACCACCCCCAAAAAGTTGAAAAATCTACCCAAAACCTAAAAAAATTGAAATTTTTATATGAAAAACTTCTTTTGCCCATATCTCCTTAAATATGCGTCCTAGAGCGAAAAGGACTTTAATTCGTGACCACCCCAAAAAAATTGAAAAATCCACCCAAAACCTAAAAAATTGAAATTTTAAATGAAAAACTTCTTTTGCCCATATCTCCTTAAATATGCGTCCTAGAGCGAAAAGGACTTTAATTCGTGACCACCCCCAAAAAGGACTTAAATTCGTGACCACCCCAAAAAATTGAAAGATCCACCCAAAACCTAAAAAAATTGAAATTTTTATATGAAAAACTTCTTTTGCCCATATCTTAAATATGCGTCCTAGAGCGAAAAGGACTTTAATTCGTGACCACCCCCAAAAAATTTAAAAATCCACCCAAAACCTAAAAAAATTGAAATTTTTATATGAAAACCTTCTTTTGCCCATATCTCCTTAAATATGCGTCCTAGAGCGAAAAGGACTTTAATTCGTGACCACCCCCAAAAAATTGAAAAATCCACCCAAAACCTAAAAAAATTGAAATTTTTATATGAAAACCTTCTTTTGCCCATATCTCCATAAATATGCCTCCTAGAGCGAAAAGGACTTTAATTCGCGACCACCCTCAAACAATTGAAAAATCCACCCAAAACCTAAAAAATTGAAATGTTTATATGAAAAACTTCTTTTGCCCATATCTCCTAAACTAAGCGTCCTAGAGCGAAAAGGACTATAATTCGTGACCACCCCAAAAAAATTGAAAAATCTACCCAAAACCTAAAAAAATTGAAATTTTTATAGGAAAACCTTCTTTTGCCCATATCTCCATAAATATGCCTCCTAGAGCGAAAAGGACTTTAATTCGCGACCACCCTCAAACAATTGAAAAATCCACCCAAAACCTAAAAAAATTGAAATTTTTATATAAAAAACTTCTTTTGCCCATATCTCCTTAAATATGCGTCCTAGAGCGAAAAGGACTTTAATTCGTGACCACCCCAAAAAATTGAAAATCCACCCAAAACCTAAAAAAATTGAAATTTTTATATGAAAAACTTCTTTTGCCCATATCTCCTTAAATATGCGTCCTAGAGCGAAAAGGACTTTAATTCGAGACCACCCCAAAAAAATTGAAAAATCCACCCAAAACCTAAAAAATTGAAATTTTTATACGAAAAACTTCTTTTGCCCATATCTCCTTAAATATGCGTCCTAGAGCGAAAAGGACTTTAATTCGTGACCACCCCAAAAAAATTGAAAAATCCTCCCAAAACCTAAAAAAATTGAAATTTTTATATGGAAAACTTCTTTTGCCCATATCTCCTTAAATATGCGTCCTAGAGCGAAAAGGACTTTAATTCGTGACCACCCCAAAAAATTGAAAATCCACCCAAAACCTAAAAAAATTGAAATTTTTATATGAAAAACTTCTTTTGCCCATATCTCCTTAAATATGCGTCCTAGAGCGAAAAGGACTTTAATTCGAGACCACCCCAAAAAAATTGAAAAATCCACCCAAAACCTAAAAAAATTGAAATTTTTATATGAAAAACTTCTTTTGCCCATATCTCCTAAACTAAGCGTCCTAGAGCGAAAAGGAATTTAATTCGAGACCACCCCCAAAAAATTGAAAAATCCACCCAAAACCTAAAAAAATTGAAATTTTTATACGAAAAACTTCTTTTGCCCATATCTCCTTAAATATGCGTCCTAGAGCGAAAAGGACTTTAATTCGTGACCACCCCCAAAAAATTGAAAAATTCACCCAAAACCTAAAAAAATTGAAATTTTTATATGAAAAACTTCTTTTGCCCATATCTCCTTAAATATGCGTCCTAGAGCGAAAAGGACTTTAATTCGTGACCACCCCAAAATATTGAAAAATCCACCCAAAACCTAAAAAAAATTGAAATTTTAAATGAAAAACTTCTTTTGCCCATATCTCCTTAAATATGCGTCCTAGAGCGAAAAGGACTTTAATTCGTGACCACCCCAAAAAATTGAAAAATCCACCCAAAACCTAAAAAAATTGAAATTTTTATATGAAAAACTTCTTTTGCCCATATCTCCTTAAATATGCGTCCTAGAGCGAAAAGGACTTTAATTCGTGACCACCCCAAAAAATTGAAAATCCACCCAAAACCTAAAAAAATTGAAATTTTTATATGAAAAACTTCTTTTGCCCATATCTCCTTAAATATGCGTCCTAGAGCGAAAAGGACTTTAATTCGAGACCACCCCAAAAAAATTGAAAAATCCACCCAAAACCTAAAAAAATTGAAATTTTTATACGAAAAACTTCTTTTGCCCATATCTCCTTAAATATGCGTCCTAGAGCGAAAAGGACTTTAAGTCGTGACCACCCCCAAAAAATTGAAAAATCCACCCAAAACCTAAAAAAATTGAAATTTTTATATGAAAACCTCCTTTTGCCCATATCTCCTTAAATATGCGTCCTAGAGCGAAAAGGTCTTTAATTCGTGACCACCCCCAAAAAGTTGAAAAATCTACCCAAAACCTAAAAAAATTGAAATTTTTATATGAAAAACTTCTTTTGCCCATATCTCCTTAAATATGCGTCCTAGAGCGAAAAGGACTTTAATTCGTGACCACCCCAAAAAAATTGAAAAATCCACCCAAAACCTAAAAAATTGAAATTTTAAATGAAAAACTTCTTTTGCCCATATCTCCTTAAATATGCGTCCTAGAGCGAAAAGGACTTTAATTCGTGACCACCCCCAAAAAGGACTTAAATTCGTGACCACCCCAAAAAATTGAAAGATCCACCCAAAACCTAAAAAAATTGAAATTTTTATATGAAAAACTTCTTTTGCCCATATCTTAAATATGCGTCCTAGAGCGAAAAGGACTTTAATTCGTGACTACCCCCAAAAAGGATTTAAATTCGTGACCACCCCAAAAAATTGAAAAATCCACCCAAAACCTAAAAAAAATTAAATTTTTATATGAAAAACTTCTTTTGCCCATATCTCCTTAAATATGCGTCCTAGAGCGAAAAGGACTTTAATTCGTGACCACCCCCAAAAAATTTAAAAATCCACCCAAAACCTAAAAAAATTGAAATTTTTATATGAACACCTTCTTTTGCCCATATCTCCTTAAATATGCGTCCTAGAGCGAAAAGGACTTTAATTCGTGACCACCCCCAAAAAATTGAAAAATCCACCCAAAACCTAAAAAAAATTGAAATTTTTATATGAAAACTTTCTTTTGCCCATATCTCCTTAAATATGCCTCCTAGAGCGAAAAGGACTTTAACCAAAACCTTAAAAAATCGAAATTTTTATATGAAAAACTTCTTTTGCCCATATCTCCTTAAATATGCGTCCTAGAGCGGAAAGGACTTTAATTCGTGACCACCCCAAAATATTGAAAAATCCACCCAAAACCTAAAAAAAATTGAAATTTTAAATGAAAAACTTCTTTTGCCCATATCTCCTTAAATATGCGTCCTAGAGCGAAAAGGACTTTAATTCGTGACCACCCCAAAAAATTGAAAAATCCACCCAAAACCTAAAAAAATTGAAATTTTTATATGAAAAACTTCTTTTGCCCATATCTCCTAAACTAAGGGTCCTAGAGCGAAAAGGACTATAATTCGTGACCACCCCAAAAAATTGAAAAATCCACCCAAAACCTAAAAAAATTGAAATTTTTATATGAAAACCTTCTTTTGCCCATATCTCCTTAAATATGCGTCCTAGAGCGAAAAGGACTTTAATTCGTGACCACCCCCAACAAATTGAAAAATCCACCCAAAACCTAAAAAAAATTGAAATTTTTATACGAAAAACTACTTTTGCCCATATCTCCTTAAATATGCGTCCTAGAGCGAAAAGGACTTTAAGTCGTGACCACCCCCAAAAAATTGAAAAATCCACCCAAAACCTAAAAAAATTGAAATTTTTATATGAAAACCTCCTTTTGCCCATATCTCCTTAAATATGCGTCCTAGAGCGAAAAGGTCTTTAATTCGTGACCACCCCCAAAAAGTTGAAAAATCTACCCAAAACCTAAAAAAATTGAAATTTTTATATGAAAAACTTCTTTTGCCCATATCTCCTTAAATATGCGTCCTAGAGCGAAAAGGACTTTAATTCGTGACCACCCCAAAAAAATTGAAAAATCCACCCAAAACCTAAAAAATTGAAATTTTAAATGAAAAACTTCTTTTGCCCATATCTCCTTAAATATGCGTCCTAGAGCGAAAAGGACTTTAATTCGTGACCACCCCCAAAAAGGACTTAAATTCGTGACCACCCCAAAAAATTGAAAGATCCACCCAAAACCTAAAAAAATTGAAATTTTTATATGAAAAACTTCTTTTGCCCATATCTTAAATATGCGTCCTAGAGCGAAAAGGACTTTAATTCGTGACCACCCCCAAAAAATTTAAAAATCCACCCAAAACCTAAAAAAATTGAAATTTTTATATGAAAACCTTCTTTTGCCCATATCTCCTTAAATATGCGTCCTAGAGCGAAAAGGACTTTAATTCGTGACCACCCCCAAAAAATTGAAAAATCCACCCAAAACCTAAAAAAATTGAAATTTTTATATGAAAACCTTCTTTTGCCCATATCTCCATAAATATGCCTCCTAGAGCGAAAAGGACTTTAATTCGCGACCACCCTCAAACAATTGAAAAATCCACCCAAAACCTAAAAAATTGAAATGTTTATATGAAAAACTTCTTTTGCCCATATCTCCTAAACTAAGCGTCCTAGAGCGAAAAGGACTATAATTCGTGACCACCCCAAAAAAATTGAAAAATCTACCCAAAACCTAAAAAAATTGAAATTTTTATATGAAAACCTTCTTTTGCCCATATCTCCATAAATATGCCTCCTAGAGCGAAAAGGACTTTAATTCGCGACCACCCTCAAACAATTGAAAAATCCACCCAAAACCTAAAAAAATTGAAATTTTTATATAAAAAACTTCTTTTGCCCATATCTCCTTAAATATGCGTCCTAGAGCGAAAAGGACTTTAATTCGTGACCACCCCAAAAAATTGAAAATCCACCCAAAACCTAAAAAAATTGAAATTTTTATATGAAAAACTTCTTTTGCCCATATCTCCTTAAATATGCGTCCTAGAGCGAAAAGGACTTTAATTCGAGACCACCCCAAAAAAATTGAAAAATCCACCCAAAACCTAAAAAATTGAAATTTTTATACGAAAAACTTCTTTTGCCCATATCTCCTTAAATATGCGTCCTAGAGCGAAAAGGACTTTAATTCGTGACCACCCCAAAAAAATTGAAAAATCCTCCCAAAACCTAAAAAAATTGAAATTTTTATATGGAAAACTTCTTTTGCCCATATCTCCTTAAATATGCGTCCTAGAGCGAAAAGGACTTTAATTCGTGACCACCCCAAAAAATTGAAAATCCACCCAAAACCTAAAAAAATTGAAATTTTTATATGAAAAACTTCTTTTGCCCATATCTCCTTAAATATGCGTCCTAGAGCGAAAAGGACTTTAATTCGAGACCACCCCAAAAAAATTGAAAAATCCACCCAAAACCTAAAAAAATTGAAATTTTTATATGAAAAACTTCTTTTGCCCATATCTCCTAAACTAAGCGTCCTAGAGCGAAAAGGAATTTAATTCGAGACCACCCCCAAAAAATTGAAAAATCCACCCAAAACCTAAAAAAATTGAAATTTTTATACGAAAAACTTCTTTTGCCCATATCTCCTTAAATATGCGTCCTAGAGCGAAAAGGACTTTAATTCGTGACCACCCCCAAAAAATTGAAAAATTCACCCAAAACCTAAAAAAATTGAAATTTTTATATGAAAAACTTCTTTTGCCCATATCTCCTTAAATATGCGTCCTAGAGCGAAAAGGACTTTAATTCGTGACCACCCCAAAATATTGAAAAATCCACCCAAAACCTAAAAAAAATTGAAATTTTAAATGAAAAACTTCTTTTGCCCATATCTCCTTAAATATGCGTCCTAGAGCGAAAAGGACTTTAATTCGTGACCACCCCAAAAAATTGAAAAATCCACCCAAAACCTAAAAAAATTGAAATTTTTATATGAAAAACTTCTTTTGCCCATATCTCCTTAAATATGCGTCCTAGAGCGAAAAGGACTTTAATTCGTGACCACCCCAAAAAATTGAAAATCCACCCAAAACCTAAAAAAATTGAAATTTTTATATGAAAAACTTCTTTTGCCCATATCTCCTTAAATATGCGTCCTAGAGCGAAAAGGACTTTAATTCGAGACCACCCCAAAAAAATTGAAAAATCCACCCAAAACCTAAAAAAATTGAAATTTTTATACGAAAAACTTCTTTTGCCCATATCTCCTTAAATATGCGTCCTAGAGCGAAAAGGACTTTAAGTCGTGACCACCCCCAAAAAATTGAAAAATCCACCCAAAACCTAAAAAAATTGAAATTTTTATATGAAAACCTCCTTTTGCCCATATCTCCTTAAATATGCGTCCTAGAGCGAAAAGGTCTTTAATTCGTGACCACCCCCAAAAAGTTGAAAAATCTACCCAAAACCTAAAAAAATTGAAATTTTTATATGAAAAACTTCTTTTGCCCATATCTCCTTAAATATGCGTCCTAGAGCGAAAAGGACTTTAATTCGTGACCACCCCAAAAAAATTGAAAAATCCACCCAAAACCTAAAAAATTGAAATTTTAAATGAAAAACTTCTTTTGCCCATATCTCCTTAAATATGCGTCCTAGAGCGAAAAGGACTTTAATTCGTGACCACCCCCAAAAAGGACTTAAATTCGTGACCACCCCAAAAAATTGAAAGATCCACCCAAAACCTAAAAAAATTGAAATTTTTATATGAAAAACTTCTTTTGCCCATATCTTAAATATGCGTCCTAGAGCGAAAAGGACTTTAATTCGTGACCACCCCCAAAAAATTTAAAAATCCACCCAAAACCTAAAAAAATTGAAATTTTTATATGAAAACCTTCTTTTGCCCATATCTCCTTAAATATGCGTCCTAGAGCGAAAAGGACTTTAATTCGTGACCACCCCCAAAAAATTGAAAAATCCACCCAAAACCTAAAAAAATTGAAATTTTTATATGAAAAACTTCTTTTGCCCATATCTCCATAAATATGCCTCCTAGAGCGAAAAGGACTTTAATTCGCGACCACCCTCAAACAATTGAAAAATCCACCCAAAACCTAAAAAATTGAAATGTTTATATGAAAAACTTCTTTTGCCCATATCTCCTAAACTAAGCGTCCTAGAGCGAAAAGGACTATAATTCGTGACCACCCCAAAAAAATTGAAAAATCTACCCAAAACCTAAAAAAATTGAAATTTTTATATGAAAACCTTCTTTTGCCCATATCTCCATAAATATGCCTCCTAGAGCGAAAAGGACTTTAATTCGCGACCACCCTCAAACAATTGAAAAATCCACCCAAAACCAAAAAAATTGAAATTTTTATATAAAAAACTTCTTTTGCCCATATCTCCTTAAATATGCGTCCTAGAGCGAAAAGGACTTTAATTCGTGACCACCCCAAAAAATTGAAAATCCACCCAAAACCTAAAAAAATTGAAATTTTTATATGAAAAACTTCTTTTGCCCATATCTCCTTAAATATGCGTCCTAGAGCGAAAAGGACTTTAATTCGAGACCACCCCAAAAAAATTGAAAAATCCACCCAAAACCTAAAAAAATTGAAATTTTTATATGAAAAACTTCTTTTGCCCATATCTCCTAAACTAAGCGTCCTAGAGCGAAAAGGAATTTAATTCGAGACCACCCCCAAAAAATTGAAAAATCCACCCAAAACCTAAAAAAATTGAAATTTTTATACGAAAAACTTCTTTTGCCCATATCTCCTTAAATATGCGTCCTAGAGCGAAAAGGACTTTAATTCGTGACCACCCCCAAAAAATTGAAAAATTCACCCAAAACCTAAAAAAATTGAAATTTTTATATGAAAAACTTCTTTTGCCCATATCTCCTTAAATATGCGTCCTAGAGCGAAAAGGACTTTAATTCGTGACCACCCCAAAATATTGAAAAATCCACCCAAAACCTAAAAAAAATTGAAATTTTAAATGAAAAACTTCTTTTGCCCATATCTCCTTAAATATGCGTCCTAGAGCGAAAAGGACTTTAATTCGTGACCACCCTGAAACAATTGAAAAATCCACCCAAAACCTAAAAAAATTGAAATTTTTATATGAAAAACTTCTTTTGCCCATATCTCCTTAAATATGCGTCCTAGAGCGAAAAGGACTTTAATTCGTGACCACCCCAAAAAATTGAAAATCCACCCAAAACCTAAAAAAATTGAAATTTTTATATGAAAAACTTCTTTTGCCCATATCTCCTTAAATATGCGTCCTAGAGCGAAAAGGACTTTAATTCGAGACCACCCCAAAAAAATTGAAAAATCCACCCAAAACCTAAAAAAATTGAAATTTTTATACGAAAAACTTCTTTTGCCCATATCTCCTTAAATATGCGTCCTAGAGCGAAAAGGACTTTAAGTCGTGACCACCCCCAAAAAATTGAAAAATCCACCCAAAACCTAAAAAAATTGAAATTTTTATATGAAAACCTCCTTTTGCCCATATCTCCTTAAATATGCGTCCTAGAGCGAAAAGGTCTTTAATTCGTGACCACCCCCAAAAAGTTGAAAAATCTACCCAAAACCTAAAAAAATTGAAATTTTTATATGAAAAACTTCTTTTGCCCATATCTCCTTAAATATGCGTCCTAGAGCGAAAAGGACTTTAATTCGTGACCACCCCAAAAAAATTGAAAAATCCACCCAAAACCTAAAAAATTGAAATTTTAAATGAAAAACTTCTTTTGCCCATATCTCCTTAAATATGCGTCCTAGAGCGAAAAGGACTTTAATTCGTGACCACCCCCAAAAAGGACTTAAATTCGTGACCACCCCAAAAAATTGAAAGATCCACCCAAAACCTAAAAAAATTGAAATTTTTATATGAAAAACTTCTTTTGCCCATATCTTAAATATGCGTCCTAGAGCGAAAAGGACTTTAATTCGTGACCACCCCCAAAAAATTTAAAAATCCACCCAAAACCTAAAAAAATTGAAATTTTTATATGAAAACCTTCTTTTGCCCATATCTCCTTAAATATGCGTCATAGAGCGAAAAGGACTTTAATTCGTGACCACCCCCAAAAAATTGAAAAATCCACCCAAAACCTAAAAAAATTGAAATTTTTATATGAAAACCTTCTTTTGCCCATATCTCCATAAATATGCCTCCTAGAGCGAAAAGGACTTTAATTCGCGACCACCCTCAAACAATTGAAAAATCCACCCAAAACCTAAAAAATTGAAATGTTTATATGAAAAACTTCTTTTGCCCATATCTCCTAAACTAAGCGTCCTAGAGCGAAAAGGACTATAATTCGTGACCACCCCAAAAAAATTGAAAAATCTACCCAAAACCTAAAAAAATTGAAATTTTTATATGAAAACCTTCTTTTGCCCATATCTCCATAAATATGCCTCCTAGAGCGAAAAGGACTTTAATTCGCGACCACCCTCAAACAATTGAAAAATCCACCCAAAACCTAAAAAAATTGAAATTTTTATATAAAAAACTTCTTTTGCCCATATCTCCTTAAATATGCGTCCTAGAGCGAAAAGGACTTTAATTCGTGACCACCCCAAAAAATTGAAAATCCACCCAAAACCTAAAAAAATTGAAATTTTTATATGAAAAACTTCTTTTGCCCATATCTCCTTAAATATGCGTCCTAGAGCGAAAAGGACTTTAATTCGAGACCACCCCAAAAAAATTGAAAAATCCACCCAAAACCTAAAAAAATTGAAATTTTTATACGAAAAACTTCTTTTGCCCATATCTCCTTAAATATGCGTCCTAGAGCGAAAAGGACTTTAATTCGTGACCACCCCCAAAAAATTGAAAAATTCACCCAAAACCTAAAAAAATTGAAATTTTTATATGAAAAACTTCTTTTGCCCATATCTCCTAAACTAAGCGTCCTAGAGCGAAAAGGAATTTAATTCGAGACCACCCCCAAAAAATTGAAAAATCCACCCAAAACCTAAAAAAATTGAAATTTTTATACGAAAAACTTCTTTTGCCCATATCTCCTTAAATATGCGTCCTAGAGCGAAAAGGACTTTAATTCGTGACCACCCCCAAAAAATTGAAAAATTCACCCAAAACCTAAAAAAATTGAAATTTTTATATGAAAACCTTCTTTTGCCCATATCTCCTTAAATATGCGTCCTAGAGCGAAAAGGACTTTAATTCGTGACCACCCCCAAAAAATTGAAAAATCCACCCAAAACCTAAAAAATTTGAAATTTTTATACGAAAAACTTCTTTTGCCCCTATCTCCTTAAATATGCGTCCTAGAGCGAAAAGGACTTTAATTCGTGACCACCCCCAAAAAGTTGAAAAATCCACCCAAAACCTTAAAAAATTGAAATTTTTATATGAAAAACTTCTTTTGCCCATATCCTTAAATATGCGTCCTAGAGCGAAAAGGACTTTAATTCGTGACCACCCCCAAAAAATTGAAAAATCCACCCAAAACCTAAAAAATTGAAATTTTAAATGAAAAACTTCTTTTGCCCATATCTCCTTAAATATGCGTCCTAGAGCGAAAAGGACTTTAATTCGTGACTACCCCCAAAAAGGATTTAAATTCGTGACCACCCCAAAAAATTGAAAAATCCACCCAAAACCTAAAAAAAATTAAATTTTTATATGAAAAACTTCTTTTGCCCATATCTCCTTAAATATGCGTCCTAGAGCGAAAAGGACTTTAATTCGTGACCACCCCCAAAAAATTTAAAAATCCACCCAAAACCTAAAAAAATTGAAATTTTTATATGAACACCTTCTTTTGCCCATATCTCCTTAAATATGCGTCCTAGAGCGAAAAGGACTTTAATTCGTGACCACCCCCAAAAAATTGAAAAATCCACCCAAAACCTAAAAAAATTGAAATTTTTATATGAAAACTTTCTTTTGCCCATATCTCCTTAAATATGCCTCCTAGAGCGAAAAGGACTTTAACCAAAACCTTAAAAAATCGAAATTTTTATATGAAAAACTTCTTTTGCCCATATCTCCTTAAATATGCGTCCTAGAGCGAAAAGGACTTTAATTCGTGACCACCCCAAAATATTGAAAAATCCACCCAAAACCTAAAAAAAATTGAAATTTTAAATGAAAAACTTCTTTTGCCCATATCTCCTTAAATATGCGTCCTAGAGCGAAAAGGACTTTAATTCGTGACCACCCCAAAAAATTGAAAAATCCACCCAAAACCTAAAAAAATTGAAATTTTTATATGAAAAACTTCTTTTGCCCATGTCTCCTTAAATATGCGTCCTAGAGCGAAAAGGACTATAATTCGTGACCACCCCAAAAAATTGAAAAATCCACCCAAAACCTAAAAAAATTGAAATTTTTATATGAAAACCTTCTTTTGCCCATATCTCCTTAAATATGCGTCCTAGAGCGAAAAGGACTTTAATTCGTGACCACCCCAAAATATTGAAAAATCCACCCAAAACAAAAAAAAAAAATTAAATTTTTATATGAAAAACTTCTTTTGCCCATATCTCCTTAAATATGCGTCCTAGAGCGAAAAGGACTTTAATTCGTGACCACCCCCAAAAAAATTTAAAAGTCCACCCAAAACCTAAAAAAATTTAAATTTTTATATGAAAAACTTCTTTTGCCCATATCTCCTTAAATATGCGTCCTAGAGCGAAAAGGACTTTAATTCGTGACCACCCCCAAAAAATTGAAAAATCCACCCAAAACCTAAAAAATTGAAATGTTTATATGAAAAACTTCTTTTGCCCATATCTCCTAAACTAAGCGTCCTAGAGCGAAAAGGACTATAATTCGTGACCACCCCAAAAATTTGAAAAATCCACCCAAAACCTAAAAAAATTGAAATTTTTATATGAAAAACTTCTTTTACCCATATCTCCTTAAATATGCGTCCTAGAGCGAAAAGGACTTTAATTCGTGACCACCCCCAAAAAATTGAAAAATCCACCCAAAACCTGAAAAAATTGAAATTTTTATATGAAAAACTTCTTTTTCCCATATCTCCTAAACTAAGCGTCCTAGAGTGAAAAGGACTATAATTCGTGACCACCCCAAAAAATTTAAAAAGCGACCCTAAACCTAAAAAAATTGAAGTTTTTATATGAAAAACTTCTTTTGCCCATATCTCCTTAAATATGCGTCCTAGAGCGAAAAGGACTTTAATTCGCGACCACCCTCAAAAAATTGAAAAATCCACCCAAAACCTAAAAAAATTGAAATTTTTATATGAAAAACTTATTTTGCCCATATCTCCTTAAATATGCGTCCTAGAGCGAAAAGGACTTTAATTCGTGACCACCCCCAACAAATTTAAAAATCCACCCAAAACCTAAAAAAATTGAAATTTTTATATGAAAAACTTCTTTTGCCCATATCTCCTTAAATATGCGTCCTAGAGCGAAAAGGACTTTAATTCGTGACCACCTCAAAATATTGAAAAATCCACCCAAAACCTAAAAAAAATTTAAATTTTTATATGAAAAACTTCTTTTGCCCATATCTCCTTAAATATGCGTCCTAGAGCGAAAAGGGCTTTAATTCGTGACCACCCCCAAAAAATTGAAAAATCCACCCAAAACCTAAAAAAATTGAAATTTTTATATGAAATCCACCCAAAACCTTAAAAAATTTAAATTTTTATATGAAAAACTTCTTTTGCCCATATCTCCTTAAATATGCGTGCTAGAGCGAAAAGGACTTTAATTCGTGACCACTCCCAAAAAATTTAAAAATCCACCCAAAACCTAAAAAAATTGAAATTTTTATATGAAAACCTTCTTTTGCCCATATCTCCTTAAATATGCGTCCTAGAGCGAAAAGGACTTTAATTCGTGACCACCCCCAAAAAAATGAAAAATCCACCCAAAATCTAAAAAAATTGAAATTTTTATATGAAAACCTTCTTTTGCCCATATCTCCTTAAATATGCGTCCTAGAGCGAAAAGGACTTTAATTCGTGACCACTCCCAAAAAATTTAAAAATCCACCCAAAACCTAAAAAAATTGAAATTTTTATATGAAAAACTTCTTTTGCCCATATCTCCTTAAATATGCGTCCTAGAGCGAAAAGGGCTTTAATTCGTGACCACCCCCAAAAAATTGAAAAATCCACCCAAAACCTAAAAAAATTGAAATTTTTATATGAAATCCACCCAAAACCTTAAAAAATTTAAATTTTTATATGAAAAACTTCTTTTGCCCATATCTCCTTAAATATGCGTGCTAGAGCGAAAAGGACTTTAATTCGTGACCACTCCCAAAAAATTTAAAAATCCACCCAAAACCTAAAAAAATTGAAATTTTTATATGAAAACCTTCTTTTGCCCATATCTCCTTAAATATGCGTCCTAGAGCGAAAAGGACTTTAATTCGTGACCACCCCCAAAAAATTTAAAAATCCACCCAAAACCTAAAAAAATTGAAATTTTTATATGAAAAACTTCTTTTGCCCATATCTCCTAAACTAAGCGTCCTAGAGCGAAAAGGACTATAATTCGTGACCACCCCAAAAAATTGAAAAATCCACCCAAAACCTAAAAAAATTGAAATTTTTATATGAAAAAATTCTTTTGCCCATATCTCCTTAAATATGCGTCCTAGAGAGAAAAGGACTTTAATTCGTGACCACCCCCAAAAAATTGAAAAATCCACCCAAAACCTAAAAAAAATTAAATTTTTATATGAAAAATTTCTTTTGCCCATATCACCTTAAATATGCGTCCTAGAGCGAAAAGGACTTTAATTCTTGACCACCCCCCAAAAATTGAAAAATCCACCCAAAACCTAAAAAAATTGAAATTTTTATATGGAAAACTTCTTTTGCCCATATCTCCTTAAATATGCGTCCTAGAGCGAAAAGGACTTTAATTCGTGACCACCCCCAAAAAATTGAAAAATCCACCCAAAACCTAAAAAATTGAAATTTTAAATGGAAAACTTCTTTTGCCCATATCTCCTTAAATATGCGTCCTAGAGCGAAAAGGACTTTAATTCGTGACCACCCCCAAAAAGGACTTAAATTCGTGACCACCCCAAAAAATTGAAAAATCCACCCAAAACCTAAAAAAATTGAAATTTTTATATGAAAAACTTCTTTTGCCCATATCTCCTAAACTAAGCGTCCTAGAGCGAAAAGGACTTTAATTCGTGACCACCCCCAAAAAATTTAAAAATCCTCCCAAAACCTAAAAAAATTGAAATTTTTATATGAAAAACTACTTTTGCCCATATCTCCTTAAATATGCGTCCTAGAGCGAAAAGGACTTTAATTCGTGACCACCCCCAAAAAATTGAAAAATTCACCCAAAACCTAAAAAAATTGAAATTTTTATATGAAAAACTTCTTTTGCCCATATCTCCTTAAATATGCGTCCTAGAGCGAAAAGGACTTTAATTCGTGACCACCCCAAAATATTGAAAAATCCACCCAAAACCTAAAAAAAATTGAAATTTTAAATGAAAAACTTCTTTTGCCCATATCTCCTTAAATATGCGTCCTAGAGCGAAAAGGACTTTAATTCGTGACCACCCTGAAACAATTGAAAAATCCACCCAAAACCTAAAAAAATTGAAATTTTTATATGAAAAACTTCTTTTGCCCATATCTCCTTAAATATGCGTCCTAGAGCGAAAAGGACTTTAATTCGTGACCACCCCAAAAAATTGAAAATCCACCCAAAACCTAAAAAAATTGAAATTTTTATATGAAAAACTTCTTTTGCCCATATCTCCTTAAATATGCGTCCTAGAGCGAAAAGGACTTTAATTCGAGACCACCCCAAAAAAATTGAAAAATCCACCCAAAACCTAAAAAAATTGAAATTTTTATACGAAAAACTTCTTTTGCCCATATCTCCTTAAATATGCGTCCTAGAGCGAAAAGGACTTTAAGTCGTGACCACCCCCAAAAAATTGAAAAATCCACCCAAAACCTAAAAAAATTGAAATTTTTATATGAAAACCTCCTTTTGCCCATATCTCCTTAAATATGCGTCCTAGAGCGAAAAGGTCTTTAATTCGTGACCACCCCCAAAAAGTTGAAAAATCTACCCAAAACCTAAAAAAATTGAAATTTTTATATGAAAAACTTCTTTTGCCCATATCTCCTTAAATATGCGTCCTAGAGCGAAAAGGACTTTAATTCGTGACCACCCCAAAAAAATTGAAAAATCCACCCAAAACCTAAAAAATTGAAATTTTAAATGAAAAACTTCTTTTGCCCATATCTCCTTAAATATGCGTCCTAGAGCGAAAAGGACTTTAATTCGTGACCACCCCCAAAAAATTGAAAAATCCACCCAAAACCTAAAAAATTGAAATTTTAAATGGAAAACTTCTTTTGCCCATATCTCCTTAAATATGCGTCCTAGAGCGAAAAGGACTTTAATTCGTGACCACCCCCAAAAAGGACTTAAATTCGTGACCACCCCAAAAAATTGAAAAATCCACCCAAAACCTAAAAAAATTGAAATTTTTATATGAAAAACTTCTTTTGCCCATATCTCCTAAACTAAGCGTCCTAGAGCGAAAAGGACTTTAATTCGTGACCACCCCCAAAAAATTTAAAAATCCTCCCAAAACCTAAAAAAATTGAAATTTTTATATGAAAAACTACTTTTGCCCATATCTCCTTAAATATGCGTCCTAGAGCGAAAAGGACTTTAATTCGTGACCACCCCCAAAAAATTGAAAAATCCACCCAAAACCTAAAAAAATTGAAATTTTCATATGAAAAACTTCATTTGCCCATATCTCCTTAAATATGCGTCCTAGAGCGAAAAGGACTTTAATTCGTGACCACCCCCAAAAAATTGCAAAATCCACCCAAAACCTAAAAAAATTGAAATTTTTATATGAAATCCACCCAAAACCTTAAAAAATTGAAATTTTTATATGAAAAACTTCTTTTGCTCATATCTCCTTAAATATGCGTCCTAGAGCGAAGAGGACTTTAATTCGTGACCACCCTCAAACAATTGAAAAATCCACCCAAAACCTAAAAAAATTGAAATTTTTATATGAAATCCACCCAAAACCTTAAAAAATTGAAATTTTTATATGAAAAACTTCTTTTGCTCATATCTCCTTAAATATGCGTGCTAGAGCGAAAAGGACTTTAATTCGTGACCACCCTCAAAAAATTGAAAAATCCACCCAAAACCTTAAAAAATCGAAATTTTTATATGAAAAACTTCTTTTGCCTATATCTCCTTAAATATGCGTCCTAGAGCGAAAAGGACTTTAATTCGTGACCACCCCAAAATATTGAAAAATCCACCCAAAACAAAAAAAAAAAATTAAATTTTTATATGAAAAACTTCTTTTGCCCATATCTCCTTAAATATGCGTCCTAGAGCGAAAAGGACTTTAATTCGTGACCACCCCCAAAAAAATTTAAAAGTCCACCCAAAACCTAAAAAAATTTAAATTTTTATATGAAAAACTTCTTTTGCCCATATCTCCTTAAATATGCGTCCTAGAGCGAAAAGGACTTTAATTCGTGACCACCCCCAAAAAATTGAAAAATCCACCCAAAACCTAAAAAATTGAAATGTTTATATGAAAAACTTCTTTTGCCCATATCTCCTAAACTAAGCGTCCTAGAGCGAAAAGGACTATAATTCGTGACCACCCCAAAAATTTGAAAAATCCACCCAAAACCTAAAAAAATTGAAATTTTTATATGAAAAACTTCTTTTACCCATATCTCCTTAAATATGCGTCCTAGAGCGAAAAGGACTTTAATTCGTGACCACCCCCAAAAAATTGAAAAATCCACCCAAAACCTGAAAAAATTGAAATTTTTATATGAAAAACTTCTTTTTCCCATATCTCCTAAACTAAGCGTCCTAGAGTGAAAAGGACTATAATTCGTGACCACCCCAAAAAATTTAAAAAGCGACCCTAAACCTAAAAAAATTGAAGTTTTTATATGAAAAACTTCTTTTGCCCATATCTCCTTAAATATGCGTCCTAGAGCGAAAAGGACTTTAATTCGCGACCACCCTCAAAAAATTGAAAAATCCACCCAAAACCTAAAAAAATTGAAATTTTTATATGAAAAACTTATTTTGCCCATATCTCCTTAAATATGCGTCCTAGAGCGAAAAGGACTTTAATTCGTGACCACCCCCAACAAATTTAAAAATCCACCCAAAACCTAAAAAAATTGAAATTTTTATATGAAAAACTTCTTTTGCCCATATCTCCTTAAATATGCGTCCTAGAGCGAAAAGGACTTTAATTCGTGACCACCTCAAAATATTGAAAAATCCACCCAAAACCTAAAAAAAATTTAAATTTTTATATGAAAAACTTCTTTTGCCCATATCTCCTTAAATATGCGTCCTAGAGCGAAAAGGGCTTTAATTCGTGACCACCCCCAACAAATTGAAAAATCCACCCAAAACCTAAAAAAATTGAAATTTTTATATGAAATCCACCCAAAACCTTAAAAAATTTAAATTTTTATATGAAAAACTTCTTTTGCCCATATCTCCTTAAATATGCGTGCTAGAGCGAAAAGGACTTTAATTCGTGACCACTCCCAAAAAATTTAAAAATCCACCCAAAACCTAAAAAAATTGAAATTTTTATATGAAAACCTTCTTTTGCCCATATCTCCTTAAATATGCGTCCTAGAGCGAAAAGGACTTTAATTCGTGACCACCCCCAAAAAAATGAAAAATCCACCCAAAATCTAAAAAAATTGAAATTTTTATATGAAAACCTTCTTTTGCCCATATCTCCTTAAATATGCGTCCTAGAGCGAAAAGGACTTTAATTCGTGACCACTCCCAAAAAATTTAAAAATCCACCCAAAACCTAAAAAAATTGAAATTTTTATATGAAAAACTTCTTTTGCCCATATCTCCTTAAATATGCGTCCTAGAGCGAAAAGGGCTTTAATTCGTGACCACCCCCAAAAAATTGAAAAATCCACCCAAAACCTAAAAAAATTGAAATTTTTATATGAAATCCACCCAAAACCTTAAAAAATTTAAATTTTTATATGAAAAACTTCTTTTGCCCATATCTCCTTAAATATGCGTGCTAGAGCGAAAAGGACTTTAATTCGTGACCACTCCCAAAAAATTTAAAAATCCACTCAAAACCTAAAAAAATTGAAATTTTTATATGAAAACCTTCTTTTGCCCATATCTCCTTAAATATGCGTCCTAGAGCGAAAAGGACTTTAATTCGTGACCACCCCCAAAAAATTTAAAAATCCACCCAAAACCTAAAAAAATTGAAATTTTTATATGAAAAACTTCTTTTGCCCATATCTCCTAAACTAAGCGTCCTAGAGCGAAAAGGACTATAATTCGTGACCACCCCAAAAAATTGAAAAATCCACCCAAAACCTAAAAAAATTTAAACTTTTATTTGAAAAACTTCTTTTGCCCATATCTCCTTAAATATGCCTCCTAAAGCGAAAAGGACTTTAATTCGTGACCACCCCCAAAAAATTGAAAAATCCACCCAAAACCTAAAAAAATTGAAATTTTTATATGAAAAACTTCTTTTGCCCATATCTCCTTAAATATGCGTCCTAGAGCGAAGAGGACTTTAATTCGTGACCACCCTCAAACAATTGAAAATCCACCCAAAACCTAAAAAAATTGAAATTTTTATATGAAATCCACCCAAAACCTTAAAAAATTGAAATTTTTATATGAAAAACTTCTTTTGCCCATATCTCCTTAAATATGCGTCCTAGAGCGAAAAGGACTTTAATTCGTGACCACCCTCAAAAAATTGAAAAATCCACCCAAAACCTTAAAAAATCGAAATTTTTATATGAAAAACTTCTTTTGCCCATATCTCCTTAAATATGCGTCCTAGAGCGAAAAGGACTTTAATTCGTGACCACCCCAAAATATTGAAAAATCCACCCAAAACCAAAAAAAAAAATTAAATTTTTATATGAAAAACTTCTTTTGCCCATATCTCCTTAAATATGCGTTCTAGAGCGAAAAGGACTTTAATTCGTGACCACCCCCAAAAAATTTAAAAATCCACCCAAAACCTAAAAAAATTGAAATTTTTATATGAAAAACTTCTTTTGCCCATATCTCCTTAAATATGCGTCCTATAGCGAAAAGGACTTTAATTCGTGACCACCCCCAAAAAATTGAAAAATCCACCCAAAACCTAAAAAAATTTAAATTTTTATATGAAAAACTTCTTTTGCCCATATCTCCTAAACTAAGCGTCCTAGAGCGAAAAGGACTATAATTCGTGACCACCCCAAAAAATTGAAAAATCCACCCAAAACCTAAAAAAATTGAAATTTTTATATGAAAATCTTCTTTTGCCCATATCTCCTTAAATATGCGTCCTAGAGCGAAAAGGACTTTAATTCGTGACCACCCCCAAAAAATTGAAAAATCCACCCAAAACATGAAAAAAATGGAAATTTTTTTATGAAAAACTTCTTTTGCCCATATCTCCTAAACTAAGCGTCCTAGAGCGAAAAGGACTATAATTCGTGACCACCCCAAAAAATTGAAAAATCCACCCAAAACCTAAAAAAATTTAAATTTTTATATGAAAAACTTATTTTGCCCATATCTCCTTAAATATGCGTCCTAGAGCGAAAAGGACTTTAATTCGTGACCACCCCCAAAAAATTGAAAAATCCACCCAAAACCTAAAAAAAATTAAATTTTTATATGAAAAACTTCTTTTGCCCATATCTCCTAAACTAAGCGTCCTAGAGCGAAAAGGACTATAATTCGTGACCACCCCAAAAAATTGAAAAATCCACCCAAAACCTAAAAAAATTGAAATTTTTATATGAAAAACTTCTTTTGCCCATATCTCCTTAAATATGCGTCCTAGAGCGAAAAGGACTTTAATTCGTGACCACCCCCAAAAAATTGAAAAATCCACCCAAAACATGAAAAAAATGGAAATTTTTATATGAAAAACTTCTTTTGCCCATATCTCCTAAACTAAGCGTCCTAGAGCGAAAAGGACTATAATTCGTGACCACCTCAAAATATTGAAAAATCCACCCAAAACCTAAAAAAAATTGAAATTTTTATATGAAAAACTTCTTTTGCCCATATCTCCTTAAATATGCGTCCTTCTTTTGCCCATATCTCCTTAAATATGCGTCCTAGAGCGAAAAGGACTTTAATTCGTGACCACCCCCAAAAAATTTAAAAATCCTCCCAAAACCTAAAAAAATTTAAATTTTTATATGAAAAACTTCTTTTGCCCATATCTCCTTAAATATGCGTCCTAGAGCGAAAAGGACTTAAATTCGTGACCACACCCAAAAAATTGAAAAATCCACCCAAAACCTAAAAAAATTGAAATTTTTATATGAAAAACTTCTTTTGCCCATATCTCCTTAAATATGCGTCCTAGAGCGAAAATGACTTTAATTCGTGACCACCCCCAAAAATTGAAAAATCCACCCAAAACCTAAAAAAATTGAAATTTTTATATGAAAACCTTCTTTTGCCCATATCTCCTTAAATATGCGTTCTAGAGCGAAAAGGACTTTAATTCGTGACCACCCCCACAAAATTGAAAAATCCACCTAAAACCTAAAAAAATTGAAATTTTTATATGAAATCCACCCAAAACCTTAAAAAATTGAAATTTTTATATGAAAAACTTCTTTTGCCCATATCTCCTTAAATATGCGTGCTAGAGCGAAAAGGACTTTAATTCGTGACCACCCCAAAAAATTGACAAATCCACCCAAAACCTAAAAAAATTGAAATTTTTATATGAAAAACTTCTTTTTGCCCATATCTCCTTAAATATGCGTCCTAGAGCGAAAAGGACTTTAATTCGTGACCACCCCCAAAAAATTGAAAAATCCACCCAAAACCTAAAAAATTTGAAATTTTTATATGAAAAACTTCTTTTGCCCATATCTCCTTAAATATGCGTCCTAGAGCGAAAAGGACTTTAATTCGTGACCACCCCCAAAAAATTTAAAAATCCTCCCAAAACCTAAAAAAATTGAAATTTTTATATGAAAAACTTCTTTTGCCCATATCTCCTTAAATATGCGTCCTAGAGCGAAAAGGACTTTAATTCGTGACCACCCCAAAATATTGAAAAATCCACCCAAAACCTAAAAAAAATTGAAATTTTTATATGAAAAACTTCTTTTGCCCATATCTCCTTAAATATGCGTCCTAAAGCGAAAAGGACTTTAATTCGTGACCACCCCCAAAAAATTGAAAAATCCACCCAAAACCTAAAAAAATTGAAGTTTTTATATAAAAAACTTCTTTTGCCCATATCTCCTTAAATATGCGTCCTAGAGCGAAAAGGACTTTAATTCGTGACCACCCCAAAAAATTGAAAATCCACCCAAAACCTAAAAAAATTTAAATTTTTATATGAAAAACTTCTTTTGCCCATATCTCCGTAAATATGCGTCCTAGAGCGAAAAGGACTTTAATTCGTGACCACCCCCAAAAAATTGAAAAATCCACCCAAAACCTAAAAAAATTTAAATTTTTATATGAAATCCACCCAAAACCTTAAAAAATTGAAATTTTTATATGAAAAACTTATTTTGTCCATATCTCCTTAAATATGCGTGCTAGAGCGAAAAGGACTTTAATTTGTGACCACCCCAAAAAATTGATAAATCCACCCAAAACCTAAAAAAATTTAAATTTTTATATGAAAAACTTCTTTTGCCCATATCTCCTTAAATATGCGTCCTAGAGCGAAAAGGACTTTAATTCGTGACCACCCCCAAAAAATTGAAAAATCCACCCAAAACCTAAAAAATTTTAAATTTTTATATGAAAAACTTCTTTTGCCCATATCTCCTTAAATATGCGTCCTAGAGCGAAAAGGACTTTAATTCGCGACCACCCTCAAAAAATTGAAAAATCCACCCAAAACCTAAAAAAATTGAAATTTTTATATGAAAAACTTATTTTGCCCATATCTCCTTAAATATGCGTCCTAGAGCGAAAAGGACTTTAATTCGTGACCACCCCCAAAAAATTTAAAAATCCACCCAAAACCTAAAAAAATTGAAATTTTTATATGAAAAACTTCTTTTGCCCATATCTCCTTAAATATGCGTCCTAGAGCGAAAAGGACTTTAATTCGTGACCACCCCCAAAAAATTGAAAAATCCTCCCAAAACCTAAAAAAATTGAAATTTTTATATGAAAAACTTCTTTTGCCCATATCTCCTTAAATATGCGTCCTCGAGCGAAAAGGACTTTAATTCGTGACCACCCCAAAATATTGAAAAATCCACCCAAAACCTAAAAAAAATTGAAATTTTTATATGAAAAACTTCTTTTGCCCATATCTCCTTAAATATGCGTCCTAGAGCGAAAAGGACATTAATTCGTGACCACCCCCAAAAAATTGAAAAATCCACCCAAAACCTAAAAAAATTGAAGTTTTTATATAAAAAAACTTCTTTTGCCCATATCTCCTTAAATATGCGTCCTAGAGCGAAAAGGACTTTAATTCGTGACCACGCCAAAAAATTGAAAATCCACCCAAAACCTAAAAAAATTTAAATTTTTATATGAAAAACTTCTTTTGCCCATATCTCCTTAAATATGCGTCCTAGAGCGAAAAGGACTTTAATTCGTGACCACCCCCAAAAAATTGAAAAATTCACCCAAAACCTAAAAAAATTGAAATTTTTATATGAAAAACTTCTTTTGCCCATATCTCCTTAAATATGCGTCCTAGAGCGAAAAGGACTTAATTCGTGACCACCCCAAAAAATTTAAAAATCCACCCAAAACCTAAAAAAAATTGAAATTTTTATATGAAAAACTTCTTTTGGACTATAATTCGTGACCACCCCCAAAAAATTGAAAAATCCACCCAAAACCTAAAAAAAATTGAAATTTTTATATGAAAAACTTCTTTTGCCCATATCTCCTTAAATATGCGTCCTAGAGCGAAAAGGACTTTAATTCGTGACCACCCCCAAAAAATTGAAAAATCCACCCAAAACCTAAAAAAATTGAAATTTTTATATGAAATCCACCCAAAACCTTAAAAAATTGAAATTTTTATATGAAAAACTTCTTTTGCCCATATCTCCTTAAATATGCGTGCTAGAGCGAAAAGGACTTTAATTTGTGACCACCCCAAAAAATTGATAAATCCACCCAAAACCTAAAAAAATTGAAATTTTTATATGAAAAACTTCTTTTGCCCATATCTCCTTAAATATGCGTCCTAGAGCGAAAAGGACTTTAATTCGTGACCACCTCCAAAAAATTGAAAAATCCACCCAAAACCTAAAAAATTTGAAATTTTTATATGAAAAACTTCTTTTGCCCATATCTCCTTAAATATGCGTCCTAGAGCGAAAAGGACTTTAATTCGCGAGCACCCTCAAAAAATTGAAAAATCCACCCAAAACCTAAAAAAATTGAAATTTTTATATGAAAAACTTATTTTGCCCATATCTCCTTAAATATGCGTCCTAGAGCGAAAAGGACTTTAATTCGTGACCACCCCCAAAAAATTTAAAAATCCTCCCAAAACCTAAAAAAATTGAAATTTTTATATGAAAAACTTCTTTTGCCCATATCTCCTTAAATATGCGTCCTAGAGCGAAAAGGACTTTAATTCGTGACCACCCCAAAATATTGAAAAATCCACCCAAAACCTAAAAAAATTGAAATTTTTATATGAAAAACTTCTTTTGCCCATATCTCCTTAAATATGCGTCCTAGAGCGAAAAGGACTTTAATTCGTGACCACCCCCAAAAAATTGAAAAATCCACCCAAAACCTAAAAAAATTGAAGTTTTTATATAAAAAACTTCTTTTGCCCATATCTCCTTAAATATGCGTCCTAGAGCGAAAAGGACTTTAATTCGTGACCACCCCAAAAAATTGAAAATCCACCCAAAACCTAAAAAAATTTAAATTTTTATATGAAAAACTTCTTTTGCCCATATCTCCTTAAATATGCGTCCTAGAGCGAAAAGGACTTTAATTCGTGACCACCCCCAAAAAATTGAAAAATCCACCCAAAACCTAAAAAAATTGAAATTTTTATATGAAAAACTTCTTTTGCCCATATCTCCTTAAATATGCGTCCTAGAGCGAAAAGGACTTTAATTCGTGACCACCCCAAAAAATTTAAAAATCCACCCAAAACCTAAAAAAAATTGAAATTTTTATATGAAAAACTTCTTTTGGACTATAATTCGTGACCACCCCCAAAAAATTGAAAAATCCACCCAAAACCTAAAAAAATTTAAATTTTTATACGAAAAACTTCTTTTGCCCATATCTCCTTAAATATGCGTCCTAGAGCGAAAAGGACTTTAATTCGTGACCACCCCCAAAAAATTGAAAAATCCACCCAAAACCTAAAAAAATTGAAATTTTTATATGAAAACCTTCTTTGGCCCATATCTCCTTAAATATGCGTCCTAGAGCAAAAAGGACTTTAATTCGTGACCACCCCCAAAAAGTTGAAAAATCCACCCAAAACCTAAAAAAATTGAAATTTTTATATTAAAAACTTCTTTTGCCCATATCTCCTTAAATATGCGTCCTAGAGCGAAAAGGACTTTAATTCGTGACCACCCCAAAACAATTGAAAAATCCACCCAAAACCTAAAAAATTGAAATTTTAAATGAAAAACTTCTTTTGCCCATATCTCCTTAAATATGCGTCCTAGAGCGAAAAGGACTTTAATTCGTGACCACCCCCAAAAAGGACTTAAATTCGTGACCACCCCAAAAAATTGAAAATCCACCCAAAACCTAAAAAAATTTAAATTTTTATATGAAAAACTTCTTTTGCCCATATCTCCTAAACTAAGCGTCCTAGAGCGAAAAGGAATATATTTCGTGACCACCCCCAAAAAATTGAAAAATCCACCCAAAACCTAAAAAAATTGAAATTTTTATATGAAAACCTTCTTTTGCCCATATCTCCTTAAATATGCGTCCTAGAGCGAAAAGGACTTTAATTCGTGACCACCCCCAAAAAATTGAAAAATCCACCCAAAACCTAAAAAAATTGAAATTTTTATACGAAAAACTTCTTTTGCCCATATCTCCTTAAATATGCGTCCTAGAGCGAAAAGGACTTTAATTCGTGACCACCCCCAAAAAATTGCAAAATCCACCCAAAACCTAAAAAAATTGAAATTTTTATATGAAAACCTTCTTTTGCCCATATCTCCTTAAATATGCGTCCTAGAGCGAAAAGGACTTTAATTCGTGACCACCCCCAAAAAGTTGAAAAATCCACCCAAAACCTAAAAAAATTGAAATTTTTATATGAAAAACTTCTTTTGCCCATATCTCCTTAAATATGCGTCCTAGAGCGAAAAGGACTTTAATTCGTGACCACCCCCAAAAAATTGAAAAATCCACCCAAAACCTATAAAATTGAAATTTTAAATGAAAAACTTCTTTTGCCCATATCTCCTTAAATATGCGTCCTAGAGCGAAAAGGACTTTAATTCGTGACCACCCCCAAAAAGGACTTAAATTCGTGACCACCCCAAAAAATTGAAAAATCCACCCAAAACCTAAAAAAATTGAAATTTTTATATGAAAAACTTCTTTTGCCCATATCTCCTAAACTAAGCGTCCTAGAGCGAAAAGGACTATAATTCGTGACCACCCCAAAAAATTTAAAAATCCACCCAAAACCTAAAAAAATTGAAGTTTTTATATGAAAAACTTTTGCCCATATCTCCTTAAATATGCGTCCTAGAGCGAAAAGGACTTTAATTCGTGACCACCCCAAAAAATTGAAAAATCCACCCAAAACCTAAAAAAATTTAAATTTTTATATGAAAAACTTCTTTTGCCCATATCTCCTTAAATATGCGTGCTAGAGCGAAAAGGAGTTAAATTCGTGACCACCCCAAAAAATTGAAAAATCCACCCAAAACCTAAAAAAAATTGAAATTTTTATATGAAAAACTTCTTTTGCCCATATCTCCTAAACTAAGTGTCCTAGAGCGAAAAGGACTTTAATTCGTGACCACCCCCAAAAAATTGAAAAGCCACCCAAAACCTAAAAAAATTGAAATTTTTATATGAAAAACTTCTTTTGCCCATATCTCCTTAAATATGCGTCCTAGAGCGAAAAGGACTTAAATTCGTGACCACCCCAAAAAACTGAAAAATCCACCCAAAACCTATAAAAATTGAAATTTTTATATGAAAAACTACTTTTGCCCATATCTCCTAAACTAAGCGTCCTAGAGCGAAAAGGACTTTAATTCGTGACCACCCCCAAAAAATTGAAAAATCCACCCAAAACCTAAAAAAAATTTAATTTTTATATGAAAACCTTCTTTTGCCCATATCTCCTTAAATATGCGTCCTAGAGCGAAAAGGACTTTAATTCGTGACCACCCCCAAAAAATTGAAAAATCCACCCAAAACCTAAAAAAATTGAAATTTTTATATGAAAAAATTCTTTTGCCCATATCTCCTTAAATATGCGTCCTAGAGAGAAAAGGACTTTAATTCGTGACCACCCCCAAAAAATTGAAAAATCCACCCAAAACCTAAAAAAAATTAAATTTTTATATGAAAAATTTCTTTTGCCCATATCACCTTAAATATGCGTCCTAGAGCGAAAAGGACTTTAATTCTTGACCACCCCCCAAAAATTGAAAAATCCACCCAAAACCTAAAAAAATTGAAATTTTTATATGGAAAACTTCTTTTGCCCATATCTCCTTAAATATGCGTCCTAGAGCGAAAAGGACTTTAATTCGTGACCACCCCCAAAAAATTGAAAAATCCACCCAAAACCTAAAAAATTGAAATTTTAAATGGAAAACTTCTTTTGCCCATATCTCCTTAAATATGCGTCCTAGAGCGAAAAGGACTTTAATTCGTGACCACCCCCAAAAAGGACTTAAATTCGTGACCACCCCAAAAAATTGAAAAATCCACCCAAAACCTAAAAAAATTGAAATTTTTATATGAAAAACTTCTTTTGCCCATATCTCCTAAACTAAGCGTCCTAGAGCGAAAAGGACTTTAATTCGTGACCACCCCCAAAAAATTTAAAAATCCTCCCAAAACCTAAAAAAATTGAAATTTTTATATGAAAAACTACTTTTGCCCATATCTCCTTAAATATGCGTCCTAGAGCGAAAAGGACTTTAATTCGTGACCACCCCCAAAAAATTGAAAAATCCACCCAAAACCTAAAAAAATTGAAATTTTCATATGAAAAACTTCATTTGCCCATATCTCCTTAAATATGCGTCCTAGAGCGAAAAGGACTTTAATTCGTGACCACCCCCAAAAAATTGCAAAATCCACCCAAAACCTAAAAAAATTGAAATTTTTATATGAAAACCTTCTTTTGCCCATATCTCCTTAAATATGCGTCCTAGAGCGAAAAGGACTTTAATTCGTGACCACCCCCAAAAAGTTGAAAAATCCACCCAAAACCTAAAAAAATTGAAATTTTTATATGAAAAACTTCTTTTGCCCATATCTCCTTAAATATGCGTCCTAGAGCGAAAAGGACTTTAATTCGTGACCACCCCCAAAAAATTGAAAAATCCACCCAAAACCTAAAAAATTGAAATTTTAAATGAAAAACTTCTTTTGCCCATATCTCCTTAAATATGCGTCCTAGAGCGAAAAGGACTTTAATTCGTGACCACCCCCAAAAAGGACTTAAATTCGTGACCACCCCAAAAAATTGAAAAATCCACCCAAAACCTAAAAAAATTGAAATTTTTATATGGAAAACTTCTTTTGCCCATATCTCCTAAACTAAGCGTCCTAGAGCGAAAAGGACTATAATTCGTGACCTTCCCAAAAAATTGAAAAATCCACCCAAAACCTAAAAAAATTGAAGTTTTTATATGAAAAACTTTTGCCCATATCTCCTTCAATATGCGTCCTAGAGCGAAAAGGACTTTAATTCGTGACCACCCCAAAAAATTGAAAAATCCACCCAAAACCTAAAAAAATTTAAATTTTTATATGAAAAACTTCTTTTGCCCATATCTCCTAAAATATGCGTCCTAGAGCGAAAAGGAGTTAAATTCGTGACCACCCCAAACAATTGAAAAATCCACCCAAAACCTAAAAAAAATTGAAATTTTTATATGAAAAACTTCTTTTGCCCATATCTCCTAAACTAAGCGTCCTAGAGCGAAAAGGACTTTAATTCGTGACCACCCCCAACAAATTGAAAAATCCACCCAAAACCTAAAAAAATTGAAATTTTTATATGAAAAACTTCTTTTGCCCATATCTCCTTAAATATGCGTCCTAGAGCGAAAAGGACTTAAATTCGTGACCACCCCAAAAAAATGAAAAATCCACCCAAAACCTAAAAAAAATTGAAATTTTTATATGAAAAACTTCTTTTGCCCATATCTCCTAAACTAAGCGTCCTAGAGCGAAAAGGACTTTAATTCGTGACCACCCCCAAAAAATTGAAAAATCCACCCAAAACCTAAAAAAATTGTAATTTTTATATGAAAACCTTCTTTTGCCCATATCTCCTTAAATATGCGTCCTAGAGCGAAAAGGACTTTAATTCGTGACCACCCCCAAAAAATTGAAAAATCCACCCAAAACCTAAAAAAATTGAAATTTTTATATGAAAAAATTCTTTTGCCCATATCTCCTTAAATATGCGTCCTAGAGAGAAAAGGACTTTAATTCGTGACCACCCCCAAAAAAATTGAAAAATCCACCCAAAACCTAAAAAAAATTAAATTTTTATATGAAAAATTTCTTTTGCCCATATCTCCTTAAATATGCGTCCTAGAGCGAAAAGGACTTTAATTCTTGACCACCCCCCAAAAATTGAAAAATCCACCCAAAACCTAAAAAAATTGAAATTTTTATATGGAAAACTTCTTTTGCCCATATCTCCTTAAATATGCGTCCTAGAGCGAAAAGGACTTTAATTCGTGACCACCCCCAAAAAATTGAAAAATCCATCCAAAACCTAAAAAATTGAAATTTTAAATGGAAAACTTCTTTTGCCCATATCTCCTTAAATATGCGTCCTAGAGCGAAAAGGACTTTAATTCGTGACCACCCCCAAAAAGGACTTAAATTCGTGACCACCCCAAAAAATTGAAAAATCCACCCAAAACCTAAAAAAAATTGAAATTTTTATATGAAAAACTTCTTTTGCCCATATCTCCTAAACTAAGCGTCCTAGAGCGAAAAGGACTTTAATTCGTGACCACCCCCAAAAAATTTAAAAATCCTCCCAAAACCTAAAAAAATTGAAATTTTTATATGAAAAACTTCTTTTGCCCATATCTCCTTAAATATGCGTCCTAGAGCGAAAAGGACTTTAATTCGTGACCACCCCCAAAAAATTGAAAAATCCACCCAAACCCTAAAAAAATTGAAATTTTTATATGAAAAACTTCATTTGCCCATATCTCCTTAAATATGCGTCCTAGAGCGAAAAGGACTTTAATTCGTGACCACCCCCAAAAAATTGAAAAATCCACCCAAAACCTAAAAAAATTAAAATTTTTATATGAAAAACTTCTTTTGCCCATATCTCCTTAAATATGCGTCCTAGAGCGAAAAGGACTTTAATTCGTGACCATCCCCAAAAAATTCAAAAATCCACCCAAAACCTAAAAAAATTTAAATTTTTATATGAAATCCACCCAAAACCTTAAAAAATTGAAATTTTTATATGAAAAACTTCTTTTGCCCATATCTCCTTAAATATGCGTCCTAGAGCGAAAAGGACTTTAATTCGTGACCACCCCCAAAAAATTTAAAAATCCTCCCAAACCTAAAAAAATTGAAATTTTTATATGAAAAACTTCTTTTGCCCATATCTCCTTAAATATGCGTCCTAGAGCGAAAAGGACTTTAATTCGTGACCAAACCCAAAAAATTGAAAAATCCACCCAAAACCTAATAAATTGAAGTTTTTATATAAAAAACTTCTTTTGCCCATATCTCCTTAAATATGCGTCCTAGAGCGAAAAGGACTTTAATTCGTGACCACCCCAAAAAATTGAAAAATCCACCCAAAACCTAAAAAAATTTAAATTTTTATATGAAAAACTTCTTTTGCCCATATCTCCTTAAATATGCGTCCTAGAGCGAAAAGGAGTTAAATTCGTGACCACCCCAAAAAATTGAAAAATCCACCCAAAACCTAAAAAAAATTGAAATTTTTATATGAAAAACTTCTTTTGCCCATATCTCCTAAACTAAGCGTCCTAGAGCGAAAAGGACTTTAATTCGTGACCACCCCCAAAAAATTGAAAAATCCACCCAAAACCTAAAAAAATTGAAATTTTTATATGAAAAACTTCTTTTGCCCATATCTCCTTAAATATGCGTCCTAGAGCGAAAAGGACTTTAATTCGTGACCACCCCCAAAAAGGACTTAAATTCGTGACCACCCCAAAAAATTGAATAATCCACCCAAAACCTAAAAAAATTGAAATTTTTATATGAAAAACTTCTTTTGCCCATATCTCCTAAACTAAGCGTCCTAGAGCGAAAAGGACTATAATTCGTGACCACCCCAAAAAATTGAAAAATCCACCCAAAACCTAAAAAAATTGAAGTTTTTATATGAAAAACTTTTGCCCATATCTCCTTAAATATGCGTCCTAGAGCGAAAAGGACTTTAATTCGTGACCACCCCAAAAAATTGAAAAATCCACCCAAAACCTAAAAAAATTTAAATTTTTATATGAAAAACTTCTTTTGCCCATATCTCCTTAAATATGCGTCTTAGAGCGAAAAGGAGTTAAATTCGTGACCACCCCAAAAAATTGAAAAATCCACCCAAAACCTAAAAAAAATTGAAATTTTTATATGAAAAATTTCTTTTGCCCATATCTCCTAAACTAAGCGTCCTAGAGCGAAAAGGACTTTAATTCGTGACCACCCCCAAAAAATTGAAAAATCCACCCAAAACCTAAAAAAAATGAAATTTTTATATGAAAAACTTCTTTTGCCCATATCTCCTTAAATATGCGTCCTAGAGCGAAAAGGACTTAAATTCGTGACCACCCCAAAAAACTGAAAAATCCGCCCAAAACCTAAAAAAAATTGAAATTTTTATATGAAAAACTTCTTTTGCCCATATCTCCTAAACTAAGCGTCCTAGAGCGAAAAGGACTTTAATTCGTGACCACCCCCAAAAAATTGAAAAATCCACCCAAAACCTAAAAAAATTGTAATTTTTATATGAAAACCTTCTTTTGCCCATATCTCCTTAAATATGCGTCCTAGAGCGAAAAGGACTTTAATTAGTGACCACCCCCAAAAAATTTAAAAATCCACCCAAAACCTAAAAAAATTGAAATTTTTATATGAAAAAATTCTTTTGCCCATATCTCCTTAAATATGCGTCCTAGAGAGAAAAGGACTTTAATTCGTGACCACCCCCAAAAAATTGAAAAATCCACCCAAAACCTAAAAAAAATTAAATTTTTATATGAAAAATCTCTTATGCCCATATCTCCTTAAATATGCGTCCTAGAGCGAAAAGGACTTTAATTCTTGACCACCCCCCAAAAATTGAAAAATCCACCCAAAACCTAAAAAAATTGAAATTTTTATATGGAAAACTTCTTTTGCCCATATCTCCTTAAATATGCGTCCTAGAGCGAAAAGGACTTTAATTCGTGACCACCCCCAAAAAATTGAAAAATCCACCCAAAACCTAAAAAATTGAAATTTTAAATGGAAAACTTCTTTTGCCCATATCTCCTTAAATATGCGTCCTAGAGCGAAAAGGACTTTAATTCGTGACCACCCCAAAAAATTGAAAAATCCACCCAAAACCTAAAAAAAATTGAAATTTTTATATGAAAAACTTCTTTTGCCCATATCTCCTAAACTAAGCGTCCTAGAGCGAAAAGGACTTTAATTCGTGACCACCCCCAAAAAATTGAAAAATCCACCCAAAACCTAAAAAAATTGAAATTTTTATATGAAAAACTTCTTTTGCCCATAGCTCCTTAAATATGCGTCCTAGAGCGAAAAGGACTTTAATTCGTGACCACCCCCAAAAAGGACTTAAATTCGTGACCACCCCAAAAAATTGAAAAATCCACCCAAAACCTAAAAAAATTGAAATTTTTATATGAAAAACTTCTTTTGCCCATATATCCTAAACTAAGCGTCCTAGAGCGAAAAGGACTATAATTCGTGACCACCCCAAAAAATTGAAAAATCCACCCAAAACCTAAAAAAATTGAAGTTTTTATATGAAAAACTTTTGCCCATATCTCCTTAAATATGCGTCCTAGAGCGAAAAGGACTTTAATTCGTGACCACCCCAAAAAATTGAAAAATCCACCCAAAACCTAAAAAAATTTAAATTTTTATATGAAAAACTTCTTTTGCCCATATCTCCTTAAATATGCGTCCTAGAGCGAAAAGGAGTTAAATTCGTGACCACCCCAAAAAATTGAAAAATCCACCCAAAACCTACAAAAAATTGAAATTTTTATATGAAAAATTTCTTTTGCCCATATCTCCTAAACTAAGCGTCCTAGAGCGAAAAGGACTTTAATTCGTGACCACCCCCAAAAAATTGAAAAATCCACCCAAAACCTAAAAAAAATGAAATTTTTATATGAAAAACTTCTTTTGCCCATATCTCCTTAAATATGCGTTCTAGAGCGAAAAGGACTTAAATTCGTGACCACCCCAAAAAACTGAAAAATCCACCCAAAACCTAAAAAAAATTGAAATTTTTATATGAAAAACTTCTTTTGCCCATATCTCCTAAACTAAGCGTCCTAGAGCGAAAAGGACTTTAATTCGTGACCACCCCCAAAAAATTGAAAAATCCACCCAAAACCTAAAAAAATTGTAATTTTTATATGAAAAAATTCTTTTGCCCATATCTCCTTAAATATGCGTCCTAGAGAGAAAAGGACTTTAATTCGTGACCACCCCCAAAAAATTGAAAAATCCACCCAAAACCTAAAAAAAATTAAATTTTTATATGAAAAACTTCTTTTGCCCATATCTCCTTAAATATGCGTCCTAGAGCGAAAAGGACTTTAATTCTTGACCACCCCAAAAATTGAAAAATCCACCCAAAACCTAAAAAAAATTGAAATTTTTATATGGAAAACTTCTTTTGCCCATATCTCCTTAAATATGCGTCCTAGAGCGAAAAGGACTTTAATTCGTGACCACCCCCAAAAAATTGAAAAATCCACCCAAAACCTAAAAAATTGAAATTTTAAATGGAAAACTTCTTTTGCCCATATCTCCTTAAATATGCGTCCTAGAGCGAAAAGGACTTTAATTCGTGACCACCCCCAAAAAGGACTTAAATTCGTGACCACCCCAAAAAATTGAAAAATCCACCCAAAACCTAAAAAAAATTGAAATTTTTATATGAAAAACTTCTTTTGCCCATATCTCCTAAACTAAGCGTCCTAGAGCGAAAAGGACTTTAATTCGTGACCACCCCCAAAAAATTTAAAAATCCTCCCAAAACCTAAAAAAATTGAAATTTTTATATGAAAAACTTCTTTTGCCCATATCTCCTTAAATATGCGTCCTAGAGCGAAAAGGACTTTAATTCGTGACCACCCCCAAAAAATTGAAAAATCCACCCAAACCCTAAAAAAATTGAAATTTTTATATGAAAAACTACTTTTGCCCATATCTCCTTAAATATGCGTCCTAGAGCGAAAAGGACTTTAATTCGTGACCACCCCCAAAAAATTGAAAAATCCACCCAAAACCTAAAAAAATTGAAATTTTTATATGAAAAACTTCATTTGCCCATATCTCCTTAAATATGCGTCCTAGAGCGAAACCACCCCCAAAAAATTGAAAAATCCACCCAAAACCTAAAAAAATTAAAATTTTTATATGAAAAACTTCTTTTGCCCATATCTCCTTAAATATGCGTCCTAGAGCGAAAAGGACTTTAATTCGTGACCACCCCCAAAAAATTGAAAAATCCACCCAAAACCTAAAAAAATTTAAATTTTTATATGAAATCCACCCAAAACCTTAAAAAATTGAAATTTTTATATGAAAAACTTCTTTTGCCCATATCTCCTTAAATATGCGTCCTAGAGCGAAAAGGACTTTAATTCGTGACCACCCCCAAAAAATTTAAAAATCCTCCCAAAACCTAAAAAAATTGAAATTTTTATATGAAAAACTTCTTTTGCCCATATCTCCTTAAATATGCGTCCTAGAGCGAAAAGGACTTTAATTCGTGACCACCCCAAAATATTGAAAAATCCACCCATAACCTAAAAAAAAATGAAATTTTTATATGAAAAACTTCTTTTGCCCATATCTCCTTAAATATGCGTCCTAGAGCGAAAAGGACTTTAATTCGTGACCAAACCCAAAAAATTGAAAAATCCACCCAAAACCTAATAAATTGAAGTTTTTATATAAAAAACTTCTTTTGCCCATATCTCCTTAAATATGCGTCCTAGAGCGAAAAGGACTTTAATTCGTGACCACCCCAAAAAATTGAAAAATCCACCCAAATCCTAAAAAAATTTAAATTTTTATATGAAAAACTTCTTTTGCCCATATCTCCTTAAATATGCGTCCTAGAGCGAATAGGACTTTAATTCGTGACCACCCCCAAAAAATTGAAAAATCCACCCAAAACCTAAAAAAATTTAAATTTTTATATGAAAAACTTCTTTTGCCCATATCTCCTAAACTAAGCGTCCTAGAGCGAAAAGGACTTTAATTCGTGACCACCCCAAAAATTTAAAAATCCACCCAAAACCTAAAAAAATTGAAATTTTTATATGAAAACCTTCTTTTGCCCATATCTCCTTAAATATGCGTCCTAGAGAGAAAAGGACTTTAATTCGTGACCACCCCCAAAAAATTGAAAAATCCACCCAAACCCTAAAAAAATTGAAATTTTTATATGAAAAACTACTTTTGCCCATATCTCCTTAAATATGCGTCCTAGAGCGAAAAGGACTTTAATTCGTGACCACCCCCAAAAAATTGAAAAATCCACCCAAAACCTAAAAAAATTGAAATTTTTATATGAAAAACTTCATTTGCCCATATCTCCTTAAATATGCGTCCTAGAGCGAAAAGGACTTTAATTCGTGACCACCCCCAAAAAATTGAAAAATCCACCCAAAACCTAAAAAAATTAAAATTTTTATATGAAAAACTTCTTTTGCCCATATCTCCTTAAATATGCGTCCTAGAGCGAAAAGGACTTTAATTCGTGACCACCCCCAAAAAATTGAAAAATCCACCCAAAACCTAAAAAAATTTAAACTTTTATATGAAATCCACCCAAAACCTTAAAAAATTGAAATTTTTATATGAAAAACTTCTTTTGCCCATATCTCCTTAAATATGCGTCCTAGAGCGAAAAGGACTTTAATTCGTGACCACCCCCAAAAAATTGAAAAATCCACCCAAAACCTAAAAAATTGAAATTTTAAATGGAAAATTTCTTTTGCCCATATCTCCTTAAATATGCGTCCTAGAGCGAAAAGGACTTTAATTCGTGACCAAACCCAAAAAATTGAAAAATCCACCCAAAACCTAATAAATTGAAGTTTTTATATAAAAAACTTCTTTTGCCCATATCTCCTTAAATATGCGTCCTAGAGCGAATAGGACTTTAATTCGTGACCACCCCCAAAAAATTGAAAAATCCACCCAAAACCTAAAAAAATTTAAATTTTTATATGAAAAACTTCTTTTGCCCATATCTCCTAAACTAAGCGTCCTAGAGCGAAAAGGACTTTAATTCGTGACCACCCCAAAAATTTAAAAATCCACCCAAAACCTAAAAAAATTGAAATTTTTATATGAAAACCTTCTTTTGCCCATATCTCCTTAAATATGCGTCCTAGAGAGAAAAGGACTTTAATTCGTGACCACCCCCAAAAAATTGAAAAATCCACCCAAACCCTAAAAAAATTGAAATTTTTATATGAAAAACTACTTTTGCCCATATCTCCTTAAATATGCGTCCTAGAGCGAAAAGGACTTTAATTCGTGACCACCCCCAAAAAATTGAAAAATCCACCCAAAACCTAAAAAAATTGAAATTTTTATATGAAAAACTTCATTTGCCCATATCTCCTTAAATATGCGTCCTAGAGCGAAAAGGACTTTAATTCGTGACCACCCCCAAAAAATTGAAAAATCCACCCAAAACCTAAAAAAATTAAAATTTTTATATGAAAAACTTCTTTTGCCCATATCTCCTTAAATATGCGTCCTAGAGCGAAAAGGACTTTAATTCGTGACCACCCCCAAAAAATTGAAAAATCCACCCAAAACCTAAAAAAATTTAAACTTTTATATGAAATCCACCCAAAACCTTAAAAAATTGAAATTTTTATATGAAAAACTTCTTTTGCCCATATCTCCTTAAATATGCGTCCTAGAGCGAAAAGGACTTTAATTCGTGACCACCCCCAAAAAATTGAAAAATCCACCCAAAACCTAAAAAATTGAAATTTTAAATGGAAAATTTCTTTTGCCCATATCTCCTTAAATATGCGTCCTAGAGCGAAAAGGACTTTAATTCGTGACCACCCCCAAAAAGGACTTAAATTCGTGACCACCCCAAAAAATTGAAAAATCCACCCAAAACCTAAAAAAAATTGAAATTTTTATATGAAAAACTTCTTTTGCCCATATCTCCTAAACTAAGCGTCCTAGAGCGAAAAGGACTTTAATTCGTGACCACCCCCAAAAAATTTAAAAATCCTCCCAAAACCTAAAAAAATTGAAATTTTTATATGAAAAACTTCTTTTGCCCATATCTCCTTAAATATGCGTCCTAGAGCGAAAAGGACTTTAATTCGTGACCACCCCCAAAAAATTGAAAAATCCACCCAAACCCTAAAAAAATTGAAATTTTTATATGAAAAACTACTTTTGCCCATATCTCCTTAAATATGCGTCCTAGAGCGAAAAGGACTTTAATTCGTGACCACCCCCAAAAAATTGAAAAATCCACCCAAAACCTAAAAAAATTGAAATTTTTATATGAAAAACTTCATTTGCCCATATCTCCTTAAATATGCGTCCTAGAGCGAAAAGGACTTTAATTCGTGACCACCCCCAAAAAATTGAAAAATCCACCCAAAACCTAAAAAAATTAAAATTTTTATATGAAAAACTTCTTTTGCCCATATCTCCTTAAATATGCGTCCTAGAGCAAAAAGGACTTTAATTCGTGACCACCCCCAAAAAATTGAAAAATCCACCCAAAACCTAAAAAAATTTAAATTTTTATATGAAATCCACCCAAAACCTTAAAAAATTGAAATTTTTATATGAAAAACTTCTTTTGCCCATATCTCCTTAAATATGCGTCCTAGAGCGAAAAGGACTTTAATTCGTGACCACCCCCAAAAAATTGAAAAATCCACCCAAAACCTAAAAAATTGAAATTTTAAATGGAAAACTTCTTTTGCCCATATCTCCTTAAATATGCGTCCTAGAGCGAAAAGGACTTTAATTCGTGACCACCCCCAAAAAGGACTTAAATTCGTGACCACCCCAAAAAATTGAAAAATCCACCCAAAACCTAAAAAAAATTGAAATTTTTATATGAAAAACTTCTTTTGCCCATATCTCCTAAACTAAGCGTCCTAGAGCGAAAAGGACTTTAATTCGTGACCACCCCCAAAAAATTTAAAAATCCTCCCAAAACCTAAAAAAATTGAAATATTTATATGAAAAACTTCTTTTGCCCATATCTCCTTAAATATGCGTCCTAGAGCGAAAAGGACTTTAATTCGTGACCACCCCCAAAAAATTGAAAAATCCACCCAAAACTTAAAAAAATTTAAATTTTTATATGAAATACTTCTTTTGCATATATCTCCTTAAATATGCGTCCTAGAGCGAAAAGGACTTTAATTCGTGACCACCCTCAAAAAATTGAAAAATCCACCCAAACCCTAAAAAAATTGAAATTTTTATATGAAAAACTACTTTTGCCCATATCTCCTTAAATATGCGTCCTAGAGCGAAAAGGACTTTAATTCGTGACCACCCCCAAAAAATTGAAAAATCCACCCAAAACCTAAAAAAATTGAAATTTTTATATGAAAAACTTCTGTTGCCCATATCTCCTTAAATATGCGTCCTAGAGCGAAAAGGACTTTAATTCGTGACCACCCCCAAAAAATTGAAAAATCCACCCAAAACCTAAAAAATTTAAAATTTTTATATGAAAAACTTCTTTTGCCCATATCTCCTTAAATATGCGTCCTAGAGCGAAAAGGACTTTAATTCGTGACCACCCCCAAAAAATTGAAAAATCCACCCAAAACCTAAAAAAATTGAAATTTTTGATGTGAAATCCATCCAAAACCTTAAAAAATTGAAATTTTTATATGAAAAACTTCTTTTGCCCATATCTCCTTAAATATGCGTCCTAGAGCGAAAAGGACTTAAATTCGTGACCACCCCAAAAAATTGAAAAATCCACCCAAAACCTAAAAAAAATTAAAATTTTTATATGAAAAACTTCTTTTGCCCATATCTCCTAAACTAAGCGTCCTAGAGCGAAAAGGACTTTAATTCGTGACCACCCCCAAAAAATTGAAAAATCCACCCAAAACCTAAAAAAATTGAAATTTTTATATGAAAAACTACTTTTGCCCATATCTCCTTAAATATGCGTCCTAGAGCGAAAAGGACTTTACTTCGTGACCACCCCCAAAAAATTGAAAAATCCACCCAAAACCTAAAAAATTTAAAATTTTTATATGAAAAACTTCTTTTGCCCATATCTCCTTAAATATGCGTCCTAGAGCGAAAAGGACTTTAATTCGTGACCACCCCCAAAAAATTGAAAAATCCACCCAAAACCTAAAAAAATTGAAATTTTTATATGAAAAACTTCTTTTGCCCATATCTCCTTAAATATGCGTCCTAGAGCGAAAAGGACTTTAATTCGTGACCACCCCAAAAAAATTGAAAAATCCACCCAAAACCTAAAAAATTTAAAATTTTTATATGAAAAACTTCTTTTGCCCATATCTCCTTAAATATGCGTCCTAGAGCGAATAGGACTTTAATTCGTGACCACCCCCAAAAAATTGAAAAATCCACCCAAAACCTAAAAAAATTGAAATTTTTATATGAAAAACTTCTTTTGCCCATATCTCCTAAACTAAGCGTCCTAGAGCGAAAAGGACTTTAATTCGTGACCACCCCAAAAATTTAAAAATCCACCCAAAACCTAAAAAAATTGAAATTTTTATATGAAAACCTTCTTTTGCCCATATCTACTTAAATATGCGTCCTAGAGAGAAAAGGACTTTAATTCGTGACCACCCCCAAAAAATTGAAAAATCCACCCAAAACCTAAAAAAAATTAAATTTTTATATGAAAAATTTCTTTTGGCCATATCTCCTTAAATATGCGTCCTAGAGCGAAAAGGACTATAATTCGTGACCACCCCAAAAAATTGAAAAATCCACCCAAAACCTAAAAAAATTGAAATTTTTATATGGAAAACTTCTTTTGCCCATATCTCCTTAAATATGCGTCCTAGAGCGAAAAGGACTTTAATTCGTGACCACCCTCAAACAATTGAAAAATCCACCCAAAACCTAAAAAAAATTAAATTTTTATATGAAAAATTTCTTTTGGCCATATCTCCTTAAATATGCGTCCTAGAGCGAAAAGGACTTTAATTCGTGACCACCCCCAAAAAATTGAAAAATCCACCCAAAACCTAAAAAAATTGAAATTTTTATATGGAAAACTTCTTTTGCCCATATCTCCTTAAATATGCGTCCTAGAGCGAAAAGGACTTTAATTCGTGACCACCCTCAAACAATTGAAAAATCCACCCAAAACCTAAAAAAAATTGAAATTTTTATATGAAAAACTTCTTTTGCCCATATCTCCTAAACTAAGCGTCCTAGACCGAAAAGGACTTTAATTCGTGACCACCCCCAAAAAATTGAAAAATCCACCCAAAACCTAAAAAAATTTAAATTTTTATATGAAAAACTTCTTTTGCCCATATCTCCTTAAATATGCGTCCTAGAGCGAAAAGGACATAAATTCGTGACCACCCCAAAAAATTGAAAAATCCACCCAAAACCTAAAAAAATTGAAATTTTTATATGAAAAACTTCATTTGCCCATATCTCCTTAAATATGCGTCCTAGAGCGAAAAGGACTTAAATTCGTGACCACCCCAAAAAATTGAAAAATCCACCCAAAACCTAAAAAAAATTGAAATTTTTATATGAAAAACTTCTTTTGCCCATATCTCCTAAACTAAGCGTCCTAGAGCGAAAAGGACTTTAATTCGTGACCACCCCCAAAAAATTGAAAAATCCACCCAAAACCTAAAAAAATTGAAATTTTTATATGAAAACCTTCTTTTGCCCATATCTCCTTAAATATGCGTCCTAGAGCGAAAAGGACTTTAATTCGTGACCACCCCCAAAAAATTGAAAAATCCACCCAAAAACTAAAAAAATTGAAATTTTAAATGAAAAACTTCTTTTGCCCCTATTTCCTTAAATATGCGTCCTAGAGCGAAAAGGACTTTAATTCGTGACCACCCCCAAAAAGGACTTAAATTCGTGACCACCCCAAAAAATTGAAAAATCCACCCAAAACCTAAAAAAAATTGAAATTTTTATATGAAAAACTTCTTTTGCCCATATCTCCTAAACTAAGCGTCCTAGAGCTAAAAGGACTTTAATTCGTGACCACCCCCAAAAAATTTAAAAATCCTCCCAAAACCTAAAAAAATTGAAATTTTTATATGAAAAACTTCTTTTGCCCATATCTCCTTAAATATGCGTCCAGAGCGAAAAGGACTTTAATTCGTGACCACCCCCAAAAAATTGAAAAATCCACCCAAAACCTAAAAAAATTTAAATTTTTATATGAAATACTTCTTTTGCATATATCTCCTTAAATATGCGTCCTAGAGCGAAAAGGACTTTAATTCGTGACCACCCTCAAAAAATTGAAAAATCCACCCAAACCCTAAAAAAATTCAAATTTTTATATGAAAAACTACTTTTGCCCATATCTCCTTAAATATGCGTCCTAGAGCGAAAAGGACTTTAATTCGTGACCACCCCCAAAAAATTGAAAAATCCACCCAAAACCTAAAAAATTTGAAATTTTTATATGAAAAACTTCTTTTGCCCATATCTCCTTAAATATGCGTCCTAGAGCGAAAAGGACTTTAATTCGTGACCACCCCCAAAAAATTGAAAAATCCACCCAAAACCTAAAAAAATTGAAATTTTTGATGTGAAATCCATCCAAAACCTTAAAAAATTGAAATTTTTATATGAAAAACTTCTTTTGCCCATATCTCCTTAAATATGCGTGCTAGAGCGAAAAGGACTTTAATTCGTGACCACCCTCAAAAAATTGAAAAATCCACCCAAAATCTAAAAAAATTGAAATTTTTATATGAAAAACTTCTTTTGCCCATATCTCCTTAAATATGCGTCCTAGAGCGAAAAGGACTTTAATTCGTGACCACCCCCAAAAAATTGAAAAATCCACCCAAAACCTAAAAAATTTGAAACTTTTATATGAAAAACTTCTTTTGCCCATATCTCCTTAAATATGCGTCCTAGAGCGAAAAGGACTTTAATTCGTGACCACCCTCAAAAAATTGAAAAATCCACCCAAAACCTAAAAAAATTGAAATTTTTATATGAAAAACTTCTTTTGCCCATATCTCCTTAAATATGCGTCCTAGAGCGAAAAGGACTTTAATTCGTGACCACCCCCAAAAAATTGAAAAATCCACCCAAAACCTAAAAAAATTGAAATTTTTATATGAAATCCACCCAAAACCTTAAAAAATTGAAATTTTTATATGAAAAACTTCTTTTGCCCATATCTCCTAAACTAAGCGTCCTAGAGCGAAAAGGACTTTAATTCGTGACCACCCCCAAAAAATTGAAAAATCCACCCAAAACCTAAAAAAAATTGAAATTTTTATATGGAAAACTTCTTTTGCCCATATCTCCTTAAATATGCGTCCTAGAGCGAAAAGGACTTTAATTCGTGACCACCCTCAAACAATTGAAAAATCCTCCCAAAACCTAAAAAAATTGAAATTTTTATATTAAATCCACCCAAAACCTTAAAAAATTGAAATTTTTATATGAAAAACTTCTTTTGCCCATATCTCCTTAAATATGCGTCCTAGAGCGAAAAGGACTTTAATTCGTGACCACCCCCAAAAAATTGAAAAATCCACCCAAAACCTAAAAAATTTGAAACTTTTATATGAAAAACTTCTTTTGCCCATATCTCCTTAAATATGCGTCCTAGAGCGAAAAGGACTTTAATTAGCGACCACCCTCAAAAAATTGAAAAATCCACCCAAAACCTAAAAAAATTGAAATTTTTATATGAAAAACTTCTTTTGCCCATATCTACTTAAATATGCGTCCTAGAGCGAAAAGGACTTTAATTCGTGACCACCCCCAAAAAATTTAAAAATCCACCCAAAACCTAAAAAAATTGAAATTTTTATATGAAAAACTTCTTTTGCCCATATCTTCTTAAATATGCGTCCTAGAGCGAAAAGGACTTTAATTCGTGACCACCCCAAAATATTGAAAAATCCACCCAAAACCTACAAAAAATTGAAATTTTTATATGAAAAACTTCTTTTGCCCATATCTCCTTAAATATGCGTCCTAGAGCGAAAAGGACTTTAATTCGTGACCACCCCCAAAAAATTGAAAAATCCACCCAAAACCTAAAAAAATTGAAGTTTTTATATAAAAAACTTCTTTTGCCCATATCTCCTTAAATATGCGTCCTAGAGCGAAAAGGACTTTAATTCGTGACCACCCCAAAAAATTGAAAATCCACCCAAAACCTAAAAAAATTTAAATTTTTATATGAAAAACTTCTTTTGCCCGTATCTCCTTAAATATGCGTCCTAGAGCGAAAAGGACTTTAATTCGTGACCACCCCCAAAAAATTGAAAAATCCACCCAAAACCTAAAAAAATTGAAATTTTTATATGAAAACCTTCTTTTGCCCATATCTCCTTAAATATGCGTCCTAGAGAGAAAAGGACTTTAATTCGTGACCACCCCCAAAAAAATTGAAAAATCCACCCAAAACCTAAAAAAAATTAAATTTTTATATGAAAAATTTCTTTTGCCCATATCTCCTTAAATATGCGTCCTAGAGAGAAAAGGACTTTAATTCGTGACCACCCCCAAAAAATTGAAAAATCCACCCAAAACCTAAAAAAAATTAAATTTTTATATGAAAAATCCAAAAAATTGAAAAATCCACCCAAAACCAAAAAATTTGAAATTTTTATATGAAAAACTTCTTTTGCCCATATCTCCTTAAATATGCGTCCTAGAGCGAAAAGGACTTTAATTCGTGACCACCCCCAAAAAATTGAAAAATCCACCCAAAACCTAAAAAAATTGAAATTTTTATATGAAATCCACCCAAAACCTTAAAAAATTGAAATTTTTATATGAAAAACTTCTTTTGCCCATATCTCCTAAACTAAGCGTCCTAGAGCGAAAAGGACTTTAATTCGTGACCACCCCCAAAAAATTGAAAAATCCACCCAAAACCTAAAAAAATTGAAATTTTTATATGGAAAACTTCTTTTGCCCATATCTACTTAAATATGCGTCCTAGAGCGAAAAGGACTTTAATTCGTGACCACCCTCAAACAATTGAAAAATCCACCCAAAACCTAAAAAAATTGAAATTTTTATATTAAATCCACCCAAAACCTTAAAAAATTGAAATTTTTATATGAAAAACTTCTTTTGCCCATATCTCCTAAACTAAGCGTCCTAGAGCGAAAAGGACTTTAATTCGTGACCACCCCCAAAAAATTGAAAAATCCACCCAAAACCTAAAAAATTTGAAACTTTTATATGAAAAACTTCTTTTGCCCATATCTCCTTAAATATGCGTCCTAGAGCGAAAAGGACTTTAATTAGCGACCACCCTCAAAAAATTGAAAAATCCACCCAAAACCTAAAAAAATTGAAATTTTTATATGAAAAACTTCTTTTGCCCATATCTACTTAAATATGCGTCCTAGAGCGAAAAGGACTTTAATTCGTGACCACCCTCAAACAATTGAAAAATCCACCCAAAACCTAAAAAAATTGAAATTTTTATATTAAATCCACCCAAAACCTTAAAAAATTGAAATTTTTATATGAAAAACTTCTTTTGCCCATATCTCCTTAAATATGCGTCCTAGAGCGAAAAGGACTTTAATTCGTGACCACCCCCAAAAAATTGAAAAATCCACCCAAAACCTAAAAAATTTGAAACTTTTATATGAAAAACTTCTTTTGCCCATATCTCCTTAAATATGCGTCCTAGAGCGAAAAGGACTTTAATTAGCGACCACCCTCAAAAAATTGAAAAATCCACCCAAAACCTAAAAAAATTGAAATTTTTATATGAAAAACTTCTTTTGCCCATATCTACTTAAATATGCGTCCTAGAGCGAAAAGGACTTTAATTCGTGACCACCCCCAAAAAATTTAAAAATCCACCCAAAACCTAAAAAAAATGAAATTTTTATATGAAAAACTTCTTTTGCCCATATCTCCTTAAACATGCGTCCTAGAGCGAAAAGGACTTTAATTCGTGACCACCCCAAAATATTGAAAAATCCACCCAAAACCTACAAAAAATTGAAATTTTTATATGAAAAACTTCTTTTGCCCATATCTCCTTAAATATGCGTCCTAGAGCGAAAAGGACTTTAATTCGTGACCACCACCAAAAAATTGAAAAATCCACCCAAAACCTAAAAAAATTGAAGTTTTTATATAAAAAACTTCTTTTGCCCATATCTCCTTAAATATGCGTCATAGAGCGAAAAGGACTTTAATTCGTGACCACCCCAAAAAATTGAAAATCCACCCAAAACCTAAAAAAATTTAAATTTTTATATGAAAAACTTCTTTTGCCCATATCTCCTTAAATATGCGTCCTAGAGCGAAAAGGACTTTAATTCGTGACCACCCCCACAAAATTGAAAAATCCACCCAAAACCTAAAAAAATTGAAATTTTTATATGAAAACCTTCTTTTGCCCATATCTCCTTAAATATGCGTCCTAGAGAGAAAAGGACTTTAATTCGTGACCACCCCCAAAAAATTGAAAAATCCACCCAAAACCTAAAAAAAATTAAATTTTTATATGAAAAATTTCTTTTGCCCATATCTCCTTAAATATGCGTCCTAGAGCGAAAAGGACTTTAATTCGTGACCACCCCCAAAAAATTGAAAAATCCACCCAAAACCTAAAAAAATTGAAGTTTTTATATAAAAAACTTCTTTTGCCCATATCTCCTTAAATATGCGTCCTAGAGCGAAAAGGACTTTAATTCGTGACCACCCCAAAAAATTGAAAATCCACCCAAAACCTAAAAAAATTTAAATTTTTATATGAAAAACTTCTTTTGCCCGTATCTCCTTAAATATGCGTCCTAGAGCGAAAAGGACTTTAATTCGTGACCACCCCCAAAAAATTGAAAAATCCACCCAAAACCTAAAAAAATTGAAATTTTTATATGAAAACCTTCTTTTGCCCATATCTCCTTAAATATGCGTCCTAGAGAGAAAAGGACTTTAATTCGTGACCACCCCCAAAAAAATTGAAAAATCCACCCAAAACCTAAAAAAAATTAAATTTTTATATGAAAAATTTCTTTTGCCCATATCTCCTTAAATATGCGTCCTAGAGAGAAAAGGACTTTAATTCGTGACCACCCCCAAAAAATTGAAAAATCCACCCAAAACCTAAAAAAAATTAAATTTTTATATGAAAAATCCAAAAAATTGAAAAATCCACCCAAAACCAAAAAATTTGAAATTTTTATATGAAAAACTTCTTTTGCCCATATCTCCTTAAATATGCGTCCTAGAGCGAAAAGGACTTTAATTCGTGACCACCCCCAAAAAATTGAAAAATCCACCCAAAACCTAAAAAAATTGAAATTTTTATATGAAATCCACCCAAAACCTTAAAAAATTGAAATTTTTATATGAAAAACTTCTTTTGCCCATATCTCCTAAACTAAGCGTCCTAGAGCGAAAAGGACTTTAATTCGTGACCACCCCCAAAAAATTGAAAAATCCACCCAAAACCTAAAAAAATTGAAATTTTTATATGGAAAACTTCTTTTGCCCATATCTCCTTAAATATGCGTCCTAGAGCGAAAAGGACTTTAATTCGTGACCACCCTCAAACAATTGAAAAATCCACCCAAAACCTAAAAAAATTGAAATTTTTATATTAAATCCACCCAAAACCTTAAAAAATTGAAATTTTTATATGAAAAACTTCTTTTGCCCATATCTCCTTAAATATGCGTCCTAGAGCGAAAAGGACTTTAATTCGTGACCACCCCCAAAAAATTGAAAAATCCACCCAAAACCTAAAAAATTTGAAACTTTTATATGAAAAACTTCTTTTGCCCATATCTCCTTAAATATGCGTCCTAGAGCGAAAAGGACTTTAATTAGCGACCACCCTCAAAAAATTGAAAAATCCACCCAAAACCTAAAAAAATTGAAATTTTTATATGAAAAACTTCTTTTGCCCATATCTACTTAAATATGCGTCCTAGAGCGAAAAGGACTTTAATTCGTGACCACCCCCAAAAAATTTAAAAATCCACCCAAAACCTAAAAAAAATGAAATTTTTATATGAAAAACTTCTTTTGCCCATATCTCCTTAAACATGCGTCCTAGAGCGAAAAGGACTTTAATTCGTGACCACCCCAAAATATTGAAAAATCCACCCAAAACCTACAAAAAATTGAAATTTTTATATGAAAAACTTCTTTTGCCCATATCTCCTTAAATATGCGTCCTAGAGCGAAAAGGACTTTAATTCGTGACCACCACCAAAAAATTGAAAAATCCACCCAAAACCTAAAAAAATTGAAGTTTTTATATAAAAAACTTCTTTTGCCCATATCTCCTTAAATATGCGTCATAGAGCGAAAAGGACTTTAATTCGTGACCACCCCAAAAAATTGAAAATCCACCCAAAACCTAAAAAAATTTAAATTTTTATATGAAAAACTTCTTTTGCCCATATCTCCTTAAATATGCGTCCTAGAGCGAAAAGGACTTTAATTCGTGACCACCCCCACAAAATTGAAAAATCCACCCAAAACCTAAAAAAATTGAAATTTTTATATGAAAACCTTCTTTTGCCCATATCTCCTTAAATATGCGTCCTAGAGAGAAAAGGACTTTAATTCGTGACCACCCCCAAAAAATTGAAAAATCCACCCAAAACCTAAAAAAAATTAAATTTTTATATGAAAAATTTCTTTTGCCCATATCTCCTTAAATATGCGTCCTAGAGAGAAAAGGACTTTAATTCGTGACCACCCCCAAAAAATTGAAAAATCCACCCAAAACCTAAAAAAAATTAAATTTTTATATGAAAAATTTCTTTTGCCCATATCTCCTTAAATATGCGTCCTAGAGCGAAAAGGACTTTAGCTCGTGACCACCCCCAAAAAATAGAAAAATCCACCCAAAACCTAAAAAAATTGAAATTTTTATATGGAAAACTTTTTTTGCCCATATCTCCTTAAATATGCGTCCTAGAGCGAAAAGGACTTTAATTCGTGACCACCCCAAAATATTGAAAAATCCACCCAAAACCTAAAAAAAATTGAAATTTTTATATGAAAAACTTCTTTTGCCCATATCTCCTAAACTAAGCGTCCTAGAGCGAAAAGGACTTTAATTCGTGACCACCCCCAAAAAATTGAAAAATCCACCCAAAACCTAAAAAAATTGAAATTTTTATATGAAAACCTTCTTTTGCCCATATCTCCTTAAATATGCGTCCTAGAGCGAAAAGGACTTTAATTCGTGACCACCCCCAAAAAATTGAAAAATCCACCCAAAACTAAAAAAATTGAAATTTTTATACGAAAAACTTCTTTTGCCCATATCTCCTTAAATATGCGTCCTAGAGCGAAAAGGACTTTAATTCGTGACCACCCCCAAAAAATTGCAAAATCCACCCAAAACCAAAAAATTTGAAATTTTTATATGAAAAACTTCTTTTGCCCATATCTCCTTAAATATACGTCCTAGAGCGAAAAGGACTTTAATTCGTGACCACCCCCAAAAAATTGAAAAATCCACCCAAAACCTAAAAAAATTGAAATTTTTATATGAAATCCACCCAAAACCTTAAAAAATTGAAATTTTTATATGAAAAACTTCTTTTGCCCATATCTCCTAAACTAAGCGTCCTAGAGCGAAAAGAACTTTAATTCGTGACCACCCCCAAAAAATTGAAAAATCCACCCAAAACCTAAAAAAATTGAAATTTTTATATGGAAAACTTCTTTTGCCCATATCTCCTTAAATATGCGTCCTAGAGCGAAAAGGACTTTAATTCGTGACCACCCTCAAACAATTGAAAAATCCACCCAAAACCTAAAAAAATTGAAATTTTTATATAAAATCCACCCAAAACCTTAAAAAATTGAAATTTTTATATGAAAAACTTCTTTTGCCCATATCTCCTTAAATATGCGTCCTAGAGCGAAAAGGACTTTAATTCGTGACCACCCCCAAAAAATTGAAAAATCCACCCAAAACCTAAAAAATTTGAAACTTTTATATGAAAAACTTCTTTTGCCCATATCTCCTTAAATATGCGTCCTAGAGCGAAAAGGACTTTAATTAGCGACCACCCTCAAAAAATTGAAAAATCCACCCAAAACCTAAAAAAATTGAAATTTTTATATGAAAAACTTCTTTTGCCCATATCTACTTAAATATGCGTCCTAGAGCGAAAAGGACTTTAATTCGTGACCACCCCCAAAAAATTTAAAAATCCACCCAAAACCTAAAAAAATTTAAATTTTTATATGAAAAACTTCTTTTGCCCATATCTCCTTAAATATGCGTCCTAGAGCGAAAAGGACTTTAATTCGTGACCACCCCAAAATATTGAAAAATCCACCCAAAACCTACAAAAAATTGAAATTTTTATATGAAAAACTTCTTTTGCCCATATCTCCTTAAATATGCGTCCTAGAGCGAAAAGGACTTTAATTCGTGACCACCCCCAAAAAATTGAAAAATCCACCCAAAACCTAAAAAAATTGAAGTTTTTATATAAAAAACTTCTTTTGCCCATATCTCCTTAAATATGCGTCCTAGAGCGAAAAGGACTTTAATTCGTGGCCACCCCAAAAAATTGAAAATCCACCCAAAACCTAAAAAAATTTAAATTTTTATATGAAAAACTTCTTTTGCCCATATCTCCTTAAATATGCGTCCTAGAGCGAAAAGGACTTTAATTCGTGACCACCCCCAAAAAATTGAAAAATCCACCCAAAACCTAAAAAAATTGAAATTTTTATATGAAAACCTTCTTTTGCCCATATCTCCTTAAATATGCGTCCTAGAGAGAAAAGGACTTTAATTCGTGACCACCCCCAAAAAATTGAAAAATCCACCCAAAACCTAAAAAAAAATTAAATTTTTATATGAAAAATTTCTTTTGCCCATATCTCCTTAAATATGCGTCCTAGAGAGAAAAGGACTTTAATTCGTGACCACCCCCAAAAAATTGAAAAATCCACCCAAAACCTAAAAAAAATTAAATTTTTATATGAAAAATTTCTTTTGCCCATATCTCCTTAAATATGCGTCCTAGAGCGAAAAGGACTTTAGCTCGTGACCACCCCCAAAAAATTGAAAAATCCACCCAAAACCTAAAAAAATTGAAATTTTTATATGGAAAACTTCTTTTGCCCATATCTCCTTAAATATGCGTCCTAGAGCGAAAAGGACTTTAATTCGTGACCACCCTCAAACAATTGAAAAATCCACCCAAAACCTAAAAAAAATTTAAATTTTTATATGAAAACCTTCTTTTGCCCATATCTCCTTAAATATGCGTCCTAGAGCGAAAAGGACTTTAATTCGTGACCACCCCCAAAAAATTGAAAAATCCACCCAAAACCTAAAAAAATTGAAATTTTTATATGAAAACCTTCTTTTGCCCATATCTCCTTAAATATGCGTCCTAGAGAGAAAAGGACTTTAATTCGTGACCACCCCCAAAAAATTGAAAAATCCACCCAAAACCTAAAAAAAAATTAAATTTTTATATGAAAAATTTCTTTTGCCCATATCTCCTTAAATATGCGTCCTAGAGAGAAAAGGACTTTAATTCGTGACCACCCCCAAAAAATTGAAAAATCCACCCAAAACCTAAAAAAAATTAAATTTTTATATGAAAAATTTCTTTTGCCCATATCTCCTTAAATATGCGTCCTAGAGCGAAAAGAACTTTAGCTCGTGACCACCCCCAAAAAATTGAAAAATCCACCCAAAACCTAAAAAAATTGAAATTTTTATATGGAAAACTTCTTTTGCCCATATCTCCTTAAATATGCGTCCTAGAGCGAAAAGGACTTTAATTCGTGACCACCCTCAAACAATTGAAAAATCCACCCAAAACCTAAAAAAAATTGAAATTTTTATATGAAAACCTTCTTTTGCCCATATCTCCTTAAATATGCGTCCTAGAGCGAAAAGGACTTTAATTCGTGATCACTGTAGTGTAAACGGTATTATATGTATGAATCAGCTGTTAAGTAGTTTGAGAATAATTGTATTTTTAATCAGCTGTTTAGTTATAAGTTTAGATCATATGTTATGTTTAAGGATTGTTGTTTATTTTTAAGGATAAATATGAAAAAAGAATTAAAAATTAGAAATACCGTTATTTAAGTATAAAAGAGGACATTTTTCAATAAAGAAAATCATTCAGTTTTGAAAGCCTAAACCGGCATTTTCTATTTAAATAATTATTTTTGCTGTGGCACCTGGTTGTGCCTGCAAAGGAAAGCAAAAACCCTTTTTCTGCCCGTGGCGTCATTAAGCGCCGGCAAAACCACATAGGCAGGCATTTATAAACAAAAGAAAAAAACACTATTTCACCAACTAATCCACAACAAAACAATATTAAAACGACAAACATTTCATGGCGATCCTGCCCACATCGGACCAAAAGCTGCTGCCAAAAGAGGAAGCTACTCCAGCTGCGTTGAACGTAGGCCCAAGGAAGCTATCCATTGAAGATTATTTAAAGAGACAGCAGCGAGCTGTGGAAGAGCGACTGACCCGTATACCACAGACACAAAAACCCAAACACAGAAGAGGTGGAAGAATTGTACGATTGCGTCGGGAGCTGGCTGCATTGAGAGAACTGGTAAATGCAGATCCACCACCACCTTGGAATCGTGCATGCGAAATATGGCAAAGGATTGATGAGCTTGAGACACAGATGCCAAAGAAAAAACCAACAATGAAACAATAAACACCGTACAAACACCATAAAATACAACACTGATATACATTTTGTATATGTATTACATATATTTATTTATTAAAGGCCGGTATGCACCTCTAGCGAAATTTTCGGTAACAAAAATTTATTTAAGTCTAGAACAAAAAAACAGGGCTGTGTACACAAATTTTAAACCAGCTAATCGCTTTTAAAAATTGTTAATATATGTTCCAAATATTCCTCAAATAAATTGTTTATTATTTACAGACCTTTTAAAACTTTTACGCACACAATGATTGTAATAAATTAAATGTTTGCTGCCAAAATATGCTTTTGACAACCCTGTTATTTTCATTAGAGGTGCGTACCAGCTTACGAAATTGAACGCTACCGAAAATTTCGTTAGCATAAATAGCAATGCATTTCTTATGGGAATGAAATTTTTCGCTAGAGGTGCATACCGGCCTTAATTGAAAAAAGAAATACAAAAATCACAATGAATTAAAATTTTCATTATTGTTATTCTTAGCACTATGAAATAATTTACAAGCGGCAGAGATTTATTACAAAATTAAATGAAATATTTGTAGAACACGCGCGAATGTAACAATTTTATTTTATGTGTTTAGTGTTACCACCCCGCCAGTGCCAAGGGGTGGGCTTATTTGGCCCATCAATTGATGAAAACGCCATCGCCAATCATTCGGGGACAAATTACAAACTTAAATCCAGATGAGCAAGAAAATCACAGAAGATAGTCAGCTTAGTAAAACCGTATTTATCAACAAACTGCTTGATAGTGTCGCAGAGCATCAATTCCGGAAATTTTTGTCTCTGCTGGAGGTACTTGTTACACTCGAATAGGATATGGGTTGGTGTGTCCTCAACGAGGCACACGTCACAAAGTGGTGAATCCGCCACTTTAACCTTATACAATGTAGACTTGCAATAACATGTTCCGCTAAGGATTCTATTGAGAGATTTGCACCTCAAAGCGCCAATGGGGAGAGAATCGAACCAGGTAGAACCACTAACTGTTGGGTTGATCTCGTAATATGAAGAGTTGCCCCCTCTAGCCTCGGACTCATAAATATCTGCCCATTTTGTTGAGATTTTCTCGGACAGCACCCTTATCGCGTCTTGTAGCGGCCATGCTATCTCCCAGCATGTGCCAAATTCCAGTGGCCTCCTCGCCGCCTGATCCACCATTTCATTCATGTCGATGCCACTATGACCCGGAACGAAATGTAGTTCTACACCAGCCGGAATGTTGTCGGCCAGCTTATGGAAGTCCGATACGAGGAAATTGTTGATATTGGGGTTTCCAAGAGCCGCTATACTGCTCTGACTGTCAGTAAGGATTGCTATTTTTAGCATATGATTATTAGCTGCATACTCTACGGCCTTCACAATTGCCATAAGTTCGGCGGACATTGAAGATAGATTCTTGTAGGTATAAAAGGAAAATACAGTACCACTGTCATGGTGTATAAAAGCCGCTCCCGATAAATTGTGGCACACTGAACCATCAGTGAAGAACACCTCAAAGCCATCCTCAATCAGGTTATTCAGTTTTTCCTTATATATCACCTTTACTATTTCCTCGCTGGCCTCTTGCTTGCGTCTGACTACTCCTTTGAAGAAATCCTTATAAAATTTTACATTGGGTGATATGGTGATTGTCATTTCAGTGTGACCTATGTTTTTGAAGATATCCTTGTAGTCGTCATAAATCTTCGAGTAGCTGGTGTTAGTGATATTTAGAGACTCATTTAAAGTAGCAGCAACGGGAAGTTTGTAGGCAAAGCATTTAGCGACCTCCTTCGCCGTTGCAATTTGTATTCGGAAATTAATGGGTAGCTCTCCGGCCATATGGTATAAGACAGGTGTAGGTGTTGCCCTCATGAGCCCCAGTGATCTCCTTATGAATTCATTCGCTCGTGTTTTTAACTTGGCTATGTATGTATTGCCCATATTGGATAGTGAGGATGAGGCGTATTCAATTTTAGGTCTTATAACTGCCCGGTAAATGGTAAGTGCTTTTCTAGGATCGGTGCCAAAATTGCAACCACATAATATCTTCATGAAATTGCTGGTGCGTGAAATATCTTTCAAGGTCCTTTCCACATGGTCCCTTATAGAGTTGTTAGATGCAATGGTCAGTCCCAAATATTTAATTTTATCCACCTCTTCAATTGTGACCCCATCGAGGGTGATATCAAGAGGTCGCCTTCTCCTATTAAAATGTATGGCGCTTGTCTTTTCCAAATTAAAACACAACTTAATATCACTGCATCTGTTGCGAAACTCTAGAACCTTCTGTTCCAGGGTCTGCCTAGCTATCTCGAACTTTCGATCATAAACGACTATAAAGAAATCGTCCGCAAACTGGAACAAAATGCAAGATTCAGAATTCAACTCGTGTAAGATAGCAGTGTACAAATTAAATAGGACGGGACTAAGGCAACTGCCCTGGGCAAGTCCATTGTCTATTGTTATATTCTGATAGCCAAGTAGGAGCTTTCTTTTCCCAAGAAAGTCACCAATCCAAGATGTGGTTTTCACGTGGATTCCAGCCCTCCTCATGGCCTCCACAAGGATTGCTTTGTCGGTCGCATCGTAAGCTTTCTCAATATCTACACAGAGACCAAGTACGTGATTTCCTTTTGCCTTAAGCGAATAAACACAATTGATCAGATCGTTAATGCACATCGAAGTTGATCTTCTCGGCCTGAAGGCGTAAGATCTATCCGGTAATATGCCAGGTTTCTCGGTGATAACCTGGATCTCAGATTTCAGCAGGCCCTCAAGAAGTTTCAAGGGCACACTTAGCAAAGATATTGGTCTATAATTCTCCAATTTGGCAGGGTCTCTACCCCTCTTCAGTATGGGTTTGATTCTTATAGCTCTCCATAGGTCTGGAATTACACCCGAGTTCCATGTATCCATTATTAAATTGAAAAAAACACGCCTTGCAACAGGATCCAGTGCGCGTAGCATGGCATAAGAAACACCATCCACTCCAGGTGCCGAGTGGATTCTTTTCGAGCCAAGTAGTCGATCAAATTCACGAAAACTGAAAGAGAGGCCGTTTTGACTGGAAGCCAATGGTCGACCCTCAGTGACACTCGACGAAGATGGAATAAGCGGATTTGGTGACGGTGGTTTGTGAATGGTCCGATTCGTGTTCAGGAAGCTTATAGGGGGCTCGGGTGTTAATATCATGTTGACTACAGGTGGGTGTGACGTAGCTGATGACTGGCTGGAATCTGTCAATATGTTAGAAGGTGGTGAGTTTGATACAATAGGGTTGCTAACGGTATTCAATGACGCAACGGATACAAGAAAGTTCATGTTCTGTTCATCATCCCAACAATTTCTCGATTCCTTTGGCATTTTGTATTTACGAACATTTTTGATGGTTTCCCAAATGTTTTGCGGACCAGCAGCAGATATCTCATCAATGAGACTCTGAAAATTTCTCCTCTTAAGTTGTCTCACATGATGGTCAAAGGCTCTATCGGCCTCCTCAAGCTCGAGACAGTTCTCCAGCGTTCTTGATCTGAAGTACTTATGCCTCGCAGCAGTCCTCAATCTAAAAAGCCTGGACGCATCCTCGTCCCACCAGACCTTCGGTAAGTACCTATTGTTATCACCCACGGTGATTGTGTTCTTCTTGATAATATCATCAATTTTGGATTTAAATTCATCCAAGGTGTTACCAATTGTCATAGCCCCAATGTCCCTTAATACTCCTTTCTTACAAACTCTTCGACCAGTAATTGGCAGCGTAGTACCCCCAAATTCCATCGTGATCGGGTGATGGTTACTGTTGGTGAGTTTTAATAGGCTGACAGACCAGGATGGGGGAGCCCCTGGGCCTCTGAAGAAGGAAACGTCAATAGCAGATGCATACCGGTCATGAATGGTAAATGTAGGGTTGCCGCCATTGAGGCATACAAAATTAGCATCCGACATAAAGTTGGCCAAGAATTCACCCTTTCTGTCGTCCTCACTATTACCCCATAAGGTTGATTTCGCGTTGACATCCCCCGCGAAAATTACGGGGTTACAAATGTACTTTGTGGCATTTATCAGATATTCAACGGAAGACCGAAAATCCGCAAGGCACATATCAGGTGGAAAGTATACCAGTATGAAAGTGATGTTTCTCTTGAGATTCAGTGTCGATAATGTAATCGCCTCACCCACGCAGTCAAGGTCCATGATCGAGAAGCGGATGGACCGCTTGATGAAGGCGCCGACACCTCCAAAGCCATCGACCCTATTCCTCCCTGTGAAGCTATATTCAGCCATGCTAGTACTTGAATTATCGCGAAGCCAGGTTTCGCTTAATAAAGCAATATCAATTCCGTGACGATTCATATACATCTCCAAGACATCCTTGTTATTAGCATTATTTACACTTTGTATATTAAATTGTAAGATCTTCATATTATAACGTAAAATTTGAGGTTTTCATCAAGTTTGAAACTACGGTCTGGTTGTGTCCCCAGGGCCCGTATTATTGTTAGTCATCGCCAATACATCCAAATCAATCAATTTCTCATTAATAGTTTGGCGAATTTCGCCCAAAAATTTCTTTTGCTCAGCCTTCAAAGATTCTGCCACCATGTACTGTGTCACCTCTTGTGATAACACGGTTAGCACTTTCTCATACTCCGTAACTTTGTTCTCATTGGCGGCAATTAGCGCCGACCCATTGGCAGACACGAAACTTTCTTCCGAAAGTACTGCCCTTTGTTCCTTCATCGTTTTTCTGGCATTCTCTTCCTCTCTCTGCTTATTTACATTAACGCGAGCCACCTTTGCATATGGTAAAACTGCGTGCATACTCTTGGCCGATTCACGGAAATTGTCCAAACCCCTTGCAACGGTCCGTCTGTCGCTCCTCGTTGGAGGCAACAAAGGGAAGGAGCTATCAACGTCACTATCCAGTAGTGAGAAACGGTTCGGGAATAAGAGGGGATATTTAATCCTCGTCTCTTTGAGAGAAATGTTCTCAAACGTCATTTTCTCCTTGATCTGATATGCTCTTTTTCTCGCGGGGCACTCCCGGTCAACTGGAGGATGGTCTCCACCGCAATTAGAACAGGTCACGACCTTCTTACATTCGCCCTCGGGGTGTCTAAGATAACAAACACGACAATTGGACATAGCCTGTTTGCAATGCTGCTGGAAATGGTTAAATCTAAAGCATCTATAGCACTGCGAGAACGAGACATGTTGGTTGACCTTAAAATGAATATGTTCATAAAACACAATGTCCTCGTCAATCCGAGGACCCTTGTATAATATCTTGACTCGCCAAGTTGGCACCACCTCACCACTCGATGCATCTTTGCGAGTTACCCGAAACATGTTCAGAACTGGTATACTGGACTCATAGTTGGCCATGAGGTCCTCAACGGAGTCCTTAGGGTCAACAGGGAAAATGACACCCATAGTCGACACAAAATGCGCGAAAATCTTTGCCTGAAAGCCCTGGCCGATAAGCCTTTCGTCACAAACTGCCTTGTTGGCAGTGTCCGCATCTTTGAAAACTATCTTGGCCCTTCCGTAGCCTATTTTGGAAATGCTGATGACATTTGGTATCGCCAGACGTTTCACCTGTCTGCCCAAATTCAAAATATTCAGTGGTTTACGCTGGTTTTCTTCTCCAATGGCATCGACATAAACCATATATGGTCCGGCGTGATCGCTATCATAAAAATATCTGTTTTGGTATGCATTAGATGTCACTTTAGGCGTAGCACCCGACTTGGGGCTGCCTACAAGTTGTGAATTTCGAGTGCCTTCCGTAACCATTGGGGTTACACTTTCTCCACCTTCACTCCCAGAAGCGTGTCCGATCTTTCGTTCCTTGGATCTAATCCTTATGGTACCCTTGCGGGGAACCACTTTATCATCATCAGCCTTCCTCTTCCCTCTCGTACCATGATCCTCAGACGGATTAGGTGGACCCACCCTAGGAGGGGGTGGATCCAAAGTAATATGCGCAGCGAAATTAGATACACAGAAAGGTAAGCCGCGATGTAGAAACAAAAAAAAATTTCGCGAGAACCGCGCGAAAATAAAAATTTAATTCTACCGCGAAATACAAGAAATCTCTGTGAAGATATTATTCAGAGCCAAAAAAAAACAAGATTTCAGTGTGAGCTGGTAAAATCTTGCGAAAAAACCCCAAGAACGAGAAAAGTTGTTAAAATTTCAAAAACCAAGAAAAAACGTGTTGCCAAAGCGACCGCTTAAACTCGAATGGCGAATGTAACAATGATCGTCATCAAAACACGAAAGTAAAAGTAAAACGTCAAATATTATGAATGGTAATCGATTATCGAATACTAAATAATCGATTATAACGTAGAAGAGGGTTTACACTGAATAGGGTTGTAAAATATTTGCTGTTCACACTTAAAGTTTGTCGTTCACATTGTACAATTTTGCGTTCACACTTATGTTTTGCATTCACACTTGAATATAAATTTGCGTTCACACATAAAATCTTGCATTCAAATTTTAATGTTCACACTGGAATTATATGTATTTGAATTTCTAAGATTTTAAAGGAAGTCAGATAGTAGAAAAAGAAAAGTGTACAATATAAAAGAAATAGTATGATAAGAACATTTGTATAGTTGCAAAAAAAAAAGTATAAAAAAAAAAACGAATTAATGGAAAAGTTGAAAGAATATATAAAAGAATTAGAATCATTGAAGTCCAATTTAAAGAAAAGTAAAAATACAGTATTTTCTATAGATTATAAAGAATCTAAATTAAAAAGGATAAAGGTTTTACAAGATACGGTGGATGATACTGATTTCGATTGCAAGGAATTATCCGAGTTAAAAGTAGAATTTTATGAATTGAAAGAGGAAGTTTGGCTACTACTTGAACAAGTGAAAATAAAAGATATAAAGGAAATAAGAAATTTACCAACTATGGCTCAATTCGATATTTCTATGGTGGGTAAAAACCTACAAATATTCAAGGGCTCATTCAACTATTTGGAGGATTTTATTGCGCAGTCGGAATTGCTGCATGACCTACTACGAGATGAAGATAAGGAAATATTCGTTAAGTACGTCTACAATTTCAAACTTACGGCTCAAGTAAGGAGCACTTTAGGCCGATCTAATAGACCGACTACGTTCGCGGGTTTAAAAAAAGCATTGGAAGACGCTTACCCTAATCCTAGGTCAATACAACAAATTTTAACAGAGTTAGGAAATACGAAACAGGGCAATTCTAGCATGACATCATTTAGGGAGAAAATTTCGGAACTTAGTGATGAGCTCAGCAGGTTTGAAATAGGAAATTTATCAAATCCGACTCAGGACACTAAGGATGCCATTTACAAGGCAAATGAAAATATGGCGTTAAATGTTTTTATGAAGGGTGTAAATTCTGAATTTAAACCAATATTATTGGCCAACATGCCGTCTTCACTAGCTGAGGCTACTCAAAGGTGTTTGACAGCTGAGAAAAGCTTAGGTATGGAGACGAGACAAGTTTTTCCGGTTCATAGGTCTAGTGGAAGTCATACCTACCACAGGAATAGATACGAAGAAAACAATAGAACCGATACGAGATACGATAACCGAAACAACAGATACGGTAACACACATTACACTTACAATAATAGACGCAATGACACTAATGATTACCGCAGTGGTAACAGACACAATGTGGGCATACGAGGAAATCAAAGAGGAAACTCTCGCCATATTAATCGGCAAAATCATAATAATTATACCACATATGCTAATGGAAATGGCAATAATAGTAATAATAATAATAATGTTGGAAGTCGCAATTTTGGTGGCAGAGGCCGCACATATACGAACAGTGGTGGAAGAAACTATCGAGCTTTTCCTTGTACGTGTGAACAGGAAAACTCAAATGGCCGGATGACACAGGAGGTCATCCAAGGGGCCCAAAATTAAGGATATTTAATATTGAATTAAAAACAAATGCTTTTGTGACACTGAACTGCTCAGATAAAATGTTAACATTCATGATAGATACTGGTGCAGATATTTCTATATGTAAAGTTCAAGACTTTATGAGGATAAATACACGAGACACAGCAAGGTTAAGTGGGATAACCAGAGAGGCAATTCAATGTATTGGAACATCAAGTTTACGTTTGAAAATGGAGGAAGATATCATTGTGCACAATTTCTATGTTGTTGAAGGCGATTTTCCTATTCCTACTGATGGAATAATAGGAAGAGATATTTTATCAGAGTATTTATGCAGAATCGATTTTGAAACGTATACAATTGCATTTAACGTTAATGACAGAGATGTAGTGTTACCCATGAACTACAGACCAGTGACTCACCGCTGTATAACCATACCATCAAGATCAGAAATCATTTTGCCGCTAAACATTAAAGTTGAAGAAGAAAGTATTGTACTCAACAAAGAATTAGCAGAAGGAGTTTATCTAGCTAATTGCATTATACCAGCACATGGGGTTGTTCATGTTAAACTGCTGAACTCCACTGACAAAGATGTAACTATTGATAATATTGATTGTGAAGTGAATCCTTTAAGAGATTATCACGTCTGCCATACAACCACTGATCAATGCGAGGAAAACACCACTAGGTTGAACACTTTATTGGAATCCTTGGATATTGGTACAAGTGATCCAGAAGCTAAAGAGTCGATAATAGATATCTTTGCAGAATTTCAAGATATTTTCCATTTACCTGGAGAGAAGCTTACCGTAAATAATTTTTATACTCAACGCATTGAGACTTCAGATTCCATTCCAGTTTACATAAAAAACTACAGACTCCCACAGACACAAATGGGAGAAATTAAGAAACAGGTTGCACAACTTTTGGAAGACGACATAATTGAAGATTCTGTCAGTCCTTACAATTCACCATTATTGGTTGTACCAAAGAAATCCACAGATGGGCAAAAGAAATGGCGTTTGGTTGTTGACTTTAGGAAACTCAACGACAGAATAGTAAATGATAAGTTTCCACTAACCCGGATTGAAGACGTTTTAGACAGACTTGGAAGAGCTAAGTATTTCTCAACACTTGATATGACAAGCTCGTTCCACCAAATAAATCTTCACAGCGAATCGCGTCCACTCACAGCTTTTTCAACTGGAAATGGACATTATCAATTCAAACGTTTACCATTTGGTTTGAAAATTTCATCAAATAGTTTTCAAAGAATGTTAACAGTTGCTTTAAGTGGTTTAGATGCATCCGCTTTTCTTTACGTGGATGACATCATCGTTTTTGGATGTAGTCTCCAACATCACAACGAAAATTTGCGAGATGTATTTCGAAGATTGAGAAAATTCAACCTCAAATTAAATGCAAACAAGTGCAGTTTTTTGAAGCCGGAGGTAGTCTATTTGGGACATCTCATAACGGATAAAGGAGTGAAGACTGATCCAGCCAAAGATGAAATAATAAGACAATATCCAGTACCAACTAATGCTGATGAAGTCAGACGATTTGTGGCCTTTTGTAATTATTATAGGCGCTTTATACCGAACTTTGCCGATAAAGCAAAATGCTTGAATATGCTTCTGAGAAAGAATCAGAAATTCGAATGGAGTTTACAGTGCCAAAATGCATTTGAAACTTTGAAGACTAGTTTACTTAAACCTCCAGTACTACAATACCCGGATTTTTCACAAACTTTTATATTGACGACAGACGCATCTAACTATGCTCTGGGAGCAGTTCTGTCTCAAGGAGTAATTGGCAGCGATTTGCCAATTTCGTACGCCAGCGCTACTCTATCAAAACATGATTTAAATAAACCGGTATTAGAAAAGGAACTCCTTGCCATTCATTGGGGAATCAACTTTTTTAGACCCTACCTTTATGGCAGAAAATTTATAGTTGTGACTGACCACAGACCACTTGTTTCATTATTCTCACATAAAACCCATCTTCTAAGATGACACGTATTCGAATGGATTTATGTGACTATGATTTTGAAATAGTGTACAAGAAAGGGAAGATGAACACGAATGCTGACACTTTGTCAAGAATAAACATAAATAGCGAAACTTTAAAAGCGATGATTCCCACTTCAATCGAGCGAGACGCTCAAGTCCTAGCCATTACTAGAAGCATGCAAAAAGAATTACATGCACAAAAACATAACGGTGACACCCATAGTGATGAAGTACCAATTTCGAAGCCTGATCAACTTTTAATTTGGGAATGCACATCACCCACTGATATACGAAATATGAGAAAACTCGAGTTTATACCGGATATGCAGAGAAAGAAAACAGTATTTGAGATAAATAATAGCAGTGTATCTGTCATATACAGCGATAATCCATCGAACACTAAGGTGACTTTGGAGAAACTTATATTGAAGATGCAACAGCAACGAATAAAAGAATTAGCAATGAGCAAAAATGATGAATTGTTCAAATCCATGGCCATGGAAGAATTCAAAACAATCATGAATAAATTAATACAAAAGAATAAAGTAAATTTGAAAATTATATTATATGAAGAACCGAAAAGAATAAATTGCACACATACACAATTGAAAATAATAGCAGAATACCACGACTCACCACACGGAGGACATTTAGGAGTCCGCAAAACATTACTGAAATTAAAACAGCGATACATATGGAAGAATATGTCAAAAATGGTCAAGAGATATGTCTTAAGTTGCCCACAATGTAAATTGAACAAACAGACTATACACACGAAAGAAACAATTACGATGACAAATACACCTGGAACAAGTTTTGAAACTATATCAATAGATACGGTAGGTCCATTAAGGGTTTCTAATAATAACAGATATATTTTAACTATACAATGTGAATTAACAAAGTATGTTGTAGCGTATCCAATGGAGACAAAAGACGCGAAAACCGTTGCGAAAACTCTTGTAGAACAATTTATTTTGGTTTATGGGAATTTTAAAATTCTGAAGTCAGATAAGGGTACTGAGTTTACGAATCAGCTAATGGCGGAAGTATGTCGTTTATTGGATATAAGGCAAACATTTAGTGCCCCATACCACCACGAGACATTGGGTTCAATAGAGCGAAATCATAGAGTTCTTAACGAATTTTTATTAAATTTCACCAAAGATGATGAATGGGACTCTTGGATACCATATTTTACGTTTGCCTATAATACAACACCTCATGTTGATACTAATTATTCACCATATGAGCTAGTTTTTGGTAGGTTACCTTATTTACCGAACGATGAAATAAGAACAGCTAAAAAATGTTACAATATGGATGATTACGCCAATGAGTTGAAGCAAAGACTTAAGTATTCTCTTGCTAAGTCAAAAGAATATTTAGAGAAATCGAAAATAAAGAGGGTTCTTAGTAATCAAACTTCTAATCCACTTATTTTGAAAAAAGGCGATTTTGTACTTTTACGCCAGATAAATAGAAAAAAGAATCAATCACCGTATCTAGGCCCATATGAAATTGTAAATAGAGAGGGCGTAAATAGTTTTATAAATGTCGATGGAAAAATAAAGAAATTCCATAATAATATGTTAAAACCATGGTATTATTTAACAATGAATTCAACCTAATTATATATTATGTATTCTTTAAAGAAATTTTCCATTATGATGATAAAACAAATGAATTTTTTTTATAACAAAGAATTAAAATGTAACTGAATTTAATAATTTAATATTTGTAAAAATAATTTTTTTCATATGAATATTCAAAAATTATTTTTTTTATAGGGTGAGGGTGTAGTGTAAACGGTATTATATGTATGAATCAGCTGTTAAGTAGTTTGAGAATAATTGTATTTTTAATCAGCTGTTTAGTTATAAGTTTAGATCATATGTTATGTTTAAGGATTGTTGTTTATTTTTAAGGATAAATATGAAAAAAGAATTAAAAATTAGAAATACCGTTATTTAAGTATAAAAGAGGACATTTTTCAATAAAGAAAATCATTCAGTTTTGAAAGCCTAAACCGGCATTTTCTATTTAAATAATTATTTTTGCTGTGGCACCTGGTTGTGCCTGCAAAGGAAAGTTTTTGCTTTCCTTTTTTCTGCCCGTGGCGTCATTAAGCGCCGGCAAAACCACATAGGCAGGCATTTATAAACAAAAGAAAAAAACACTATTTCACCAACTAATCCACAACAAAACAATATTAAAACGACAAACATTTCACCACCCCCAAAAAATTGAAAAATCCACCCAAAACCTAAAAAAATTGAAATTTTAAATGAAAAACTTCTTTTGCCCATATTTCCTTAAATATGCGTCCTTGAGCGAAAAGGACTTTAATTCGTGACCACCCCCAAAAAGGACTTAAATTCGTGACCACCCCAAAAAATTGAAAAATCCACTCAAAACCTAAAAAAAATTGAAATTTTTATATGAAAAACTTCTTTTGCCCATATCTCCTAAACTAAGCGTCCTAGAGCGAAAAGGACTTTAATTCGTGACCACCCCCAAAAAATTTAAAAATCCTCCCAAAACCTAAAAAAATTGAAATTTTTATATGAAAAACTTCTTTTGCCCATATCTCCTTAAATATGCGTCCTAGAGCGAAAAGGACTTTAATTCGTGACCACCCCCAAAAAATTGAAAAATCCACCCAAAACCTAAAAAAATTTAAATTTTTATATGAAATACTTCTTTTGCATATATCTCCTTAAATATGCGTCCTAGAGCGAAAAGGACTTTAATTCGTGACCACCCTCAAAAAATTGCAAAATCCACCCAAACCCTATAAAAATTGAAATTTTTATATGAAAAACTACTTTTGCCCATATCTCCTTAAATATGCGTCCTAGAGCGAAAAGGACTTTAATTCGTGACCACCCCCAAAGAATTGAAAAATCCTCCCAAAACCTAAAAAAATTGAAATTTTTATATGAAAAACTTCTTTTGCCCATATCTCCTTAAATATGCGTCCTAGAGCGAAAAGGACTTTAATTCGTGACCACCCCCAAAAAATTGAAAAATCCACCCAAAACCTAAAAAAATTAAAATTTTTATATGAAAAACTTCTTTTGCCCATATCTCCTTAAATATGCGTCCTAGAGCGAAAAGGACTTTAATTCGTGACCACCCCCAAAAAATTGAAAAATCCACCCAAAACCTAAAAAAATTTAAATTTTTATACGAAAAACTTCTTTTGCCCATATCTCCTTAAATATGCGTCTTATAGCGAAAAGGACTTTAATTCGTGACCACCCCCAAAAATTGAAAAATCCACCCAAAACCTAAAAAAATTGAAATTTTTATATGAAAAACTTCTTTTGCCCATATCTCCTTAAATATGCGTCCTAGAGCGAAAAGGACTTTAATTCGTGACCACCCCCAAAAAATTGAAAAATCCACCCAAAACCTAAAAAAATTGAAATTTTTATATGAAAAACTTCTTTTGCCCATATCTCCTTAAATATGCGTCCTAGAGCGAAAAGGACTTTAATTCGTGACCACCCCCAAAAAATTGAAAAATCCACCCAAAACCTAAAAAAATTGAAATTTTTATATGAAAAACTTCTTTTGCCCATATCTCCTTAGGTGGATTTTTCTCCTTAAATATGCGTCCTAGAGCGAAAAGGACTTTAATTCGTGACCACCCCAAAAAAATTGAAAAATCCACCCAAAACCTAAAAAAATTTAATTTTTATATGAAATCCACCCAAAACCTTAAAAAATTGAAATTTTTATATGAAAAACTTCTTTTGCCCATATCTCCTTAAATATGCGTGCTAGAGCGAAAAGGACTTTAATTCGTGACCACCCTCAAAAAATTGAAAAATCCACCCAAAACCTAAAAAAATTGAATTTTTTATATGAAAAACTTCTTTTGCCCATATCTCCTTAAATATGCGTCCTAGAGCGAAAAGGACTTTAATTCGTGACCACCCCCAAAAAATTTAAAAATCCTCCCAAAACCTAAAAAAAAATTGAAATTTTTATATGAAAAACTTCTTTTGCCCATATCTCCTTAGGTGGATTTTTCTCCTTAAATATGCGTCCTAGAGCGAAAAGGACTTTAATTCGTGACCACCCCAAAAAAATTGAAAAATCCACCCAAAACCTAAAAAAAAATTGAAATTTTTATATGAAAAACTTCTTTTGCCCATATCTCCTTAAATATGCGGCCTAGAACGAAAAGGACTTTAATTTAAGACCACCACAAAATATTGAAAAATTCACCCAAAACCTAAAAAAAATTGAAATTTTTATATGAAAAACTTCTTTTGCCCATATCTCCTTAAATATGCGTCCTAGAGCGAAAAGGACTTTAATTCGTGACCACCCCCAAAAAATTGAAAAATCCACCCAAAACCTAAAAAAATTTAAATTTTTATATGAAAAACTTCTTTTGCCCATATCTCCTTAAATATGCGTCCTAGAGCGAAAAGGACTTTAATTCGTGACCACCCCCAAAAAATTTAAAAATCCTCCCAAAACCTAAAAAAAAATTGAAATTTTTATATGAAAAACTTCTTTTGCCCATATCTCCTTAAATATGCGGCCTAGAACGAAAAGGACTTTAATTTGTGACCACCACAAAATATTGAAAAATTCACCCAAAACCTAAAAAAAATTGAAATTTTTATATGAAAAACTTCTTTTGCCCATATCTCCTTAAATATGCGTCCTAGAGCGAAAAGGACTTTAATTCGTGACCACCCCCAAAAAATTGAAAAATCCACCCAAAACCTAAAAAAATTGAAGTTTTTATATAAAAAACTTCTTTTGCCCATATCTCCTTAAATATGCGTCCTAGAGCGAAAAGGACTTAAATTCGTGACCACCCCAAAAAATTGAAAAATCCACCCAAAACCTAAAAAAATTTAAATTTTTATATGAAAAACTTATTTTGCCCATATCTCCTTAAATATGCGTCCTAGAGCGAAAAGGACTTTAATTCGTGACCACCCCCAAACCTTCGTGACCACCCAAAACCTAAAAAAATTGAAATTTTTATATGAAAAACTTCTTTTGCCCATATCTCCTTAAATATGCGTCCTAGAGTGAAAAGGACTTTAATTCGTGACCACCCCAAAAAATTGAAAAATCCACCCAAAACCTAAAAAAATTGAAATTTTTATATGGAAAACTTCTTTTGCCCATATCTCCTTAAATATGCGTCCTAGAGCGAAAAGGACTTTAATTCGTGACCACCCCCAAAAAATTGAAAAATCCACCCAAAACCTAAAAAAAATTGAAATTTTATATGAAAAACTTATTTTGCCCATATCTCCTTAAATATGCGTCCTAGAGCGAAAAGGACTTAAATTCGTGACCACCCCAAAAAATTGAAAAATCCACCCAAAACCTAAAAAAAATTGAAATTTTTATGTGAAAAACTTCTTTTGCCCATATCTTCTAAACTAAGCGTCCTAGAGCGAAAAGGACTTTAATTCGTGACCACCCCAAAATTTTGAAAAATCCACCCAAAACCTAAAAAAAATTAAATTTTTATATGAAAAATTTCTTTTGCCCATATCTCCTTAAATATGCGTCCTAGAGCGAAAAGGACTTTAATTCGTGACCACCCCCAAAAAATTGAAAAATCCACCCAAATCCTAAATAATTGAAATTTTTATATGGAAAACTTCTTTTGCCCATATCTCCTTAAATATGCGTCCTAGAGCGAAAAGGACTTTAATTCGTGACCACCCTCAAACAATTGAAAAATCCACCCAAAACCTAAAAAAATTGAAATTTTTATATGAAAAACTTATTTTGCCCATATCTCCTGAAATATGCGTCCTAGAGCGAAAAGGACTTAAATTCGTGACCACCCCAAAAAATTGAAAAATCCACCCAAAACCTAAAAAAAATTGAAATTTTTATATGAAAAACTTCTTTTGCCCATATCTCCTTAAATATGCGTCCTAGAGCGAAAAGGACTTTAATTCGTGACCACCCCCAAAAAATTGAAAAATCCACCCAAAACCTAAAAAAATTTAAATTTTTATACGAAAAACTTCTTTTGCCCATATCTCCTTAAATATGCGTCTTATAGCGAAAAGGACTTTAATTCGTGACCACCCCCAAAAATTGAAAAATCCACCCAAAACCTAAAAAAATTGAAATTTTTATATGAAAAACTTCTTTTGCCCATATCTCCTTAAATATGCGTCCTAGAGCGAAAAGGACTTTAATTCGTGACCACCCCCAAAAATTGAAAAATCCACCCAAAACCTAAAAAAATTGAAATTTTTATATGAAAAACTTCTTTTGCCCATATCTCCTTAAATATGCGTCCTAGAGCGAAAAGGACTTTAATTCGTGACCACCCCCAAAAAATTGAAAAATCCACCCAAAACCTAAAAAAATTGAAATTTTTATATGAAAAACTTCTTTTGCCCATATCTCCTTAAATATGCGTCCTAGAGCGAAAAGGACTTTAATTCGTGACCACCCCCAAAAAATTGAAAAATCCACCCAAAACCTAAAAAAATTGAAATTTTTATATGAAAAACTTCTTTTGCCCATATCTCCTTAGGTGGATTTTTCTCCTTAAATATGCGTCCTAGAGCGAAAAGGACTTTAATTCGTGACCACCCCAAAAAAATTGAAAAATCCACCCAAAACCTAAAAAAATTTAATTTTTATATGAAATCCACCCAAAACCTTAAAAAATTGAAATTTTTATATGAAAAACTTCTTTTGCCCATATCTCCTTAAATATGCGTGCTAGAGCGAAAAGGACTTTAATTCGTGACCACCCTCAAAAAATTGAAAAATCCACCCAAAACCTAAAAAAATTGAATTTTTTATATGAAAAACTTCTTTTGCCCATATCTCCTTAAATATGCGTCCTAGAGCGAAAAGGACTTTAATTCGTGACCACCCCCAAAAAATTTAAAAATCCTCCCAAAACCTAAAAAAAAATTGAAATTTTTATATGAAAAACTTCTTTTGCCCATATCTCCTTAGGTGGATTTTTCTCCTTAAATATGCGTCCTAGAGCGAAAAGGACTTTAATTCGTGACCACCCCAAAAAAATTGAAAAATCCACCCAAAACCTAAAAAAAAATTGAAATTTTTATATGAAAAACTTCTTTTGCCCATATCTCCTTAAATATGCGGCCTAGAACGAAAAGGACTTTAATTTAAGACCACCACAAAATATTGAAAAATTCACCCAAAACCTAAAAAAAATTGAAATTTTTATATGAAAAACTTCTTTTGCCCATATCTCCTTAAATATGCGTCCTAGAGCGAAAAGGACTTTAATTCGTGACCACCCCCAAAAAATTGAAAAATCCACCCAAAACCTAAAAAAATTTAAATTTTTATATGAAAAACTTCTTTTGCCCATATCTCCTTAAATATGCGTCCTAGAGCGAAAAGGACTTTAATTCGTGACCACCCCCAAAAAATTTAAAAATCCTCCCAAAACCTAAAAAAAAATTGAAATTTTTATATGAAAAACTTCTTTTGCCCATATCTCCTTAAATATGCGGCCTAGAACGAAAAGGACTTTAATTTGTGACCACCACAAAATATTGAAAAATTCACCCAAAACCTAAAAAAAATTGAAATTTTTATATGAAAAACTTCTTTTGCCCATATCTCCTTAAATATGCGTCCTAGAGCGAAAAGGACTTTAATTCGTGACCACCCCCAAAAAATTGAAAAATCCACCCAAAACCTAAAAAAATTGAAGTTTTTATATAAAAAACTTCTTTTGCCCATATCTCCTTAAATATGCGTCCTAGAGCGAAAAGGACTTAAATTCGTGACCACCCCAAAAAATTGAAAAATCCACCCAAAACCTAAAAAAATTTAAATTTTTATATGAAAAACTTATTTTGCCCATATCTCCTTAAATATGCGTCCTAGAGCGAAAAGGACTTTAATTCGTGACCACCCCCAAACCTTCGTGACCACCCAAAACCTAAAAAAATTGAAATTTTTATATGAAAAACTTCTTTTGCCCATATCTCCTTAAATATGCGTCCTAGAGTGAAAAGGACTTTAATTCGTGACCACCCCAAAAAATTGAAAAATCCACCCAAAACCTAAAAAAATTGAAATTTTTATATGGAAAACTTCTTTTGCCCATATCTCCTTAAATATGCGTCCTAGAGCGAAAAGGACTTTAATTCGTGACCACCCCCAAAAAATTGAAAAATCCACCCAAAACCTAAAAAAAATTGAAATTTTATATGAAAAACTTATTTTGCCCATATCTCCTTAAATATGCGTCCTAGAGCGAAAAGGACTTAAATTCGTGACCACCCCAAAAAATTGAAAAATCCACCCAAAACCTAAAAAAAATTGAAATTTTTATGTGAAAAACTTCTTTTGCCCATATCTTCTAAACTAAGCGTCCTAGAGCGAAAAGGACTTTAATTCGTGACCACCCCAAAATTTTGAAAAATCCACCCAAAACCTAAAAAAAATTAAATTTTTATATGAAAAATTTCTTTTGCCCATATCTCCTTAAATATGCGTCCTAGAGCGAAAAGGACTTTAATTCGTGACCACCCCCAAAAAATTGAAAAATCCACCCAAATCCTAAATAATTGAAATTTTTATATGGAAAACTTCTTTTGCCCATATCTCCTTAAATATGCGTCCTAGAGCGAAAAGGACTTTAATTCGTGACCACCCTCAAACAATTGAAAAATCCACCCAAAACCTAAAAAAATTGAAATTTTTATATGAAAAACTTATTTTGCCCATATCTCCTGAAATATGCGTCCTAGAGCGAAAAGGACTTAAATTCGTGACCACCCCAAAAAATTGAAAAATCCACCCAAAACCTAAAAAAAATTGAAATTTTTATATGAAAAACTTCTTTTGCCCATATCTCCTTAAATATGCGTCCTAGAGCGAAAAGGACTTTAATTCGTGACCACCCCCAAAAAATTGAAAAATCCACCCAAAACCTAAAAAAAGTTAAATTTTTATATGAAATACTTCTTTTGCATATATCTCCTTAAATATGCGTCCTAGAGCGAAAAGGACTTTAATTCGTGACCACCCTCAAAAAATTGAAAAATCCACCCAAACCCTAAAAAAATTGAAATTTTTATATGAAAAACTACTTTTGCCCATATCTCCTTAAATATGCGTCCTAGAGCGAAAAGGACTTTAATTCGTGACCACCCCCAAAAAATTGAAAAATCCACCCAAAACCTAAAAAAATTGAAATTTTTATATGAAAAACTTCATTTGCCCATATCTCCTTAAATATGCGTCCTAGAGCGAAAAGGACTTTAATTCGTGACCACCCCCAAAACATTGAAAAATCCACCCAAAACCAAAAAAAATTGAAATTTTTATATGAAAAACTTCTTTTGCCCATATATCCTTAAATATGCGTCCTAGAGCGAAAAGGACTTTAATTCGTGACCACCCCCAAAAAAATTGAAAAATCCACCCAAAACCTAAAAAAATTGAAATTTTTATATGAAAAACTTCTTTTGCCCATATCTCCTTAAATATGCGTCCTAGAGCGAAAAGGACTTTAATCGTGACCACCCCAAAAATTGAAAAATCCACCCAAAACCTAAAAAAATTGAAATTTTTATATGAAAACCTTCTTTTGCCCATATCTCCTTAAATATGCGTCCTAGAGAGAAAAGGACTTTAATTCGTGACCACCCCCAAAAAATTGAAAAATCCACCCAAAACCTAAAAAAAATTAAATTTTTATATGAAAAATTTCTTTTGCCCATATCTCCTTAAATATGCGTCCTAGAGCGAAAAGGACTTTAATTCGTGACCACCCCCAAAAAATTGAAAAATCCACCCAAAACCTAAAAAAATTGAAATTTTTATATAGAAAACTTCTTTTGCCCATATCTCCTTAAATATGCGTCCTAGAGCGAAAAGGACTTTAATTCGTGACCACCCCCAAACAATTGAAAAATCTACCCAAAACCTAAAAAAAATTGAAATTTTTATATGAAAAACTTATTTTGCCCATATCTCCTTAAATATGCGTCCTAGAGCGAAAAGGACTTAAATTCGTGACCACCCCAAAAAATTGAAAAATCCACCCAAAACCTAAAAAAAATTGAAATTTTTATATGAAAAACTTCTTTTGCCCATATCTCCTAAACTAAGCGTCCTAGAGCGAAAAGGACTTTAATTCGTGAAAAATCCACCCAAAACCTAAAAAAATTTAAATTTTTATATGAAAACCTTCTTTTGCCCATATCTCCTTAAATATGCGTCCTAGAGCGAAAAGGACTTTAATTCGTAACCACCCCCAAAAAATTGAAAAATCCACCCAAAACCTAAAAAAATTGAAATTTTTATATGAAAAACTTCTTTTGCCCATATCTCCTTAAATATGCGTCCTAGAGCGAAAAGGACTTTAATTCATGACCACCCCCAAAAAGGACTTAAATTCGTGACCACCCCAAAAAATTGAAAAATCCACCCAAAACCTAAAAAAAATTTAAATTTTTATATGAAAAACTTCTTTTGCCCATATCTCCTTAAATATGCGTCCTAGAGCGAAAAGGACTTAAATTCGTGACCACCCCAAAAAATTGAAAAATCCACCCAAAACCTAAAAAAAATTGAAATTTTTATATGAAAAACTTCTTTTGCCCATATCTCCTAAACTAAGCGTCCTAGAGCGAAAAGGACTTTAATTCGTGACCACCCCCAAAAAATTGAAAAATCCACCCAAAACCTAAAAAAATTGAAATTTTTATATGAAAACCTTCTTTTGCCCATATCTCCTTAAATATGCGTCCTAGAGCGAAAAGGACTTTAATTCGTGACCACCCCCAAAAAATTGAAAAATCCACCCAAAACCTAAAAAAATTTAAATTTTTATATGAAAAACTTCTTTTGCCCATATCTCCTTAAATATGCGTCCTAGAGCGAAAAGGACTTTAATTCGTGACCACCCCCAAAAAATTGAAAAATCCACCCAAAACCTAAAAAAATTGAAATTTTTATATGAAAAACTTCTTTTGCCCATATCTCCTTAAATATGCGTCCTAGAGCGAAAAGGACTTTAATTCGTGACCACCCCAAAAATTGAAAAATCCACCCAAAACCTAAAAAAATTGAAATTTTTATATGAAAACCTTCTTTTGCCCATATCTCCTTAAATATGCGTCCTAGAGAGAAAAGGACTTTAATTCGTGACCACCCCCAAAAAATTGAAAAATCCTCCCAAAACCTAAAAAAAATTAAATTTTTATATGAAAAATTTCTTTTGCCCATATCTCCTTAAATATGCGTCCTAGAGCGAAAAGGACTTTAATTCGTGACCACCCCCAAAAAATTGAAAAATCCACCCAAAACCTAAAAAAATTGAAATTTTTATATAGAAAACTTCTTTTGCCCATATCTCCTTAAATATGCGTCCTAGAGCGAAAAGGACTTTAATTCGTGACCACCCCCAAACAATTGAAAAATCTACCCAAAACCTAAAAAAAATTGAAATTTTTATATGAAAAACTTATTTTGCCCATATCTCCTTAAATATGCGTCCTAGAGCGAAAAGGACTTAAATTCGTGACCACCCCAAAAAATTGAAAAATCCACCCAAAACCTAAAAAAATTTAAATTTTTATATGAAAAACTTCTTTTGCCCATATCTCCTTAAATATGCGTCCTAGAGCGAAAAGGACTTTAATTCGTGACCACCCCCAAAAAATTGAAAAATCCACCCAAAACCAAAAAAAAAATTGAAATTTTTATATGAAATCCATCCAAAACCTTAAAAAATTGAAATTTTTATATGAAAAACTTCTTTTGCCATATCTCCTTAAATATGCGTCCTAGAGCGAAAAAAATTGAAATTTTTATATGAAAAACTTCTTTTGCCCATATCTCCTAAACTAAGCGTCCTAGAGCGAAAAGGACTTTAATTCGTGACCACCCCCAAAAAATTGAAAAATCCACCCAAAACCTAAAAAAATTTAAATTTTTATATGAAAACCTTCTTTTGCCCATATCTCCTTAAATATGCGTCCTAGAGCGAAAAGGACTTTAATTCGTGACCACCCCCAAAAAATTGAAAAATCCACCCAAAACCTAAAAAAATTGAAATTTTAAATGAAAAACTTCTTTTGCCATAACCTAAAAAAATTGAAATTTTTATATGAAAAACTTCTTTTGCCCATATCTACTTAAATATGCGTCCTAGAGCGAAAAGGACTTTAATTCGTGACCACCCCCAAAAAATTTAAAAATCCACCCAAAACCTAAAAAAATTGAAATTTTTATATGAAAAACTTCTTTTGCCCATATCTCCTTAAATATGCGTCCTAGAGCGAAAAGGACTTTAATTCGTGACCACCCCAAAATATTGAAAAATCCACACAAAACCTACAAAAAATTGAAATTTTTATATGAAAAACTTCTTTTGCCCATATCTCCTTAAATATGCGTCCTAGAGCGAAAAGGACTTTAATTCGTGACCACCCCCAAAAAATTGAAAAATCCACCCAAAACCTAAAAAAATTGAAGTTTTTATATAAAAAACTTCTTTTGCCCATATCTCCTTAAATATGCGTCCTAGAGCGAAAAGGACTTTAATTCGTGACCACCCCAAAAAATTGAAAATCCACCCAAAACCTAAAAAAATTTAAATTTTTATATGAAAAACTTCTTTTGCCCATATCTCCTTAAATATGCGTCCTAGAGCGAAAAGGACTTTAATTCGTGACCACCCCCAAAAAATTGAAAAATCCACCCAAAACCTAAAAAAATTGAAATTTTTATATGAAAAACTTCTTTTGCCCATATCTCCTTAAATATGCGTCCTAGAGCGAAAAGGACTTTAATTCGTGACCACCCCCAAAAAATTGAAAAATCCACCCAAAACCTAAAAAAATTGAAATTTTTATATGAAAAACTTCTTTTGCCCATATCTCCTTAGGTGGATTTTTCTCCTTAAATATGCGTCCTAGAGCGAAAAGGACTTTAATTCGTGACCACCCCAAAAAAATTGAAAAATCCACCCAAAACCTAAAAAAATTTAATTTTTATATGAAATCCACCCAAAACCTTAAAAATTGAAATTTTTATATGAAAAACTTCTTTTGCCCATATCTCCTTAAATATGCGTGCTAGAGCGAAAAGGACTTTAATTCGTGACCACCCTCAAAAAATTGAAAAATCCACCCAAAACCTAAAAAAATTGAATTTTTTATATGAAAAACTTCTTTTGCCCATATCTCCTTAAATATGCGTCCTAGAGCGAAAAGGACTTTAATTCGTGACCACCCCCAAAAAATTTAAAAATCCTCCCAAAACCTAAAAAAAAATTGAAATTTTTATATGAAAAACTTCTTTTGCCCATATCTCCTTAGGTGGATTTTTCTCCTTAAATATGCGTCCTAGAGCGAAAAGGACTTTAATTCGTGACCACCCCAAAAAAATTGAAAAATCCACCCAAAACCTAAAAAAAAATTGAAATTTTTATATGAAAAACTTCTTTTGCCCATATCTCCTTAAATATGCGGCCTAGAACGAAAAGGACTTTAATTTGTGACCACCACAAAATATTGAAAAATTCACCCAAAACCTAAAAAAAATTGAAATTTTTATATGAAAAACTTCTTTTGCCCATATCTCCTTAAATATGCGTCCTAGAGCGAAAAGGACTTTAATTCGTGACCACCCCCAAAAAATTGAAAAATCCACCCAAAACCTAAAAAAATTTAAATTTTTATATGAAAAACTTCTTTTGCCCATATCTCCTTAAATATGCGTCCTAGAGCGAAAAGGACTTTAATTCGTGACCACCCCCAAAAAATTTAAAAATCCTCCCAAAACCTAAAAAAAAATTGAAATTTTTATATGAAAAACTTCTTTTGCCCATATCTCCTTAAATATGCGGCCTAGAACGAAAAGGACTTTAATTTGTGACCACCACAAAATATTGAAAAATTCACCCAAAACCTAAAAAAAATTGAAATTTTTATATGAAAAACTTCTTTTGCCCATATCTCCTTAAATATGCGTCCTAGAGCGAAAAGGACTTTAATTCGTGACCACCCCCAAAAAATTGAAAAATCCACCCAAAACCTAAAAAAATTGAAGTTTTATATAAAAAACTTCTTTTGCCCATATCTCCTTAAATATGCGTCCTAGAGCGAAAAGGACTTAAATTCGTGACCACCCCAAAAAATTGAAAAATCCACCCAAAACCTAAAAAAATTTAAATTTTTATATGAAAAACTTATTTTGCCCATATCTCCTTAAATATGCGTCCTAGAGCGAAAAGGACTTTAATTCGTGACCACCCCCAAACCTTCGTGACCACCCAAAACCTAAAAAAATTGAAATTTTTATATGAAAAACTTCTTTTGCCCATATCTCCTTAAATATGCGTCCTAGAGTGAAAAGGACTTTAATTCGTGACCACCCCAAAAAATTGAAAAATCCACCCAAAACCTAAAAAAATTGAAATTTTTATATGGAAAACTTCTTTTGCCCATATCTCCTTAAATATGCGTCCTAGAGCGAAAAGGACTTTAATTCGTGACCACCCCCAAAAAATTGAAAAATCCACCCAAAACCTAAAAAAAATTGAAATTTTATATGAAAAACTTATTTTGCCCATATCTCCTTAAATATGCGTCCTAGAGCGAAAAGGACTTAAATTCGTGACCACCCCAAAAAATTGAAAAATCCACCCAAAACCTAAAAAAAATTGAAATTTTTATGTGAAAAACTTCTTTTGCCCATATCTTCTAAACTAAGCGTCCTAGAGCGAAAAGGACTTTAATTCGTGACCACCCCAAAATTTTGAAAAATCCACCCAAAACCTATAAAAAATTAAATTTTTATATGAAAAATTTCTTTTGCCCATATCTCCTTAAATATGCGTCCTAGAGCGAAAAGGACTTTAATTCGTGACCACCCCCAAAAAATTGAAAAATCCACCCAAATCCTAAATAATTGAAATTTTTATATGGAAAACTTCTTTTGCCCATATCTCCTTAAATATGCGACCTAGAGCGAAAAGGACTTTAATTCGTGACCACCCTCAAACAATTGAAAAATCCACCCAAAACCTAAAAAAATTGAAATTTTTATATGAAAAACTTATTTTGCCCATATCTCCTGAAATATGCGTCCTAGAGCGAAAAGGACTTAAATTCGTGACCACCCCAAAAAATTGAAAAATCCACCCAAAACCTAAAAAAAATTGAAATTTTTATATGAAAAACTTCTTTTGCCCATATCTCCTTAAATATGCGTCCTAGAGCGAAAAGGACTTTAATTCGTGACCACCCCCAAAAAATTGAAAAATCCACCCAAAACCTAAAAAAAGTTAAATTTTTATATGAAATACTTCTTTTGCATATATCTCCTTAAATATGCGTCCTAGAGCGAAAAGGACTTTAATTCGTGACCACCCTCAAAAAATTGAAAAATCCACCCAAACCCTAAAAAAATTGAAATTTTTATATGAAAAACTACTTTTGCCCATATCTCCTTAAATATGCGTCCTAGAGCGAAAAGGACTTTAATTCGTGACCACCCCCAAAAAATTGAAAAATCCACCCAAAACCTAAAAAAATTGAAATTTTTATATGAAAAACTTCATTTGCCCATATCTCCTTAAATATGCGTCCTAGAGCGAAAAGGACTTTAATTCGTGACCACCCCCAAAAAATTGAAAAATCCACCCAAAACCTAAAAAAAATTAAATTTTTATATGAAAAACTTCTTTTGCCCATATCTCCTTAAATATGCGTCCTAGAGCGAAAAGGACTTTAATTCGTGACCACCCCCAAAAAATTGAAAAATCCACCCAAAACCTAAAAAAATTGAAATTTTTATATGAAAAACTTCTTTTGCCCATATCTCCTTAAATATGCGTCCTAGAGCGAAAAGGACTTTAATCGTGACCACCCCAAAAATTGAAAAATCCACCCAAAACCTAAAAAAATTGAAATTTTTATATGAAAACCTTCTTTTGCCCATATCTCCTTAAATATGCGTCCTAGAGAGAAAAGGACTTTAATTCGTGACCATCCCCAAAAAATTGAAAAATCCACCCAAAACCTAAAAAAAATTAAATTTTTATATGAAAAATTTCTTTTGCCCATATCTCCTTAAATATGCGTCCTAGAGCGAAAAGGACTTTAATTCGTGACCACCCCCAAAAAATTGAAAAATCCACCCAAAACCTAAAAAAATTGAAATTTTTATATAGAAAACTTCTTTTGCCCATATCTCCTTAAATATGCGTCCTAGAGCGAAAAGGACTTTAATTCGTGACCACCCCCAAACAATTGAAAAATCTACCCAAAACCTAAAAAAAATTGAAATTTTTATATGAAAAACTTATTTTGCCCATATCTCCTTAAATATGCGTCCTAGAGCGGACTTAAATTCGTGACCACCCCAAAAAATTGAAAAATCCACCCAAAACCTAAAAAAAATTGAAATTTTTATATGAAAAACTTCTTTTGCCCATATCTCCTAAACTAAGCGTCCTAGAGCGAAAAGGACTTTAATTCGTGACCACCCCCAAAAAATTGAAAAATCCACCCAAAACCTAAAAAAATTTAAATTTTTATATGAAAACCTTCTTTTGCCCATATCTCCTTAAATATGCGTCCTAGAGCGAAAAGGACTTTAATTCGTAACCACCCCCAAAAAATTGAAAAATCCACCCAAAACCTAAAAAAATTGAAATTTTAAATGAAAAACTTCTTTTGCCCATATCTCCTTAAATATGCGTCCTAGAGCGAAAAGGACTTTAATTCATGACCACCCCCAAAAAGGACTTAAATTCGTGACCACCCCAAAAAATTGAAAAATCCACCCAAAACCTAAAAAAAATTTAAATTTTTATATGAAAAACTTCTTTTGCCCATATCTCCTTAAATATGCGTCCTAGAGCGAAAAGGACTTAAATTCGTGACCACCCCAAAAAATTGAAAAATCCACCCAAAACCTAAAAAAAATTGAAATTTTTATATGAAAAACTTCTTTTGCCCATATCTCCTAAACTAAGCGTCCTAGAGCGAAAAGGACTTTAATTCGTGACCACCCCCAAAAAATTGAAAAATCCACCCAAAACCTAAAAAAATTGAAATTTTTATATGAAAACCTTCTTTTGCCCATATCTCCTTAAATATGCGTCCTAGAGCGAAAAGGACTTTAATTCGTGACCACCCCCAAAAAATTGAAAAATCCACCCAAAACCTAAAAAAATTTAAATTTTTATATGAAAAACTTCTTTTGCCCATATCTCCTTAAATATGCGTCCTAGAGCGAAAAGGACTTTAATTCGTGACCACCCCCAAAAAATTGAAAAATCCACCCAAAACCTAAAAAAATTGAAATTTTTATATGAAAAACTTCTTTTGCCCATATCTCCTTAAATATGCGTCCTAGAGCGAAAAGGACTTTAATTCGTGACCACCCCAAAAATTGAAAAATCCACCCAAAACCTAAAAAAATTGAAATTTTTATATGAAAACCTTCTTTTGCCCATATCTCCTTAAATATGCGTCCTAGAGAGAAAAGGACTTTAATTCGTGACCACCCCCAAAAAATTGAAAAATCCTCCCAAAACCTAAAAAAAATTAAATTTTTATATGAAAAATTTCTTTTGCCCATATCTCCTTAAATATGCGTCCTAGAGCGAAAAGGACTTTAATTCGTGACCACCCCCAAAAAATTGAAAAATCCACCCAAAACCTAAAAAAATTGAAATTTTTATATAGAAAACTTCTTTTGCCCATATCTCCTTAAATATGCGTCCTAGAGCGAAAAGGACTTTAATTCGTAACCACCCCCAAACAATTGAAAAATCTACCCAAAACCTAAAAAAAAATTGAAATTTTTATATGAAAAACTTATTTTGCCCATATCTCCTTAAATATGCGTCCTAGAGCGAAAAGGACTTAAATTCGTGACCACCCCAAAAAATTGAAAAATCCACCCAAAACCTAAAAAAATTTAAATTTTTATATGAAAAACTTCTTTTGCCCATATCTCCTTAAATATGCGTCCTAGAGCGAAAAGGACTTTAATTCGTGACCACCCCCAAAAAATTGAAAAATCCACCCAAAACCAAAAAAAAATTGAAATTTTTATATGAAATCCATCCAAAACCTTAAAAAATTGAAATTTTTATATGAAAAACTTCTTTTGCCATATCTCCTTAAATATGCGTCCTAGAGCGAAAAAAATTGAAATTTTTATATGAAAAACTTCTTTTGCCCATATCTCCTAAACTAAGCGTCCTAGAGCGAAAAGCACTTTAATTCGTGACCACCCCCAAAAAATTGAAAAATCCACCCAAAACCTAAAAAAATTTAAATTTTTATATGAAAACCTTCTTTTGCCCATATCTCCTTAAATATGCGTCCTAGAGCGAAAAGGACTTTAATTCGTGACCACCCCCAAAAAATTGAAAAATCCACCCAAAACCTAAAAAAATTGAAATTTTAAATGAAAAACTTCTTTTGCCATAACCTAAAAAAATTGAAATTTTTATATGAAAAACTTCTTTTGCCCATATCTACTTAAATATGCGTCCTAGAGCGAAAAGGACTTTAATTCGTGACCACCCCCAAAAAATTTAAAAATCCACCCAAAACCTAAAAAAATTGAAATTTTTATATGAAAAACTTCTTTTGCCCATATCTCCTTAAATATGCGTCCTAGAGCGAAAAGGACTTTAATTCGTAACAACCCCATAATATTGAAAAATCCACACAAAACCTACAAAAAATTGAAATTTTTATATGAAAAACTTCTTTTGCCCATATCTCCTTAAATATGCGTCCTAGAGCGAAAAGGACTTTAATTCGTGACCACCCCCAAAAAATTGAAAAATCCACCCAAAACCTAAAAAAATTGAAGTTTTTATATAAAAAACTTCTTTTGCCCATATCTCCTTAAATATGCGTCCTAGAGCGAAAAGGACTTTAATTCGTGACCACCCCAAAAAATTGAAAATCCACCCAAAACCTAAAAAAATTTAAATTTTTATATGAAAAACTTCTTTTGCCCATATCTCCTTAAATATGCGTCCTAGAGCGAAAAGGACTTTAATTCGTGACCACCCCCAAAAAATTGAAAAATCCACCCAAAACCTAAAAAAATTGAAATTTTTATATGAAAACCTTCTTTTGCCCATATCTCCTTAAATATGCGTCCTAGAGAGAAAAGGACTTTAATTCGTGACCACCCCCAAAAAATTGAAAAATCCACCCAAAACCTAAAAAAAATTAAATTTTTATATGAAAAATTTCTTTTGCCCATATCTCCTTAAATATGCGTCCTAGAGAGAAAAGGACTTTAATTCGTGACCACCCCCAAAAAATTGAAAAATCCACCCAAAACCTAAAAAAAATTAAATTTTTATATGAAAAATTTCTTTTGCCCATATCTCCTTAAATATGCGTCCTAGAGCGAAAAGGACTTTAGCTCGTGACCACCCCAAAAAATTGAAAAATCCACCCAAAACCTAAAAAAATTTGAAATTTTTATACGAAAAACTTCTTTTGCCCATATCTCCTAAACTAAGCGTCCTAGAGCGAAAAGGACTTTAATTCGTGACCACCCCCAAAAAATTGAAAAATCCACCCAAACCTAAAAAAATTGAAATTTTTATATGAAAACCTTCTTTTGCCCATATCTCCTTAAATATGCGTCCTAGAGCAAAAGGACTTTAATTCGTGACCACCCCCAAAAAATTGAAAAATCCACCCAAAACCTAAAAAAATTGAAATTTTAAATGAAAAATTTCTTTTGCCCATATTTCCTTAAATATGCGTCCTAGAGCGAAAAGGACTTTAATTCGTGACCACCCCCAAAAAGAACTTAAATTCGTGACCACCCCAAAAAATTGAAAAATCCACCCAAAACCTAAAAAAAATTGAAATTTTTATATGAAAAACTTCTTTTGCCCATATCTCCTAAACTAAGCGTCCTAGAGCGAAAAGGACTTTAATTCGTGACCACCCCCAAAAAATTGAAAAATCCACTCAAAACCTAAAAAAATTGAAATTTTTATATGAAAACCTTCTTTTGCCCATATCTCCTTAAATATGCGTCCTAGAGCGAAAAGGACTTTAATTCGTGACCACCCCCAAAAAATTGAAAAATCCACCCAAAACCTAAAAAAATTGAAATTTTAAATGAAAAACTTCTTTTGCCATATTTCCTTAAATATGCGTCCTAGAGCGAAAAGGACTTTAGTTCGTGACCACCCCCAAAAAGGACTTAAATTCGGGACCACCCATATCTCCTTAAATATGCGTCCTAGAGCGAAAAGGACTTTAATTAGCGACCACCCTCAAAAAATTTAAAAATCCACCCAAAACCTAAAAAAATTGAAATTTTTATATGAAAAACTTCTTTTGCCCATATCTACTTAAATATGCGTCCTAGAGCGAAAAGGACTTTAATTCGTGACCACCCCCAAAAAATTTAAAAATCCACCCAAAACCTAAAAAAAATGAAATTTTTATATGAAAAACTTCTTTTGCCCATATCTCCTTAAATATGCGTCCTAGAGCGAAAAGGACTTTAATTCGTGACCACCCCAAAATATTGAAAAATCCACCCAAAACCTACAAAAAATTGAAATTTTTATATGAAAAACTTCTTTTGCCCATATCTCCTTAAATATGCGTCCTAGAGCGAAAAGGACTTTAATTCGTGACCACCCCCAAAAAATTGAAAAATCCACCCAAAACCTAAAAAAATTGAAGTTTTTATATAAAAAACTTCTTTTGCCCATATCTCCTTAAATATGCGTCCTAGAGCGAAAAGGACTTTAATTCGTGACCACCCCAAAAAATTGAAAATCCACCCAAAACCTAAAAAAATTTAAATTTTTATATGGAAAACGTCTTTTGCCCATATCTCCTTAAATATGCGTCCTAGAGCGAAAAGGACTTTAATTCGTGACCACCCCCAAAAAATTGAAAAATCCACCCAAAACCTAAAAAAAATTGAAATTTTTATATGAAAACCTTCTTTTGCCCATATCTCCTTAAATATGCGTCCTAGAGAGAAAAGGACTTTAATTCGTGACCACCCCCAAAAAATTGAAAAATCCACCCAAAACCTAAAAAAAATTAATTTTTTATATGAAAAATTTCTTTTGCCCATATCTCCTTAAATATGCGTCCTAGAGAGAAAAGGACTTTAATTCGTGACCACCCCCAAAAAATTGAAAAATCCACCCAAAACCTAAAAAAAATTAAATTTTTATATGAAAAATTTCTTTTGCCCATATCTCCTTAAATATGCGTCCTAGAGCGAAAAGGACTTTAGCTCGTGACCACCCCCAAAAAATTGAAAAATCCACCCAAAACCTAAAAAAATTGAAATTTTTATATGGAAAACTTCTTTTGCCCATATCTCCTTAAATATGCGTCCTAGAGCGAAAAGGACTTTAATTCGTGACCACCCCAAAAAATTGAAAAATCCACCCAAAACCTAAAAAAATTTGAAATTTTTATATGAAAAACTTCTTTTGCCCATATCTCCTAAACTAAGCGTCCTAGAGCGAAAAGGACTTTAATTCGTGACCACCCCCAAAAAATTGAAAAATCCACCCAAACCTAAAAAAAATTGAAATTTTATATGAAAAACTTATTTTGCCCATATCTCCTTAAATATGCGTCCTAGAGCGAAAAGGACTTTAATTCGTGACCACCCCCAAAAAATTTAAAAATCCACCCAAAACCTAAAAAAATTGAAATTTTAAATGAAAAACTTCTTTTGCCCATATTTCCTTAAATATGCGTCCTAGAGCGAAAAGGACTTTAATTCGTGACCACCCCCAAAAAGGACTTAAATTCGTGACCACCCCAAAAAATTGAAAAATCCACCCAAAACCTAAAAAAAATTGAAATTTTTATATGAAAAACTTCTTTTGCCCATATCTCCTAAACTAAGCGTCCTAGAGCGAAAAGGACTTTAATTCGTGACCACCCCCAAAAAATTGAAAAATCCTCCCAAAACCTAAAAAAATTGAAATTTTTATATGAAAAACTTCTTTTGCCCATATCTCCTTAAATATGCGTCCTAGAGCGAAAAGGACTTTAATTCGTGACCACCCCCAAAAAAATGACAAATCCACCCAAAACCTAAAAAAATTTAAGTTTTTATATGAAATACTTCTTTTGCATATATCTCCTTAAATATGCGTCCTAGAGCGAAAATGACTTTAATTCGTGACCACCCTCAAAAAATTGCAAAATCCACCCAAACCCTAAAAAAATTGAAATTTTTATATGAAAAACTACTTTTGCCCATATCTCCTTAAATATGCGTCCTAGAGCGAAAAGGACTTTAATTCGTGACCACCCGCAAAAAATTGAAAAATCCTCCCAAAACCTAAAAAAAATTGAAATTTTTATATGAAAAACTTCTTTTGCCCATATCTCCTTAAATATGCGTCCTAGAGCGAAAAGGACTTTAATTCGTGACCACCCCCAAAAAATTTAAAAATCCTCCCAAAGCCTAAAAAAATTGAAATTTTTATATGAAAAACTTCTTTTGCCCATATCTCCTTAAATATGCGTCCTAGAGCGAAAAGGACTTTAATTCGTGACCACCCCCAAAAAATTGACAAATCCACCCAAAACCTAAAAAAATTTAAGTTTTTATATGAAATACTTCTTTTGCATATATCTCCTTAAATATGCGTCCTAGAGCGAAAATGACTTTAATTCGTGACCACCCTCAAAAAATTGCAAAATCCACCCAAACCCTAAAAAAATTGAAATTTTTATATGAAAAACTACTTTTGCCCATATCTCCTTAAATATGCGTCCTAGAGCGAAAAGGACTTTAATTCGTGACCACCCCCAAAAAATTGAAAAATCCTCCCAAAACCTAAAAAAATTGAAATTTTTATATGAAAAACTTCTTTTGCCCATATCTCCTTAAATATGCGTCCTAGAGCGAAAAGGACTTTAATTCGTGACCACCCCCAAAAAATTGAAAAATCCACCCAAAACCTAACAAAATTAAAATTTTTATATGAAAAACTTCTTTTGCCCATATCTCCTTAAATATGCGTCCTAGAGCGAAAAGGACTTTAAATCGTGACCACCCCCAAAAAATTGAAAAATCCACCCAAAACCTAAAAAAATTTAAATTTTTATACGAAAAACTTCTTTTGCCCATATCTCCTTAAATATGCGTCTTATAGCGAAAAGGACTTTAATTCGTGACCACCCCCAAAAAATTGAAAAATCCACCCAAAACCTAAAAAAATTGAAGTTTTTATATGAAAAACTTCTTTTGCCCATATCTCCTTAAATATGCGTCCTAGAGCGAAAAGGACTTTAATTCGTGACCACCCCAAAATATTGAAAAATCCACCCAAAACCTACAAAAAATTGAAATTTTTATATGAAAAACTTCTTTTGCCCATATCTCCTTAAATATGCGTCCTAGAGCGAAAAGGACTTTAATTCGTGACCACCCCCAAAAAATTGAAAAATCCACCCAAAACCTAAAAAAATTGAAGTTTTTATATAAAAAACTTCTTTTGCCCATATCTCCTTAAATATGCGTCCTAGAGCGAAAAGGACTTTAATTCGTGACCACCCCAAAAAATTGAAAATCCACCCAAAACCTAAAAAAATTTAAATTTTTATATGGAAAACGTCTTTTGCCCATATCTCCTTAAATATGCGTCCTAGAGCGAAAAGGACTTTAATTCGTGACCACCCCCAAAAAATTGAAAAATCCACCCAAAACCTAAAAAAAATTGAAATTTTTATATGAAAACCTTCTTTTGCCCATATCTCCTTAAATATGCGTCCTAGAGAGAAAAGGACTTTAATTCGTGACCACCCCCAAAAAATTGAAAAATCCACCCAAAACCTAAAAAAAATTAATTTTTTATATGAAAAATTTCTTTTGCCCATATCTCCTTAAATATGCGTCCTAGAGAGAAAAGGACTTTAATTCGTGACCACCCCCAAAAAATTGAAAAATCCACCCAAAACCTAAAAAAAATTAAATTTTTATATGAAAAATTTCTTTTGCCCATATCTCCTTAAATATGCGTCCTAGAGCGAAAAGGACTTTAGCTCGTGACCACCCCCAAAAAATTGAAAAATCCACCCAAAACCTAAAAAAATTGAAATTTTTATATGGAAAACTTCTTTTGCCCATATCTCCTTAAATATGCGTCCTAGAGCGAAAAGGACTTTAATTCGTGACCACCCCAAAAAATTGAAAAATCCACCCAAAACCTAAAAAAATTTGAAATTTTTATATGAAAAACTTCTTTTGCCCATATCTCCTAAACTAAGCGTCCTAGAGCGAAAAGGACTTTAATTCGTGACCACCCCCAAAAAATTGAAAAATCCACCCAAACCTAAAAAAAATTGAAATTTTATATGAAAAACTTATTTTGCCCATATCTCCTTAAATATGCGTCCTAGAGCGAAAAGGACTTTAATTCGTGACCACCCCCAAAAAATTTAAAAATCCACCCAAAACCTAAAAAAATTGAAATTTTAAATGAAAAACTTCTTTTGCCCATATTTCCTTAAATATGCGTCCTAGAGCGAAAAGGACTTTAATTCGTGACCACCCCCAAAAAGGACTTAAATTCGTGACCACCCCAAAAAATTGAAAAATCCACCCAAAACCTAAAAAAAATTGAAATTTTTATATGAAAAACTTCTTTTGCCCATATCTCCTAAACTAAGCGTCCTAGAGCGAAAAGGACTTTAATTCGTGACCACCCCCAAAAAATTGAAAAATCCTCCCAAAACCTAAAAAAATTGAAATTTTTATATGAAAAACTTCTTTTGCCCATATCTCCTTAAATATGCGTCCTAGAGCGAAAAGGACTTTAATTCGTGACCACCCCCAAAAAAATGACAAATCCACCCAAAACCTAAAAAAATTTAAGTTTTTATATGAAATACTTCTTTTGCATATATCTCCTTAAATATGCGTCCTAGAGCGAAAATGACTTTAATTCGTGACCACCCTCAAAAAATTGCAAAATCCACCCAAACCCTAAAAAAATTGAAATTTTTATATGAAAAACTACTTTTGCCCATATCTCCTTAAATATGCGTCCTAGAGCGAAAAGGACTTTAATTCGTGACCACCCCCAAAAAATTGAAAAATCCTCCCAAAACCTAAAAAAATTGAAATTTTTATATGAAAAACTTCTTTTGCCCATATCTCCTTAAATATGCGTCCTAGAGCGAAAAGGACTTTAATTCGTGACCACCCCCAAAAAATTTAAAAATCCTCCCAAAGCCTAAAAAAATTGAAATTTTTATATGAAAAACTTCTTTTGCCCATATCTCCTTAAATATGCGTCCTAGAGCGAAAAGGACTTTAATTCGTGACCACCCCCAAAAAATTGACAAATCCACCCAAAACCTAAAAAAATTTAAGTTTTTATATGAAATACTTCTTTTGCATATATCTCCTTAAATATGCGTCCTAGAGCGAAAATGACTTTAATTCGTGACCACCCTCAAAAAATTGCAAAATCCACCCAAACCCTAAAAAAATTGAAATTTTTATATGAAAAACTACTTTTGCCCATATCTCCTTAAATATGCGTCCTAGAGCGAAAAGGACTTTAATTCGTGACCACCCCCAAAAAATTGAAAAATGCTCCCAAAACCTAAAAAAATTGAAATTTTTATATGAAAAACTTCTTTTGCCCATATCTCCTTAAATATGCGTCCTAGAGCGAAAAGGACTTTAATTCGTGACCACCCCCAAAAAATTGAAAAATCCACCCAAAACCTAACAAAATTAAAATTTTTATATGAAAAACTTCTTTTGCCCATATCTCCTTAAATATGCGTCCTAGAGCGAAAAGGACTTTAAATCGTGACCACCCCCAAAAAATTGAAAAATCCACCCAAAACCTAAAAAAATTTAAATTTTTATACGAAAAACTTCTTTTGCCCATATCTCCTTAAATATGCGTCTTATAGCGAAAAGGACTTTAATTCGTGACCACCCCCAAAAAATTGAAAAATCCACCCAAAACCTAAAAAAATTTAAATTTTTATATGAAAAACTTCTTTTGCCCATATCTCCTTAAATATGCGTCCTAGAGCGAAAAGGACTTTAATTCGTGACCACCCCCAAAAAATTGAAAAATCCACCCAAAACCTAAAAAAATTGAAGTTTTTATATAAAAAACTTTTTTTGCCCATATCTCCTTAAATATGCGTCCTAGAGCGAAAAGGACTTTCATTCGTGACCACCCCAAAAAATTGAAAATCCGCCCAAAACCTAAAAAAATTTAAATTTTTATATGAAAAACTTCTTTTGCCCATATCTCCTTAAATATGCGTCCTAGAGCGAAAAGGACTTTAATTCGTGACCACCCACAAAAAATTGAAAAATCCACCCAAAACCTAAAAAAATTGAAATTTTTATATGAAAACCTTCTTTTGCCCATATCTCCTTAAATATGCGTCCTAGAGAGAAAAGGACTTTAATTCGTGACCACCCCCAAAAAATTGAAAAATCCACCCAAAACCTAAAAAAAAAATTAAATTTTTATATGAAAAATTTCTTTTGCCCATATCTCCTTAAATATGCGTCCTAGAGAGAAAAGGACTTTAATTCGTGACCACCCCCAAAAAATTGAAAAATCCACCAAAAACCTAAAAAAAATTAAATTTTTATATGAAAAATTTCTTTTGCCCATATCTCCTTAAATATGCGTCCTAGAGCGAAAAGGACTTTAGCTCGTGACCACCCCCAAAAAATTGAAAAATCCACCCAAAACCTAAAAAAATTGAAATTTTTATATGGAAAACTTCTTTTGCCCATATCTCCTTAAATATGCGTCCTAGAGCGAAAAGGACTTTAATTCGTGACCACCCCAAAAAATTGAAAAATCCACCCAAAACCTAAAAAAATTTGAAATTTTTATATGAAAAACTTCTTTTGCCCATATCTCCTAAACTAAGCGTCCTAGAGCGAAAAGGACTTTAATTCGTGACCACCCCCAAAAAATTGAAAAATCCACCCAAACCTAAAAAAATTGAAATTTTTATATGAAAACCTTCTTTTGTCCATATCTCCTTAAATATGCGTCCTAGAGCGAAAAGGACTTTAATTCGTGACCACCCCCAAAAAATTGAAAAATCCACCCAAAACCTAAAAAAATTGAAATTTTAAATGAAAAACTTCTTTTGCCCATATTTCCTTAAATATGCGTCCTAGAGCGAAAAGGACTTTAATTCGTGACCACCCCCAAAAATTACTTAAATTCGTGACCACCCCAAAAAATTGAAAAATCCACCCAAAACCTAAAAAAAATTGAAATTTTTATATGAAAAACTTCTTTTGCCCATATCTCCTAAACTAAGCGTCCTAGAGCGAAAAGGACTTTAATTCGTGACCACCCCCAAAAAATTGAAAAATCCTCCCAAAACCTAAAAAAATTGAAATTTTTATATGAAACACTTCTTTTGCCCATATCTCCTTAAATATGCGTCCTAGAGCGAAAAGGACTTTAATTCGTGACCACCCCCAAAAAATTGACAAATCCACCCAAAACCTAAAAAAATTTAAGTTTTTATATGAAATACTTCTTTTGCATATATCTCCTTAAATATGCGTCCTAGAGCGAAAAGGACTTTAATTCGTGACCACCCCCAAAAAATTGAAAAATCCACCCAAAACCTAAAAAAAAATGAAATTTTTATATGAAAAACTTCTTTTGCCCATATCTCCTTAAATATGCGTCCTAGAGCGAAAAGGACTTTAATTCGTGACCACCCCCAAAAAATTGAAAAATCCACCCAAAACCTAAAAAAATTGAAATTTTTATATGAAACACTTCTTTTGCCCATATCTCCTTAAATATGCGTCCTAGAGCGAAAAGGACTTTAATTCGTGACCACCCCCAAAAAATTGAAAAGTCCACCCAAAACCTAAAAAAATTGAAATTTTTATATGAAAAACTTCTTTTGCCCATATCTCCTTAAATATGCGTCCTAGAGCGAAAAGGACTTTAATTCGTGACCACCCCCAAAAAATTGAAAAATCCACCCAAAACCTAAAAAAATTGAAATTTTTATATGAAAAACTTCTTTTGCCCATATCTCCTTAAATATGCGTCCTAGAGCGAAAAGGACTTTAATTCGTGACCACCCCCAAAAAATTGAAAAATCCACCCAAAACCTAAAAAAATTAAAATTTTTATATGAAAAACTTCTTTTGCCCATATCTCCTTAAATATGCGTCCTAGAGCGAAAAGGACTTTAATTCGTGACCACCCCCAAAAAATTGAAAAATCCACCCAAAACCTAAAAAAATTTAAATTTTTATATGAAATCCACCCAAAACCTTAAAAAATTGAAATTTTTATATGAAAAACTTCTTTTGCCCATATCTCCTTAAATATGCGTCCTAGAGCGAAAAGGACTTTAATTCGTGACCACCCTCAAAAAATTGAAAAATCCACCCAAAACCTAAAAAAATTGAATTTTTTATATGAAAAACTTATTTTGCCCATATCTCCTTAAATATGCGTCCTAGAGCGAAAAGGACTTTAATTCGTGACCACCCCCAAAAAATTTAAAAATCCACCCAAAACCTAAAAAAATTGAAATTTTTATATGAAAAACTTCTTTTGCCCATATCTCCTTAAATATGCGTCCTAGAGCGAAAAGGACTTTAATTCGTGACCACCCCCAAAAAATTTAAAAATCCACCCAAAACCTAAAAAAATTTAAATTTTTATATGAAATCCACCCAAAACCTTAAAAAATTGAAATTTTTATATGAAAAACTTCTTTTGCCCATATCTCCTTAAATATGCGTCCTAGAACGAAAAGGACTTTAATTTGTGACCACCCCAAAATATTGAAAAATCCACCCAAAACCTAAAAAAAATTGAAATTTTTATATGAAAAACTTATTTTGCCCATATCTCCTTAAATATGCGTCCTAGAGCGAAAAGGACTTTAATTCGTGACCTCCCCCAAAAAATTGAAAAATCCACCCAAAACCTAAAAAAATTAAAATTTTTATATGAAAAACTTCTTTTGCCCATATCTCCTTAAATATGCGTCCTAGAGCGAAAAGGACTTTAATTCGTGACCACCCCCAAAAAATTTAAAAATCCACCCAAAACCTAAAAAAATTGAAATTTTTATATGAAAAACTTCTTTTGCCCATATCTCCTTAAATATGCGTCTTATAGCGAAAAGGACTTTAATTCGTGACTACCCCCAAAAAATTGAAAAATCCACCCAAAACCTAAAAAAATTGAAATTTTTATATGAAAAACTTCTTTTGCCCATATCTCCTTAAATATGCGTCCTAGAGCGAAAAGGACTTTAATTCGTGACCACCCCCAAAAAATTGAAAAATCCACCCAAAACCTAAAAAAATTGAAATTTTTATATGAAAAACTTCTTTTGCCCATATCTCCTTAAATATGCGTCCTAGAGCGAAAAGGACTTTAATTCGGGACCACCCCCAAAAAATTGAAAAATCCACCCAAAACCTAAAAAAATTGAAATTTTTATATGAAAAACTTCTTTTGCCCATATCTCCTTAAATATGCGTCCTAGAGCGAAAAGGACTTTAATTCGTGACCACCCCCAAAAAATTGAAAAATCCACCCAAAACCTAAAAAAATTGAAATTTTTATATGAAAAACTTCTTTTGCCCATATCTCCTTAAATATGCGTCCTAGAGCGAAAAGGACTTTAATTCGTGACCACCCCCAAAAAATTGAAAAATCCACCCAAAACCTAAAAAAATTTAAATTTTTATATGAAAAACTTCTTTTGCCCATATCTCCTTAAATATGCGTCCTAGAGCGAAAAGGACTTTAATTCGTGACCACCCCCAAAAAATTGAAAAATCCACCCAAAACCTAAAAAAATTTAAATTTTTATATGAATTCCACCCAAAACCTTAAAAAATTGAAATTTTTATATGAAAAACTTCTTTTGCCCATATCTCCTTAAATATGCGTTCTTTTGCCCATATCTCCTTAAATATGCGTCTTATAGCGAAAAGGACTTTAATTCGCGACCACCCCCAAAAAATTGAAAAATCCACCCAAAACCTAAAAAAATTGAAAGTTTTGTATGAAAAACTTCTTTTGCCCATATCTCCTTAAATATGCGTCCTAGAGCGAAAAGGACTTTAATTCGTGACCACCCCCAAAAAATTGAAAAATCCACCCAAAACCTAAAAAAAAATGAAATTTTTATATGAAAAACTTCTTTTGCCCATATCTCCTTAAATATGCGTCCTAGAGCGAAAAGGACTTTAATTCGTGACCACCCCCAAAAAATTGAAAAATCCACCCAAAACCTAAAAAAATTGAAATTTTTATATGAAACACTTCTTTTGCCCATATCTCCTTAAATATGCGTCCTAGAGCGAAAAGGACTTTAATTCGTGACCACCCCCAAAAAATTGAAAAGTCCACCCAAAACCTAAAAAAATTGAAATTTTTATATGAAAAACTTCTTTTGCCCATATCTCCTTAAATATGCGTCCTAGAGCGAAAAGGACTTTAATTCGTGACCACCCCCAAAAAATTGAAAAATCCACCCAAAACCTAAAAAAATTTAAATTTTTATATGAATTCCACCCAAAACCTTAAAAAATTGAAATTTTTATATGAAAAACTTCTTTTGCCCATATCTCCTTAAATATGCGTTCTTTTGCCCATATCTCCTTAAATATGCGTCTTATAGCGAAAAGGACTTTAATTCGCGACCACCCCCAAAAAATTGAAAAATCCACCCAAAACCTAAAAAAATTGAAATTTTTATATGAAACACTTCTTTTGCCCATATCTCCTTAAATATGCGTCCTAGAGCGAAAAGGACTTTAATTCGTGACCACCCCCAAAAAATTGAAAAGTCCACCCAAAACCTAAAAAAATTGAAATTTTTATATGAAAAACTTCTTTTGCCCATATCTCCTTAAATATGCGTCCTAGAGCGAAAAGGACTTTAATTCGTGACCACCCCCAAAAAATTGAAAAATCCACCCAAAACCTAAAAAAATTGAAATTTTTATATGAAAAACTTCTTTTGCCCATATCTCCTTAAATATGCGTCCTAGAGCGAAAAGGACTTTAATTCGTGACCACCCCCAAAAAATTGAAAAATCCACCCAAAACCTAAAAAAATTAAAATTTTTATATGAAAAACTTCTTTTGCCCATATCTCCTTAAATATGCGTCCTAGAGCGAAAAGGACTTTAATTCGTGACCACCCCCAAAAAATTGAAAAATCCACCCAAAACCTAAAAAAATTTAAATTTTTATATGAAATCCACCCAAAACCTTAAAAAATTGAAATTTTTATATGAAAAACTTCTTTTGCCCATATCTCCTTAAATATGCGTGCTAGAGCGAAAAGGACTTTAATTCGTGACCACCCTCAAAAAATTGAAAAATCCACCCAAAACCTAAAAAAATTGAATTTTTTATATGAAAAACTTATTTTGCCCATATCTCCTTAAATATGCGTCCTAGAGCGAAAAGGACTTTAATTCGTGACCACCCCCAAAAAATTTAAAAATCCACCCAAAACCTAAAAAAATTGAAATTTTTATATGAAAAACTTCTTTTGCCCATATCTCCTTAAATATGCGTCCTAGAGCGAAAAGGACTTTAATTCGTGACCACCCCCAAAAAATTTAAAAATCCTCCCAAAACCTAAAAAAAAATTGAAATTTTTATATGAAAAACTTCTTTTGCCCATATCTCCTTAAATATGCGTCCTAGAACGAAAAGGACTTTAATTTGTGACCACCCCAAAATATTGAAAAATCCACCCAAAACCTAAAAAAAATTGAAATTTTTATATGAAAAACTTATTTTGCCCATATCTCCTTAAATATGCGTCCTAGAGCGAAAAGGACTTTAATTCGTGACCACCCCCAAAAAATTGAAAAATCCACCCAAAACCTAAAAAAATTAAAATTTTTATATGAAAAACTTCTTTTGCCCATATCTCCTTAAATATGCGTCCTAGAGCGAAAAGGACTTTAATTCGTGACCACCCCCAAAAAATTGAAAAATCCACCCAAAACCTAAAAAAATTGAAATTTTTATATGAAAAACTTCTTTTGCCCATATCTCCTTAAATATGCGTCTTATAGCGAAAAGGACTTTAATTCGTGACTACCCCCAAAAAATTGAAAAATCCACCCAAAACCTAAAAAAATTGAAATTTTTATATGAAAAACTTCTTTTGCCCATATCTCCTTAAATATGCGTCCTAGAGCGAAAAGGACTTTAATTCGTGACCACCCCCAAAAAATTGAAAAATCCACCCAAAACCTAAAAAAATTGAAATTTTTATATGAAAAACTTCTTTTGCCCATATCTCCTTAAATATGCGTCCTAGAGCGAAAAGGACTTTAATTCGGGACCACCCCCAAAAAATTGAAAAATCCACCCAAAACCTAAAAAAATTGAAATTTTTATATGAAAAACTTCTTTTGCCCATATCTCCTTAAATATGCGTCCTAGAGCGAAAAGGACTTTAATTCGTGACCACCCCCAAAAAATTGAAAAATCCACCCAAAACCTAAAAAAATTGAAATTTTTATATGAAAAACTTCTTTTGCCCATATCTCCTTAAATATGCGTCCTAGAGCGAAAAGGACTTTAATTCGTGACCACCCCCAAAAAATTGAAAAATCCACCCAAAACCTAAAAAAATTTAAATTTTTATATGAAAAACTTCTTTTGCCCATATCTCCTTAAATATGCGTCCTAGAGCGAAAAGGACTTTAATTCGTGACCACCCCCAAAAAATTGAAAAATCCACCCAAAACCTAAAAAAATTGAAAGTTTTGTATGAAAAACTTCTTTTGCCCATATCTCCTTAAATATGCGTCCTAGAGCGAAAAGGACTTTAATTCGTGACCACCCCCAAAAAATTGAAAAATCCACCCAAAACCTAAAAAAAAAATGAAATTTTTATATGAAAAACTTCTTTTGCCCATATCTCCTTAAATATGCGTCCTAGAGCGAAAAGGACTTTAATTCGTGACCACCCCCAAAAAATTGAAAAATCCACCCAAAACCTAAAAAAATTGAAATATTTATATGAAACACTTCTTTTGCCCATATCTCCTTAAATATGCGTCCTAGAGCGAAAAGGACTTTAATTCGTGACCACCCCCAAAAAATTGAAAAGTCCACCCAAAACCTAAAAAAATTGAAATTTTTATATGAAAAACTTCTTTTGCCCATATCTCCTTAAATATGCGTCCTAGAGCGAAAAGGACTTTAATTCGTGACCACCCCCAAAAAATTGAAAAATCCACCCAAAACCTAAAAAAATTGAAATTTTTATATGAAAAACTTCTTTTGCCCATATCTCCTTAAATATGCGTCCTAGAGCGAAAAGGACTTTAATTCGTGACCACCCCCAAAAAATTGAAAAATCCACCCAAAACCTAAAAAAATTAAAATTTTTATATGAAAAACTTCTTTTGCCCATATCTCCTTAAATATGCGTCCTAGAGCGAAAAGGACTTTAATTCGTGACCACCCCCAAAAAATTGAAAAATCCACCCAAAACCTAAAAAAATTTAAATTTTTATATGAAATCCACCCAAAACCTAAAAAAAATTGAAATTTTTATATGAAAAACTTATTTTGCCCATATCTCCTTAAATATGCGTCCTAGAGCGAAAAGGACTTTAATTCGTGACCACCCCCAAAAAATTGAAAAATCCACCCAAAACCTAAAAAAATTGAAATTTTTATATGAAACACTTCTTTTGCCCATATCTCCTTAAATATGCGTCCTAGAGCGAAAAGGACTTTAATTCGTGACCACCCCCAAAAAATTGAAAAGTCCACCCAAAACCTAAAAAAATTGAAATTTTTATATGAAAAACTTCTTTTGCCCATATCTCCTTAAATATGCGTCCTAGAGCGAAAAGGACTTTAATTCGTGACCACCCCCAAAAAATTGAAAAATCCACCCAAAACCTAAAAAAATTTAAATTTTTATATGAATTCCACCCAAAACCTTAAAAAATTGAAATTTTTATATGAAAAACTTCTTTTGCCCATATCTCCTTAAATATGCGTTCTTTTGCCCATATCTCCTTAAATATGCGTCTTATAGCGAAAAGGACTTTAATTCGCGACCACCCCCAAAAAATTGAAAAATCCACCCAAAACCTAAAAAAATTGAAATTTTTATATGAAACACTTCTTTTGCCCATATCTCCTTAAATATGCGTCCTAGAGCGAAAAGGACTTTAATTCGTGACCACCCCCAAAAAATTGAAAAGTCCACCCAAAACCTAAAAAAATTGAAATTTTTATATGAAAAACTTCTTTTGCCCATATCTCCTTAAATATGCGTCCTAGAGCGAAAAGGACTTTAATTCGTGACCACCCCCAAAAAATTGAAAAATCCACCCAAAACCTAAAAAAATTGAAATTTTTATATGAAAAACTTCTTTTGCCCATATCTCCTTAAATATGCGTCCTAGAGCGAAAAGGACTTTAATTCGTGACCACCCCCAAAAAATTGAAAAATCCACCCAAAACCTAAAAAAATTAAAATTTTTATATGAAAAACTTCTTTTGCCCATATCTCCTTAAATATGCGTCCTAGAGCGAAAAGGACTTTAATTCGTGACCACCCCCAAAAAATTGAAAAATCCACCCAAAACCTAAAAAAATTTAAATTTTTATATGAAATCCACCCAAAACCTTAAAAAATTGAAATTTTTATATGAAAAACTTCTTTTGCCCATATCTCCTTAAATATGCGTGCTAGAGCGAAAAGGACTTTAATTCGTGACCACCCTCAAAAAATTGAAAAATCCACCCAAAACCTAAAAAAATTGAATTTTTTATATGAAAAACTTATTTTGCCCATATCTCCTTAAATATGCGTCCTAGAGCGAAAAGGACTTTAATTCGTGACCACCCCCAAAAAATTTAAAAATCCACCCAAAACCTAAAAAAATTGAAATTTTTATATGAAAAACTTCTTTTGCCCATATCTCCTTAAATATGCGTCCTAGAGCGAAAAGGACTTTAATTCGTGACCACCCCCAAAAAATTTAAAAATCCTCCCAAAACCTAAAAAAAAATTGAAATTTTTATATGAAAAACTTCTTTTGCCCATATCTCCTTAAATATGCGTCCTAGAACGAAAAGGACTTTAATTTGTGACCACCCCAAAATATTGAAAAATCCACCCAAAACCTAAAAAAAATTGAAATTTTTATATGAAAAACTTATTTTGCCCATATCTCCTTAAATATGCGTCCTAGAGCGAAAAGGACTTTAATTCGTGACCACCCCCAAAAAATTGAAAAATCCACCCAAAACCTAAAAAAATTAAAATTTTTATATGAAAAACTTCTTTTGCCCATATCTCCTTAAATATGCGTCCTAGAGCGAAAAGGACTTTAATTCGTGACCACCCCCAAAAAATTGAAAAATCCACCCAAAACCTAAAAAAATTGAAATTTTTATATGAAAAACTTCTTTTGCCCATATCTCCTTAAATATGCGTCTTATAGCGAAAAGGACTTTAATTCGTGACTACCCCCAAAAAATTGAAAAATCCACCCAAAACCTAAAAAAATTGAAATTTTTATATGAAAAACTTCTTTTGCCCATATCTCCTTAAATATGCGTCCTAGAGCGAAAAGGACTTTAATTCGTGACCACCCCCAAAAAATTGAAAAATCCACCCAAAACCTAAAAAAATTGAAATTTTTATATGAAAAACTTCTTTTGCCCATATCTCCTTAAATATGCGTCCTAGAGCGAAAAGGACTTTAATTCGGGACCACCCCCAAAAAATTGAAAAATCCACCCAAAACCTAAAAAAATTGAAATTTTTATATGAAAAACTTCTTTTGCCCATATCTCCTTAAATATGCGTCCTAGAGCGAAAAGGACTTTAATTCGTGACCACCCCCAAAAAATTGAAAAATCCACCCAAAACCTAAAAAAATTGAAATTTTTATATGAAAAACTTCTTTTGCCCATATCTCCTTAAATATGCGTCCTAGAGCGAAAAGGACTTTAATTCGTGACCACCCCCAAAAAATTGAAAAATCCACCCAAAACCTAAAAAAATTTAAATTTTTATATGAAAAACTTCTTTTGCCCATATCTCCTTAAATATGCGTCCTAGAGCGAAAAGGACTTGAATTCGTGACCACCCCCAAAAAATTGAAAAATCCACCCAAAACCTAAAAAAATTGAAAGTTTTGTATGAAAAACTTCTTTTGCCCATATCTCCTTAAATATGCGTCCTAGAGCGAAAAGGACTTTAATTCGTGACCACCCCCAAAAAATTGAAAAATCCACCCAAAACCTAAAAAAAAAATGAAATTTTTATATGAAAAACTTCTTTTGCCCATATCTCCTTAAATATGCGTCCTAGAGCGAAAAGGACTTTAATTCGTGACCACCCCCAAAAAATTGAAAAATCCACCCAAAACCTAAAAAAATTGAAATATTTATATGAAACACTTCTTTTGCCCATATCTCCTTAAATATGCGTCCTAGAGCGAAAAGGACTTTAATTCGTGACCACCCCCAAAAAATTGAAAAGTCCACCCAAAACCTAAAAAAATTGAAATTTTTATATGAAAAACTTCTTTTGCCCATATCTCCTTAAATATGCGTCCTAGAGCGAAAAGGACTTTAATTCGTGACCACCCCCAAAAAATTGAAAAATCCACCCAAAACCTAAAAAAATTGAAATTTTTATATGAAAAACTTCTTTTGCCCATATCTCCTTAAATATGCGTCCTAGAGCGAAAAGGACTTTAATTCGTGACCACCCCCAAAAAATTGAAAAATCCACCCAAAACCTAAAAAAATTAAAATTTTTATATGAAAAACTTCTTTTGCCCATATCTCCTTAAATATGCGTCCTAGAGCGAAAAGGACTTTAATTCGTGACCACCCCCAAAAAATTGAAAAATCCACCCAAAACCTAAAAAAATTTAAATTTTTATATGAAATCCACCCAAAACCTAAAAAAAATTGAAATTTTTATATGAAAAACTTATTTTGCCCATATCTCCTTAAATATGCGTCCTAGAGCGAAAAGGACTTTAATTCGTGACCACCCCCAAAAAATTGAAAAATCCACCCAAAACCTAAAAAAATTAAAATTTTTATATGAAAAACTTCTTTTGCCCATATCTCCTTAAATATGCGTCCTAGAGCGAAAAGGACTTTAATCCGTGACCACCCCCAAAAAATTGAAAAATCCACCCAAAACCTAAAAAAATTGAAATTTTTATATGAAAAACTTCTTTTGCCCATATCTCCTTAAATATGCGTCTTATAGCGAAAAGGACTTTAATTCGTGACTACCCCCAAAAAATTGAAAAATCCACCCAAAACCTAAAAAAATTGAAATTTTTATATGAAAAACTTCTTTTGCCCATATCTCCTTAAATATGCGTCCTAGAGCGAAAAGGACTTTAATTCGTGACCACCCCCAAAAAATTGAAAAATCCACCCAAAACCTAAAAAAATTGAAATTTTTATATGAAAAACTTCTTTTGCCCATATCTCCTTAAATATGCGTCCTAGAGCGAAAAGGACTTTAATTCGTGACCACCCCCAAAAAATTGAAAAATCCACCCAAAACCTAAAAAAATTAAAATTTTTATATGAAAAACTTCTTTTGCCCATATCTCCTTAAATATGCGTCCTAGAGCGAAAAGGACTTTAATTCGTGACCACCCCCAAAAAATTGAAAAATCCACCCAAAACCTAAAAAAATTTAAATTTTTATATGAATTCCACCCAAAACCTTAAAAAATTGAAATTTTTATATGAAAAACTTCTTTTGCCCATATCTCCTTAAATATGCGTGCTAGAGCGAAAAGGACTTTAATTCGTGACCACCCTCAAAAAATTTAAAAATCCACCCAAAACCTAAAAAATTGAATTTTTTATATGAAAAACTTATTTTGCCCATATCTCCTTAAATATGCGTCCTAGAGCGAAAAGGACTTTAATTCGTGACCACCCCCAAAAAATTTAAAAATCCACCCAAAACCTAAAAAAATTGAAATTTTTATATGAAAAACTTCTTTTGCCCATATCTCCTTAAATATGCGTCCTAGAGCGAAAAGGACTTTAATTCGTGACCACCCCCAAAAAATTTAAAAATCCTCCCAAAACCTAAAAAAAAAATGAAATTTTTATATGAAAAACTTCTTTTGCCCATATCTCCTTAAATATGCGTCCTAGAACGAAAAGGACTTTAATTTGTGACCACCCCAAAATATTGAAAAATCCACCCAAAACCTAAAAAAAATTGAAATTTTTATATGAAAAACTTCTTTTGCCCATATCTCCTTAAATATGCGTCCTAGAGCGAAAACGACTTTAATTCGTGACCACCCCCAAAAAATTGAAAAATCCACCCAAAACCTAAAAAAATTGAAGTTTTTATATAAAAAACTTCTTTTGCCCATATCTCCTTAAATATGCGTCCTAGAGCGAAAAGGACTTAAATTCGTGACCACCCCAAAAAATTGAAAAATCCACCCAAAACCTAAAAAAATTTAAATTTTTATATGAAAAACTTCTTTTGCCCATATCTCCTTAAATATGCGTCTTATAGCGAAAAGGACTTTAATTCCTGACCACCCCCAAAAAATTGAAAAATCCACCCAAAACCTAAAAAAATTTAAATTTTTATATGAAAAACTTCTTTTGCCCATATCTCCTTAAATATGCGTCCTAGAGTGAAAAGGACTTTAATTCGTGACCACCCCAAAAAATTGAAAAATCCACCCAAAACCTAAAAAAATTGAAATTTTTATATGGAAAACTTCTTTTGCCCATATCTCCTTAAATATGCGTCCTAGAGCGAAAAGGACTTTAATTCGTGACCACCCCCAAAAAATTGAAAAATCCACCCAAAACCTAAAAAAAATTGAAATTTTTATATGAAAAACTTCTTTTGCCCATATCTCCTTAAATATGCGTCCTAGAGCGAAAAGGACTTAAATTCGTGACCACCCCAAAAAATTGAAAAATCCACCCAAAACCTAAAAAAAATTGAAATTTTTATATGAAAAATTTCTTTTGCCCATATCTTCTAAACTAAGCGTCCTAGAGCGAAAAGGACTTTAATTCGTGACCACCCCAAAATATTGAAAAATCCACCCAAAACCTAAAAAAAATTAAATTTTTATATGAAAAATTTCTTTTGCCCATATCTCCTTAAATATGCGTCCTAGAGCGAAAAGGACTTTAATTCGTGACCACCCCCAAAAAATTGAAAAATCCACCCAAAACCTAAAAAAATTTAAATTTTTATATGAAAAACTTCTTTTGCCCATATCTCCTTAAATATGCGTCCTAGAGTGAAAAGGACTTAAATTCGTGACCACCCCAAAAAATTGAAAAATCCACCCAAAACCTAAAAAAATTGAAATTTTTATATAGAAAACTTCTTTTGCCCATATCTCCTTAAATATGCGTCCTAGAGCGAAAAGGACTTTAATTCGTGACCACCCCCAAACAATTGAAAAATCTACCCAAAACCTAAAAAAAATTGAAATTTTTATATGAAAAACTTATTTTGCCCATATCTCCTTAAATATGCGTCCTAGAGCGAAAAGGACTTAAATTCGTGACCACCCCAAAAAATTGAAAAATCCACCCAAAACCTAAAAAAAATTGAAATTTTTATATGAAAAACTTCTTTTGCCCATATCTCCTAAACTAAGCGTCCTAGAGCGAAAAGGACTTTAATTCGTGACCACCCCCAAAAAATTGAAAAATCCACCCAAAACCTAAAAAAATTGAAATTTTTATATGAAAACCTTCTTTTGCCCATATCTCCTTAAATATGCGTCCCCCAAAAAATTGAAAAATCCACCCAAAACCTAAAAAAATTGAAATTTTTATATGAAAACCTTCTTTTGCCCATATCTCCTTAAATATGCGTCCTAGAGCGAAAAGGACTTTAATTCGTGACCACCCCCAAAAAGTTGAAAAATCCACCCAAAACCTAAAAAAATTGAAATTTTTATATGAAAAACTTCTTTTGCCCATATCTCCTTAAATATGCGTCCTAGAGCGAAAAGGACTTTAATTCGTGACCACCCCAAAAAATTGAAAAATCCACCCAAAACCTAAAAAAAATTGAAATTTTTATATGAAAAACTTCTTTTGCCCATATCTCCTAAACTAAGCGTCCTAGAGCGAAAAGGACTTTAATTCGTGACCACCCCCAAAAAATTGAAAAATCCACCCAAAACCTAAAAAAATTGAAATTTTTATATGAAAACCTTCTTTTGCCCATATCTCCTTAAATATGCGTCCTAGAGCGAAAAGGACTTTAATTCGTGACCACCCCCAAAAAATTGAAAAATCCACCCAAAAACTAAAAAAATTGAAATTTTAAATGAAAAACTTCTTTTGCCCATATTTCCTTAAATATGCGTCCTAGAGCGACAAGGACTTTAATTCGTGACCACCCCCAAAAAGGACTTAAATTCGTGACCACCCCAAAAAAGTGAAAAATCCACCCAAAACCTAAAAAAAATTGAAATTTTTATATGAAAAACTTCTTTTGCCCATATCTCCTTAAATATGCGTCCTAGAGCGAAAAGGACCACCCCCAAAAAATTGAAAAGTCCACCCAAAACCTAAAAAAATTGAAATTTTTATATGAAAAACTTCTTTTGCCCATATCTCCTTAAATATGCGTCCTAGAGCGAAAAGGACTTTAATTCGTGACCACCCCCAAAAAATTGAAAAATCCACCCAAAACCTAAAAAAATTGAAATTTTTATATGAGAACCTTCTTTTGCCCATATCTCCTTAAATATGCGTCCTAGAGCGAAAAGGACTTTAATTCGTGACAACCCCAAAAAATTGAAAAATCCACCCAAAACCTAAAAAAATTGAAATTTTTATATGAAAAACTTCTTTTGCCCATATCTCCTTAAATATGCGTCCTAGAGCGAAAAGGACTTTAATTCGTGACCACCCCCAAAAAATTTAAAAATCCACCCAAAACCTAAAAAAATTGAAATTTTTATATGAAAAACTTCTTTTGCCCATATCTCCTTAAATATGCGTCCTAGAGCGAAAAGGACTTTAATTCGGGACCACCCCCAAAAAATTGAAAAATCCACCCAAAACCTAAAAAAATTGAAATTTTTATATGAAAAACTTCTTTTGCCCATATCTCCTTAAATATGCGTCCTAGAGCGAAAAGGACTTTAATTCGTGACCACCCCAAAAAATTGAAAAATCCACCCAAAACCTAAAAAAATTGAAATTTTTATATGAAAAACTTCTTTTGCCCATATCTCCTTAAATATGCGTCCTAGAGCGAAAAGGACTTTAATTCGTGACCACCCCCAAAAAATTGAAAAATCCACCCAAAACCTAAAAAAATTTAAATTTTTATATGAAAAACTTCTTTTGCCCATATCTCCTTAAATATGCGTCCTAGAGCGAAAAGGACTTTAATTCGTGACCACCCCCAAAAAATTGAAAAATCCACCCAAAACCTAAAAAAATTAAAATTTTTATATGAAAAACTTCTTTTGCCCATATCTCCTTAAATATGCGTCCTAGAGCGAAAAGGACTTTAATTCGTGACCACCCCCAAAAAATTGAAAAATCCACCCAAAACCTAAAAAAATTTAAATTTTTATATGAAATCCACCCAAAACCTTAAAAAATTGAAATTTTTATATGAAAAACTTCTTTTGCCCATATCTCCTTAAATATGCGTGCTAGAGCGAAAAGGACTTTAATTCGTGACCACCCTCAAAAAATTGAAAAATCCACCCAAAACCTAAAAAAATTGAATTTTTTATATGAAAAACTTATTTTGCCCATATCTCCTTAAATATGCGTCCTAGAGCGAAAAGGACTTTAATTCGTGACCACCCCCAAAAAATTTAAAAATCCACCCAAAACCTAAAAAAATTGAAATTTTTATATGAAAAACTTCTTTTGCCCATATCTCCTTAAATATGCGTCCTAGAGCGAAAAGGACTTTAATTCGTGACCACCCCCAAAGAATTTAAAAATCCTCCCAAAACCTAAAAAGAATTGAAATTTTTATATAAAAAACTTCTTTTGCCCATATCTCCTTAAATATGCGTCCTAGAACGAAAAGGACTTTAATTTGTGACCACCCCAAAATATTGAAAAATCCACCCAAAACCTAAAAAAAATTGAAATTTTTATATGAAAAACTTCTTTTGCCCATATCTCCTAAACTAAGCGTCCTAGAGCGAAAAGGACTTTAATTCGTGACCACCCCCAAAAAATTGAAAAATCCACCCAAAACCTAAAAAAATTGAAGTTTTTATATAAAAAACTTCTTTTGCCCATATCTCCTTAAATATGCGTCCTAGAGCGAAAAGGACTTAAATTCGTGACCACCCCAAAAAATTGAAAAATCCACCCAAAACCTAAAAAAATTTAAATTTTTATATGAAAAACTTCTTTTGCCCATATCTCCTTAAATATGCGTCTTATAGCGAAAAGGACTTTAATTCGTGACCACCCCCAAAAAATTGAAAAATCCACCCAAAACCTAAAAAAATTGAAATTTTTATATGAAAAACTTCTTTTGCCCATATCTCCTTAAATATGCGTCCTAGAGTGAAAAGGACTTTAATTCGTGACCACCCCAAAATATTGAAAAATCCACCCAAAACCTAAAAAAATTGAAATTTTTATATGGAAAACTTCTTTTGCCCATATCTCCTTAAATATGCGTCCTAGAGCGAAAAGGACTTTAATTCGTGACCACCCCCAAAAAATTGAAAAATCCACCCAAAACCTAAAAAAAATTGAAATTTTTATATGAAAAACTTATTTTGCCCATATCTCCTTAAATATGCGTCCTAGAGCGAAAAGGACTTAAATTCGTGACCACCCCAAAAAATTGAAAAATCCACCCAAAACCTAAAAAAAATTGAAATTTTTATATGAAAAACTTCTTTTGCCCATATCTTCTAAACTAAGCGTCCTAGAGCGAAAAGGACTTAAATTCGTGACCACCCCAAAATATTGAAAAATCCACCCAAAACCTAAAAAAAATTAAATTTTTATATGAAAAATTTCTTTTGCCCATATCTCCTTAAATATGCGTCCTAGAGCGAAAAGGACTTTAATTCGTGACCACCCCCAAAAAATTGAAAAATCCACCCAAATCCTAAATAATTGAAATTTTTATATGGAAAACTTCTTTTGCCCATATCTCCTTAAATATGCGTCCTAGAGCGAAAAGGACTTTAATTCGTGACCACCCTCAAACAATTGAAAAATCCACCCAAAACCTAAAAAAAATTGAAATTTTTATATGAAAAACTTATTTTGCCCATATCTCCTTAAATATGCGTCCTAGAGCGAAAAGGACTTAAATTCGTGACCACCCCAAAAAATTGAAAAATCCACCCAAAACCTAAAAAAAATTGAAATTTTTATATGAAAAACTTCTTTTGCCCATATCTCCTAAACTAAGCGTCCTAGAGCGAAAAGGACTTTAATTCGTGACCATCCCCAAAAAATTTAAAAATCCTCCCAAAACCTAAAAAAATTGAAATTTTTATATGACAAACTTCTTTTGCCCATATCTCCTTAAATATGCGTCCTAGAGCGAAAAGGACTTTAATTCGTGACCACCCCCAAAAAATTGAAAAATCCACCCAAAACCTAAAAAAAGTTAAATTTTTATATGAAATACTTCTTTTGCATATATCTCCTTAAATATGCGTCCTAGAGCGAAAAGGACTTTAATTCGTGACCACCCCCAAAAAATTGAAAAATCCACCCAAAACCTAAAAAAATTGAAATTTTTATATGAAAACCTTCTTTTGCCCATATCTCCTTAAATATGCGTCCTAGAGAGAAAAGGACTTTAATTCGTGACCACCCCCAAAAAATTGAAAAATCCACCCAAAACCTAAAAAAAATTAAATTTTTATATGAAAAATTTCTTTTGCCCATATCTCCTTAAATATGCGTCCTAGAGCGAAAAGAACTTTAATTCGTGACCATCCCCAAAAAATTGAAAAATCCACCCAAAACCTAAAAAAATTGAAATTTTTATATAGAAAACTTCTTTTGCCCATATCTCCTTAAATATGCGTCCTAGAGCGAAAAGGACTTTAATTCGTGACCACCCCCAAACAATTGAAAAATCTACCCAAAACCTAAAAAAAATTGAAATTTTTATATGAAAAACTTATTTTGCCCATATCTCCTTAAATATGCGTCCTAGAGCGAAAAGGACTTAAATTCGTGACCACCCCAAAAAATTGAAAAATCCACCCAAAACCTAAAAAAAATTGAAATTTTTATATGAAAAACTTCTTTTGCCCATATCTCCTAAACTAAGCGTCCTAGAGCGAAAAGGACTTTAATTCGTGACCACCCCCAAAAAATTGAAAAATCCACCCAAAACCTAAAAAAATTGAAATTTTTATATGAAAACCTTCTTTTGCCCATATCTCCTTAAATATGCGTCCTAGAGCGAAAAGGACTTTAATTCGTGACCACCCCCAAAAAATTGAAAAATCCACCCAAAAACTAAAAAAATTGAAATTTTAAATGAAAAACTTCTTTTGCCCATATTTCCTTAAATATGCGTCCTAGAGCGACAAGGACTTTAATTCGTGACCACCCCCAAAAAGGACTTAAATTCGTGACCACCCCAAAAAAGTGAAAAATCCACCCAAAACCTAAAAAAAATTGAAATTTTTATATGAAAAACTTCTTTTGCCCATATCTCCTAAACTAAGCGTCCTAGAGCGAAAAGGACTTTAATTCGTGACCACCCCCAAAAAATTTAAAAATCCTCTCAAAACCTAAAAAAATTGAAATTTTTATATGAAAAACTTCTTTTGCCCATATCTCCTTAAATATGCGTCCTAGAGCGAAAAGGACTTTAATTCGTGACCACCCCCAAAAAATTGAAAAATCCACCCAAAACCTAAAAAAATTTAAATTTTTATATGAAATACTTCTTTTGCATATATCTCCTTAAATATGCGTCCTAGAGCGAAAAGGACTTTAATTCGTGACCACCCTCAAAAAATTGAAAAATCCACCCAAACCCTAAAAAAATTGAAATTTTTATATGAAAAACTTCTTTTGCCCATATCTCCTTAAATATGCGTCCTAGAGCGAAAAGGACTTTAATTCGTGACCACCCCCAAAAAATTGAAAAAACCCAAAACCTAAAAAAATTGAAATTTTTATATGAAAACCTTCTTTTGCCCATATCTCCTTAAATATGCGTCCTAGAGCGAAAAGGACTTTAATTCGTGACCACCCCAAAAAATTGAAAAATCCACCCAAAACCTAAAAAAATTTAAATTTTTATATGAAAAACTTCTTTTGCCCATATCTCCTTAAATATGCGTCCTAGAGCGAAAAGGACTTTAATTCGTGACCACCCCCAAAAAATTGAAAAATCCACCCAAAACCTAAAAAAATTGAAATTTTTATATGAAAACCTTCTTTTGCCCATATCTCCTTAAATATGCGTCCTAGCGAGAAAATGACTTTAATTCGTGACCACCCCCAAAAAATTGAAAAATCCACCCACAACCTAAAAAAAATTAAATTTTTATATGAAAAATTTCGTTTGCCCATATCTCCTTAAATATGCGTCCTAGAGCGAAAAGGACTTTAATTCGTGACCACCCCCAAAAAATTGAAAAATCCACCCAAAACCTAAAAAAATTGAAATTTTTATATGGAAAACTTCTTTTGCCCATATCTCCTTAAATATGCGTCCTAGAGCGAAAAGGACTTTAATTCGTGACCACCCTCAAACAATTGAAAAATCCACCCAAAAATTAAAAAAAATTGAAATTTTTATATGAAAAACTTATTTTGCCCATATCTCCTTAAATATGCGTCCTAGAGCGAAAAGGACTTAAATTCGTGACCACCCCAAAAAATTGAAAAATCCACCCAAAACCTAAAAAAAATTGAAATTTTTATATGAAAAACTTCTTTTGCATATATCTCCTAAACTAAGCGTCCTAGAGCGAAAAGGACTTTAATTCGTGACCACCCCCAAAAAATTGAAAAATCCACCCAAAACCTAAAAAAATTGAAATTTTTATATGAAAACCTTCTTTTGCCCATATCTCCTTAAATATGCGTCCTAGAGCGAAAAGGACTTTAATTCGTGACCACCCCCAAAAAATTGAAAAATCCACCCAAAACCTAAAAAAATTGAAATTTTAAATGAAAAACTTCTTTTGCCCATATCTCCTTAAATATGCGTCCTAGAGCGAAAAGGACTTTAATTCGTGACCACCCCCAAAAAGGACTTAAATTCGTGACCACCCATATCTCCTTAAATATGCGTCCTAGAGCGAAAAGGACTTTAATTCGTGACCACCCCCAAAAAATTTAAAAATCCTCCCAAAACCTAAAAAAATTTAAATTTTTATATGAAAAACTTATTTTGCCCATATCTCCTTAAATATGCGTCCTAGAGCGAAAAGGACTTAAATTCGTGACCACCCCAAAAAATTGAAAAATCCACCCAAAACCTAAAAAAAATTGAAATTTTTATATGAAAAACTTCTTTTGCCCATATCTTCTAAACTAAGCGTCCTAGAGCGAAAAGGACTTTAATTCGTGACCACCCCAAAATATTGAAAAATCCACCCAAAACCTAAAAAAAATCAAATTTTTATATGAAAAATTTCTTTTGCCCATATCTCCTTAAGTATGCGTCCTAGAGCGAAAAGGACTTTAATTCGTGACCACCCCCAAAAAATTGAAAAATCCACCCAAATCCTAAATAATTGAAATTTTTATATGGAAAACTTCTTTTGCCCATATCTCCTTAAATATGCGTCCTAGAGCGAAAAGGACTTTAATTCGTGGCCACCCTCAAACAATTGAAAACTCCACCCAAAACCTAAAAAAAATTGAAATTTTTATATGAAAAACTTATTTTGCCCATATCTCCTTAAATATGCGTCCTAGAGCGAAAAGGACTTTAATTCGTGACCACCCCAAAAAATTGAAAAATCCACCCAAAACCTAAAAAAAATTGAAATTTTTATATGAAAAACTTCTTTTGCCCATATCTCCTAAACTAAGCGTCCTAGAGCGAAAAGGACTTTAATTCGTGACCACCCCCAAGGTTAGGTTAGGTTAGGTTAAAGTGGCAGCCCGATTAAGATTCAGGCTCACTTAGACTATTCAGTCCATTGTGATACCACATTAACTAAAAGTACCTATTACATATGGGCACTTCTAGTTTTAACCGCTGAACCTTCTTGATTATTTTTCTTTGTTGAACCAACCAGATTGTTCCAAAAACATTAGCAGACTGCTTAAGTTAACGTTTTCCAGATCCGCCAGTAATCTGAAGCTATATGCTCCTAAAAGTTGCTTGCGCTTTACACAAAATGCAGGACACTCACACAAGAGGTGTTTAATTGATTCTTTTTCCTCCGCATCATGACAGCTCATACAATAGTCATTATACTTCGCGCCAATAGTTTTTGCAAAATCTCCTATCAGGCAGCGACCCGTTATAGCAGATATCAGGAGTGATATCTGACGTCTCGAGAACATTAGCATATCTAGTGTGCGGTTTAAGTTGAAATGGGGCCATATTTGCTTGGTGTCGTTACAACCCTTGCAATTCTCCCATCGAACATTTGCCATCATAACAGCCTTCTCACGCAGCATGAGCTTGCAGGTAGCTAGGGGCATACCAACAAATTCTAGTTCCCCTGGAATATGTAAGGTAGTCCCTAGCCTTGCCAACTCATCGGCTTCGCAGTTCCCCGGTATGTTCCTATAGCCAGGCACCCATATTAGGTGAATATTGTACTGCTCAGCCATCTCATTGAGAGATTTGCGGCAATCGATGGCCGTTTTCGAGTTGAGGAACACAGAGTCCAAGGATTTTATTGCAGGTTGACTGTCTGAGTATATATTAATGCCCACATTTTTTGGAACATTACTTCTCAGCCAATTCGCCACCTCTCTTATTGCTAATATTTCAGCCTGAAAAACACTACAGTGATTAGGTAATCTTTTCGCTATTTGAAGTTCCAAATCATTAGAATATACTCCAAAACCCACTTGTCCATCCAATTTGGAGCCATCAGTGTAGAAATCTATATATTCTTTATTCCCCGGGGTCTGTGTGCACCACGCCTCACTGTTGGGGATTAGAGTCTCAAACTTTTTGTCGAAAAGTGGACTCGCCAAAGTGTAATCCACTACGTTAGGCACATCTGACATTGTTTTGAGGATAGAACTGTGACCGTAACCTTTTTCCGACCACAGCGATAGTTCGCGCAACCGCACAGCCGTTGTTGCAGCTGACTGTTTGGCCAAAATGTCTAAAGGCAATAGATGCAGCATGACATTAAGGGAATTTGTTCCTGTCTTGCTGAATGCGCCTGAAATACACAAACACGCCATACGCTGAACTTTATCTAAACCAGTCGGTTTCTGAAGTGCCGGCCACCAGACTACAACACCATATAGCATTATAGGTCTAACCACTGCCGTGTATAGCCAATGCACAATTTTTGGTTTTAGTCCCCACTTTTTACCTATTGCCTTTTTGCACGAGTACAAAGCTACAGTTGCCTTCCTCGCCCTTTCTTCAATATTAAGCTTAAAGTTCAGCTTCCTGTCCAAAATAACGCCAAGGTATTTTGCACAATCACCAAAGGGAATTTCAATACCCCCTAAGGAAATAGGCCTAACCGTGGGAGTTTTGCGATCTTTGCAGTACATGACTAATTCTGTCTTTGCGGGATTTACCCCAAGACCATTGTCTTTCGCCCATTTTTCAGTCATCCGGAGGGCCCTCTGAATAATATCTCTGATTGTGGATGGGAATTTTCCCCTGACTGCCAGAGCTACATCATCTGCGTATGCCACCACTTTTATCCTTTCTTTTTCTAGAGTAACCAGAAGGCTATTTATAGCAACATTCCAAAGAAGAGGTGATAGAACTCCTCCTTGGGGAGTGCCTCTGTTCACATACTTTTGTATGTTTGCTTGTCCTAGTGTGGCTGAAATACGTCTCTTCATTAGCAGTTCGTCTAACAGCCTGAGTATACATGGATCAACATTCAGAGTTGTCAGTCCATTTAATATCGAGCTCGGATGGACATTATTGAACGCCCCTTCGATGTCTAGAAACGCCACGATTGTGTATTCTTTGACAGATAGTGAGCTTTCAATAAAGTTGACTAGTTCATGTAGTGCGGTCTCAGTAGACCTGCCCTTCGAGTATGCATGCTGTCGTTTCGAGAACAAACTTGAATCGATGCTAGTTCTAAGATAAATATCTATCATCCTCTCCAGAGTCTTAAGTAGGAATGAGGATAAGCTGATTGGTCGGAAATCCTTCGCCCTCGAGTGAGAGGCTTTTCCCGCTTTAGGTATGAAGACGACTTTTGTTTCCCTCCACTTTCCTGGGATATATGATAAGTTGATACATCCTTTATATATCACCGACAACCAGGGGATAATTTTGTCAGTTACAGCTTGTAACTCCGCCGGAGTAATTCCATCAGGTCCAGGGGATTTGAATGGTCCAAAGCTATTTAGCGCCCATCTTATTCTAGTTTCCGATACAATTTCCTCGACAGGAAACGACCGCTGAGCAACTGTGGCACCGCCAGTACATGGTTCAACCGTCTGATTTCCAGGAAAATGTGTGTCCAATAGTACCTCCAGCGTCTCCTCACTGGACGTTGTCCAATTGCCCTCCGATGTTTTAATGAAACCTGGAGCGGAGTTGGTGGATGCTAGAACCTTCCGTAGTCTGGAAGCCTCGGACGTATTCTCAATACTGCTGCAGTAATCATTCCAAGAGTTATGCTGAGCCTTTCTCAGTTCTCGCTTGTATCCTCTCAGAATCTTCTTGTAAGCGTCCCAGTCCTCAGAAGCTCTGGTGGACTTTGCCTTGTTAAAGAGCTTCCTGCAGGATTTCCTCATATTACTTAATTCCGTAGACCACCATGGTGGTCGATGTTTCCCCCTTGGCTTTCCTCTAGGGCATGCAGCTTTCAGTGAGATGTTGAAGGCCTTAGTAATCCGCTCCACTGCGTATTCGATATCTTGCACATTTCTCATATTTGTCTCTGTTATTTCCGGTATCATCATATTGAACGATTCCCTATACCTATTCCAGTCAGCTTTCCTAACATTTGGCGGAAATATGATCTTGGTGATATGAACATCAAATTTGAAACTGATGTAGCGATGATCTGAGAAGCTGTGTTCACTTAAAACCTGCCACTCAGATATCATTTCATTCAGTTCTTGCGAGGCCAAGGTGATGTCCAAAACCTCTTGCCTGTTTTTAGTGACAAAGGTTGGGACATCTCCCTTGTTGCAAACTACCAGATTAGTACGCAAAATAAACTCTATTAGCGACTCTCCCCTTGCATTAGTATCACTACTTCCCCATATACTATGATGTGCATTCGCATCGCATCCCATAATGAGTTTCGTCTTTGTTTTCCGTGACTCCTCCACTAAGGTCTTAACGGCATATGGAGGCATCTCCCTGTCATGTCCCATGTAGACCGAAGATACCCAATATTTGCATTTGGCTATTTCTAAACTGGCAACGACAGTGTCTGTATTGCACATTGAAGGAAGCAGAAACAAGTTGAGCTCATTTTTAGCAATTATACAGGCTCGATTTACATCATTACCACTATACTGCAATAGTTTGAACCCCGGAGTACTTAATTCACATATTTTGTTTTTATAAACATATGGTTCTTGAATAAGAACTATATCTATGTCCCCTTTCATCAGGAGAACTTTTAAGGCAGCACATGCAGCCTTACAATGATGAAGATTTATCTGGAGGATCCGTAGGACCATCGAGATTTTCAACAACCGTCACATCAACCGCTTCAATCGAGTCATCAAGAATGTCCTCTTCAGAGATATCGGTGACTCTCGCAATAACCATAGGTTCAACTTTGGTGAGTTTTGAGGCAGTAGAAGCCTCCTCACGCATACGGTATCTATCCATGTCTTCAAATGTCTTGGTATCCCCCTCGACTTCGCAAGAGGATCCGCTTACTTCTGATTCAGACAGAGGCTTGTCCATTTCTGAATCCTTTAGCTGATCGTTTTTATACACCTTCATTTGGATATAATGAAAGCCATAACATACACGGCCCTGGGACTTTGCTAGATGTGGCAAAGACTGAGTGTTCAATATAAACACTGCATGCCGTCTTGGCCCATCCACTTCATCCAAACGGCCAACCTTCAAATCAGCTGTTGGAAGATCTGGATTGCATTGTTTCAGTCTATTTAAAATAGATTCAGGGTCGGGAGGGTTTGCAGGTATCCACGCATGTGCTCTTGGCCTAGCCGGTATGTCTTTCTTCTCGACTAACTCTAGAGCAGCTCCTTCCCAAACTTCACCAATTAGTATCAGAGCAGCTTTAAAACATTCTATAGACCTCTGGTCCTCAAATGCGACTAGCTTAAATCGTCCTTGATACCAACCAGCCTCTTGGTGTCGAGGATCTGGGCCGGGAAACTTTTCCAGCACCTGTGAGTAGACGCCAGACAAAGCATTCTCAATTTCCCCCCATTTTTGCTTTGGAACCATACCGTCCAATGCTCCTTTATTAATGATAGCCATCACAAGGCTGTCTTTAGCAACTGAGGCAAACGATCGTTGATCCCTTTTGGAGGATGGCAGCTCATCCGGTGATCGTTCCCTTTTTCCAGCCTCAAGAATTCCTTGAGCCCATTTTAAGGAATCGCTTTGTTTAGCCGACAACGTGCTTGGGTCGACTGATCCTAATTTCTTTAGGATAAACAAAGCATTTCTACGTTCTTTGAATCTCTTTCGTGAGGGATTACCTCCTTTTGATGCCGTTACCTTGGAAAAGGTCCGACTTGTCAAATTGTCGCCACCTGTCGACCCGTCTACAGGTCGACTAATTGGGCCTAACTCTTGGTCATTGCCCAAATCTATAACTCCAGTCGATACTCGTCCACTGGGCCCTGAAGTTAGCAACCCAGTGGATGTCTTTGAATTTCTCTGCATGGTGGCCTAATATCCCACCACACTTGAAATTCGTAGTAGGTACTTATTACGATGATTTTATCCGCTATTAAAAAACACGTCCGTTCCGTTCGACGGTTGGATTAATCTCCACCCCAAAACCACCCCCAAAAAATTAAAAATCCTCCCAAAACCTAAAAAATTGAAATTTTTATATGAAAAACTTAAATAAGCGTCCTAGAGCGAAAAGGACTTTAATTCGTGACCACCCTCAAACAATTGAAAAATCCACCCAAAACCTAAAAAAAATTGAAATTTTTATATGAAAAACTTATTTTGCCCATATCTCCTTAAATATGCGTCCTAGAGCGAAAAGGACTTTAATTCGTGACCACCCCCAAAAAATTGAAAAATCCTCCCAAAACCTAAAAGAAATTGAAATTTTTATATGAAAAACTTCTTTTGCCCATATCTCCTTAAATATGCGTCCTAGAGCGAAAAGGACTTAAATTCGTGACCACCCATATCTCCTTAAATATGCGTCCTAGAGCGAAAAGGACTTTAATTCGTGACCACCCCCAAAAAATTTAAAAATCCACCCAAAACCTAAAAAAATTGAAATTTTTATATGAAAAACTTCTTTTGCCCATATCTCCTTAAATATGCGTCCTAGAGCGAAAAGGACTTTAATTCGTGACCACCCCCAAAAAATTTAAAAATCCTCCCAAAACCTAAAAAAATTGAAATTTTTATATGAAAAACTTCTTTTGCCCATATCTCCTTAAATATGCGTCCTAGAACGAAAAGGACTTTAATTTGCGACCACCCCAAAATATTGAAAAATCCACCCAAAACCTAACAAAAAATTAAATTTTTATATGAAAAACTTCTTTTGCCCATATCTCCTTAAATATGCGTCCTAGAGCGAAAAGGACTTTAATTCGTGACCACCCCCAAAAAATTGAAAAATCCACCCAAAACCTAAAAAAATTGAAGTTTTTATATAAAAAACTTCTTTTGCCCATATCTCCTTAAATATGCGTCCTAGAGCGAAAAGGACTTAAATTCGTGACCACCCCAAAAAATTGAAAAATCCACCCAAAACCTAAAAAAATTTAAATTTTTATATGAAAAACTTCTTTTGCCCATATCTCCTTAAATATGCGTCCTATAGCGAAAAGGGCTTTAATTCGTGACCACCCCCAAACCTTCGTGACCACCCAAAACCTAAAAAAATTGAAATTTTTATATGAAAAACTTCTTTTGCCCATATCTCCTTAAATATGCGTCCTAGAGTGAAAAGGACTTTAATTCGTGACCACCCCAAAAAATTGAAAAATCCACCCAAAACCTAAAAAAATTGAAATTTTTTAAAATGGAAAACTTCTTTTGCCCATATCTCCTTAAATATGCGTCCTAGAGCGAAAAGGACTTTAATTCGTGACCACCCCCAAAAAATTGAAAAATCCACCCAAAACCCAAAAAAAATTTAAATTTTTATATGAAAAACTTATTTTGCCCATATCTCCTTAAATATGCGTCCTAGAGCGAAAAGGACTTAAATTCGTGACCACCCCAAAAAATTGAAAAATCCACCCAAAACCTAAAAAAAATTGAAATTTTTATATGAAAAACTTCTTTTGCCCATATCTTCTAAACTAAGCGTCCTAGAGCGAAACGGACTTTAATTCGTGACCACCCCAAAATATTGAAAAATCCACCCAAAACCTAAAAAAAATTAAATTTTTATATGAAAAATTTCTTTTGCCCATATCTCCTTAAATATGCGTCCTAGAGCGAAAAGGACTTTAATTCGTGACCACCCCCAAAAAATTGAAAAATCCACCCAAATCCTAAATAATTGAAATTTTTATATGAAAAATTTATTTTGCCCATATCTCCTTAAATATGCGTCCTAGAGCGAAAAGGACTTAAATTCGTGACCACCCCAAAAAATTGAAAAATCCACCCAAAACCTAAAAAAAATTGAAATTTTTATATGAAAAATTTCTTTTGCCCATATCTCCTTAAATATGCGTCCTAGAGCGAAAAGGACTTTAGCTCGTGACCACCCCCAAAAAATTTAAAAATCCTCCCAAAACCTAAAAAAATTGAAATTTTTATATGAAAAACTTCTTTTGCCCATATCTCCTTAAATATGCGTCCTAGAGCGAAACGGACTTTAATTCGTGACCACCCCCAAAAAATTGAAAAATCCACCCAAAACCTAAAAAAAGTTAAATTTTTATATGAAATACTTCTTTTGCCCATATCTCCTTAAATATGCGTCCTAGAGCGAAAAGGACTTTAATTCGTGACCACCCCCAAAAAATTGAAAAATCCACCCAAACCCTAAAAAAATTGAAATTTTTATATGAAAAACTACTTTTGCCCATATCTCCTTAAATATGCGTCCTAGAGCGAAAAGGACTTTAATTCGTGACCACCCCCCAAAAATTGAAAAATCCACCCAAAACCTAAAAAAATTGAAATTTTTATATGAAAAACTTCATTTGCCCATATCTCCTTAAATATGCGTCCTAGAGCGAAAAGAACTTTAATTCGTGACCACCCCCAAAAAATTGAAAAATCCACCCAAAACCTAAAAAAAATTTAAATTTTTATATGAAAACCTTCTTTTGCCCATATCTCCTTAAATATGCGTCCTAGAGCGAAAAGGACTTTAATTCGTGACCACCCCAAAAAATTGAAAAATCCACCCAAAACCTAAAAAAAATTGAAATTTTTATATGAAAAACTTCTTTTGCCCATATCTCCTAAACTAAGCGTCCTAGAGCGAAAAGGACTTTAATTCGTGACCACCCCCAAAAAATTGAAAAATCCACCCAAAACCTAAAAAAATTTAAATTTTTATATGAAAACCTTCTTTTGCCCATATCTCCTTAAATATGCGTCCTAGAGCGAAAAGGACTTTAATTCGTGACCACCCCCAAAAAATTGAAAAATCCACCCAAAACCTAAAAAAATTGAAATTTTAAATGAAAAACTTCTTTTGCCCATATTTCCTTAAATATGCGTCCTAGAGCGAAAAGGACTTTAATTCGTGACCACCCCCAAAAAGGACTTAAATTCGTGACCACCCCAAAAAATTGAAAAATCCACCCAAAACCTAAAAAAATTGAAATTTTTATATGAAAAACTTCTTTTGCCCATATCTCCTAAACTAAGCGTCCTAGAGCGAAAAGGACTTTAATTCGTGACCACCCCCAAAAAATTTAAAAATCCTCCCAAAACCTAAAAAAATTGAAATTTTTATATGAAAAACTTCTTTTGCCCATATCTCCTTAAATATGCGTCCTAGAGCGAAAAGGACTTTAATTCGTGACCACCCCCAAAAAATTTAAAAATCCACCCAAAACCCAAAAAAAAATTACATTTTTATATGAAATACTTCTTTCGCATATATCTCCTTAAATATGCGTCCTAGAGCGAAAAGGACTTTAATTCGTGACCACCCTCAAAAAATTGAAAAATCCACCCAAACCCTAAAAAAATTTAAATTTTTATATGAAAAACTACTTTTGCCCATATCTCCTTAAATATGCGTCCTAGAGCGAAAAGGACGTTAATTCGTGACCACCCCCAAAAAAAAAATCCACCCAAAACCTAAAAAAATTGAAATTTTTATATGAAAAACTTCTTTTGCCCATATCTCCTTAAATATGCGTCCTAGAGCGAAAAGGACTTTAATTCGTGACCACCCCCAAAAAATGGAAAAATCCACCCAAAACCTAAAAAAATTTAAATTTTTATATGAAAAACTTCTTTTGCCCATATCTCCTTAAATATGCGTCCTAGAGCGAAAAGGACTTTAATTCGTGACCACCCCCAAAAAATTGAAAAATCCACCCAAAACCTAAAAAAATTGAAATTTTTATATGAAATCCACCGAAAACCTTAAAAAATTGAAATTTTTATATGAAAAACTTCTTTTGCCCATATCTCCTGAAATATGCGTCCTAGAGCGAAAAGGACTTTAATTCGTGACCACCCCCAAAAAATTTAAAAATCCACCCAAAACCTAAAAAAATTGAAATTTTTATATGAAAAACTTCTTTTGCCCATATCTCCTTAAATATGCGTCCTAGAGCGAAAAGGACTTTAATTCGTGACCACCCCCAAACCTTCGTGACCACCCAAAACCTAAAAAAATCGAAATGTTTATATGAAAAACTTCTTTTGCCCATATCTCCTTAAATATGCGTCCTAGAGCGAAAAGGACTTTAATTCGTGACCACCCCAAAAAAATTGAAAAATCCACCCAAAACCTAAAAAAATTGAAATTTTTATATGAAAACCTTCTTTTGCCCATATCTGCTTAAATATGCGTCCTAGAGAGAAAAGGACTTTAATTCGTGACCACCCCCAAAAAATTGAAAAATCCACCCAAAACCTAAAAAAAAATAAATTTTTATATGAAAAATTTCTTTTGCCCATATCTCCTTAAATATGCGTCCTAGAGCGAAAAGGACTTTAATTCGTGACCACCCCCAAAAAATTGAAAAATCCACCCAAAACCTAAAAAAATTGAAAATTTTATATGGAAAACTTCTTTTGCCCATATCTCCTTAAATATGCGTCCTAGAGCGAAAAGGACTTTAATTCGTGACCACCCTCAAACAATTGAAAAATCCACCCAAAACCTAAAAAAAAATTAAATTTTTATATGAAAAACTTCTTTTGCCCATATCTCCTAAACTAAGCGTCCTAGAGCGAAAAGGACTTTAATTCGTGACCACCCCCAAAAAATTGAAAAATCCACCCAAAACCTAAAAAAAAATAAATTTTTATATGAAAAATTTCTTTTGCCCATATCTCCTTAAATATGCGTCCTAGAGCGAAAAGGACTTTAATTCGTGACCACCCCCAAAAATTGAAAAATCCACCCAAAACCTAAAAAAATTGAAATTTTTATATGAAAACCTTCTTTTGCCCATATCTCCTTAAATATGCGTCCTAGAGCGAAAAGGACTTTAATTCGTGACCACCCCCAAAAAATTGAAAAATCCACCCAAAACCTAAAAAAATTGAAATTTTAAATGAAAAACTTCTTTTGCCCATATCTCCTTAAATATGCGTCCTAGAGCGAAAAGGACTTTAATTCGTGACCACCCCCAAAAAGGACTTAAATTCGTGACCACCCCAAAAAAGTGAAAAATCCACCCAAAACCTAAAAAAAATTGAAATTTTTATATGAAAAACTTCTTTTGCCCATATCTCCTAAACTAAGCGTCCTAGAGCGAAAAGGACTTAAATTCGTGACCACCCCCAAAAAATTGAAAAATCCACCCAAAACCTAAAAAAAATTGAAATTTTTATATGAACAACTTCTTTTGCCCATATCTCCTAAACTAAGCGTCCTAGAGCGAAAAGGACTTTAATTCGTGACCACACCCAAAAAATTGAAAAATCTACCCAAAACCTAAAAAAATTGAAATTTTTATATGAAAACCTTCTTTTGCCCATATCTCCTTAAATATGCGTCCTAGAGCGAAAAGGACTTTAATTCGTGACTACCCCAAAAAATTGAAAAATCCACCCAAAACCTAAAAAAATTGAAATTTTTATATGGAAAACTTCTTTTGCCCATATCTCCTTAAATATGCGTCCTAGAGCGAAAAGGACTTTAATTCGTGACCACCCCCAAAAAATTGAAAAATCCACCCTAAAAAACCTAAAAAAAATTGAAATTTTTATATGAAAAACTTCTTTTGCCCATATCTCCTTAAATATGCGTCCTAGAGCGAAAAGGACTTTAATTCGTGACCACCCCCAAAAAATTGAAAAATCCACCCCAAAAAACCTAAAAAAATTGAAATTTTTATATGAAAACCTTCTTTTGCCCATATCTCCTTAAATATGCGTCCTAGAGCGAAAAGGACTTTAATTCGTGACCACCCCAAAATATTGAAAAATCCACCCAAAACCTAAAAAAAATTGAAATTTTTATATGAAAAACTTCTTTTGCCCATATCTCCTTAAATATGCGTCCTAGAGCGAAAAGGACTTAAATTCGTGACCACCCCATAAAATTGAAAAATCCACCCAAAACCTAAAAAAATTGAAATTTTTATATGAAAAACTTCTTTTGCCCATATCTCCTTAAATATGCGTCCTAGAGCGAAAAGGACTTAAATTCGTGACCACCCCAAAAAATTGAGAAATCCACCCAAAACCTAAAAAAAATTGAAATTTTTATATGAAAAACTTCTTTTGCCCATATCTCCTAAACTGAGCGTCCTAGAGCGAAAAGCACTTTAATTCGTGACCGCCCCCAAAAAATTGAAAAATCCACCCAAAACCTAAAAAAATTGAAATTTTAAATGAAAAACTTCTTTTGGCCATATCTCCTTAAATATGCGTCCTAGAGCGAAAAGGACTTTAATTCGTGACCACCCCCAAAAAATTGAAAAATCAACCCAAAAAAACCTAAAAAAAATTGAAATTTTTATATGAAAAACTTCTTTTGCCCATATCTCCTTAAATATGCGTCCTAGAGCGAAAAGGACTTTAATTCGTGACCACCCCCAAAAAATTGAAAAATCCACCCCAAAAAACCTAAAAAAATTGAAATTTTTATATGAAAACCTTCTTTTGCCCATATCTCCTTAAATATGCGTCCTAGAGCGAAAAGGACTTTAATTCGTGACCACCCCAAAATATTGAAAAATCCACCCAAAACCTAAAAAAAATTGAAATTTTTATATGAAAAACTTCTTTTGCCCATATCTCCTTAAATATGCGTCCTAGAGCGAAAAGGACTTAAATTCGTGACCACCCCAAAAAATTGAAAAATCCACCCAAAACCTAAAAAAATTGAAATTTTTATATGAAAAACTTCTTTTGCCCATATCTCCTTAAATATGCGTCCTAGAGCGAAAAGGACTTAAATTCGTGACCACCCCAAAAAATTGAGAAATCCACCCAAAACCTAAAAAAAATTGAAATTTTTATATGAAAAACTTCTTTTGCCCATATCTCCTAAACTGAGCGTCCTAGAGCGAAAAGGACTTTAATTCGTGACCACCCCCAAAAAATTGAAAAATCCACCCAAAACCTAAAAAAATTGAAATTTTTGTATGAAAACCTTCTTTTGCCCATATCTCCTTAAATATGCGTCCTAGAGCGAAAAGCACTTTAATTCGTGACCACCCCCAAAAAATTGAAAAATCCACCCAAAACCTAAAAAAATTGAAATTTTAAATGAAAAACTTCTTTTGCCCATATCTCCTAAACTAAGCGTCCTAGAGCGAAAAGGACTTTAATTCGTGAACACCCCCAAAAAATTGAAAAATCCACCCAAAACCTAAAAAAATTGAAATTTTTATATGAAAACCTTCTTTTGCCCATATCTCCTTAAATATGCATCCTAGAGCGAAAAGGACTTTAATTCGTGACCACCCCCAAAAAATTGAAAAATCCACCCAAAACCTAAAAAAATTGAAATTTTTATACGAAAAACTTCTTTTGCCCATATCTCCTTAAATATGCGTCCTAGAGCGAAAAGGACTTTAATTCGTGACCACCCCCAAAAAATTGAAAAATCCACCCAAAACCTAAAAAAAATTGAAATTTTTATATGAAAACCTTCTTTTGCCCATATCTCCTTAAATATGCATCCTAGAGCGAAAAGGACTTTAATTCGTGACCACCCCCAAAAAATTGAAAAATCCACCCAAAACCTAAAAAAATTGAAATTTTTATACGAAAAACTTCTTTTGCCCATATCTCCTTAAATATGCGTCCTAGAGCGAAAAGGACTTTAATTCGTGACCATCCCCAAAAAGGACTTAAATTCGTGACCACCCCAAAAAAGTGAAAAATCCACCCAAAACCTAAAAAAAATTGAAATTTTTATATGAAAAACTTCTTTTGCCCATATCTCCTAAACTAAGCGTCCTAGAGCGAAAAGGACTTAAATTCGTGACCACCCCCAAAAAATTGAAAAATCCACCCAAAACCTAAAAAAAATTGAAATTTTTATATGAACAACTTCTTTTGCCCATATCTCCTAAACTAAGCGTCCTAGAGCGAAAAGGACTTTAATTCGTGACCACCCCCAAAAAATTGAAAAATCTACCCAAAACCTAAAAAAATTGAAATTTTTATATGAAAACCTTCTTTTGCCCATATCTCCTTAAATATGCGTCCTAGAGCGAAAAGGACTTTAATTCGTGACTACCCCAAAAAATTGAAAAATCCACCCAAAACCTAAAAAAATTGAAATTTTTATATGGAAAACTTCTTTTGCCCATATCTCCTTAAATATGCGTCCTAGAGCGAAAAGGACTTTAATTCGTGACCACCCCCAAAAAATTGAAAAATCCACCCCAAAAAACCTAAAAAAATTGAAATTTTTATATGAAAACCTTCTTTTGCCCATATCTCCTTAAATATGCGTCCTAGAGCGAAAAGGACTTTAATTCGTGACCACCCCAAAATATTGAAAAATCCACCCAAAACCTAAAAAAAATTGAAATTTTTATATGAAAAACTTCTTTTGCCCATATCTCCTTAAATATGCGTCCTAGAGCGAAAAGGACTTAAATTCGTGACCACCCCAAAAAATTGAAAAATCCACCCAAAACCTAAAAAAATTGAAATTTTTATATGAAAAACTTCTTTTGCCCATATCTCCTTAAATATGCGTCCTAGAGCGAAAAGGACTTAAATTCGTGACCACCCCAAAAAATTGAGAAATCCACCCAAAACCTAAAAAAAATTGAAATTTTTATATGAAAAACTTCTTTTGCCCATATCTCCTTAAATATGCGTCCTAGAGCGAAAAGGACTTTAATTCGTGACCACCCCCAAAAATTTAAAAATCCACCCAAAACCTAAAAAAATTGAAATTTTTGTATGAAAACCTTCTTTTGCCCATATCTCCTTAAATATGCGTCCTAGAGCGAAAAGCACTTTAATTCGTGACCACCCCCAAAAAATTGAAAAATCCACCCAAAACCTAAAAAAATTTAAATTTTAAATGAAAAACTTCTTTTGGCCATATCTCCTTAAATATGCGTCCTAGAGCGAAAAGGACTTTAATTCGTGACCACCCCCAGAAAATTGAAAAATCCACCCAAAACCTAAAAAAATTTAAATTTTTATATGAAAAACTTCTTTTGCACATATCTCCTAAACTAAGCGTCCTAGAGCGAAAAGGACTTTAATTCGTGAACACCCCCAAAAAATTGAAAAATCCACCCAAAACCTAAAAAAATTGAAATTTTTATATGAAAACCTTCTTTTGCCCATATCTCCTTAAATATGCATCCTAGAGCGAAAAGGACTTTAATTCGTGACCACCCCCAAAAAATTGAAAAATCCACCGAAAACCTAAAAAAATTGAAATTTTTATACGAAAAACTTCTTTTGCCCATATCTCCTTAAATATGCGTCCTAGAGCGAAAAGGACTTTAATTCGTGACCACCTCCAAAAAATTGAAAAATCCACCCAAAACCTAAAAAAATTGAAATTTTTATATGAAAACCTTCTTTTGCCCATATCTCCTTAAATATGCGTCCTAGAGCGAAAAGGACTTTAATTCGTGACCACCCCCAAAAAGTTGAAAAATCCACCCAAAACCTAAAAAAATTGAAATTTTTATATGAAAAACTTCTTTTGCCCATATCTCCTTAAATATGCGTCCTAGAGCGAAAAGGACTTTAATTCGTGACCACCCCAAAAAATTGAAAAATCCACCCAAAACCTAAAAAAAATTGAAATTTTTATATGAAAAACTTCGTTTGCCCATATCTCATTAAATATGCGTCCTAGAGCGAAAAGGACTTTAATTCGTGACCACCCCCCAAAAATTGAAAAATCCACCCAAAACCTAAAAAAATTGAAATTTTTATATGAAAAACTTCTTTTGCCCATATCTCCTAAACTAAGCGTCCTAGAGCGAAAAGGACTATAATTCGTGACCACCCCAAAAAATTGAAAAATCCACCCAAAACCTAAAAAAATTGAAGTTTTTATATGAAAAACTTTTTTTGCCCATATCTCCTTAAATATGCGTCCTAGAGCGAAAAAGACTTTAATTCGTGACCACCCCAAAAAATTGAAAAATCCACCCAAAACCTAAAAAAATTGAAATTTTTATATGAAAAATTTCTTTTGCCCATATCTCCTTAAATATGCGTCCTAGAGCGAAAAGGACTTTAATTCGTGACCACCCAAAACCTTAAAAAATTGAAATTTTTATATGAAAAACTTCTTTTGCCCATATCTCCTTAAATATGCGTGCTAGAGCGAAAAGGACTTTAATTCGTGACCACCCTCAAAAAATTGAAAAATCCACCCAAAACCTAAAAAAATTGAAATTTTTATACGAAAAACTTCTTTTGCCCATATCTCCTTAAATATGCGTCCTAGAGCGAAAAGGACTTTAATTCGTGACCACCCCCAAAAAATTGAAAAATCCACCCAAAACCTAAAAAATTTGAAATTTTTATATGAAAAACTTCTTTTGCCCATATCTCCTTAAATATGCGTCCTAGAGCGAAAAGGACTTTAATTCGTGACCACCCCCAAAAAATTTAAAAATCCACCCAAAACCTAAAAAAATTGAAATTTTTATATGAAAAACTTCTTTTGCCCATATCTCCTTAAATATGCGTGCTAGAGCGAAAAGGACTTTAATTCGTGACCACCCCCAAAAAATTGAAAAATCCACCCAAAACCTAAAAAAATTTAAATGTTTATATGAAAAACTTCTTTTGCCCATATCTCCTAAACTAAGCGTCCTAGAGCGAAAAGGACTTTAATTCGTGACCACCCCCAAAAAATTGAAAAATCCACCCACAACCTAAAAAAATTGAAATTTTTATATGAAAACCTTCTTTTGCCCATATCTCCTTAAATATGCATCCTAGAGCGAAAAGGACGTTAATTCGTGACCACCCCCAAAAAATTGAAAAATCCACCCAAAACCTAAAAAAATTGAAATTTTTATATGAAAAACTTCTTTTGCCCATATCTCCTTAAATATGCGTCCTAGAGCGAAAAGGACTTTAATTCGTGACCACCCCCAAAAAATTGAAAAATCCACCCAAAACCTAAAAAAATTGAAATTTTTATATGAAAAACTTCTTTTGCCCATATCTCCTTAAATATGCGTCCTAGAGCGAAAAGGACTTTAATTCGTGACCACCCCCAAAAAATTGAAAAATCCACCCAAAATCTAAAAAAATTGAAATTTTTATATGAGAACCTTCTTTTGCCCATATCTCCTTAAATATGCGTCCTAGAACGAAAAGGACTTTAATTCGTGACCACCCTCAAAAAATTGAAAAATCCACCCAAACCCTAAAAAAATTGAAATTTTTATATGAAAAACTTCTTTTGCCCATATCTCCTTAAAGATGCGTCCTAGAGCGAAAAGGACTTTAATTCGTGACCACCCCAAAAAATTGAAAAATCCACCCAAAACCTAAAAAAATTGAAATTTTTATATGAGAACCTTCTTTTGCCCATATCTCCTTAAATATGCGTCCTAGAGCGAAAAGGACTTTAATTCGTGACCACCCCAAAAAATTGAAAAATCCACCCAAAACCTAAAAAAATTTAAATTTTTATATGAAAAACTTCTTTTGCCCATATCTCCTTAAATATGCGTCCTAGAGCGAAAAGGACTTTAATTCGTGACCACCCCCAAAAAATTGAAAAATCCACCCAAAACCTAAAAAAATTGAAATTTTTATACGAAAAACTTCTTTTGCCCATATCTCCTTAAATATGCGTCCTAGAGCGAAAAGGACTTTAATTCGTGACCACCCCCAAAAAATTGAAAAATCCACCCAAAACCTAAAAAAATTGACATTTTTATATGAAAACCTTCTTTTGCCCATATCTCCTTAAATATGCGTCCTAGAGCGAAAAGGACTTTAATTCGTGACCACCCCCAAAAAGTTGAAAAATCCACCGAAAATCTAAAAAAATTGAAATTTTTATATGAAAAACTTATTTTGCCCATATCTCCTTAAATATGCGTCCTAGAGCGAAAAGGACTTTAATTCGTGACCACCCCCAAAAAATTGAAAAATCCACCCAAAACCTAAAAAATTTGAAATTTTTATATGAAAAACTTTTTTGCCCATATCTCCTTAAATATGCGTCCTAGAGCGAAAAGGACTTTAATTCGCGACCACCCTCAAAAAATTGAAAAATCCACCCAAAACCTAAAAAAATTTAAATTTTTATATGAAAAACTTATTTTGCCCATATCTCCTTAAATATGCGTCCTAGAGCAAAAAGGACTTTAATTCGTGACCACCCCCAAAAAATTGAAAAATCCACCCAAAACCTAAAAAAATTGAAATTTTTATATGAAATCCACCCAAAACCTTAAAAAATTGAAATTTTTATATGAAAAACTTCTTTTGCCCATATCTCCTTAAATATGCGTGCTAGAGCGAAAAGGACTTTAATTCGTGACCACCCTCAAAAAATTGAAAAATCCACCCAAAACCTAAAAAAATTGAAATTTTTATATGAAAAACTTCTTTTGCCCATATCTCCTTAAATATGCGTCCTAGAGCGAAAAGGACTTTAATTCGTGACCACCCCCAAAAAATTGAAAAATCCACCTAAAACCTAAAAAAATTTAAATTTTTATATGAAAAACTTCTTTTGCCCATATCTCCTTAAATATGCGTCCTAGAGCGAAAAGTACTTTAATTCGTGACCACCCCCAAAAAATTGAAAAATCCACCCAAAATCTAAAAAAATTGAAATTTTTATACGAAAAACTTCTTTTGCCCATATCTCCTTAAATATGCGTCCTAGAGCGAAAAGGACTTTAATTCGTGACCACCCCCAAAAAATTGAAAAATCCACCCAAAACCTAAAAAAATTGACATATTTATATGAAAACCTTCTTTTGCCCATATCTCCTTAAATATGCGTCCTAGAGCGAAAAGGACTTTAATTCGTGACCACCCCCAAAAAGTTGAAAAATCCACCGAAAACCTAAAAAAATTGAAATTTTTATATGAACAACTTATTTTGCCCATATCTCCTTAAATATGCGTCCTAGAGCGAAAAGGACTTTAATTCGTGACCACCCCCAAAAAATTGAAAAATCCACCCAAAACCTAAAAAATTTGAAATTTTTATATGAAAAACTTTTTTGCCCATATCTCCTTAAATATGCGTCCTAGAGCGAAAAGGACTTTAATTCGCGACCACCCTCAAAAAATTGAAAAATCCACCCAAAACCTAAAAAAATTGAAATTTTTATATGAAAAACTTATTTTGCCCATATCTCCTTAAATATGCGTCCTAGAGCAAAAAGGACTTTAATTCGTGACCACCCCCAAAAAATTGAAAAATCCACCCAAAACCTAAAAAAATTGAAATTTTTATATGAAATCCACCCAAAACCTTAAAAAATTGAAATTTTTATATGAAAAATTTCTTTTGCCCATATCTCCTTAAATATGCGTGCTAGAGCGAAAAGGACTTTAATTCGTGACCACCCTCAAAAAATTGAAAAATCCACCCAAAACCTAAAAAAATTGAAATTTTTATATGAAAAACTTCTTTTGCCCATATCTCCTTAAATATGCGTCCCAGAGCGAAAAGGACTTTAATTCGTGACCACCCCCAAAAAATTGAAAAATCCACCCAAAACCTAAAAAATTTGAAATTTTTATATGAAAAACTTCTTTTGCCCATATCTCTTTAAATATGCGTCCTAGAGCGAAAAGGACTTTAATTCGTGACCACCCCCAAAAAATTGAAAAATCCACCCAAAACCTAAAAAATTTGAAATTTTTATATGAAAAACTTCTTTTGCCCATGTCTCCTTAAATATGCGTCCTAGAGCGAAAAGGACTTTAATTCGTGACCACCCCCAAAAAATTGAAAAATCCACCCAAAACCTAAAAAAATTTAAATTTTTATATGAAAAACTTCTTTTGCCCATATCTCCTAAACTAAGCGTCCTAGAGCGAAAAGGACTTTAATTCGTGACCACCCCCAAAAATTGAAAAATCCACCCACAACCTAAAAAAATTGAAATTTTTATATGAAAACCTTCTTTTGCCCATATCTCCTTAAATATGCATCCTAGAGCGAAAAGGACGTTAATTCGTGACCACCCCCAAAAAATTGAAAAATCCACCCAAAACCTAAAAAAATTGAAATTTTCATATGAAAAACTTCTTTTGCCCATATCTCCTTAAATATGCGTCCTAGAGCGAAAAGGACTTTAATTCGTGACCACCCCCAAAAAATTGAAAAATCCACCCAAAACCTAAAAAAATTGAAATTTTTATATGAAAAACTTCTTTTGCCCATATCTCCTTAAATATGCGTCCTAGAGCGAAAAGGACTTTAATTCGTGACCACCCCCAAAAAATTGAAAGATCCACCCAAAATCTAAAAAAATTGAAATTTTTATATGAGAACCTTCTTTTGCCCATATCTCCTTAAATATGCGTCCTAGAACGAAAAGGACTTTAATTCGTGACCACCCTCAAAAAATTGAAAAATCCACCCAAACCCTAAAAAAATTGAAATTTTTATATGAAAAACTTCTTTTGCCCATATCTCCTTAAATATGCGTCCTAGAGCGAAAAGGACTTTAATTCGTGACCACCCCAAAAAATTGAAAAATCCACCCAAAACCTAAAAAAATTGAAATTTTTATATGAGAACCTTCTTTTGCCCATATCTCCTTAAATATGCGTCCTAGAGCGAAAAGGACTTTAATTCGTGACCACCCCAAAAAATTGAAAAATCCACCCAAAACCTAAAAAAATTTAAATTTTTATATGAAAAACTTCTTTTGCCCATATCTCCTTAAATATGCGTCCTAGAGCGAAAAGGACTTTAATTCGTGACCACCCCCAAAAAATTTAAAAATCCACCCAAAACCTAAAAAAATTGAAATTTTTATACGAAAAACTTCTTTTGCCCATATCTCCTTAAATATGCGTCCTAGAGCGAAAAGGACTTTAATTCGTGACCACCCCCAAAAAATTGAAAAATCCACCCAAAACCTAAAAAAATTGACATTTTTATATGAAAACCTTCTTTTGCCCATATCTCCTTAAATATGCGTCCTAGAGCGAAAAGGACTTTAATTCGTGACCACCCCCAAAAAGTTGAAAAATCCACCGAAAACCTAAAAAAATTGAAATTTTTATATGAAAAACTTATTTTGCCCATATCTCCTTAAATATGCGTCCTAGAGCGAAAAGGACTATAATTCGTGACCACCCCCAAAAAATTGAAAAATCCACCCAAAACCTAAAAAAATTGACATTTTTATATGAAAACCTTCTTTTGCCCATATCTCCTTAAATATGCGTCCTAGAGCGAAAAGGACTTTAATTCGCGACCACCCTCAAAAAATTGAAAAATCCACCCAAAACCTAAAAAAATTGAAATTTTTATATGAAAAACTTATTTTGCCCATATCTCCTTAAATATGCGTCCTAGAGCAAAAAGGACTTTAATTCGTGACCACCCCCAAAAAATTGAAAAATCCACCCAAAACCTAAAAAAATTGAAATTTTTATATGAAATCCACCCAAAACCTTAAAGAATTGAAATTTTTATATGAAAAACTTCTTTTGCCCATATCTCCTTAAATATGCATCCTAGAGCGAAAAGGACTTTAATTCGTGACCACCCCCAAAAAATTGAAAAATCCACCCAAAACCTAAAAAAATTGAAATTTTTATATGAAAAACTTCTTTTGCCCATATCTCCTTAAATATGCGTCCTAGAGCGAAAAGGACTTTAATTCGTGACCACCCCCAAAAAATTGAAAAATCCACCCAAAACCTAAAAAAATTGAAATTTTTATATGAAAACCTTCTTTTGCCCATATCTCCTTAAATATGCGTCCTAGAGCGAAAAGGACTTTAATTCGTGACCACCCCAAAAAATTTAAAAATCCACCCAAAACCTAAAAAAAATTGAAATTTTTATATAAAAACTTATTTTGCCCATATCTCCTTAAATATGCGTCCTAGAGCGAAAAGGACTTTAATTCGTGACCACCCCCAAAAAATTGAAAAATCCACCCAAAACCTAAAAAATTTGAAATTTTTATATGAAAAACTTTTTTGCCCATATCTCCTTAAATATGCGTCCTAGAGAGAAAAGGACTTTAATTCGCGACCACCCTCAAAAAATTGAAAAATCCACCCAAAACCTAAAAAAATTGAAATTTTTATATGAAAAACTTATTTTGCCCATATCTCCTTAAATATGCGTCCTAGAGCAAAAAGGACTTTAATTCGTGACCACCCCCAAAAAATTGAAAAATCCACCCAAAACCTAAAAAAATTGAAATTTTTATATGAAAAACTTCTTTTGCCCATATCTCCTTAAATATGCGTCCTAGAGCGAAAAGGACTTTAATTCGTGACCACCCCCAAAAAAATTGAAAAATCCACCCAAAACCTAAAAAAATTGAAATTTTTATATGAAATCCACCCAAAACCTTAAAAAATTGAAATTTTTATATGAAAAACTTCTTTTGCCCATATCTCCTTAAATATGCGTCCTAGAGCGAAAAGGACTTTAATTCGTGACCACCCCCAAAAAATTGAAAAATCCACCCAAAACCTAAAAAAATTGAAATTTTTATATGAAAAACTTCTTTTGCCCATATCTCCTTAAATATGCGTCCTAGAGCGAAAAGGACTTTAATTCTTGACCACCCCCAAAAAATTTAAAAATCCACCCAAAACCTAAAAAAATTTAAATTTTTATATGAGAACCTTCTTTTGCCCATATCTCCTTAAATATGCGTCCTAGAGCGAAAAGGACTTTAATTCGTGACCACCCCCAAAAAATTGAAAAATCCACCCAAAACCTAAAAAATTTGAAATTTTTATATGAAAAACTTCTTTTGCCCATATCTCCTTAAATATGCGTCCTAGAGCGAAAAGGACTTTAATTCGCGACCACCCTCAAAAAATTGAAAAATCCACCCAAAACCTAAAAAAATTGAAATTTTTATATGAAAAACTTATTTTGCCCATATCTCCTTAAATATGCGTCCTAGAGCAAAAAGGACTTTAATTCGTGACCACCCCCAAAACATTGAAAAATCCACCCAAAACCTAAAAAAATTGAAATTTTTATATGAAAAACTTCTTTTGCCCATATCTCCTTAAATATGCGTCCTAGAGCGAAAAGGACTTTAATTCGTGACCACCCCCAAAAAATTGAAAAATCCACCCACAACTTAAAAAAATTGAAATTTTTGTATGAAAACCTTCATTTGCCCATATCTCCTTAAATATGCATCCTAGAGCGAAAAGGACTTTAATTCGTGACCATCCCCAAAAAATTGAAAAATCCACCCACAACTTAAAAAAATTGAAATTTTTGTATGAAAACCTTCATTTGCCCATATCTCCTTAAATATGCATCCTAGAGCGAAAAGGACTTTAATTCGTGACCACCCCCAAAAAATTGAAAAATCCACCCAAAACCTAAAAAAATTGAAATTTTTATATGAAAACCTTCTTTTGCCCATATCTCCTTAAATATGCGTCCTAGAGCGAAAAGGACTTTAATTCGTGACCACCCCCAAAAAGTTGAAAAATCCACCCAAAACCTAAAAAAATTGAAATTTTTATATGAAAAACTTATTTTGCCCATATCTCCTTAAATATGCGTCCTAGAGCGAAAAGGACTTTAATTCGTGACCACCCCCAAAAAATTGAAAAATCCACCCAAAACCTAAAAAATTTGAAATTTTTATATGAAAAACTTTTTTGCCCATATCTCCTTAAATATGCGTCCTAGAGCGAAAAGGACTTTAATTCGCGACCACCCTCAAAAAATTGAAAAATCCACCCAAAACCTAAAAAAATTGAAATTTTTATATGAAAAACTTATTTTGCCCATATCTCCTTAAATATGCGTCCTAGAGCAAAAAGGACTTTAATTCGTGACCACCCCCAAAAAATTGAAAAATCCACCCAAAACCTAAAAAAAATTGAAATTTTTATATGAAAAACTTCTTTTGCCCATATCTCCTTAAATATGCGTCCTAGAGCGAAAAGGACTTTAATTCGTGACCACCCCCAAAAAATTGAAAAATCCACCCAAAACCTAAAAAAATTGAAATTTTTATATGAAATCCACCCAAAACCTTAAAAAATTGAAATTTTATATGAAAAACTTATTTTGCCCATATCTCCTTAAATATGCGTCCTAGAGCGAAAAGGACTTTAATTCGTGACCACCCCCAAAAAATTGAAAAATCCACCCAAAACCTAAAAAAATTGAAATTTTTATATGAAATCCACCCAAAACCTTAAAAAATTGAAATTTTTATATGAAAAACTTCTTTTGCCCATATCTCCTTAAATATGCGTCCTAGAGCGAAAAGGACTTTAATTCGTGACCACCCCCAAAAAATTGAAAAATCCACCCAAAACCTAAAAAAATTGAAATTTTTATATGAAATCCACCCAAAACCTTAAAAAATTGAAATTTTTATATGAAAAACTTCTTTTGCCCATATCTCCCTAAATATGCGTCCTAGAGCGAAAAGGACTTTAATTCGTGACCACCTCCAAAAAATTGAAAAATCCACCCAAAACCTAAAAAAATTGAAATTTTTATATGAAATCCACCCAAAACCTTAAAAAATTGAAATTTTTATATGAAAAACTTCTTTTGCCCATATCTCCTTAAATATGCGTCCTAGAGCGAAAAGGACTTTAATTCGTGACCACCCCCAAAAAATTGAAAAATCCACCCAAAACCTAAAAAAATTGAAATTTTTATATGAAATCCTCCCAAAACCTTAAAAAATTGAAATTTTTATATGAAAAACTTCTTTTGCCCATATCTCCTTTTCGTCCTAGAGCGAAAAGGACTTTAATTCGTGACCACCCCCAAAAAATTGAAAAATCCACCCAAAACCTAAAAAAAAATGAAATTTTTATATGAATATCTTCTTTTGCCCATAGCTCCTTAAATATGCGTCCTAGAGCGAAAAGGACTTTAATTCGTAACCACCCCCAAAAAATTTAAAAATCCTCCCAAAACCTAAAAAAATTGAAATTTTTATATGAAAAACTTCTTTTGCCCATATCTCCTTAAATATGCGTACTAGAGCGAAAAGGACTTTAATTCGTGACCACCCCCAAAAAATTGAAAAATCCACCCAAAATCAAAAAAAAATTAAATTTTTATATGAAATACTTCTTTTGCCCATATCTCCTTAAATATGCGTCCTAGAGCGAAAAGGACTTTAATTCGTGACCACCCTCAACAAATTGTAAAATCCACCCAAACCCTAAAAAAATTGAAATTTTTATATGAAAAACTACTTTTGCCCATATCTCCTTAAATATGCGTCCTAGAGCGAAAAGGACTTTAATTCGTGACCACCCCCAAAAAATTGAAAAATCCACCCAAAACCTAAAAAAATTGAAATTTTTATATGAAAAACTTCTTTTGCCCACATCTCCTTAAATATGCGTCCTAGAGCGAAAAGGACTTAAATTCGTGACCACCCCAAAAAATTGAAAAATCCACCCAAAACCTAAAAAAATTGAAATTTTTATATGAAAAACTTATTTTGCCCATATCTCCTTAAATATGCGTCCTAGAGCAAAAAGGACTTTAATTCGTGACCACCCCCAAAAAATTGAAAAATCCACCCAAAACCTAAAAAAATTGAAATTTTTATATGAAAAACTTCTTTTGCCCATATCTCCTTAAATATGCGTCCTAGAGCGAAAAGGACTTTAATTCGTGACCACCCCCAAAAAATTGAAAAATCCACCCAAAACCTAAAAAAATTGAAATTTTTATATGAAATCCACCCAAAACCTTAAAAAATTGAAATTTTTATATGAAAAACTTCTTTTGCCCATATCTCCTTAAATATGCGTCCTAGAGCGAAAAGAACTTTAATTCGTGACCACCCCCAAAAAATTGAAAAATCCACCCAAAACCTAAAAAATTGAAATTTTAAATGAAAAACTTCTTTTGCCCATATCTCCTTAAATATGCATCCTAGAGCGAAAAGGACTTTAATTCGTGACCACCCCCAAAAAATTGAAAAATCCACCCAAAACCTAAAAAAATTGAAATTTTTATATGAAAAACTTCTTTTGCCCACATCTCCTTAAATATGCGTCCTAGAGCGAAAAGGACTTAAATTCGTGACCACCCCAAAAAATTGAAAAATCCACCCAAAACCTAAAAAAATTGAAATTTTTATATGAAAAACTTCTTTTGCCCATATCTCCTTAAATATGCGTCCTAGAGCGAAAAGGACTTTAATTCGCGACCACCCTCAAAAAATTGAAAAATCCACCCAAAACCTAAAATAATTGAAATTTTTATATGAAAAACTTATTTTGCCCATATCTCCTTAAATATGCGTCCTAGAGCGAAAAGGACTTTAATTCTTGACCACCCCCAAAAAATTTAAAAATCCACCCAAAAACTAAAAAAATTTAAATTTTTATATGAAAAACTTATTTTGCCCATATCTCCTTAAATATGCGTCCTAGAGCGAAAAGGACTTTAATTCGTGACCACCCCCAAAAAATTGAAAAATCCACCCAAAACCTAAAAAAATTGAAATTTTTATATGAAAAACTTCTTTTGCCCACATCTCCTTAAATATGCGTCCTAGAGCGAAAAGGACTTAAATTCGTGACCACCCCAAAAAATTGAAAAATCCACCCAAAACCTAAAAAAATTGAAATTTTTATATGAAAAACTTATTTTGCCCATATCTCCTTAAATATGCGTCCTAGAGCGAAAAGGATTTTAATTCGTGACCACCCCCAAAAAATTGAAAAATCCACCCAAAACCTAAAAAAATTGAAATTTTTATATGAAAACCTTCTTTTGCCCATATCTCCTTAAATATGCGTCCTAGAGCGAAAAGGACTTTAATTCGTGACCACCCCCAAAAAGTTGAAAAATCCACCCAAAACCTAAAAAAATTGAAATTTTTATATGAAAAACTTATTTTGCCCATATCTCCTTAAATATGCGTCCTAGAGCGAAAAGGACTTTAATTCGTGACCACCCCCAAAAAATTGAAAAATCCACCCAAAACCTAAAAAATTTGAAATTTTTATATGAAAAACTTTTTTGCCCATATCTCCTTAAATATGCGTCCTAGAGCGAAAAGGACTTTAATTCGCGACCACCCTCAAAAAATTGAAAAATCCACCCAAAACCTAAAAAAATTGAAATTTTTATATGAAAAACTTATTTTGCCCATATCTCCTTAAATATGCGTCCTAGAGCAAAAAGGACTTTAATTCGTGACCACCCCCAAAAAATTGAAAAATCCACCCAAAACCTAAAAAAAATTGAAATTTTTATATGAAAAACTTCTTTTGCCCATATCTCCTTAAATATGCGTCCTAGAGCGAAAAGGACTTTAATTTGTGACCACCCCCAAAAAATTGAAAAATCCACCCAAAACCTAAAAAAATTGAAATTTTTATATGAAATCCACCCAAAACCTTAAAAAATTGAAATTTTTATATGAAAAACTTCTTTTGCCCATATCTCCTTAAATATGCGTCCTAGAGCGAAAAGGACTTTAATTCGTGACCACCCCCAAAAAATTGAAAAATCCACCCAAAACCTAAAAAAATTGAAATTTTTATATGAAATCCACCCAAAACCTTAAAAAATTGAAATTTTTATATGAAAAACTTCTTTTGCCCATATCTCCTTAAATATGCGTCCTAGAGCGAAAAGAACTTTAATTCGTGACCACCCCCAAAAAATTGAAAAATCCACCCAAAACCTAAAAAAATTGAAATTTTTATATGAAATCCACCCAAAACTTTAAAAAATTGAAATTTTTATATGAAAAACTTCTTTTGCCCATATCTCCTTAAATATGCGTCCTAGAGCGAAAAGGACTTTAATTCGTGACCACCCCCAAAAAATTGAAAAATCCACCCAAAACCTAAAAAAATTGAAATTTTTATATGAAATCCACCCAAAACCTTAAAAAATTGAAATTTTTATATGAAAAACTTCTTTTGCCCATATCTCCTTAAATATGCGTCCTAGAGCGAAAAGGACTTTAATTCGTGACCACCCCCAAAAAATTGAAAAATCCACCCAAAACCTAAAAAAATTGAAATTTTTATATGAAATCCACCCAAAACCTTAAAAAATTGAAATTTTTATATGAAAAACTTCTTTTGCCCATATCTCCTTAAATATGCGTCCTAGAGCGAAAAGGACTTTAATTCGTGACCACCCCCAAAAAATTGAAAAATCCACCCAAAACCTAAAAAAAATGAAATTTTTATATGAATATCTTCTTTTGCCCATAGCTCCTTAAATATGCGTCCTAGAGCGAAAAGGACTTTAATTCGTGACCACCCCCAAAAAATTTAAACATCCTCCCAAAACCTAAAAAAATTGAAATTTTTATATGAAAAACTTCTTTTGCCCATATCTCCTTAAATATGCGTACTAGAGCGAAAAGGACTTTAATTCGTGACCACCCCCAAAAAATTGAAAAATCCACCCAAAATCAAAAAAAAATTAAATTTTTATATGAAATACTTCTTTTGCCCATATCTCCTTAAATATGCGTCCTAGAGCGAAAAGGACTTTAATTCGTGACCACCCTCAACAAATTGTAAAATCCACCCAAACCCTAAAAAAATTGAAATTTTTATATGAAAAACTACTTTTGCCCATATCTCCTTAAATATGCGTCCTAGAGCGAAAAGGACTTTAATTCGTGACCACCCCCAAAAAATTGAAAAATCCACCCAAAACCTAAAGAAATTGAAATTTTTATATGAACAACTTCTTTTGCCCACATCTCCTTAAATATGCGTCCTAGAGCGAAAAGGACTTAAATTCGTGACCACCCCAAAAAATTGAAAAATCCACCCAAAACCTAAAAAAATTTAAATTTTTATATGAAAAACTTATTTTGCCCATATCTCCTTAAATATGCGTCCTAGAGCAAAAAGGACTTTAATTCGTGACCACCCCCAAAAAATTGAAAAATCCACCCAAAACCTAAAAATTTGAAATTTTTATATGAAAAACTTCTTTTGCCCATATCTCCTTAAATATGCGTCCTAGAGCGAAAAGGACTTTAATTCGTGACCACCCCCAAAAAATTGAAAAATCCACCCAAAACCTAAAAAAATTGAAATTTTTATATGAAAAACTTCTTTTGCCCATATCTCCTAAACTAAGCGTCCTAGAGCGAAAAGGACTTTAATTCGTGACCACCCCCAAAAAATTGAAAAATCCACCCACAACCTAAAAAAATTGAAATTTTTATATGAAAACCTTCATTTGCCCATATCTCCTTAAATATGCATCCTAGAGCGAAAAGGACTTTAATTCGTGACCACCCCCAAAAAATTGAAAAATCCACCCAAAACCTAAAAAAATTTAAATTTTTATACGAAAAACTTCTTTTGCCCATATCTCCTTAAATATGCGTCCTAGAGCGAAAAGGACTTTAATTCGTGACCACCCCCAAAAAATTGAAAAATCCACCCAAAACCTAAAAAAATTGACATTTTTATATGAAAACCTTCTTTTGCCCATATCTCCTTAAATATGCGTCCTAGAGCGAAAAGGACTTTAATTCGTGACCACCCCCAAAAAGTTGAAAAATCCACCCAAAACCTAAAAAAATTGAAATTTTTATATGAAAAACTTATTTTGCCCATATCTCCTTAAATATGCGTCCTAGAGCGAAAAGGACTTTAATTCGTGACCACCCCCAAAAAATTGAAAAATCCACCCAAAACCTAAAAAATTTGAAATTTTTATATGAAAAACTTTTTTGCCCATATCTCCTTAAATATGCGTCCTAGAGCGAAAGGGACTTTAATTCGCGACCACCCTCAAAAAATTGAAAAATCCACCCAAAACCTAAAAAAATTGAAATTTTTATATGAAAAATCCACCCAAAATCTAAAAAAATTGAAATTTTTATATGAAATCCACCCAAAACCTTAAAAAATTTAAATTTTTATATGAAAAACTTCTTTTGCCCATATCTCCTTTTCGTCCTAGAGCGAAAAGGACTTTAATTCGTGACCACCCCCAAAAAATTGAAAAATCCACCCAAAACCTAAAAAAATGAAATTTTTATATGAATATTTTCTTTTGCCCATAGCTCCTTAAATATGCGTCCTAGAGCGAAAAGGACTTTAATTCGTGACCACCCCCAAAAAATTTAAAAATCCCCCAAAACCTAAAAAAATTGAAATTTTTATATGAAAAACTTCTTTTGCCCATATCTCCTTAAATATGCGTCCTAGAGCGAAAAGGACTTTAATTCGTGACCACCCCCAAAAAATTGAAAAATCCACCCAAAATCAAAAAAAATTTAAATTTTTATATGAAATACTTCTTTTGCCCATATCTCCTTAAATATGCGTCCTAGAGCGAAAAGGACTTTAATTCGTGACCACCCTCAACAAATTGTAAAATCCACCCAAACCCTAAAAAAATTGAAATTTTCATATGAAAAACTACTTTTGCCCATATCTCCTTAAATATGCGTCCTAGAGCGAAAAGGACTTTAATTCGTGACCACCCCCAAAAAATTGAAAAATCCACCCAAAACCTAAAAAAATTGAAATTTTTATATGAAAAACTTCTTTTGCCCACATCTCCTTAAATATGCGTCCTAGAGCGAAAAGGACTTTAATTCGTGACCACCCCCAAAAAATTGAAAAATCCACCCAAAACCTAAAAAAATTGAAATTTTTATATGAAAAACTTATTTTGCCCATATCTCCTTAAATATGCGTCCTAGAGCAAAAAGGACTTTAATTCGTGACCACCCCCAAAAAATTGAAAAATCCACCCAAAACCTAAAAAAATTGAAATTTTTATATGAAAAACTTCTTTTGCCCATATCTCCTTAAATATGCGTCCTAGAGCGAAAAGGACTTTAATTCGTGACCACCCCCAAAAAATTGAAAAAACCACCCAAAACCTAAAAAAATTGAAATTTTTATATGAAATCCACCCAAAACCTTAAAAAATTGAAATTTTTATATGAAAAACTTCTTTTGCCCATATCTCCTTAAATATGCGTCCTAGAGCGAAAAGGACTTTAATTCGTGACCACCCCCAAAAAATTGAAAAATCCACCCAAAACCTAAAAAAATTGAAATTTTTATATGAGAACCTTTTTTTGCCCATATCTCCTTAAATATGCGTCCTAGAGCGAAAAGGACTTTAATTCGTGACCACCCCCAAAAAATTGAAAAATCCACCCAAAACCTAAAAAAATTGAAATTTTAAATGAAAAGCTTCTTTTGCCCATATCTCCTTAAATATGCGTCCTAGAGCGAAAAGGACTTTAATTCGTGACCACCCCCAAAAAATTGAAAAATCCACCCAAAACCTAAAAAAATTGAAATTTTTATATGAAAAACTTCTTTTGTCCATATCTCCTAAACTAAGCGTCCTAGAGCGAAAAGGACTTTAATTCGTGACCACCCCCAAAAAATTGAAAAATCCACCCACAACCTAAAAAAATTGAAATTTTTATATGAAAACCTTCATTTGCCCATATCTCCTTAAATATGCATCCTAGAGCGAAAAGGACTTTAATTCGTGACCACCCCCAAAAAATTGAAAAATCCACCCAAAACCTAAAAAAATTGAAATTTTTATATGAAAAACTTCTTTTGCCCATATCTCCTTAAATATGCGTCCTAGAGCGAAAATGACTTTAATTCGCGACCACCCTCAAAAAATTGAAAAATCCACCCAAAACCTAAAAAAATTGAAATTTTTATATGAAAAACTTATTTTGCCCATATCTCCTTAAATATGCGTCCTAGAGCAAAAAGGACTTTAATTCGTGACCACCCCCAAAAAATTGAAAAATCCACCCAAAACCTAAAAAAAATTGAAATTTTTATATGAAAAACTTCTTTTGCCCATATCTCCTTAAATATGCGTCCTAGAGCGAAAAGGACTTTAATTCGTGACCACCCCCAAAAAATTGAAAAATCCACCCAAAACCTAAAAAAATTGAAATTTTTATATGAAATCCACCCAAAACCTTAAAAAATTGAAATTTTTATATGAAAAACTTCTTTTGCCCATATCTCCTTAAATATGCGTCCTAGAGCGAAAAGGACTTTAATTCGTGACCACCCTCAAAAAATTGAAAAATCCACCCAAAACCTAAAAAAATTGAAATTTTTATATGAAAAACTTCTTTTGCCCATATCTCCTTAAATATGCGTCCTAGAGCGAAAAGGACTTGAATTCGTGACCACCCCAAAATATTGAAAAATCCACCCAAAACCTAAAAAAATTGAAATTTTTATATGAAATCCACCCAAAACCTTAAAAAATTGAAATTTTTATATGAAAAACTTCTTTTGCCCATATCTCCTTAAATATGCGTCCTAGAGCGAAAAGGACTTTAATTCGTGACCACCCCCAAAAAATTGAAAAATCCACCCAAACCTAAAAAAATTGAAATTTTTGTATGAAATCCACCCAAAACCTTAAAAAATTGAAATTTTTATATGAAAAACTTCTTTTGCCCATATCTCCTTTTCGTCCTAGAGCGAAAAGGACTTTAATTCGTGACCACCCCCAAAAAATTGAAAAATCCACCCAAAACCTAAAAAAAATGAAATTTTTATATGAATATCTTCTTTTGCCCATAGCTCCTTAAATATGCGTCCTAGAGCGAAAAGGACTTTAATTCGTGACCACCCCCAAAAAAATTAAAAATCCTCCCAAAACCTAAAAAAATTGAAATTTTTATATGAAAAACTTCTTTTGCCCATATCTCCTTAAATATGCGTCCTAGAGCGAAAAGGACTTTAATTCGTGACCACCCCCAAAAAATTGAAAAATCCACCCAAAATCAAAAAAAATTTAAATTTTTATATGAAATACTTCTTTTGCCCATATCTCCTTAAATATGCGTCCTAGAGCGAAAAGGACTTTAATTCGTGACCACCCCCAAAAAGTTGAAAAATCCACCCAAAACCTAAAAAAAATTGAAATTTTTATATGAAAATCTTCTTTTGCCCATATCTCCTTAAATATGCGTCCTAGAGCGAAAAGGACTTTAATTCGTGACCACCCCAAAATATTGAAAAATCCACCCAAAACCTAAAAAAAATTGAAATTTTTATATGAAAAACTTCTTTTGCCCATATCTCCTTAAATATGCGTCCTAGAGCGAAAAGGACTTTAATTCGTGACCACCCCCAAAAAATTGAAAAATCCACCCAAAACCTAAAAAAATTGAAATTTTTATATGAAAAACTTCTTTTGCCCATATCTCCTAAACTAAGCGTCCTAGAGCGAAAAGGACTTTAATTCGTGACCACCCCCAAAAAATTGAAAAATCCACCCAAAACCTAAAAAAAATTGAAATTTTTATATGAAAAACTTCTTTTGCCCATATCTCCTTAAATATGCGTCCTAGAGCGAAAAGGACTTTAATTCGTGACCACCCCCAAAAAATTGAAAAATCTACCCAAAACCTAAAAAAATTGAAATTTTTATATGAAATCCACCCAAAACCTTAAAAAATTGAAATTTTTATATGAAAAACTTCTTTTGCCCATATCTCCTTAAATATGCGTCCTAGAGCGAAAAGGACTTTAATTCGTGACCACCCTCAAAAAATTGAAAAATCCACCCAAAACCTAAAAAAATTGAAATTTTTATATGAAAAACTTCTTTTGCCCATATCTCCTTAAATATGCGTCCTAGAGCGAAAAGGACTTGAATTCGTGACCACCCCAAAATATTGAAAAATCCAACCAAAACCTAAAAAAATTGAAATTTTTATATGAAATCCACCCAAAACCTTAAAAAATTGAAATTTTTATATGAAAAACTTCTTTTGCTCATATCTCCTTAAATATGCGTCCTAGAGCGAAAAGGACTTTAATTCGTGACCACCCCCAAAAAATTGAAAAATCCACCCAAACCTAAAAAAATTGAAATTTTTATATGAAATCCACCCAAAACCTTAAAAAATTGAAATTTTTATATGAAAAACTTCTTTTGCCCATATCTCTTTTTCGTCCTAGAGCGAAAAGGACTTTAATTCGTGACCACCCCCAAAAAATTGAAAAATCCACCCAAAACCTAAAAAAAATGAAATTTTTATATGAATATCTTCTTTTGCCCATAGCTCCTTAAATATGCGTCCTAGAGCGAAAAGGACTTTAATTCGTGACCACCCCCAAAAAAATTAAAAATCCTCCCAAAACCTAAAAAAATTGAAATTTTTATATGAAAAACTTCTTTTGCCCATATCTCCTTAAATATGCGTCCTAGAGCGAAAAGGACTTTAATTCGTGACCACCCCCAAAAAATTGAAAAATCCACCCAAAATCAAAAAAAATTTAAATTTTTATATGAAATACTTCTTTTGCCCATATCTCCTTAAATATGCGTCCTAGAGCGAAAAGGACTTTAATTCGTGACCACCCTCAACAAATTGTAAAATCCACCCAAACCCTAAAAAAATTGAAATTTTTATATGAAAAACTACTTTTGCCCATATCTCCTTAAATATGCGTCCTAGAGCGAAAAGGACTTTAATTCGTGACCACCCCCAAAAAATTGAAAAATCCACCCAAAACCTAAAAAAATTGAAATTTTTATATGAAAAACTTCTTTTGCCCACATCTCCTTAAATATGCGTCCTAGAGCGAAAAGGACTTTAATTCGTGACCACCCCCAAAAAATTGAAAAATACACCCAAAACCTAAAAAATTAAAATTTTTATATGAAAAACTTCTTTTGCCCATATCTCCTTAAATATGCGTCCTAGAGCGAAAAGGTCTTTAATTCGTGACCACCCCCAAAAAATTGAAAAATCCACCCAAAACCTAAAAAAATTGAATTTTTTATATGAAATCCACCCAAAACCTTAAAAAATTTAAATTTTTATATGAAAAACTTCTTTTGCCCATATCTCCCTAAATATGCGTGCTAGAGCGAAAAGGACTATAATTCGTGACCACCCCCAAAAAATTGAAAAATCCACCCAAAACCTAAAAAAATTGTAGTTTTTATATGAAAAACTTCTTTTGCCCATATCTCCTTAAATATGCGTCCTAGAGCGAAAAGGACTTTAATTCGTGACCACCCCAAAAAATTGAAAAATCCACCCAAAACCTAAAAAAATTGAAATTTTTATATGAAAAACTTCTTTTGCCCATATCTCCTTAAATATGCGTCCTAGAGCGAAAAGGACTTAAATTCGTGACCACCCCAAAAAATTGAAAAATCCACCCAAAACCTAAAAAAAATTGAAATTTTTATATGAAAAACTTCTTTTGCCCATATCTCCTAAACTAAGCGTCCTAGAGCGAAAAGGACTTTAATTCGTGACCACCCCCAAAAAATTGAAAAATCCACCCAAAACCTAAAAAAATTTAAATTTTTATATGAAAACCTTCTTTTTCCCATATCTCCTTAAATATGCGTCCTAGAGCGAAAAGGACTTTAATTCGTGACCACCCCCAAAAAGTTGAAAAATCCACCCAAAACCTAAAAAAAATTGAAATTTTTATATGAAAAACTTCTTTTGCCCATATCTCCTTAAATATGCGTCCTAGAGCGAAAAGGACTTTAATTCGTGACCACCCCAAAATATTGAAAAATCCACCCAAAACCTAAAAAAAATTGAAATTTTTATATGAAAAACTTCTTTTGCCCATATCTCCTTAAATATGCGTCCTAGAGCGAAAAGGACTTTAATTCGTGACCACCCCCAAAAAATTGAAAAATCCACCCAAAACCTAAAAAAATTGAAATTTTTATATGAAAAACTTCTTTTGCCCATATCTCCTAAACTAAGCGTCCTAGAGCGAAAAGGACTTTAATTCGTGACCACCCCCAAAAAATTGAAAAATCCACCCAAAACCTAAAAAAAATTGAAATTTTTATATGAAAAACTTCTTTTGCCCATATCTCCTTAAATATGCGTCCTAGAGCGAAAAGGACTTTAATTCGTGACCACCCCCAAAAAATTGAAAAATCCACCCAAAACCTAAAAAAATTGAAATTTTTATATGAAATCCACCCAAAACCTTAAAAAATTGAAATTTTTATATGAAAAACTTCTTTTGCCCATATCTCCTTAAATATGCGTCCTAGAGCGAAAAGGACTTTAATTCGTGACCACCCTCAAAAAATTGAAAAATCCACCCAAAACCTAAAAAAATTGAAATTTTTATATGAAAAACTTCTTTTGCCCATATCTCCTTAAATATGCGTCCTAGAGCGAAAAGGACTTGAATTCGTGACCACCCCAAAATATTGAAAAATCCACCCAAAACCTAAAAAAATTGAAATTTTTATATGAAATCCACCCAAAACCTTAAAAAATTGAAATTTTTATATGAAAAACTTCTTTTGCCCATATCTCCTTAAATATGCGTCCTAGAGCGAAAAGGACTTTAATTCGTGACCACCCCCAAAAAATTGAAAAATCCACCCAAACCTAAAAAAATTGAAATTTTTATATGAAATCCACCCAAAACCTTAAAAAATTGAAATTTTTATATGAAAAACTTCTTTTGCCCATATCTCCTTTTCGTCCTAGAGCGAAAAGGACTTTAATTCGTGACCACCCCCAAAAAATTGAAAAATCCACCCAAAACCTAAAAAAAATGAAATTTTTATATGAATATCTTCTTTTGCCCATAGCTCCTTAAATATGCGTCCTAGAGCGAAAAGGACTTTAATTCGTGACCACCCCCAAAAAAATTAAAAATCCTCCCAAAACCTAAAAAAATTGAAATTTTTATATGAAAAACTTCTTTTGCCCATATCTCCTTAAATATGCGTCCTAGAGCGAAAAGGACTTTAATTCGTGACCACCCCCAAAAAATTGAAAAATCCACCCAAAATCAAAAAAAATTTAAATTTTTATATGAAATACTTCTTTTGCCCATATCTCCTTAAATATGCGTCCTAGAGCGAAAAGGACTTTAATTCGTGACCACCCTCAACAAATTGTAAAATCCACCCAAACCCTAAAAAAATTGAAATTTTTATATGAAAAACTACTTTTGCCCATATCTCCTTAAATATGCGTCCTAGAGCGAAAAGGACTTTAATTCGTGACCACCCCCAAAAAATTGAAAAATCCACCCAAAACCTAAAAAAATTGAAATTTTTATATGAAAAACTTCTTTTGCCCACATCTCCTTAAATATGCGTCCTAGAGCGAAAAGGACTTTAATTCGTGACCACCCCCAAAAAATTGAAAAATCCACCCAAAACCTAAAAAATTAAAATTTTTATATGAAAAACTTCTTTTGCCCATATCTCCTTAAATATGCGTCCTAGAGCGAAAAGGTCTTTAATTCGTGACCACCCCCAAAAAATTGAAAAATCCACCCAAAACCTAAAAAAATTGTAGTTTTTATATGAAAAACTTCTTTTGCCCATATCTCCTTAAATATGCGTCCTAGAGCGAAAAGGACTTTAATTCGTGACCACCCCAAAAAATTGAAAAATCCACCCAAAACCTAAAAAAATTGAAATTTTTATATGAAAAACTTCTTTTGCCCATATCTCCTTAAATATGCGTCCTAGAGCGAAAAGGACTTAAATTCGTGACCACCCCAAAAAATTGAAAAATCCACCCAAAACCTAAAAAAAATTGAAATTTTTATATGAAAAACTTCTTTTGCCCATATCTCCTAAACTAAGCGTCCTAGAGCGAAAAGGACTTTAATTCGTGACCACCCCCAAAAAATTGAAAAATCCACCCAAAACCTAAAAAAATTTAAATTTTTATATGAAAACCTTCTTTTGCCCATATCTCCTTAAATATGCGTCCTAGAGCGAAAAGGACTTTAATTCGTGACCACCCCCAAAAAGTTGAAAAATCCACCCAAAACCTAAAAAAATTGAAATTTTTATATGAAAAACTTCTTTTGCCCATATCTCCTTAAATATGCGTCCTAGAGCGAAAAGGACTTTAATTCGTGACCACCCCAAAATATTGAAAAATCCACCCAAAACCTAAAAAAAATTGAAATTTTTATATGAAAAACTTCTTTTGCCCATATCTCCTTAAATATGCGTCCTAGAGCGAAAAGGACTTTAATTCGTGACCACCCCCAAAAAATTGAAAAATCCACCCAAAACCTAAAAAAATTGAAATTTTTATATGAAAAACTTCTTTTGCCCATATCTCCTAAACTAAGCGTCCTAGAGCGAAAAGGACTATAATTCGTGACCACCCCAAAAAATTGAAAAATCCACCCAAAACCTAAAAAAATTGAAGTTTTTATATGAAAAACTTCTTTTGCCCATATCTCCTTAAATATGCGTCCTAGAGCGAAAAGGACTTTCATTCGTGACCACCCCAAAAAATTGAAAAATCCACCCAAAACCTAAAAAAATTAAAATTTTTATATGAAAAACTTCTTTTGCCCATATCTCCTTAAATATGCGTCCTAGAGCGAAAAGGACTTAAATTCGTGACCACCCCAAAAATTGAAAAATCCAACCAAAACCTAAAAAAAATTGAAATTTTTATATGAAAAACTTCTTTTGCCCATATCTCCTAAACTAAGCGTCCTAGAGCGAAAAGGACTTTAATTCGTGACCACCCCCAAAAAATTGAAAAATCCACCCAAAACCTAAAAAAATTGAAATTTTTATATGAAAACCTTCTTTTGCCCATATCTCCTTAAATATGCGTCCTAGAGCGAAAAGGACTTTAATTCGTGACCACCCCCAAAAAATTGAAAAATCCACCCAAAACCTAAAAAAATTGAAATTTTTATATGAGAAACTTCTTTTGCCCATATCTCCTTAAATATGCGTCCTAGAGAGAAAAGGACTTTAATTCGTGACCACCCCCAAAAAATTGAAAAATCCACCCAAAACCTAAAAAAAATTAAATTTTTATATGAAAAATTTCTTTTGCCCATATCTCCTTAAATATGCGTCCTAGAGCGAAAAGGACTTTAATTCGTGACCACCCACAAAAAATTGAAAAATCCACCCAAAACCTAAAAAAATTGAAATTTTTATATGGAAAACTTCTTTTGCCCATATCTCCTTAAATATGCGTCCTAGAGCGAAAAGGACTTTAATTCGTGACCACCCCCAAAAAATTGAAAAATCCACCAAAACCAAAAAAAATTGAAATTTTAAATGAAAAACTTCTTTTGCCCATATCTCCTTAAATATGCGTCCTAGAGCGAAAAGGACTTTAATTCGTGACCACCCCCAAAAAATTGAAAAATCCACCCAAAACCTAAAAAATTTTAAATTTTTATATGAAAAACTTCTTTTGCCCATATCTCCTTAAATATGCGTCCTAGAGCGAAAAGGACTTAAATTCGTGACCACACCAAAAAATTGAAAAATCCACCCAAAACCTAAAAAAATTGAAATTTTTATATGAAAAACTTCTTTTGCCCATATCTCCGAAACTAAGCGTCCTAGAGCGAAAAGGACTATAATTCGTGACCACCCCAAAAAATTGAAAAATCCACCCAAAACCTAAAAAAATTGAAATTTTTATATGAAAAACTTCTTTTGCCCATATCTCCGAAACTAAGCGTCCTAGAGCGAAAAGGACTTTAATTCGTGACCACCCCAAAAAATTGAAAAATCCACCCAAAACCTAAAAAAATTGAAATTTTTATATGAAAAACTTCTTTTGCCCATATCTCCTTAAATATGCGTCCTAGAGCGAAAAGGACTTTAATTCGTGACCACCCCAAAAAATTGAAAAATCCACCCAAAACCTAAAAAAATTGAAATTTTTATATGAAAAACTTCTTTTGCCCATATCTCCTTAAATATGCGTCCTAGAGCGAAAAGGACTTAAATTCGTGACCACCCCCAAAAAATTGAAAAATCCACCCAAAACCTAAAAAAAATTTAATTTTTATATGAAAAATTTCTTTTGCCCATATCTCCTTAAATATGCGTCCTAGAGCGAAAAGGACTTTAATTCGTGACCACCCTCAAACAATTGAAAAATCCACCCAAAACCTAAAAAAAATTGAAATTTTTATATGAAAAATTTCTTTTGCCCATATCTCCTTAAATATGCGCCCTAGAGCGAAAAGGACTTTAATTCGTGACCACCCCCAAAAAATTGAAAAATCCACCCAAAACCTAAAAAAAATGAAATTTTTATATGAATATCTTCTTTTGCCCATAGCTCCTTAAATATGCGTCCTAGAGCGAAAAGGACTTTAATTCGTGACCACCCTCAAAAAATTGAAAAATCCACCCAAAACCTAAAAAAATTGAAATTTTTATATGAAAAACTTCTTTTTCCCATATCTCCTTAAATATGCGTCCTAGAGCGAAAAGGACTTTAATTCGTGACCACCCCCAAAAAATTGAAAAATCCACCCAAAACCTAAAAAAAATTGAAATTTTTATATGAAAAACTTCTTTTGCCCATATCTCCTAAAATAAGCGTCCTAGAGCGAAAAGGACTTTAATTCGTGACCACCCCCAAAAAATTGAAAAATCCACCCAAAACCTAAAAAAATTGAAATTTTTATATGAAAACCTTCTTTTGCCCATATCTCCTTAAATATGCGTCCTAGAGCGAAAAGGACTTTATTTCGTGAACACCCCCAAAAAATTGAAAAAACTACCCAAAACCTAAAAAAATTGAAATTTTAAATAAAAAACTTCTTTTGCCCATATCTCCTTAAATATGCGTCCTAGAGCGAAAAGGACTTTAATTCGTGACCACCCCCAAAAAATTGAAAAATTCACCCAAAACCTAAAAAATTTTAAATTTTTATATGAAAAACTTCTTTTGCCCATATCTCCTTAAATATGCGTCCTAGAGCGAAAAGGACTTAAATTCGTGACCACCCCAAAAAATTGAAAAATCCACCCAAAACCTAAAAAAAATTGAAATTTTTATATGAAACACTTCTTTTGCCCATATCTCCTAAACTAAGCATCCTAGAGCGAAAAGGACTTTAATTCGTGACCACCCCCAAAAAATTGAAAAATCCACCCAAAACCTAAAAAAATTGAAATTTTTATATGAAAACCTTCTTTTGCCCATATCTCCTTAAATATGCGTCCTAGAGCGAAAAGGACTTTAATTCGTGACCACCCCCAAAAAGTTGAAAAATCCACCCAAAACCTAAAAAAATTGAAATTTTTATATGAAAAACTTATTTTGCCCATATCTCCTTAAATATGCGTCCTAGAGCGAAAAGGACTTTAATTCGTGACCACCCCAAAATATTGAAAAATCCACCCAAAACCTAAAAAAAATTGAAATTTTTATATGAAAAACTTCTTTGGCCCATATCTCCTTAAATATGCGTCCTAGAGCGAAAAGGACTTTAATTCGTGACCACCCCCAAAAAATTGAAAAATCCACCCAAAACCTAAAAAAATTGAAATTTTTATATGAAAAACTTCTTTTGCCCATATCTCCTAAACTAAGCGTCCTAGAGCGAAAAGGACTATAACTCGTGACCACCCCAAAAAATTGAAAAATCCACCCAAAACCTAAAAAAAATTGAAATTTTTATATGAAAAACTTCTTTTGCCCATATCTCCTAAACTAAGCGTCCTAGAGCGAAAAGGACTATAATTCGTGACCACCCCAAAAAATTGAAAAATCCACCCAAAACCTAAAAAAATTGAAATTTTTATATGAAACCCTTCTTTTGCCCATATCTCCTTAAATATGCGTCCTAGAGCGAAAAGGACTTTAATTCGTGACCACCCCCAAAAAATTGAAAAATCCACCCAAAACCTAAAAAAATTGAAATTTTTATATGAAAAACTTCTTTTGCCCATATCTCCTTAAATATGCGTCCTAGAGAGAAAAGGACTTTAATTCGTGACCACCCCCAAAAAATTGAAAAATCCACCCAAAACCTAAAAAAAATTGAAATTTTTATATGAAAAATTTCTTTTGCCCATAAAAAATTGAAATTTTAAATGAAAAACTTCTTTTGCCCATATCTCCTTAAATATGCGTCCTAGAGCGAAAAGGACTTTAATTCGTGACCACCCCCAAAAAATTGAAAAATCCACCCAAAACCTAAAAAAATTTAAATTTTTATATGAAAAACTTCTCTTGCCCATATCTCCTTAAATATGCGTCCTAGAGCGAAAAGGACTTTAATTCGTGACCACCCCAAAATATTGAAAAATCCACCCAAAACCTAAAAAAAATTTAAATTTTTATATGAAAAACTTCTTTTGCCCATATCTCCTTAAATATGCGTCCTAGAGCGAAAAGGACTTTAATTCGTGACCACCCCCAAAAAATTTAAAAATCCACCAAAAACCTAAAAAAATTGAAATTTTTATATGAAAAACTTCTTTTGCCCATATCTCCTTAAATATGCGTCCTAGAGCGAAAAGGACTTTAATTCGTGACCACCCCCAAAAAATTGAAAAATCCACCCAAAACCTAAAAAAATGAAATTTTTATATGAATATCTTCTTTTGTCCATATCTCCTTAAATATGCGTCCTAGAGCGAAAAGGACTTTAATTCGTGACCACCCCCAAAAAATTTAAAAATCCTCCCAAAACCAAAAAAAATTTAAATTTTTATATGGAAAACTTCTTTTGCCCATATCTCCTTAAATATGCGTCCTAGAGCGAAAAGGACTTTAATTCGTGACCAACCCCAAAAAATTGAAAAATCCACCCAAAACCTAAAAAAATTGAAATTTTAAATGAAAAACTTCTTTTGCCCATATCTCCTTAAATATGCGTCCTAGAGCGAAAAGGACTTTAATTCGTGACCACCCCAAAATATTGAAAAATCCACCCAAAACCTAAAAAAAATTTAAATTTTTATATGAAAAACTTCTTTTGCCCATATCTCCTTAAATATGCGTCCTAGAGCGAAAAGGACTTTAATTCGTGACCACCCCCAAAAAATTTAAAAATCCACCCAAAACCTAAAAAAATTGAAATTTTTATATGAAAAACTTCTTTTGCCCATATCTCCTTAAATATGCGTCCTAGAGCGAAAAGGACTTTAATTCGTGACCACCCCCAAAAAATTGAAAAATCCACCCAAAACCTAAAAAAATGAAATTTTTATATGAATATCTTCTTTTGTCCATATCTCCTTAAATATGCGTCCTAGAGCGAAAAGGACTTTAATTCGTGACCACCCCCAAAAAATTTAAAAATCCTCCCAAAACCAAAAAAAATTGAAATTTTTATATGGAAAACTTCTTTTGCCCATATCTCCTTAAATATGCGTCCTAGAGCGAAAAGGACTTTAATTCGTGACCACCCCCAAAAAATTGAAAAATCCACCCAAAACCTAAAAAAATTGAAATTTTAAATGAAAAACTTCTTTTGCCCATATCTCCTTAAATATGCGTCCTAGAGCGAAAAGGACTTTAATTCGTGACCACCCCCAAAAAATTGAAAAATCCACCCAAAACCTAAAAAAATTTAAATTTTTATATGAAAAACTTCTTTTGCCCATATCTCCTTAAATATGCGTCCTAGAGCGAAAAGGACTTTAATTCGTGACCACCCCCAAAAAATTGAAAAATCCACCCAAAACCTAAAAAAATTGAAATTTTTATACGAAAAACTTTTTTTCCCATATCTCCTAAACTAAGCGTCCTAGAGCGAAAAGGACTTTAATTCGTGACCACCCCCAAAAAATTGAAAAATCCACCCAAAACCTAAAAAAAATTGAAATTTTTATATGAAAACCTTCTTTTGCCCATATCTCCTTAAATATGCGTCCTAGAGCGAAAAGGACTTTAATTCGTGACCACCCTCAAACAATTGAAAAATCCACCCAAAACCTAAAAAAAATTGAAATTTTTATATGAAAAACTTCTTTTGCCCATATCTCCTTAAATATGCGTCCTAGAGCGAAAAGGACTTTAATTCGTGACCACCCCCAAAAAATTGAAAAATCCACCCAAAACCTAAAAAAATTGAAATTTTTATATGAAAAACTTCTTTTGCCCATATCTCCTAAACTAAGCGTCCTAGAGCGAAAAGGACTATAATTCGTGATCACCCCAAAAAATTGAAAAATCCACCCAAAACCTAAAAAAATTGAAGTTTTTATATGAAAAACTTCTTTTGCCCATATCTCCTTAAATATGCGTCCTAGAGCGAAAAGGACTTTAATTCGTGACCACCCCAAAAAATTGAAAAATCCACCCAAAACCTAAAAAAATTGAAATTTTTATATGAAAACCTTCTTTTGCCCATATCTCCTTAAATATGCGTCCTAGAGCGAAAAAGACTTTAATTCGTGACCACCCCCAAAAAATTGAAAAATCCACCCAAAACCTAAAAAAATTGAAATTTTTATATGAAAAACTTCTTTTGCCCATATCTCCTTAAATATGCGTCCTAGAGCGAAAAGGACTTTAATTCGTGACCACCCCCAAAAAATTGAAAAATCCACCCAAATCCTAAAAAAATTGAAATTTTTATACGAAAAACTTCTTTTGCCCATATCTCCTAAACTAAGCGTCCTAGAGCGAAAAGGACTTTAATTCGTGACCACCCCCAAAAAATTGAAAAATCCACCCAAAACCTAAAAAAAATTGAAATTTTTATATGAAAACCTTCTTTTGCCCATATCTCCTTAAATATGCGTCCTAGAGCGAAAAAGACTTTAATTCGTGACCACCCCCAAAAAATTGAAAAATCCACCCAAAACCTAAAAAAATTGAAATTTTTATATGAAAAACTTCTTTTTCCCATATCTCCTAAACTAAGCATCCTAGAGCGAAAAGGACTTTAATTCGTGACCACCCCCAAAAAATTGAAAAATCCACCCAAAACCTAAAAAAATTGAAATTTTTATATGAAAAACTTCTTTTGCCCATATCTCCTTAAATATGCGTCCTAGAGCGAAAAGGACTTAAATTCGTGACCACCCCAAAAAATTGAAAAATCCACCCAAAACCTAAAAAAATTGAAATTTTTATATGAAAAACTTCTTTTGCCCATATCTCCTTAAATATGCGTCCTAGAGCGAAAAGGACTTTAATTCGTGACCACCCCCAAAAAATTGAAAAATCCACCCAAAACCTAAAAAAATGAAATTTTTATATGAATATCTTCTTTTGCCCATATCTCCTTAAATATGCGTCCTAGAGCGAAAAGGACTTTAATTCGTGACCACCCCAAAAAATTGAAAAATCCACCCAAAACCTAAAAAAATTGACATTTTTATATGAAAAACTTCTTTTTCCCATATCTCCTTAAATATGCGTCCTAGAGCGAAAAGGACTTAAATTCGTGGCCACACCAAAAAATTGAAAAATCCACCCAAAACCTAAAAAAAAATTGAAATTTTTATATGAAAACCTTCTTTTGCCCATATCTCCTTAAATATGCGTCCTAGAGCGAAAAGGACTTTAATTCGTGACCACCCCCAAAAAATTGAAAAATCCACCCAAAACCAAAAAAAATTGAAATTTTTATATGGAAAACTTCTTTTGCCCATATCTCCTTAAATATGCGTCCTAGAGCGAAAAGGACTTTAATTCGTGACCACCCCCAAAAAATTGAAAAATCCACCCAAAACCTAAAAAAATTGAAATTTTAAATGAAAAACTTCTTTTGCCCATATCTCCTTAAATATGCGTCCTAGAGCGAAAAGGACTTTAATTCGTGACCACCCCCAAAAAATTGAAAAATCCACCCAAAACCTAAAAAAATTTAAATTTTTATATGAAAAACTTCTTTTGCCCATATCTCCTTAAATATGCGTCCTAGAGCGAAAAGGACTTTAATTCGTGACCACCCCAAAATATTGAAAAATCCACCCAAAACCTAAAAAAAATTGAAATTTTTATATGAAAAACTTCTTTTGCCCATATCTCCTTAAATATGCGTCCTAGAGCAAAAAGGACTTTAATTCGTGACCACCCCCAAAAAATGTAAAAATCCACCCAAAACCTAAAAAAATTGAAATTTTTATATGAAAAACTTATTTTGCCCATATCTCCTTAAATATGCGTCCTAGAGCGAAAAGGACTTTAATTCGTGACCACCCCCAAAAAATTGAAAAATCCACCCAAAACCTAAAAAAATGAAATTTTTATATGAATATCTTCTTTTGCCCATATCTCCTTAAATATGCGTCCTAGAGCGAAAAGGACTTTAATTCGTGACCACCCCCAAAAAATTGAAAAATCCACCCAAAACCTAAAAAAATTTAAATTTTTATATGAAAAACTTCTTTTGCCCATATCTCCTTAAATATGCGTCCTAGAGCGAAAAGGACTTTAATTCGTGACCACCCCCAAAAAATTGAAAAATCCACCCAAAACCTAAAAAAATGAAATTTTTATATGAATATCTTCTTTTGCCCATATCTCCTTAAATATGCGTCCTAGAGCGAAAAGGACTTTAATTCGTGACCACCCCCAAAAAATTGAAAAATCCACCCAAAACCTAAAAAAATTGAAATTTTTATATGAAAAACTTCTTTTGCCCATATCTCTTTAAATATGCGTCCTAGAGCGAAAAGGACTTTAATTCGTGACCACCCCCAAAAAATTGAAAAATCCACCCAAAACCTAAAAAAATTTAAATTTTTATATGAAATCCACCCAAAACCTTAAAAAATTGAAATTTTATATGAAAAACTTATTTTGCCCATATCTCCTTAAATATGCGTCCTAGAGCGAAAAGGACTTTAATTCGTGACCACCCCCAAAAAATTGAAAAATCCACCCAAAACCTAAAAAAATTGAAATTTTTATATGAAATCCACCCAAAACCTTAAAAAATTGAAATTTTTATATGAAAAACTTCTTTTGCCCATATCTCCTTAAATATGCGTCCTAGAGCGAAAAGGACTTTAATTCGTGACCACCCCCAAAAAATTGAAAAATCCACCCAACACCTAAAAAAATTGAACTTTTTATATGAAAAACTTCTTTTGCCCATATCTCCTTAAATATGCGTCCTAGAGCGAAAAGGACTTTAATTCGTGACCACCCCAAAAAATTTAGAAATCCACCCAAAACCTAAAAAAATTGAAATTTTTATATGAAAAACTTTTTTTGCCCATATCTCCTTAAATATGCGTCCTAGAGCGAAAAGGACTTAAATTCGTGACCACACCAAAAAATTGAAAAATCCACCCAAAACCTAAAAAAAATTGAAATTTTTATATGAAAAACTTCTTTTGCCCATATCTCCTTAAATATGCGTCCTAGAGCGAAAAGGACTTTAATTCGTGACCACCCCCAAAAAATTGAAAAATCCACCCAACACCTAAAAAAATTGAACTTTTTATATGAAAAACTTCTTTTGCCCATATCTCCTTAAATATGCGTCCTAGAGCGAAAAGGACTTTAATTCGTGACCACCCCAAAAAATTTAGAAATCCACCCAAAACCTAAAAAAATTGAAATTTTTATATGAAAAACTTCTTTTGCCCATATCTCCTTAAATATGCGTCCTAGAGCGAAAAGGACTTAAATTCGTGACCACACCAAAAAATTGAAAAATCCACCCAACACCTAAAAAAATTGAACTTTTTATATGAAAAACTTCTTTTGCCCATATCTCCTTAAATATGCGTCCTAGAGCGAAAAGGACTTTAATTCGTGACCACCCCAAAAAATTTAGAAATCCACCCAAAACCTAAAAAAATTGAAATTTTTATATGAAAAACTTTTTTTGCCCATATCTCCTTAAATATGCGTCCTAGAGCGAAAAGGACTTAAATTCGTGACCACACCAAAAAATTGAAAAATCCACCCAAAACCTAAAAAAAATTGAAATTTTTATATGAAAAACTTCTTTTGCCCATATCTCCTTAAATATGCGTCCTAGAGCGAAAAGGACTTTAATTCGTGACCACCCCCAAAAAATTGAAAAATCCACCCAACACCTAAAAAAATTGAACTTTTTATATGAAAAACTTCTTTTGCCCATATCTCCTTAAATATGCGTCCTAGAGCGAAAAGGACTTTAATTCGTGACCACCCCAAAAAATTTAGAAATCCACCCAAAACCTAAAAAAATTGAAATTTTTATATGAAAAACTTCTTTTGCCCATATCTCCTTAAATATGCGTCCTAGAGCGAAAAGGACTTTAATTCGTGACCACCCCAAAAAATTTAGAAATCCACCCAAAACCTAAAAAAATTGAAATTTTTATATGAAAAACTTTTTTTGCCCATATCTCCTTAAATATGCGTCCTAGAACGAAAAGGACTTTAATTCGTGACCACCCCCAAAAAATTGAAAAATCCACCCAAAACCTAAAAAAATTGAAATTTTTATATGAAATCCACCCAAAACCTTAAAAAATTGAAATTTTTATATGAAAAACTTCTTTTGCCCATATCTCCTTAAATATGCGTCCTAGAGCGAAAAGGACTTTAATTCGTGACCACCCCCAAAAAATTGAAAAATCCACCCAACACCTAAAAAAATTGAACTTTTTATATGAAAAACTTCTTTTGCCCATATCTCCTTAAATATGCGTCCTAGAGCGAAAAGGACTTTAATTCGTGACCACCCCAAAAAATTTAGAAATCCACCCAAAACCTAAAAAAATTGAAATTTTTATATGAAAAACTTTTTTTGCCCATATCTCCTTAAATATGCGTCCTAGAGCGAAAAGGACTTTAATTCGTGACCACCCCCAAAAAATTGAAAAATCCACCCAAAACCTAAAAAAATTGAAATTTTTATATGAAATCCACCCAAAACCTTAAAAAATTGAAATTTTTATATGAAAAACTTCTTTTGCCCATATCTCCTTAAATATGCGTCCTAGAGCGAAAAGGACTTTAATTCGTGACCACCCCCAAAAAATTGAAAAATCCACCCAACACCTAAAAAAATTGAACTTTTTATATGAAAAACTTCTTTTGCCCATATCTCCTTAAATATGCGTCCTAGAGCGAAAAGGACTTTAATTCGTGACCACCCCAAAAAATTTAGAAATCCACCCAAAACCTAAAAAAATTGAAATTTTTATATGAAAAACTTTTTTTGCCCATATCTCCTTAAATATGCGTCCTAGAGCGAAAAGGACTTTAATTCGTGACCACCCCAAAAAATTGAAAAATCCACCCAAAACCAAAAAAAATTGAAATTTTTATATGGAAAACTTCTTTTGCCCATATCTCCTTAAATATGCGTCCTAGAGCGAAAAGGACTTTAATTCGTGACCACCCCCAAAAAATTGAAAAATCCACCCAAAACCTAAAAAAATTGAAATTTTAAATGAAAAACTTCTTTTGCCCATATCTCCTTAAATATGCGTCCTAGAGCGAAAAGGACTTTAATTCGTGACCACCCCCAAAAAATTGAAAAATCCACCCAAAACCTAAAAAAATTTAAATTTTTATATGAAAAACTTCTTTTGCCCATATCTCCTTAAATATGCGTCCTAGAGCGAAAAGGACTTTAATTCGTGACCACCCCAAAATATTGAAAAATCCACCCAAAACCTAAAAAAAATTGAAATTTTTATATGAAAAACTTCTTTTGCCCATATCTCCTTAAATATGCGTCCTAGAGCAAAAAGGACTTTAATTCGTGACCACCCCCAAAAAATTGAAAAATCCACCCAAAACCTAAAAAAATTGAAATTTTTATATGAAAAACTTATTTTGCCTATATCTCCTTAAATATGCGTCCTAGAGCGAAAAGGACTTTAATTCGTGACCACCCCCAAAAAATTGAAAAATCCACCCAAAACCTAAAAAAATGAAATTTTTATATGAATATCTTCTTTTGCCCATATCTCCTTAAATATGCGTCCTAGAGCGAAAAGGACTTTAATTCGTGACCACCCCCCAAAAATTTAAAAATCCTCCCAAAACCTAAAAAAATTGAAATTTTTATATGAAAAACTTCTTTTGCCCATATCTCCTTAAATATGCGTCCTAGAGCGAAAAGGACTTTAATTCGTGACCACCCCCAAAAAATTGAAAAATCCACCCAAAACCTAAAAAAAAATTAAATTTTTATATGAAATACTTCTTTTGCATATATCTCCTTAAATATGCGTCCTAGAGCGAAAAGGACTTTAATTCGTGACCACCCTCAAAAAAATTGAAAAATCCACCCAAACCCTAAAAAAAATTGAAATTTTTATATGAAAAACTACTTTTGCCCATATCTCCTTAAATATGCGTCCTAGAGCGAAAAGGACTTTAATTCGTGACCACCCCCAAAAAATTGAAAAATCCACCCAAAACCTAAAAAATTGAAATTTTTATATGAAAAACTTCTTTTGCCCATATCTCCTTAAATATGCGTCCTAGAGCGAAAAGGACTTTAATTCGTGACCACCCCCAAAAAATTGAAAAATCCACCCAAAACCTAAAAAAATTGAAATTTTTATATGAAAAACTTCTTTTGCCCATATCTCCTAAACTAAGCGTCCTAGAGCGAAAAGGACTATAATTCGTGACCACCCCCATAAAAATTGAAAAATCCACCCAAAACCTAAAAAAATTGAAATTTTTATACGAAAAACTCCTTTTGCCCATATCTCCTAAACTAAGCGTCCTAGAGCGAAAAGGACTTTAATTCGTGACCACCCCAAAAAATTGAAAAATCCACCCAAAACCTAAAAAAATTTAAATTTTTATATGAAAAACTTCTTTTGCCCATATCTCCTAAACTAAGCGTCCTAGAGCGAAAAGGACTATAATTCGTGACCACCCCAAAAAATTTAAAAATCCACCCAAAACCTAAAAAAATTGAAGTTTTTATATGAAAAACTTCTTTTGCCCATATCTCCTTAAATATGCGTCCTAGAGCGAAAAGGACTTTAATTCGTGACCACCCCAAAAAATTGAAAAATCCACCCAAAACCTAAAAAAATTGAAATTTTTATATGAAAAACTTCTTTTGCCCATATCTCCTTAAATATGCGTCCTAGAGCGAAAAAGACTTTAATTCGTGACCACCCCCAAAAAATTGAAAAATCCACCCAAAACCTAAAAAAATTGAAATTTTTATATGAAAAACTTCTTTTGCCCATATCTCCTTAAATATGCGTCCTAGAGCAAAAAGGACTTTAATTCGTGACCACCCCCAAAAAATTGCAAAATCCACCCAAAACCTAAAAAAATTGAAATTTTCATATGAAAAACTTCTTTTGCCCATATCTCCTTAAATATGCGTCCTAGAGCAAAAAGGACTTTAATTCGTGACCACCCCCAAAAAATTGAAAAATCCACCCAAAACCTAAAAAAATTGAAGTTTTTATATGAAAAACTTCTTTTGCCCATATCTCCTTAAATATGCGTCCTAGAGCGAAAAGGACTTTAATTCGTGACCACCCCCAAAAAATTGAAAAATCCACCCAAAACCTAAAAAAATGAAATTTTTATATGAATTCTTCTTTTGCCCATATCTCCTTAAATATGCGTCCTAGAGCGAAAAGGACTTTAATTCGTGACCACCCCCAAAAAATTGAAAAATCCACCCAAAACCTAAAAAAATTGAAATTTTTATATGAAAAACTTCTTTTGCCCATATCTCCTTAAATATGCGTGCTAGAGCGAAAAGGACTTTAATTCGTGACCACCCCCAAAAAATTGAAAAATCCACCCAAAACCTAAAAAAATTTAAATTTTTATATGAAAAACTTCTTTTGCCCATATCTCCTTAAATATGCGTCCTAGAGCGAAAAGGACTTTAATTCGTGACCACCCCAAAATATTGAAAAATCCACCCAAAACCTAAAAAAATTGAAATTTTTATATGAAAAACTTCTTTTGCCCATATCTCCTTAAATATGCGTCCTAGAGCAAAATGGACTTTAATTCGTGACCACCCCCAAAAAATTGAAAAATCCACCCAAAACCTAAAAAAATTTAAATTTTTATATGAAAAACTTCTTTTGCCCATATCTCCTTAAATATGCGTCCTAGAGCGAAAAGGACTTAAATTCGTGACCACCCCAAAGAATTGAAAAATCCACCCAAAACCTAAAAAAAATTGAAATTTTTATATGAAAAACTTCTTTTGCCCATATCTCCTAAACTAAGCGTCCTAGAGCGAAAAGGACTATAATTCGTGACCACCCCAAAAAATTGAAAAATCCACCCAAAACCTAAAAAAATTGAAGTTTTTATATGAAAAACTTCTTTTGCCCATATCTCCTTAAATATGCGTCCTAGAGCGAAAAGGACTTTAATTCGTGACCACCCCAAAAAATTGAAAAATCCACCCAAAACCTAAAAAAATTGAAATTTTTATATGAAAAACTTCTTTTGCCCATATCTCCTTAAATATGCGTCCTAGAGCGAAAAGGACTTTAATTCGTGACCACCCCCCAAAAATTTAAAAATCCTCCCAAAACCTAAAAAAATTGAAATTTTTATATGAAAAACTTCTTTTGCCCATATCTCCTTAAATATGCGTCCTAGAGCGAAAAGGACTTTAATTCGTGACCACCCCCAAAAAATTGAAAAATCCACCCAAAACCTAAAAAAATGAAATTTTTATATGAATATCTTCTTTTGCCCATACCTCCTTAAATATGCGTCCTAGAGCGAAAAGGACTTTAATTCGTGACCACCCCCAAAAAATTGAAAAATCCACCCAAAACCTAAAAAAGTTGAAATTTTTATATGAAAAACTTCTTTTGCCCATATCTCCTTAAATATGCGTCCTAGAGCGAAAAGGACTTTAATTCGTGACCACCCCCAAAAAATTGAAAAATCCACCCAAAACCTAAAAAAATTTAAATTTTTATATGAAAAACTTCTTTTGCCCATATCTCCTTAAATATGCGTCCTAGAGCGAAAAGGACTTTAATTCGTGACCACCCCAAAAAATTGAAAAATCCACCCAAAACCTAAAAAAATTGAAATTTTTATATGAAAAACTTCTTTTGCCCATATCTCCTTAAATATGCGTCCTCGAGCAAAATGGACTTTAATTCGTGACCACCCCCAAAAAATTGAAAAATCCACCCAAAACCTAAAAAAATTTAAATTTTTATATGAAAAACTTCTTTTGCCCATATCTCCTTAAATATGCGTCCTAGAGCGAAAAGGACTTAAATTCGTGACCACCCCAAAGAATTGAAAAATCCACCCAAAACCTAAAAAAAATTGAAATTTTTATATGAAAAACTTCTTTTGCCCATATCTCCTAAACTAAGCGTCCTAGAGCGAAAAGGACTATAATTCGTGACCACCCCAAAAAATTGAAAAATCCACCCAAAACCTAAAAAAATTGAAGTTTTTGTATGAAAAACTTCTTTTGCCCATATCTCCTTAAATATGCGTCCTAGAGCGAAAAGGACTTTAATTCGTGACCACCCCAAAAAATTGAAAAATCCACCCAAAACCTAAAAAAATTGAAATTTTTATATGAAAAACTTCTTTTGCCCATATCTCCTTAAATATGCGTCCTAGAGCGAAAAGGACTTAAATTCGTGACCACACCAAAAAATTGAAAAATCCACTTAAAACCTAAAAAAAATTGAAATTTTTATATGAAAAACTTCTTTTGCCCATATCTCCTAAACTAAGCGTCCTAGAGCGAAAAGGACTTTAATTCGTGACCACCCCCAAAAAATTGAAAAATCCACCCACAACCTAAAAAAATTGAAATTTTTGTATGAAAACCTTCTTTTGCCCATATCTCCTTAAATATGCGTCCTAGAGCGAAAAGGACTTTAATTCGTGACCACCCCCAAAAAATTGAAAAATCCACCCAAAACCTAAAAAAAAATTAAATTTTTATATGAAAAATTTCTTTTGCCCATATCTCCTTAAATATGCGTCCTAGAGCGAAAAGGACTTTAATTCGTGACCACCCAAAAAATTGAAAAATCCACCCAAAACCAAAAAAAATTGAAATTTTTATATGGAAAACTTCTTTTGCCCATATCTCCTTAAATATGCGTCCTAGAGCGAAAAGGACTTTAATTCGTGACCACCCCCAAAAAATTGAAAAATCCACCCAAAACCTAAAAAAATTGAAATTTTAAATGAAAAACTTCTTTTGCCCATATCTCCTTAAATATGCGTCCTAGAGCGAAAAGGACTTTAATTCGTGACCACCCCCAAAAAATTGAAAAATCCACCCAAAACCTAAAAAAATTTAAATTTTTATATGAAAAACTTCTTTTGCCCATATCTCCTTAAATATGCGTCCTAGAGCGACCACCCCAAATTAATTCGTGACCACCCCAAAATATTGAAAAATCCACCCAAAACCTAAAAAAAATTGAAATTTTTATATGAAAAACTTCTTTTGCCCATATCTCCTTAAATATGCGTCCTAGAGCAAAAAGGACTTTAATTCGTGACCACCCCCAAAAAATTGAAAAATCCACCCAAAACCTAAAAAAATGAAATTTTTATATGAATATCTTCTTTTGCCCATATCTCCTAAACTAAGCGTCCTAGAGCGAAAAGGACTTTAATTCGTGACCACCCCCAAAAAATTGAAAAATCCACCCACAACCTAAAAAAATTGAAATTTTTGTATGAAAACCTTCTTTTGCCCATATCTCCTTAAATATGCGTCCTAGAGCGAAAAGGACTTTAATTCGTGACCACCCCCAAAAAATTGAAAAATCCACCCAAAACCTAAAAAAAATTAAATTTTTATATGAAAAACTTCTTTTGCCCATATCTCCTTAAATATGCGTCCTAGAGCGAAAAGGACTTTAATTCGTGACCACCCCAAAAAATTGAAAAATCCACCCAAAACCTAAAAAAATTGAAATTTTTATATGAAAAACTTCTTTTGCCCATATCTCCTTAAATATGCGTCCTAGAGCGAAAAGGACTTTAATTCGTGACCACCCAAAAAATTGAAAAATCCACCCAAAACCAAAAAAAATTGAAATTTTTATATGGAAAACTTCTTTTGCCCATATCTCCTTAAATATGCGTCCTAGAGCGAAAAGGACTTTAATTCGTGACCACCCCCAAAAAATTGAAAAATCCACCCAAAACCTAAAAAAATTGAAATTTTAAATGAAAAACTTCTTTTGCCCATATCTCCTTAAATATGCGTCCTAGAGCGAAAAGGACTTTAATTCGTGACCACCCCCAAAAAATTGAAAAATCCACCCAAAACCTAAAAAAATTGAAATTTTAAATGAAAAACTTCTTTTGCCCATATCTCCTTAAATATGCGTCCTAGAGCGAAAAGGACTTTAATTCGTGACCACCCCCAAAAAATTGAAAAATCCACCCAAAACCTAAAAAAATTGAAATTTTTATATGAAAAACTTCTTTTGCCCATATCTCCTTAAATATGCGTCCTAGAGCGAAAAGGACTTTAATTCGTGACCACCCCCAAAAAATTGAAAAATCCACCCAAAACCTAAAAAAATTTAAATTTTTATATGAAAAACTTCTTTTGCCCATATCTCCTTAAATATGCGTCCTAGAGCGAAAAGGACTTTAATTCGTGACCACCCCAAAATATTGAAAAATCCACCCAAAACCTAAAAAAATTGAAATTTTTATATGAAAAACTTCTTTTGCCCATATCTCCTTAAATATGCGTCCTCGAGCAAAATGGACTTTAATTCGTGACCACCCCCAAAAAATTGAAAAATCCACCCAAAACCTAAAAAAAATTAAATTTTTATATGAAAAACTTCTTTTGCCCATATCTCCTTAAATATGCGTCCTAGAGCGAAAAGGACTTAAATTCGTGACCACCCCAAAGAATTGAAAAATCCACCCAAAACCTAAAAAAATTGAAGTTTTTATATGAAAAACTTCTTTTGCCCATATCTCCTTAAATATGCGTCCTAGAGCGAAAAGGACTTTAATTCGTGACCACCCCAAAAAATTGAAAAATCCACCCAAAACCTAAAAAAATTGAAATTTTTATATGAAAAACTTCTTTTGCCCATATCTCCTTAAATATGCGTCCTAGAGCGAAAAGGACTTAAATTCGTGACCACACCAAAAAATTGAAAAATCCACCCACAACCTAAAAAAATTGAAATTTTTGTATGAAAACCTTCTTTTGCCCATATCTCCTTAAATATGCGTCCTAGAGCGAAAAGGACTTTAATTCGTGACCACCCCCAAAAAATTGAAAAATCCACCCAAAACCTAAAAAAAATTAAATTTTTATATGAAAAATTTCTTTTGCCCATATCTCCTTAAATATGCGTCCTAGAGCGAAAAGGACTTTAATTCGTGACCACCCAAAAAATTGAAAAATCCACCCAAAACCAAAAAAAATTGAAATTTTTATATGGAAAACTTCTTTTGCCCATATCTCCTTAAATATGCGTCCTAGAGCGAAAAGGACTTTAATTCGTGACCACCCCCAAAAAATTGAAAAATCCACCCAAAACCTAAAAAAATTGAAATTTTAAATGAAAAACTTCTTTTGCCCATATCTCCTTAAATATGCGTCCTAGAGCGAAAAGGACTTTAATTCGTGACCACCCCCAAAAAATTGAAAAATCCACCCAAAACCTAAAAAAATTTAAATTTTTATATGAAAAACTTCTTTTGCCCATATCTCCTTAAATATGCGTCCTAGAGCGAAAAGGACTTTAATTCGTGACCACCCCAAAATATTGAAAAATCCACCCAAAACCTAAAAAAAATTGAAATTTTTATATGAAAAACTTCTTTTGCCCATATCTCCTTAAATATGCGTCCTAGAGCAAAAAGGACTTTAATTCGTGACCACCCCCAAAAAATTGAAAAATCCACCCAAAACCTAAAAAAATGAAATTTTTATATGAATATCTTCTTTTGCCCATATCTCCTTAAATATGCGTCCTAGAGCGAAAAGGACTTTAATTCGTGACCACCCCCCAAAAATTTAAAAATCCTCCCAAAACCTAAAAAAATTGAAATTTTTATATGAAAAACTTCTTTTGCCCATATCTCCTTAAATATGCGTCCTAGAGCGAAAAGGACTTTAATTCGTGACCACCCCCAAAAAATTGAAAAATCCACCCAAAACCTAAAAAAAATTAAATTTTTATATGAAATACTTCTTTTGCATATATCTCCTTAAATATGCGTCCTAGAGCGAAAAGGACTTTAATTCGTGACCACCCTCAAAAAATAGAAAAATCCACCCAAACCCTAAAAAAAATTGAAATTTTTATATGAAAAACTACTTTTGCCAATATCTCCTTAAATATGCGTCCTAGAGCGAAAAGGACTTTAATTCGTGACCACCCCCAAAATATTGAAAAATCCACCCAAAACCTAAAAAAAATGAAATTTTTATATGAAAAACTTCTTTTGCCCATATCTCCTAAACTAAGCGTCCTAGAGCGAAAAGGACTATAATTCGTGACCACCCCAAAAAATTGAAAAATCCACCCAAAACCTAAAAAAATTTAAATTTTTATATGAAAAACTTCTTTTGCCCATATCTCCTTAAATATGCGTCCTAGAGCGAAAAGGACTTAAATTCGTGACCACCCCAAAAAATTGAAAAATCCACCCAAAACCTAAAAAAAATTGAAATTTTTATATGAAAAACTTCTTTTGCCCAAATCTCCTAAACTAAGCGTCCTAGAGCGAAAAGGACTTTAATTCGTGACCACCCCCAAAAAATTGAAAAATCCACCCAAAACCTAAAAAAATTGAAATTTTTATATCAAAAACTTCTTTTGCCCATATCTCCTTAAATATGCGTCCTAGAGCGAAAAGGACTTAAATTCGTGACCACCCCAAAAAATTGAAAAATCCACCCAAAACCTAAAAAAAATTGAAATTTTTATATGAAAAACTTCTTTTGCCCAAATCTCCTAAACTAAGCGTCCTAGAGCGAAAAGGACTTTAATTCGTGACCACCCCCAAAAAATTGAAAAATCCACCCAAAACCTAAAAAAATTGAAATTTTTGTATGAAAAACTTCTTTTGCCCATATCTCCTTAAATATGCGTCCTAGAGCGAAAAGGACTTTAATTCGTGACCACCCCAAAAAATTGAAAAATCCACCCAAAACCTAAAAAAATTGAAATTTTTATATGAAAAACTTCTTTTGCCCATATCTCCTTAAATATGCGTCCTAGAGCGAAAAGGACTTAAATTCGTGACCACCCCAAAAAATTGAAAAATCCACCCAAAACCTAAAAAAAATTGAAATTTTTATATGAAAAACTTCTTTTGCCCAAATCTCCTAAACTAAGCGTCCTAGAGCGAAAAGGACTTTAATTCGTGACCACCCCCAAAAAATTGAAAAATCCACCCAAAACCTAAAAAAATTTAAATTTTTATATGAAAACCTTCTTTTGCCCATATCTCCTTAAATATGCGTCCTAGAGCGAAAAGGACTTTAATTCGTGACCACCCCAAAATATTGAAAAATCCACCCAAAACCTAAAAAAATTGAAATTTTTATATGAAAAACTTCTTTTGCCCATATCTCCTTAAATATGCGTCCTCGAGCAAAATGGACTTTAATTCGTGACCACCCCCAAAAAATTGAAAAATCCACCCAAAACCTAAAAAAATTTAAATTTTTATATGAAAAACTTCTTTTGCCCATATCTCCTTAAATATGCGTCCTAGAGCGAAAAGGACTTTAATTCGTGACCACCCCAAAAAATTGAAAAATCCACCCAAAACCTAAAAAAATTGAAATTTTTATATGAAAAACTTCTTTTGCCCATATCTCCTTAAATATGCGTCCTAGAGCGAAAAGGACTTAAATTCGTGACCACCCCAAAAAATTGAAAAATCCACCCAAAACCTAAAAAAAATTGAAATTTTTATATGAAAAACTTCTTTTGCCCAAATCTCCTAAACTAAGCGTCCTAGAGCGAAAAGGACTTTAATTCGTGACCACCCCCAAAAAATTGAAAAATCCACCCAAAACCTAAAAAAATTGAAATTTTTATATCAAAAACTTCTTTTGCCCATATCTCCTAAACTAAGCGTCCTAGAGCGAAAAGGACTATAATTCGTGACCACCCCAAAAAATTGAAAAATCCACCCAAAACCTAAAAAAAATTGAAATTTTTATATGAAAAACTTCTTTTGCCCATATCTCCTAAACTAAGCGTCCTAGAGCGAAAAGGACTTTAATTCGTGACCACCCCAAAAAATTGAAAAATCCACCCAAAACCTAAAAAAATTGAAGTTTTTATATGAAAAACTTCTTTTGCCCATATCTCCTTAAATATGCGTCCTAGAGCGAAAAGGACTTTAATTCGTGACCACCCCAAAAAATTGAAAAATCCACCCAAAACCTAAAAAAATTGAAATTTTTATATGAAAAACTTCTTTTGCCCATATCTCCTTAAATATGCGTCCTAGAGCGAAAAGGACTTTAATTCGTGACCACCCCCCAAAAATTTAAAAATCCTCCCAAAACCTAAAAAAATTGAAATTTTTATATGAAAAACTTCTTTTGCCCATATCTCCTTAAATATGCGTCCTAGAGCGAAAAGGACTTTAATTCGTGACCACCCCCAAAAAATTGAAAAATCCACCCAAAACCTAAAAAAAATTAAATTTTTATATGAAATACTTCTTTTGCATATATCTCCTTAAATATGCGTCCTAGAGCGAAAAGGACTTTAATTCGTGACCACCCTCAAAAAATTGAAAAATCCACCCAAACCCTAAAAAAAATTGAAATTTTTATATGAAAAACTACTTTTGCCCATATCTCCTTAAATATGCGTCCTAGAGCGAAAAGGACTTTAATTCGTGACCACCCCCAAAATATTGAAAAATCCACCCAAAACCTAAAAAAATTGAAATTTTTATATGAAAAACTTCTTTTGCCCATATCTCCTAAACTAAGCGTCCTAGAGCGAAAAGGACTATAATTCGTGACCACCCCAAAAAATTGAAAAATCCACCCAAAACCTAAAAAAATTGAAATTTTTATATCAAAAACTTCTTTTGCCCATATCTCCTTAAATATGCGTCCTAGAGCGAAAAGGACTTAAATTCGTGACCACCCCAAAAAATTGAAAAATCCGCGAAAAACCTAAAAAAATTGAAGTTTTTATATGAAAAACTTCTTTTGCCCATATCTCCTTAAATATGCGTCCTAGAGCGAAAAAGACTTTAATTCGTGACCACCCCAAAAAATTGAAAAATCCACCCAAAACCTAAAAAAATTGAAATTTTTATATGAAAAACTTCTTTTGCCCATATCTCCTTAACTATGCGTCCTAGAGCGAAAAGGACTTAAATTCGTGACCACACCAAAAAATTGAAAAATCCACCCAAAACCTAAAAAAAATTGAAATTTTTATATGAAAAACTTCTTTTGCCCATATCTCCTAAACTAAGCGTCCTAGAGCGAAAAGGACTTTAATTCGTGACCACCCCCAAAAAATTGAAAAATCCACCCACAACCTAAAAAAATTGAAATTTTTATATGAAAACCTTCTTTTGCCCATATCTCCTTAAATATGCGTCCTAGAGCGAAAAGGACTTTAATTCGTGACCACCCCCAAAAAATTGAAAAATCCACCCAAAACCTAAAAAAATTGAAATTTTTATATGAAAAACTTCTTTTGCCCATATCTCCTTAAATATGCGTCCTAGAGAGAAAAGGACTTTAATTCGTGACCACCCCCAAAAAATTGAAAAATCCACCCAAAACCTAAAAAAAATTAAATTTTTATATGAAAAATTTCTTTTGCCAATATCTCCTTAAATATGCGTCCTAGAGCGAAAAGGACTTTAATTCGTGACCACCCCAAAAAATTGAAAAATCCACCCAAAACCAAAAAAAATTGAAATTTTTATATGGAAAACTTCTTTTGCCCATATCTCCTTAAATATGCGTCCTAGAGCGAAAAGGACTTTAATTCGTGACCACCCCCAAAAAATTGAAAAATCCACCCAAAACCTAAAAAAATGAAATTTTAAATGAAAAACTTCTTTTGCCCATATCTCCTTAAATATGCGTCCTAGAGCGAAAAGGACTTTAATTCGTGACCACCCCCAAAAAATTGAAAAATCCACCCAAAACCTAAAAAAATTTAAATTTTTATATGAAAAACTTCTTTTGCCCATATCTCCTTAAATATGCGTCCTAGAGCGAAAAGGACTTTAATTCGTGACCACCCCAAAATATTGAAAAATCCACCCAAAACCTAAAAAAAATTGAAATTTTTATATGAAAAACTTCTTTTGCCCATATCTCCTTAAATATGCGTCCTAGAGCAAAAAGGACTTTAATTCGTGACCACCCCCAAAAAATTGAAAAATCCACCCAAAACCTAAAAAAATTGAAATTTTTATATGAAAAACTTATTTTGCCTATATCTCCTTAAATATGCGTCCTAGAGCGAAAAGGACTTTAATTCGTGACCACCCCCAAAAAATTGAAAAATCCACCCAAAACCTAAAAAAATGAAATTTTTATATGAATATCTTCTTTTGCCCATATCTCCTTAAATATGCGTCCTAGAGCGAAAAGGACTTTAATTCGTGACCACCCCCCAAAAATTTAAAAATCCTCCCAAAACCTAAAAAAATTGAAATTTTTATATGAAAAACTTCTTTTGCCCATATCTCCTTAAATATGCGTCCTAGAGCGAAAAGGACTTTAATTCGTGACCACCCCCAAAAAATTGAAAAATCCACCCAAAACCTAAAAAAAATTAAATTTTTATATGAAATACTTCTTTTGCATATATCTCCTTAAATATGCGTCCTAGAGCGAAAAGGACTTTAATTCGTGACCACCCTCAAAAAATTGAAAAATCCACCCAAACCCTAAAAAAAATTGAAATTTTTATATGAAAAACTACTTTTGCCCATATCTCCTTAAATATGCGTCCTAGAGCGAAAAGGACTTTAATTCGTGACCACCCCCAAAAAATTGAAAAATCCACCCAAAACCTAAAAAAATTGAAATTTTTATATGAAAAACTTCTTTTGCCCATATCTCCTTAAATATGCGTCCTACAGCGAAAAGGACTTTAATTCGTGACCACCCCAAAAAATTGAAATTTTTATATGAAAAACTTCTTTTGCCCATATCTCCTTAAATATGCGTCCTAGAGCGAAAAAGACTTTAATTCGTGACCACCCCCAAAAAATTGAAAAATCCACCCAAAACCTAAAAAAATTGAAATTTTTATATGAAAAACTTCTTTTGCCCATATCTCCTTAAATATGCGTCCTAGAGCGAAAAGGACTTTAATTCGTGACCACCCCCAAAAAAATTGAAAAATCCACCCAAAACCTAAAAAAATTGAAATTTTTATACGAAAAACTTCTTTTGCCCATATCTCCTAAACTAAGCGTCCTAGAGCGAAAAGGACTTTAATTCATGACCACCCCCAAAAAATTGAAAAATCCACCCAAAACCTAAAAAAAATTGAAATTTTTATATGAAAACCTTCTTTTGCCCATATCTCCTTAAATATGCGTCCTAGAGCGAAAAAGACTTTAATTCGTGACCACCCCCAAAAAATTGAAAAAACCACCCAAAACCTAAAAAAATTGAAATTTTTATATGAAAAACTTCTTTTGCCCATATCTCCTAAACTAAGCATCCTAGAGCGAAAAGGACTTTAATTCGTGACCACCCCCAAAAAATTTAAAAATCCACCCAAAACCTAAAAAAAAATTGAAATTTTTATATGAAAAACTTCTTTTGCCCATATCTCCTAAACTAATATGCGTCCTCGAGCAAAATGGACTTTAATTCGTGACCACCCCCAAAAAATTGAAAAATCCACCCAAACCCTAAAAAAATTTAAATTTTTATATGAAAAACTTCTTTTGCCCATATCTCCTTAAATATGCGTCCTAGAGCGAAAAGGACTTTAATTCGTGACCACCCCAAAAAATTGAAAAATCCACCCAAAACCTAAAAAAATTGAAATTTTTATATGAAAAACTTCTTTTGCCCATATCTCCTTAAATATGCGTCCTAGAGCGAAAAGGACTTAAATTCGTGACCACCCCAAAAAATTGAAAAATCCACCCAAAACCTAAAAAAAATTGAAATTTTTATATGAAAAACTTCTTTTGCCCAAATCTCCTAAACTAAGCGTCCTAGAGCGAAAAGGACTTTAATTCGTGACCACCCCCAAAAAATTGAAAAATCCACCCAAAACCTAAAAAAATTGAAATTTTTATATCAAAAACTTCTTTTGCCCATATCTCCTAAACTAAGCGTCCTAGAGCGAAAAGGACTATAATTCGTGACCACCCCAAAAAATTGAAAAATCCACCCAAAACCTAAAAAAAATTGAAATTTTTATATGAAAAACTTCTTTTGCCCATATCTCCTAAACTAAGCGTCCTAGAGCGAAAAGGACTTTAATTCGTGACCACCCCAAAAAATTGAAAAATCCACCCAAAACCTAAAAAAATTGAAGTTTTTATATGAAAAACTTCTTTTGCCCATATCTCCTTAAATATGCGTCCTAGAGCGAAAAGGACTTTAATTCGTGACCACCCCAAAAAATTGAAAAATCCACCCAAAACCTAAAAAAATTAAATTTTTATATGAAATACTTCTTTTGCATATATCTCCTTAAATATGCGTCCTAGAGCGAAAAGGACTTTAATTCGTGACCACCTCCAAAAAATTGAAAAATCCACCCAAACCCTAAAAAAAATTTAAATTTTTATATGAAAAACTACTTTTGCCCATATCTCCTTAAATATGCGTCCTAGAGCGAAAAGGACTTTAATTCGTGACCACCCCCAAAAAATTGAAAAATCCACCCAAAACCTAAAAAAATTGAAATTTTTATATGAAAAACTTCTTTTGCCCATATCTCCTAAACTAAGCGTCCTAGAGCGAAAAGGACTATAATTCGTGACCACCCCAAAAAATTGAAAAATCCACCCAAAACCTAAAAAAATTGAAATTTTTATATCAAAAACTTCTTTTCCCATATCTCCTTAAATATGCGTCCTAGAGCGAAAAGGACTTAAATTCGTGACCACCCCAAAAAATTGAAAAATCCGCGAAAAACCTAAAAAAATTGAAGTTTTTATATGAAAAACTTCTTTTGCCCATATCTCCTTAAATATGCGTCCTAGAGCGGAAAGGACTTAAATTCGTGACCACACCAAAAAATTGAAAAATCCACCCAAAACCTAAAAAAAATTGAAATTTTTATATGAAAAACTTCTTTTGCCCATATCTCCTAAACTAAGCGTCCTAGAGCGAAAAGGACTTTAATTCGTGACCACCCCCAAAAAATTGAAAAATCCACCCACAACCTAAAAAAATTGAAATTTTTATATGAAAACCTTCTTTTGCCCATATCTCCTTAAATATGCGTCCTAGAGCGAAAAGGACTTTAATTCGTGACCACCCCCAAAAAATTGAAAAATCCACCCAAAACCTAAAAAAATTGAAATTTTTATATGAAAAACTTCTTTTGCCCATATCTCCTTAAATATGCGTCCTAGAGAGAAAAGGACTTTAATTCGTGACCACCCCCAAAAAATTGAAAAATCCACCCAAAACCTAAAAAAAATTAAATTTTTATATGAAAAATTTCTTTTGCCCTCCTTAAATATGCGTCCTAGAGCGAAAAGGACTTTAATTCGTGACCACCCCAAAAAATTGAAAAATCCACCCAAAACCAAAAAAAATTGAAATTTTTATATGGAAAACTTCTTTTGCCCATATCTCCTTAAATATGCGTCCTAGAGCGAAAAGGACTTTAATTCGTGACCACCCCCAAAAATTGAAAAATCCACCCAAAACCTAAAAAAATGAAATTTTAAATGAAAAACTTATTTTGCCCATATCTCCTTAAATATGCGTCCTAGAGCGAAAAGGACTTTAATTCGTGACCACCCCCAAAAAATTGAAAAATCCACCCAAAACCTAAAAAAATTTAAATTTTTATATGAAAAACTTCTTTTGCCCATATCTCCTTAAATATGCGTCCTAGAGCGAAAAGGACTTTAATTCGTGACCACCCCAAAATATTGAAAAATCCACCCAAAACCTAAAAAAAATTGAAATTTTTATATGAAAAACTTCTTTTGCCCATATCTCCTTAAATATGCGTCCTAGAGCAAAAAGAACTTTAATTCGTGACCACCCCCAAAAAATTGAAAAATCCACCCAACACCTAAAAAAATTGAAATTTTTATATGAAAAACTTATTTTGCCTATATCTCCTTAAATATGCGTCCTAGAGCGAAAAGGACTTTAATTCGTGACCACCCCCAAAAAATTGAAAAATCCACCCAAAACCTAAAAAAATGAAATTTTTATATGAATATCTTCTTTTGCCCATATCTCCTTAAATATGCGTCCTAGAGCGAAAAGGACTTTAATTCGTGACCACCCCCCAAAAATTTAAAAATCCTCCCAAAACCTAAAAAAATTGAAATTTTTATATGAAAAACTTCTTTTGCCCATATCTCCTTAAATATGCGTCCTAGAGCGAAAAGGACTTTAATTCGTGACCACCCCCAAAAAATTGAAAAATCCACCCAAAACCTAAAAAAAATAAATTTTTATATGAAATACTTCTTTTGCATATATCTCCTTAAATATGCGTCCTAGAGCGAAAAGGACTTTAATTCGTGACCACCCTCAAAAAATTGAAAAATCCACCCAAACCCTAAAAAAAATTGAAATTTTTATATGAAAAACTACTTTTGCCCATATCTCCTTAAATATGCGTCCTAGAGCGAAAAGGACTTTAATTCGTAACCACCCCCAAAAAATTGAAAAATCCACCCAAAACCTAAAAAAATTGAAATTTTTATATGAAAAACTTCTTTTGCCCATATCTCCTTAAATATGCGACCTAGAGCGAAAAGGACTTTAATTCGTGACCACCCCAAAAAATTAAAATTTTTATATGAAAAACTTCTTTTGCCCATATCTCCTTAAATATGCGTCCTAGAGCGAAAAAGACTTTAATTCGTGACCACCCCCAAAAAATTGAAAAATCCACCCAAAACCTAAAAAAATTGAAATTTTTATATGAAAAACTTCTTTTGCCCATATCTCCTTAAATATGCGTCCTAGAGCGAAAAGGACTTTAATTCGTGACCACCCCCAAAAAAATTGAAAAATCCACCCAAAACCTAAAAAATTTGAAATTTTTATATAAAAAACTTCTTTTGCCCATATCTCCTTAAATATGCGTCCTAGAGCGAAAAGGACTTTAATTCGTGACCACCCCCAAAAAATTGAAAAATCCACCCAAAACCTAAAAAAAATTGAAATTTTTATATGAAAACCTTCTTTTGCCCATATCTCCTTAAATATGCGTCCTAGAGCGAAAAAGACTTTAATTCGTGACCACCCCCAAAAAATTGAAAAAACCACCCAAAACCTAAAAAAATTGAAATTTTTATATGAAAAACTTCTTTTGCCCATATCTCCTAAACTAAGCATCCTAGAGCGAAAAGGACTTTAATTCGTGACCACCCCCAAAAAATTTAAAAATCCACCCAAAACCTAAAAAAAAATTGAAATTTTTATATGAAAAACTTCTTTTGCCCATATCTCCTAAACTAAGCGTCCTAGAGCGAAAAGGACTATAATTCGTGACCACCCCAAAAAATTGAAAAATCCACCCAAAACCTAAAAAAATTGAAGTTTTTATATGAAAAACTTCTTTTGCCCATATCTCCTTAAATATGCGTCCTAGAGCGAAAAGGACTATAATTCGTGACCACCCCAAAAAATTGAAAAATCCACCCAAAACCTAAAAAAATTGAAATTTTTATATGAAAAACTTCTTTTGCCCATATCTCCTTAAATATGCGTCCTAGAGCGAAAAGGACTTTAATTCGTGACCACCCCCAAAAAAATTGAAAAATCCACCCAAAACCTAAAAAAATTGAAATTTTTATATGAAAAACTTCTTTTGCCCAAATCTCCTAAACTAAGCGTCCTAGAGCGAAAAGGACTTTAATTCGTGACCACCCCCAAAAAATTGAAAAATCCACCCAAAACCTAAAAAAATTGAAATTTTTATATGAAAAACTTCTTTTGCCCATATCTCCTTAAATATGCGTCCTAGAGCGAAAAGGACTTTAATTCGTGACCACCCCAAAAAATTGAAAAATCCACCCAAAACCTAAAAAAATTGAAATTTTTATATGAAAAACTTCTTTTGCCCATATCTCCTAAACTAAGCATCCTAGAGCGAAAAGGACTAACATTCGTGACCACCCCCAAAAAATTGAAAAATCCACCCAAAACCTAAAAAAATTGAAATTTTTATATGAAAAACTTCTTTTGCCCATATCTCCTTAAATATGCGTCCTAGAGCGAAAAGGACTTTAATTCGTGACCACCCCCAAAAAATTGAAAAATCCACCCAAAACCTAAAAAAATTGAAATTTTTATATGAAAAACTTCTTTTGCCCATATCCCCTAAACTAAGCGTCCTAGAGCGAAAAGGACTATAATTCGTGACCACCCCAAAAAATTGAAAAATCCACCCAAAACCTAAAAAAATTGAAGTTTTTATATGAAAATCTTCTTTTGCCCATATCTCCTTAAATATGCGTCCTAGAGCGAAAAGGACTTTAATTCGTGACCACCCCAAAAAATTGAAAAATCCACCCAAAACCTAAAAAAATTGAAGTTTTTATATGAAAAACTTCTTTTGCCCATATCTCCTTAAATATGCGTCCTAGAGCGAAAAGGACTTTAATTCGTGACCACCCCAAAAAATTGAAAAATCCACCCAAAACCTAAAAAAAATTGAAATTTTTATATGAAAAACTTCTTTTGCCCAAATCTCCTAAACTAAGCGTCCTAGAGCGAAAAGGACTTTAATTCGTGACCACCCCCAAAAAATTGAAAAATCCACCCAAAACCTAAAAAAATTGAAATTTTTATATGAAAAACTTCTTTTGCCCATATCTCCTTAAATATGCGTCCTAGAGCGAAAAGGACTTTAATTCGTGACCACCCCAAAAAATTGAAAAATCCACCCAAAACCTAAAAAAATTGAAATTTTTATATGAAAAACTTCTTTTGCCCATATCTCCTTAAATATGCGTCCTAGAGCGAAAAGGACTTAAATTCGTGACCACCCCAAAAAATTGAAAAATCCACCCAGAACCTAAAAAAATTGAAATTTTTATATGAAAACCTTCTTTTGCCCATATCTCCTTAAATATGCGTCCTAGAGCGAAAAGGACTTTAATTCGTGACCACCCCCAAAAAATTGAAAAATCCACCCAAAACCTAAAAAAATTGAAATTTTTATATGAAAAACTTCTTTTGCCCATATCTCCTTAAATATGCGTCCTAGAGCGAAAAGGACTTTAATTCGTGACCACCCCTAAATATTGAAAAATCCACCCAAAACCTAAAAAAAATTGAAATTTTTATATGAAAAACTTCTTTTGCCCATATCTCCTTAAATATGCGTCCTAGAGCAAAAAGGACTTTAATTCGTGACCACCCCCAAAAAATTTAAAAATCCACCCAAAACCTAAAAAAATTGAAATTTTTATATGAAAAACTTCTTTTGCCCATATCTCCTTAAATATGCGTCCTAGAGCGAAAAGGACTTTAATTCGTGACCACCCCCAAAAAATTGAAAAATCCACCCAAAACCTAAAAAAATTAAATTTTTATATGAATATCTTCTTTTGCCCATATCTCCTTAAATATGCGTCCTCGAGCAAAATGGACTTTAATTCGTGACCACCCCCAAAAAATTGAAAAATCCACCCAAAACCTAAAAAAATTGAAATTTTTATATGAAAAACTTCTTTTGCCCATATCTCCTTAAATATGCGTCCTAGAGCGAAAAGGACTTTAATTCGTGACCACCCCCAAAAAATTGAAAAATCCACCCAAAACCTAAAAAAATGAAATTTTTATATGAATATCTTCTTTTGCCCATATCTCCTTAAATATGCGTCCTAGAGCGAAAGGACTTTAATTCGTGACCACCCCCAAAAAATTGAAAAATCCACCCAAAACCTAAAAAAATTTAAATTTTTATATGAAATACTTCTTTTGCATATATCTCCTTAAATATGCGTCCTAGAGCGAAAAGGACTTTAATTCGTGACCACCTCCAAAAAATTGAAAAATCCACCCAAACCCTAAAAAAATTTAAATTTTTATATGAAAAACTACTTTTGCCCATATCTCCTTAAATATGCGTCCTAGAGCGAAAAGGACTTTAATTCGTGACCACCCCCAAAAAATTGAAAAATCCACCCAAAACCTAAAAAAATTGAAATTTTTATATGAAAAACTTCTTTTGCCCATATCTCCTTAAATATGCGTCCTAGAGCGAAAAGGACTTTAATTCGTGACCACCCCCAAAAAATTGAAAAATCCACCCAAAACCTAAAAAAATTGAAATTTTTATATGAAAAACTTCTTTTGCCCATATCCCCTAAACTAAGCGTCCTAGAGCGAAAAGGACTATAATTCGTGACCACCCCAAAAAATTGAAAAATCCACCCAAAACCTAAAAAAATTGAAGTTTTTATATGAAAATCTTCTTTTGCCCATATCTCCTTAAATATGCGTCCTAGAGCGAAAAGGACTTTAATTCGTGACCACCCCAAAAAATTGAAAAATCCACCCAAAACCTAAAAAAATTGAAGTTTTTATATGAAAAACTTCTTTTGCCCATATCTCCTTAAATATGCGTCCTAGAGCGAAAAGGACTTTAATTCGTGACCACCCCCAAAAAATTGAAAAATCCCCCCAAAACCTAAAAAAATTGAAATTTTTATATGAAAACCTTCTTTTGCCCATATCTCCTTAAATATGCGTCCTAGAGCGAAAAGGACTTAAATTCGTGACCACCCCAAAAAATTGAAAAATCCACCCAAAACCTAAAAAAAATTGAAATTTTTATATGAAAAACTTCTTTTGCCCAAATCTCCTAAACTAAGCGTCCTATAGCGAAAAGGACTTTAATTCGTGACCACCCCCAAAAAATTGAAAAATCCACCCAAAACCTAAAAAAATTGAAATTTTTATATGAAAAACTTCTTTTGCCCATATCTCCTTAAATATGCGTCCTAGAGCGAAAAGGACTTTAATTCGTGACCACCCCAAAAAATTGAAAAATCCACCCAAAACCTAAAAAAATTGAAATTTTTATATGAAAAACTTCTTTTGCCCATATCTCCTTAAATATGCGTCCTAGAGCGAAAAGGACTTAAATTCGTGACCACCCCAAAAAATTGAAAAATCCACCCAAAACCTAAAAAAAATTGAAATTTTTATATGAAAAACTTCTTTTGCCCAAATCTCCTAAACTAAGCGTCCTAGAGCGAAAAGGACTTTAATTCGTGACCACCCCCAAAAAATTGAAAAATCCACCCAAAATCTAAAAAAATTGAAATTTTTATATGAAAAACTTCTTTTGCCCATATCTCCTTAAATATGCGTCCTAGAGCGAAAAGGACTTTAATTCGTGACCACCCCAAAAAATTGAAAAATCCACCCAAAACCTAAAAAAATTGAAATTTTTATATGAAAAACTTCTTTTGCCCATATCTCCTTAAATATGCGTCCTAGAGCGAAAAGGACTTAAATTCGTGACCACCCCAAAAAATTGAAAAATCCACCCAGAACCTAAAAAAATTGAAATTTTTATATGAAAACCTTCTTTTGCCCATATCTCCTTAAATATGCGTCCTAGAGCGAAAAGGACTTTAATTCGTGACCACCCCCAAAAAATTGAAAAATCCACCCAAAACCTAAAAAAATTGAAATTTTTATATGAAAAACTTCTTTTGCCCATATCTCCTTAAATATGCGTCCTAGAGCGAAAAGGACTTTAATTCGTGACCACCCCTAAATATTGAAAAATCCACCCAAAACCTAAAAAAAATTGAAATTTTTATATGAAAAACTTCTTTTGCCCATATCTCCTTAAATATGCGTCCTAGAGCAAAAAGGACTTTAATTCGTGACCACCCCCAAAAAATTTAAAAATCCACCCAAAACCTAAAAAAATTGAAATTTTTATATGAAAAACTTCTTTTGCCCATATCTCCTTAAATATGCGTCCTAGAGCGAAAAGGACTTTAATTCGTGACCACCCCCAAAAAATTGAAAAATCCACCCAAAACCTAAAAAAATTGAAATTTTTATATGAAAAACTTCTTTTGCCCATATCTCCTTAAATATGCGTCCTCGAGCAAAATGGACTTTAATTCGTGACCACCCCCAAAAAATTGAAAAATCCACCCAAAACCTAAAAAAATTGAAATTTTTATATGAAAAACTTCTTTTGCCCATATCTCCTTAAATATGCGTCCTAGAGCGAAAAGGACTTTAATTCGTGACCACCCCCAAAAAATTGAAAAATCCACCCAAAACCTAAAAAAATTTAAATTTTTATATGAAATACTTCTTTTGCATATATCTCCTTAAATATGCGTCCTAGAGCGAAAAGGACTTTAATTCGTGACCACCTCCAAAAAATTGAAAAATCCACCCAAACCCTAAAAAAAATTTAAATTTTTATATGAAAAACTACTTTTGCCCATATCTCCTTAAATATGCGTCCTAGAGCGAAAAGGACTTTAATTCGTGACCACCCCCAAAAAATTGAAAAATCCACCCAAAACCTAAAAAAATTGAAATTTTTATATGAAAAACTTCTTTTGCCCATATCTCCTTAAATATGCGTCCTAGAGCGAAAAGGACTTTAATTCGTGACCACCCCCAAAAAATTGAAAAATCCACCCAAAACCTAAAAAAATTGAAATTTTTATATGAAAAACTTCTTTTGCCCATATCCCCTAAACTAAGCGTCCTAGAGCGAAAAGGACTATAATTCGTGACCACCCCAAAAAATTGAAAAATCCACCCAAAACCTAAAAAAATTGAAGTTTTTATATGAAAATCTTCTTTTGCCCATATCTCCTTAAATATGCGTCCTAGAGCGAAAAGGACTTTAATTCGTGACCACCCCAAAAAATTGAAAAATCCACCCAAAACCTAAAAAAATTGAAGTTTTTATATGAAAAACTTCTTTTGCCCATATCTCCTTAAATATGCGTCCTAGAGCGAAAAGGACTTTAATTCGTGACCACCCCAAAAAATTGAAAAATCCACCCAAAACCTAAAAAAATTGAAATTTTTATATGAAAAACTTCTTTTGCCCATATCTCCTTAAATATGCGTCCTAGAGCGAAAAAGACTTTAATTCGTGACCACCCCCAAAAAATTGAAAAATCCACCCAAAACCTAAAAAAATTTAAATTTTTATATGAAAAACTTCTTTTGCCCATATCTCGTAAACTAAGCGTCCTAGAGCGAAAAGGACTTTAATTCGTGACCACCCCAAAAAATTGAAAAATCCACCCAAAACCTAAAAAAATTTAAATTTTTATATGAAAAACTTCTTTTGCCCATATCTCCTAAACTAAGCGTCCTAGAGCGAAAAGGACTATAATTCGTGACCACCCCAAAAAATTGAAAAATCCACCCAAAACCTAAAAAAATTGAAATTTTTATATGAAAAACTTCTTTTGCCCATATCTCCTTAAATATGCGTCCTAGAGCGAAAAGGACTTTAATTCGTGAGCACCCCAAAAAATTGAAAAATCCACCCAAAACCTAAAAAAATTGAAATTTTTATATGAAAAACTTCTTTTGCCCATATCTCCTTAAATATGCGTCCTAGAGCGAAAAAGACTTTAATTCGTGACCACCCCCAAAAAATTGAAAAATCCACCCAAAACCTAAAAAAATTGAAATTTTTATATGAAAAACTTCTTTTGCCCATATCTCCTTAAATATGCGTCCTAGAGCGAAAAGGACTTTAATTCGTGACCACCCCCAAAAAATTGAAAAATCCACCCAAAACCTAAAAAAATTGAAATTTTTATACGAAAAACTTCTTTTGCCCATATCTCCTAAACTAAGCGTCCTAGAGCGAAAAGGACTTTAATTCGTGACCACCCCCAAAAAATTGAAAAATCCACCCAAAACCTAAAAAAAATTGAAATTTTTATATGAAAACCTTCTTTTGCCCATATCTCCTTAAATATGCGTCCTAGAGCGAAAAAGACTTTAATTCGTGACCACCCCCAAAAAATTGAAAAAACCACCCAAAACCTAAAAAAAGTGAATTTTTTATATGAAAAACTTCTTTTGCCCATATCTCCTAAACTAAGCATCCTAGAGCGAAAAGGACTTTAATTCGTGACCACCCCCAAAAAATTGAAAAATCCACCCAAAACCTAAAAAAATTTAAATTTTTATATGAAAAACTTCTTTTGCCCATATCTCCTAAACTAAGCGTCCTAGATCGAAAAGGACTATAATTCGTGACCACCCCCAAAAAATTGAAAAATCCACCCAAACCCTAAAAAAAATGAAATTTTTATATGAATATCTTCTTTTGCCCATAGCTCCTTAAATATGCGTCCTAGAGCGAAAAGGACTTTAATTCGTGACCACCCACAAAAAATTGAAAAATCCACCCAAAACCTAAAAAAATTGAAATTTTTATATGAAAAACTTCTTTTGCCCATATCTCCTTAAATATGCGTCCTAGAGCGAAAAGGACTTTAATTCGTGACCACCCCCAAAAAATTGAAAAATCCACCCAAAACCTAAAAAAATTTAAATTTTTATATGAAATACTTCTTTTGCATATATCTCCTTAAATATGCGTCCTAGAGCGAAAAGGACTTTAATTCGTGACCACCCCCAAAAAATTGAAAAATCCACCCAAAACCTAAAAAAATTAAAATTTTTATATAAAATACTTCTTTTGCCCATATCTCCTTAAATATGCGTCCTAGAACGAAAAGGACTTAAATTCGTGACCACCCCAAAAAATTGAAAAATCCACCCAAAACCTAAAAAAATTGAAATTTTAAATGAAAAACTTCTTTTGCCCATATCTCCTTAAATATGCGTCCTAGAGCGAAAAGGACTTTAATTCGTGACCACCCCCAAAAAATTGAAAAATCCACCCAAAACCTAAAAAAATTAAAATTTTTATATGAAAAACTTCTTTTGCCCATATCTCCTAAACTAAGCGTCCTAGAGCGAAAAGGACTTTAATTCGTGACCACCCCAAAAAATTGAAAAATCCACCCAAAACCTAAAAAAATTGAAATTTTTATATGAAAAACTTCTTTTGCCCATATCTCCTTAAATATGCGTCCTAGAGCGAAAAGGACTTTAATTCGTGACCACCCCAAAAAATTGAAAAATCCACCCAAAACCTAAAAAAATTGAAATTTTTATATCAAAAACTTCTTTTGCCCATATCTCCTTAAATATGCGTCCTAGAGCGAAAAGGACTTAAATTCGTGACCACCCCAAAAAATTGAAAAATCCACCCAAAACCTAAAAAATATTGAAATTTTTATATGAAAAACTTCTTTTGCCCAAATCTCCTAAACTAAGCGTCCTAGAGCGAAAAGGACTTTAATTCGTGACCACCCCCAAAAAATTGAAAAATCCACCCAAAACCTAAAAAAATTGAAATTTTTATATGAAAAACTTCTTTTGCCCATATCTCCTTAAATATGCGTCCTAGAGCGAAAAGGACTTTAATTCGTGACCACCCCAAAAAATTGAAAAATCCACCCAAAACCTAAAAAAATTGAAATTTTTATATGAAAAACTTCTTTCGCCCATATCTCCTTAAATATGCGTCCTAGAGCGAAAAGGACTTTAATTCGTGACCACCCCCAAAAAATTGAAAAATCCACCCAAAACCTAAAAAAATTGAAATTTTTATACGAAAAACTTCTTTTGCCCATATCTCCTAAACTAAGCGTCCTAGAGCGAAAAGGACTTTAATTCGTGACCACCCCCAAAAAATTGAAAAATCCACCCAAAACCTAAAAAAAATTGAAATTTTTATATGAAAACCTTCTTTTGCCCATATCTCCTTAAATATGCGTCCTAGAGCGAAAAAGACTTTAATTCGTGACCACCCCCAAAAAATTGAAAAAACCACCCAAAACCTAAAAAAAGTGAATTTTTTATATGAAAAACTTCTTTTGCCCATATCTCCTAAACTAAGCATCCTAGAGCGAAAAGGACTTTAATTCGTGACCACCCCCAAAAAATTGAAAAATCCACCCAAAACCTAAAAAAATTGAAATTTTTATATGAAAAACTTCTTTTGCCCATATCTCCTAAACTAAGCGTCCTAGATCGAAAAGGACTATAATTCGTGACCACCCCCAAAAAATTGAAAAATCCACCCAAAACCTAAAAAAAATGAAATTTTTATATGAATATCTTCTTTTGCCCATAGCTCCTTAAATATGCGTCCTAGAGCGAAAAGGACTTTAATTCGTGACCACCCACAAAAAATTGAAAAATCCACCCAAAACCTAAAAAAATTTAAATTTTTATATGAAAAACTTCTTTTGCCCATATCTCCTTAAATATGCGTCCTAGAGCGAAAAGGACTTTAATTCGTGACCACCCCCAAAAAATTGAAAAATCCACCCAAAACCTAAAAAAATTTAAATTTTTATATGAAATACTTCTTTTGCATATATCTCCTTAAATATGCGTCCTAGAGCGAAAAGGACTTTAATTCGTGACCACCCCCAAAAAATTGAAAAATCCACCCAAAACCTAAAAAAATTAAAATTTTTATATGAAATACTTCTTTTGCCCATATCTCCTTAAATATGCGTCCTAGAACGAAAAGGACTTAAATTCGTGACCACCCCAAAAAATTGAAAAATCCACCCAAAACCTAAAAAAATTGAAATTTTAAATGAAAAACTTCTTTTGCCCATATCTCCTTAAATATGCGTCCTAGAGCGAAAAGGACTTTAATTCGTGACCACCCCCAAAAAATTGAAAAATCCACCCAAAACCTAAAAAAATTAAAATTTTTATATGAAAAACTTCTTTTGCCCATATCTCCTAAACTAAGCGTCCTAGAGCGAAAAGGACTTTAATTCGTGACCACCCCAAAAAATTGAAAAATCCACCCAAAACCTAAAAAAATTGAAATTTTTATATGAAAAACTTCTTTTGCCCATATCTCCTTAAATATGCGTCCTAGAGCGAAAAGGACTTTAATTCGTGACCACCCCAAAAAATTGAAAAATCCACCCAAAACCTAAAAAAATTGAAATTTTTATATCAAAAACTTCTTTTGCCCATATCTCCTTAAATATGCGTCCTAGAGCGAAAAGGACTTAAATTCGTGACCACCTCAAAAAATTGAAAAATCCACCCAAAACCTAAAAAAAATTGAAATTTTTATATGAAAAACTTCTTTTGCCCAAATCTCCTAAACTAAGCGTCCTAGAGCGAAAAGGACTTTAATTCGTGACCACCCCCAAAAAATTGAAAAATCCACCCAAAACCTAAAAAAATTGAAATTTTTATATGAAAAACTTCTTTTGCCCATATCTCCTTAAATATGCGTCCTAGAGCGAAAAGGACTTTAATTCGTGACCACCCCAAAAAATTGAAAAATCCACCCAAAACCTAAAAAAATTGAAATTTTTATGTGAAAAACTTCTTTTGCCCATATCTCCTTAAATATGCGTCCTAGAGCGAAAAGGACTTAAATTCGTGACCACCCCAAAAAATTGAAAAATCCACCCAAAACCTAAAAAAAATTGAAATTTTTATATGAACAACTTCTTTTGCCCAAATCTCCTAAACTAAGCGTCCTAGAGCGAAAAGGACTTTAATTCGTGACCACCCCCAAAAAATTGAAAAATCCACCCAAAACCTAAAAAAATTGAAATTTTTATATGAAAAACTTCTTTTGCCCATATCTCCTTAAATATGCGTCCTAGAGCGAAAAGGACTTTAATTCGTGACCACCCCAAAAAATTGAAAAATCCACCCAAAACCTAAAAAAATTGAAATTTTTATATGAAAAACTTCTTTTGCCCATATCTCCTTAAATATGCGTCCTAGAGCGAAAAGGACTTAAATTCGTGACCACCCCAAAAAATTGAAAAATCCACCCAGAACCTAAAAAAATTGAAATTTTTATATGAAAACCTTCTTTTGCCCATATCTCCTTAAATATGCGTCCTAGAGCGAAAAGGACTTTAATTCGTGACCACCCCCAAAAAATTGAAAAATCCACCCAAAACCTAAAAAAATTGAAATTTTTATATGAAAAACTTCTTTTGCCCATATCTCCTTAAATATGCGTCCTAGAGCGAAAAGGACTTTAATTCGTGACCACCTCCAAAAAATTGAAAAATCCACCCAAACCCTAAAAAAAATTTAAATTTTTATATGAAAAACTACTTTTGCCCATATCTCCTTAAATATGCGTCCTAGAGCGAAAAGGACTTTAATTCGTGACCACCCCCAAAAAATTGAAAAATCCACCCAACACCTAAAAAAATTGAAATTTTTATATGAAAAACTTCTTTTGCCCATATCTCCTTAAATATGCGTCCTAGAGCGAAAAGGACTTTAATTCGTGACCACCCCCAAAAAATTGAAAAATCCACCCAAAACCTAAAAAAATTTAAATTTTTATATGAAAAACTTCTTTTGCCCATATCCCCTAAACTAAGCGTCCTAGAGCGAAAAGGACTATAATTCGTGACCACCCCAAAAACTTGAAAAATCCACCCAAAACCTAAAAAAATTGAAGTTTTTATATGAAAATCTTCTTTTGCCCATATCTCCTTAAATATGCGTCCTAGAGCGAAAAGGACTTTAATTCGTGACCACCCCAAAAAATTGAAAAATCCACCCAAAACCTAAAAAAATTGAAATTTTTATATGAAAAACTTCTTTTGCCCATATCTCCTTAAATATGCGTCCTAGAGCGAAAAAGACTTTAATTCGTGACCACCCCCAAAAAATTGAAAAATCCACCCAAAACCTAAAAAAATTTAAATTTTTATATGAAAAACTTCTTTTGCCCATATCTCGTAAACTAAGCGTCCTAGAGCGAAAAGGACTTTAATTCGTGACCACCCCAAAAAATTGAAAAATCCACCCAAAACCTAAAAAAATTTAAATTTTTATATGAAAAACTTCTTTTGCCCATATCTCCTAAACTAAGCGTCCTAGAGCGAAAAGGACTATAATTCGTGACCACCCCAAAAAATTGAAAAATCCACCCAAAACCTAAAAAAATTGAAGTTTTTATATGAAAAACTTCTTTTGCCCATATCTCCTTAAATATGCGTCCTAGAGCGAAAAGGACTTTAATTCGTGACCACCCCAAAAAATTGAAAAATCCACCCAAAACCTAAAAAAATTGAAATTTTTATATGAAAAACTTCTTTTGCCCATATCTCCTTAAATATGCGTCCTAGAGCGAAAAAGACTTTAATTCGTGACCACCCCCAAAAAATTGAAAAATCCACCCAAAACCTAAAAAAATTGAAATTTTTATATGAAAAACTTCTTTTGCCCATATCTCCTTAAATATGCGTCCTAGAGCGAAAAGGACTTTAATTCGTGACCACCCCCAAAAAATTGAAAAATCCACCCAAAACCTAAAAAAATTGAAATTTTTATACGAAAAACTTCTTTTGCCCATATCTCCTAAACTAAGCGTCCTAGAGCGAAAAGGACTTTAATTCGTGACCACCCCCAAAAAATTGAAAAATCCACCAAAACCTAAAAAAATTGAAATTTTTATACGAAAAACTTCTTTTGCCCATATCTCCTTAAATATGCGTCCTAGAGCGAAAAGGACTTTAATTCGTGACCACCCACAAAAAATTGAAAAATCCACCCAAAACCTAAAAAAATTGAAATTTTTATATGAAAAACTTCTTTTGCCCATATCTCCTTAAATATGCGTCCTAGAGCGAAAAAGACTTTAATTCGTGACCACCCCCAAAAAATTGAAAAAACCACCCAAAACCTAAAAAAAGTGAATTTTTTATATGAAAAAATTCTTTTGCCCATATCTCCTAAACTAAGCATCCTAGAGCGAAAAGGACTTTAATTCGTGACCACCCCCAAAAAACTGAAAAATCCACCCAAAACCTAAAAAAATTGAAATTTTTATATGAAAAACTTCTTTTGCCCATATCTCCTAAACTAAGCGTCCTAGATCGAAAAGGACTATAATTCGTGACCACCCCCAAAAAATTGAAAAATCCACCCAAAACCTAAAAAAAATGAAATTTTTATATGAATATCTTCTTTTGCCCATAGCTCCTTAAATATGCGTCCTAGAGCGAAAAGGACTTTAATTCGTGACCACCCACAAAAAATTGAAAAATCCACCCAAAACCTAAAAAAATTGAAATTTTTATATGAAAAACTTCTTTTGCCCATATCTCCTTAAATATGCGTCCTAGAGCGAAAAGGACTTTAATTCGTGACCACCCCCAAAAAATTGAAAAATCCACCCAAAACCTAAAAAAATTTAAATTTTTATACGAAATACTTCTTTTGCATATATCTCCTTAGATATGCGTCCTAGAGCGAAAAGGACTTTAATTCGTGACCACCCCCAAAAAATTGAAAAATCCACCCAAAACCTAAAAAAATTAAAATTTTTATATGAAATACTTCTTTTGCCCATATCTCCTTAAATATGCGTCCTAGAACGAAAAGGACTTAAATTCGTGACCACCCCAAAAAATTGAAAAATCCACCCAAAACCTAAAAAAATTTAAATTTTAAATGAAAAACTTCTTTTGCCCATATCTCCTTAAATATGCGTCCTAGAGCGAAAAGGACTTTAATTCGTGACCACCCCCAAAAAATTGAAAAATCCACCCAAAACCTAAAAAAATTAAAATTTTTATATGAAAAACTTCTTTTGCCCATATCTCCTAAACTAAGCGTCCTAGAGCGAAAAGGACTTTAATTCGTGACCACCCCAAAAAATTGAAAAATCCACCCAAAACCTAAAAAAATTGAAATTTTTATATGAAAAACTTCTTTTGCCCATATCTCCTAAACTAAGCTTCCTAGAGCGAAAAGGACTATAATTCGTGACCACCCCAAAAATTGAAAAATCCACCCAAAACCTAAAAAAATTTAAATTTTTATATGAATATCTTCTTTTGCCCATACCTCCTTAAATATGCGTCCTAGAGCGAAAAGAACTTTAATTCGTGACCACCCACAAAAAATTGAAAAATCCACCCAAAACCTAAAAAAATTGAAATTTTTATATGGAATACTTCTTTTGCCCATATCTCCTTAAATATGCGTCCTAGAGCGAAAAGGACTTTAATTCGTGACCACCCCCAAAAAATTGAAAAATCCACCCAAAACCTAAAAAATTGAAATTTTAAATGAAAAACTTCTTTTGCCCATATCTCCTTAAATATGCGTCCTAGAGCGAAGAGGACTTAAATTCATGACCACCCCAAAAAATTGAAAAATCCACCCAAAACCTAAAAAAATTAAAATTTGTATATGAAAAACTTCTTTTGCCCATATCTCCTAAACTAAGCGTCCTAGAGCGAAAAGGACTTAAATTCGTGACCACCCCAAAAAATTGAAAAATCCACCCAAAACCTAAAAAAATTGAAGTTTTTATATGAAAAACTTCTTTTGCCCATATCTCCTTAAATATGCGTCCTAGAGCGAAAAGGACTTTAATTCGTGACCACCCCAAAAAATTGAAAAATCCACCCAAAACCTAAACAAATTGAAATTTTTATATGAAAAACTTCTTTTGCCCATATCTCCTTAAATATGCGTCCTAGAGCGAAAAGGACTTAAATTCGTGACCACCCCAAAAAATTGAAAAATCCACCCAAAACCTAAAAAAATTGAAATTTTTATATGAAAAACTTCTTTTGCCCATATCTCCTAAACTTAGCGTCCTAGAGCGAAAACGACTTTAATTCGTGACCACCCCCAAAAAATTGAAAAATCCACCCAAAACCTAAAAAAATTGAAATTTTTATATGAAAACCTTCTTTTGCCCATATCTCCTTAAATATGCGTCCTAGAGCGAAAAGGACTATAATTCGTGACCACCCCAAAAAATTGAAAAATCCACCCAAAGCCTAAAAAAATTAAATTTTTATATGAAAAATTTCTTTTGCCCATATCTCCTTAAATATGCGTCCTAGAGCGAAAAGGACTTTAATTCGTGACCACCCACAAAAAATTGAAAAATCCACCCAAAACCTAAAAAAATTGAAATTTTTATGTGAAAAACTTCTTTTGCCCATATCTCCTTAAATATGCGTCCTAGAGCGAAAAGGACTTAAATTCGTGACCACCCCAAAAAATTGAAAAATCCACCCAAAACCTAAAAAAAATTGAAATTTTTATATGAACAACTTCTTTTGCCCAAATCTCCTAAACTAAGCGTCCTAGAGCGAAAAGGACTTTAATTCGTGACCACCCCCAAAAAATTGAAAAATCCACCCAAAACCTAAAAAAATGAAATTTTTATATGAAAAACTTCTTTTGCCCATATCTCCTTAAATATGCGTCCTAGAGCGAAAAGGACTTTAATTCGTGACCACCCCAAAAAATTGAAAAATCCACCCAAAACCTAAAAAAATTGAAATTTTTATATGAAAAACTTCTTTTGCCCATATCTCCTTAAATATGCGTCCTAGAGCGAAAAGGACTTAAATTCGTGACCACCCCAAAAAATTGAAAAATCCACCCAGAACCTAAAAAAATTGAAATTTTTATATGAAAACCTTCTTTTGCCCATATCTCCTTAAATATGCGTCCTAGAGCGAAAAGGACTTTAATTCGTGACCACCCCCAAAAAATTGAAAAATCCACCCAAAACCTAAAAAAATGAAATTTTTATATGAATATCTTCTTTTGCCCATATCTCCTTAAATATGCGTCCTAGAGCGAAAAGGACTTTAATTCGTGACCACCCCCAAAAAATTGAAAAATCCACCCAAAACCTAAAAAAATTTAAATTTTTATATGAAATACTTCTTTTGCATATATCTCCTTAAATATGCGTCCTAGAGCGAAAAGGACTTTAATTCGTGACCACCTCCAAAAAATTGAAAAATCCACCCAAACCCTAAAAAAAATTTAAATTTTTATATGAAAAACTACTTTTGCCCATATCTCCTTAAATGTGCGTCCTAGAGCGAAAAGGACTTTAATTCGTGACCACCCCCAAAAAATTGAAAAATCCACCCAACACCTAAAAAAATTGAAATTTTTATATGAAAAACTTCTTTTGCCCATATCTCCTTAAATATGCGTCCTAGAGCGAAAAGGACTTTAATTCGTGACCACCCCCAAAAAATTGAAAAATCCACCCAAAACCTAAAAAAATTTAAATTTTTATATGAAAAACTTCTTTTGCCCATATCCCCTAAACTAAGCGTCCTAGAGCGAAAAGGACTATAATTCGTGACCACCCCAAAAACTTGAAAAATCCACCCAAAACCTAAAAAAATTGAAGTTTTTATATGAAAATCTTCTTTTGCCCATATCTCCTTAAATATGCGTCCTAGAGCGAAAAGGACTTTAATTCGTGACCACCCCAAAAAATTGAAAAATCCACCCAAAACCTAAAAAAATTGAAATTTTTATATGAAAAACTTCTTTTGCCCATATCTCCTTAAATATGCGTCCTAGAGCGAAAAAGACTTTAATTCGTGACCACCCCCAAAAAATTGAAAAATCCACCCAAAACCTAAAAAAATTTAAATTTTTATATGAAAAACTTCTTTTGCCCATATCTCGTAAACTAAGCGTCCTAGAGCGAAAAGGACTTTAATTCGTGACCACCCCAAAAAATTTAAAAATCCACCCAAAACCTAAAAAAATTTAAATTTTTATATGAAAAACTTCTTTTGCCCATATCTCCTAAACTAAGCGTCCTAGAGCGAAAAGGACTATAATTCGTGACCACCCCAAAAAATTGAAAAATCCACCCAAAACCTAAAAAAATTGAAGTTTTTATATGAAAAACTTCTTTTGCCCATATCTCCTTAAATATGCGTCCTAGAGCGAAAAGGACTTTAATTCGTGACCACCCCAAAAAATTGAAAAATCCACCCAAAACCTAAAAAAATTGAAATTTTTATATGAAAAACTTCTTTTGCTCATATCTCCTTAAATATGCGTCCTAGAGCGAAAAAGACTTTAATTCGTGACCACCCCCAAAAAATTGAAAAATCCACCCAAAACCTAAAAAAATTGAAATTTTTATATGAAAAACTTCTTTTGCCCATATCTCCTTAAATATGCGTCCTAGAGCGAAAAGGACTTTAATTCGTGACCACCCCCAAAAAATTGAAAAATCCACCCAAAACCTAAAAAAATTGAAATTTTTATACGAAAAACTTCTTTTGCCCATATCTCCTAAACTAAGCGTCCTAGAGCGAAAAGGACTTTAATTCGTGACCACCCCCAAAAAATTGAAAAATCCACCAAAACCTAAAAAAATTGAAATTTTTATACGAAAAACTTCTTTTGCCCATATCTCCTTAAATATGCGTCCTAGAGCGAAAAAGACTTTAATTCGTGACCACCCCCAAAAAATTGAAAAAACCACCCAAAACCTAAAAAAAGTGAATTTTTTATATGAAAAACTTCTTTTGCCCATATCTCCTAAACTAAGCATCCTAGAGCGAAAAGGACTTTAATTCGTGACCACCCCCAAAAAATTGAAAAATCCACCCAAAACCTAAAAAAATTTAAATTTTTATATGAAAAACTTCTTTTGCCCATATCTCCTAAACTAAGCGTCCTAGATCGAAAAGGACTATAATTCGTGACCACCCCCAAAAAATTGAAAAATCCACCCAAAACCTAAAAAAAATGAAATTTTTATATGAATATCTTCTTTTGCCCATAGCTCCTTAAATATGCGTCCTAGAGCGAAAAGGACTTTAATTCGTGACCACCCACAAAAAATTGAAAAATCCACCCAAAACCTAAAAAAATTGAAATTTTTATATGAAAAACTTCTTTTGCCCATATCTCCTTAAATATGCGTCCTAGAGCGAAAAGGACTTTAATTCGTGACCACCCCCAAAAAATTGAAAAATCCACCCAAAACCTAAAAAAATTTAAATTTTTATACGAAATACTTCTTTTGCATATATCTCCTTAGATATGCGTCCTAGAGCGAAAAGGACTTTAATTCGTGACCACCCCCAAAAAATTGAAAAATCCACCCAAAACCTAAAAAAATTAAAATTTTTATATGAAATACTTCTTTTGCCCATATCTCCTTAAATATGCGTCCTAGAACGAAAAGGACTTAAATTCGTGACCACCCCAAAAAATTGAAAAATCCACCCAAAACCTAAAAAAATTGAAATTTTAATTGAAAAACTTCTTTTGCCCATATCTCCTTAAATATGCGTCCTAGAGCGAAAAGGACTTTAATTCGTGACCACCCCCAAAAAATTGAAAAATCCACCCAAAACCTAAAAAAATTAAAATTTTTATATGAAAAACTTCTTTTGCCCATATCTCCTAAACTAAGCGTCCTAGAGCGAAAAGGACTTTAATTCGTGACCACCCCAAAAAATTGAAAAATCCACCCAAAACCTAAAAAAATTGAAATTTTTATATGAAAAACTTCTTTTGCCCATATCTCCTAAACTAAGCTTCCTAGAGCGAAAAGGACTATAATTCGTGACCACCCCAAAAATTGAAAAATCCACCCAAAACCTAAAAAAAATTAAATTTTTATATGAATATCTTCTTTTGCCCATACCTCCTTAAATATGCGTCCTAGAGCGAAAAGGACTTTAATTCGTGACCACCCACAAAAAATTGAAAAATCCACCCAAAACCTAAAAAAATTGAAATTTTTATATGGAATACTTCTTTTGCCCATATCTCCTTAAATATGCGTCCTAGAGCGAAAAGGACTTTAATTCGTGACCACCCCCAAAAAATTGAAAAATCCACCCAAAACCTAAAAAATTGAAATTTTAAATGAAAAACTTCTTTTGCCCATATCTCCTTAAATATGCGTCCTAGAGCGAAACGGACTTTAATTCGTGACCACCCCCAAAAAATTGAAAAATCCACCCAAAACCTAAAAAAATTGAAATTTTTATATGAAAAACTTCTTTTGCCCATATCTCCTTAAATATGCGTCCTAGAGCGAAGAGGACTTAAATTCATGACCACCCCAAAAAATTGAAAAATCCACCCAAAACCTAAAAAAATTAAAATTTGTATATGAAAAACTTCTTTTGCCCATATCTCCTAAACTAAGCGTCCTAGAGCGAAAAGGACTTAAATTCGTGACCACCCCAAAAAATTGAAAAATCCACCCAAAACCTAAAAAAATTGAAGTTTTTATATGAAAAACTTCTTTTGCCCATATCTCCTTAAATATGCGTCCTAGAGCGAAAAGGACTTTAATTCGTGACCACCCCAAAAAATTGAAAAATCCACCCAAAACCTAAAAAAATTGAAATTTTTATATGAAAAACTTCTTTTGCCCATATCTCCTTAAATATGCGTCCTAGAGCGAAAAGGACTTAAATTCGTGACCACCCCAAAAAATTGAAAAATCCACCCAAAACCTAAAAAAATTGAAATTTTTATATGAAAAACTTCTTTTGCCCATATCTCCTAAACTTAGCGTCCTAGAGCGAAAACGACTTTAATTCGTGACCACCCCCAAAAAATTGAAAAATCCACCCAAAACCTAAAAAAATTGAAATTTTTATATGAAAACCTTCTTTTGCCCATATCTCCTTAAATATGCGTCCTAGAGCGAAAAGGACTATAATTCGTGACCACCCCAAAAAATTGAAAAATCCACCCAAAGCCTAAAAAAATTAAATTTTTATATGAAAAATTTCTTTTGCCCATATCTCCTTAAATATGCGTCCTAGAGCGAAAAGGACTTTAATTCGTGACCACCCACAAAAAATTGAAAAATCCACCCAAAACCTAAAAAAATTGAAATTTTTATATGGAAAACTTCTTTTGCCCATATCTCCTTAAATATGCGTCCTAGAGCGAAAAAGACTTTAATTCGTGACCACCCCAAAAAATTGAAAAATCCACCCAAAGCCTAAAAAAATTAAATTTTTATATGAAAAACTTCTTTTGCCCATATCTCCTAAACTTAGCGTCCTAGAGCGAAAACGACTTTAATTCGTGACCACCCCCAAAAAATTGAAAAATCCACCCAAAACCTAAAAAAATTGAAATTTTTATATGAAAACCTTCTTTTGCCCATATCTCCTTAAATATGCGTCCTAGAGCGAAAAGGACTATAATTCGTGACCACCCCAAAAAATTGAAAAATCCACCCAAAGCCTAAAAAAATTAAATTTTTATATGAAAAATTTCTTTTGCCCATATCTCCTTAAATATGCGTCCTAGAGCGAAAAGGACTTTAATTCGTGACCACCCACAAAAAATTGAAAAATCCACCCAAAACCTAAAAAAATTGAAATTTTTATATGGAAAACTTCTTTTGCCCATATCTCCTTAAATATGCGTCCTAGAGCGAAAAAGACTTTAATTCGTGACCACCCCCAAAAAATTGAAAAATCCACCCAAAACCTAAAAAAATTTAAATTTTTATATGGAAAACTTCTTTTGCCCATATCTCCTTAAATATGCGTCCTAGAGCGAAAAAGACTTTAATTCGTGACCACCCCCAAAAAATTGAAAAAACCACCCAAAACCTAAAAAAAGTGAATTTTTTATATGAAAAAATTCTTTTGCCCATATCTCCTAAACTAAGCATCCTAGAGCGAAAAGGACTTTAATTCGTGACCACCCCCAAAAAACTGAAAAATCCACCCAAAACCTAAAAAAATTGAAATTTTTATATGAAAAACTTCTTTTGCCCATATCTCCTAAACTAAGCGTCCTAGATCGAAAAGGACTATAATTCGTGACCACCCCCAAAAAATTGAAAAATCCACCCAAAACCTAAAAAAATGAAATTTTTATATGAATATCTTCTTTTGCCCATAGCTCCTTAAATATGCGTCCTAGAGCGAAAAGGACTTTAATTCGTGACCACCCACAAAAAATTGAAAAATCCACCCAAAACCTAAAAAAATTGAAATTTTTATATGAAAAACTTCTTTTGCCCATATCTCCTTAAATATGCGTCCTAGAGCGAAAAGGACTTTAATTCGTGACCACCCCCAAAAAATTGAAAAATCCACCCAAAACCTAAAAAAATTTAAATTTTTATACGAAATACTTCTTTTGCATATATCTCCTTAGATATGCGTCCTAGAGCGAAAAGGACTTTAATTCGTGACCACCCCCAAAAAATTGAAAAATCCACCCAAAACCTAAAAAAATTAAAATTTTTATATGAAATACTTCTTTTGCCCATATCTCCTTAAATATGCGTCCTAGAACGAAAAGGACTTAAATTCGTGACCACCCCAAAAAATTGAAAAATCCACCCAAAACCTAAAAAAATTTAAATTTTAAATGAAAAACTTCTTTTGCCCATATCTCCTTAAATATGCGTCCTAGAGCGAAAAGGACTTTAATTCGTGACCACCCCCAAAAAATTGAAAAATCCACCCAAAACCTAAAAAAATTAAAATTTTTATATGAAAAACTTCTTTTGCCCATATCTCCTAAACTAAGCGTCCTAGAGCGAAAAGGACTTTAATTCGTGACCACCCCAAAAAATTGAAAAATCCACCCAAAACCTAAAAAAATTGAAATTTTTATATGAAAAACTTCTTTTGCCCATATCTCCTAAACTAAGCTTCCTAGAGCGAAAAGGACTATAATTCGTGACCACCCCAAAAATTGAAAAATCCACCCAAAACCTAAAAAAATTTAAATTTTTATATGAATATCTTCTTTTGCCCATACCTCCTTAAATATGCGTCCTAGAGCGAAAAGAACTTTAATTCGTGACCACCCACAAAAAATTGAAAAATCCACCCAAAACCTAAAAAAATTGAAATTTTTATATGGAATACTTCTTTTGCCCATATCTCCTTAAATATGCGTCCTAGAGCGAAAAGGACTTTAATTCGTGACCACCCCCAAAAAATTGAAAAATCCACCCAAAACCTAAAAAATTGAAATTTTAAATGAAAAACTTCTTTTGCCCATATCTCCTTAAATATGCGTCCTAGAGCGAAGAGGACTTAAATTCATGACCACCCCAAAAAATTGAAAAATCCACCCAAAACCTAAAAAAATTAAAATTTGTATATGAAAAACTTCTTTTGCCCATATCTCCTAAACTAAGCGTCCTAGAGCGAAAAGGACTTAAATTCGTGACCACCCCAAAAAATTGAAAAATCCACCCAAAACCTAAAAAAATTGAAGTTTTTATATGAAAAACTTCTTTTGCCCATATCTCCTTAAATATGCGTCCTAGAGCGAAAAGGACTTTAATTCGTGACCACCCCAAAAAATTGAAAAATCCACCCAAAACCTAAACAAATTGAAATTTTTATATGAAAAACTTCTTTTGCCCATATCTCCTTAAATATGCGTCCTAGAGCGAAAAGGACTTAAATTCGTGACCACCCCAAAAAATTGAAAAATCCACCCAAAACCTAAAAAAATTGAAATTTTTATATGAAAAACTTCTTTTGCCCATATCTCCTAAACTTAGCGTCCTAGAGCGAAAACGACTTTAATTCGTGACCACCCCCAAAAAATTGAAAAATCCACCCAAAACCTAAAAAAATTGAAATTTTTATATGAAAACCTTCTTTTGCCCATATCTCCTTAAATATGCGTCCTAGAGCGAAAAGGACTATAATTCGTGACCACCCCAAAAAATTGAAAAATCCACCCAAAGCCTAAAAAAATTAAATTTTTATATGAAAAATTTCTTTTGCCCATATCTCCTTAAATATGCGTCCTAGAGCGAAAAGGACTTTAATTCGTGACCACCCACAAAAAATTGAAAAATCCACCCAAAACCTAAAAAAATTGAAATTTTTATGTGAAAAACTTCTTTTGCCCATATCTCCTTAAATATGCGTCCTAGAGCGAAAAGGACTTAAATTCGTGACCACCCCAAAAAATTGAAAAATCCACCCAAAACCTAAAAAAAATTGAAATTTTTATATGAACAACTTCTTTTGCCCAAATCTCCTAAACTAAGCGTCCTAGAGCGAAAAGGACTTTAATTCGTGACCACCCCCAAAAAATTGAAAAATCCACCCAAAACCTAAAAAAATGAAATTTTTATATGAAAAACTTCTTTTGCCCATATCTCCTTAAATATGCGTCCTAGAGCGAAAAGGACTTTAATTCGTGACCACCCCAAAAAATTGAAAAATCCACCCAAAACCTAAAAAAATTGAAATTTTTATATGAAAAACTTCTTTTGCCCATATCTCCTTAAATATGCGTCCTAGAGCGAAAAGGACTTAAATTCGTGACCACCCCAAAAAATTGAAAAATCCACCCAGAACCTAAAAAAATTGAAATTTTTATATGAAAACCTTCTTTTGCCCATATCTCCTTAAATATGCGTCCTAGAGCGAAAAGGACTTTAATTCGTGACCACCCCCAAAAAATTGAAAAATCCACCCAAAACCTAAAAAAATTGAAATTTTTATATGAAAAACTTCTTTTGCCCATATCTCCTTAAATATGCGTCCTAGAGCGAAAAGGACTTTAATTCGTGACCACCCCCAAAAAATTGAAAAATCCACCCAAAACCTAAAAAAATGAAATTTTTATATGAATATCTTCTTTTGCCCATATCTCCTTAAATATGCGTCCTAGAGCGAAAAGGACTTTAATTCGTGACCACCCCCAAAAAATTGAAAAATCCACCCAAAACCTAAAAAAATTTAAATTTTTATATGAAATACTTCTTTTGCATATATCTCCTTAAATATGCGTCCTAGAGCGAAAAGGACTTTAATTCGTGACCACCTCCAAAAAATTGAAAAATCCACCCAAACCCTAAAAAAATTTAAATTTTTATATGAAAAACTACTTTTGCCCATATCTCCTTAAATGTGCGTCCTAGAGCGAAAAGGACTTTAATTCGTGACCACCCCCAAAAAATTGAAAAATCCACCCAACACCTAAAAAAATTGAAATTTTTATATGAAAAACTTCTTTTGCCCATATCTCCTTAAATATGCGTCCTAGAGCGAAAAGGACTTTAATTCGTGACCACCCCCAAAAAATTGAAAAATCCACCCAAAACCTAAAAAAATTTAAATTTTTATATGAAAAACTTCTTTTGCCCATATCCCCTAAACTAAGCGTCCTAGAGCGAAAAGGACTATAATTCGTGACCACCCCAAAAACTTGAAAAATCCACCCAAAACCTAAAAAAATTGAAGTTTTTATATGAAAATCTTCTTTTGCCCATATCTCCTTAAATATGCGTCCTAGAGCGAAAAGGACTTTAATTCGTGACCACCCCAAAAAATTGAAAAATCCACCCAAAACCTAAAAAAATTGAAATTTTTATATGAAAAACTTCTTTTGCCCATATCTCCTTAAATATGCGTCCTAGAGCGAAAAAGACTTTAATTCGTGACCACCCCCAAAAAATTGAAAAATCCACCCAAAACCTAAAAAAATTTAAATTTTTATATGAAAAACTTCTTTTGCCCATATCTCGTAAACTAAGCGTCCTAGAGCGAAAAGGACTTTAATTCGTGACCACCCCAAAAAATTGAAAAATCCACCCAAAACCTAAAAAAATTTAAATTTTTATATGAAAAACTTCTTTTGCCCATATCTCCTAAACTAAGCGTCCTAGAGCGAAAAGGACTATAATTCGTGACCACCCCAAAAAATTGAAAAATCCACCCAAAACCTAAAAAAATTGAAGTTTTTATATGAAAAACTTCTTTTGCCCATATCTCCTTAAATATGCGTCCTAGAGCGAAAAGGACTTTAATTCGTGACCACCCCAAAAAATTGAAAAATCCACCCAAAACCTAAAAAAATTGAAATTTTTATATGAAAAACTTCTTTTGCTCATATCTCCTTAAATATGCGTCCTAGAGCGAAAAAGACTTTAATTCGTGACCACCCCCAAAAAATTGAAAAATCCACCCAAAACCTAAAAAAATTGAAATTTTTATATGAAAAACTTCTTTTGCCCATATCTCCTTAAATATGCGTCCTAGAGCGAAAAGGACTTTAATTCGTGACCACCCCCAAAAAATTGAAAAATCCACCCAAAACCTAAAAAAATTGAAATTTTTATACGAAAAACTTCTTTTGCCCATATCTCCTAAACTAAGCGTCCTAGAGCGAAAAGGACTTTAATTCGTGACCACCCCCAAAAAATTGAAAAATCCACCAAAACCTAAAAAAATTGAAATTTTTATACGAAAAACTTCTTTTGCCCATATCTCCTTAAATATGCGTCCTAGAGCGAAAAAGACTTTAATTCGTGACCACCCCCAAAAAATTGAAAAAACCACCCAAAACCTAAAAAAAGTGAATTTTTTATATGAAAAACTTCTTTTGCCCATATCTCCTAAACTAAGCATCCTAGAGCGAAAAGGACTTTAATTCGTGACCACCCCCAAAAAATTGAAAAATCCACCCAAAACCTAAAAAAATTTAAATTTTTATATGAAAAACTTCTTTTGCCCATATCTCCTAAACTAAGCGTCCTAGATCGAAAAGGACTATAATTCGTGACCACCCCCAAAAAATTGAAAAATCCACCCAAAACCTAAAAAAAATGAAATTTTTATATGAATATCTTCTTTTGCCCATAGCTCCTTAAATATGCGTCCTAGAGCGAAAAGGACTTTAATTCGTGACCACCCACAAAAAATTGAAAAATCCACCCAAAACCTAAAAAAATTGAAATTTTTATATGAAAAACTTCTTTTGCCCATATCTCCTTAAATATGCGTCCTAGAGCGAAAAGGACTTTAATTCGTGACCACCCCCAAAAAATTGAAAAATCCACCCAAAACCTAAAAAAATTTAAATTTTTATACGAAATACTTCTTTTGCATATATCTCCTTAGATATGCGTCCTAGAGCGAAAAGGACTTTAATTCGTGACCACCCCCAAAAAATTGAAAAATCCACCCAAAACCTAAAAAAATTAAAATTTTTATATGAAATACTTCTTTTGCCCATATCTCCTTAAATATGCGTCCTAGAACGAAAAGGACTTAAATTCGTGACCACCCCAAAAAATTGAAAAATCCACCCAAAACCTAAAAAAATTGAAATTTTAATTGAAAAACTTCTTTTGCCCATATCTCCTTAAATATGCGTCCTAGAGCGAAAAGGACTTTAATTCGTGACCACCCCCAAAAAATTGAAAAATCCACCCAAAACCTAAAAAAATTAAAATTTTTATATGAAAAACTTCTTTTGCCCATATCTCCTAAACTAAGCGTCCTAGAGCGAAAAGGACTTTAATTCGTGACCACCCCAAAAAATTGAAAAATCCACCCAAAACCTAAAAAAATTGAAATTTTTATATGAAAAACTTCTTTTGCCCATATCTCCTAAACTAAGCTTCCTAGAGCGAAAAGGACTATAATTCGTGACCACCCCAAAAATTGAAAAATCCACCCAAAACCTAAAAAAAATTAAATTTTTATATGAATATCTTCTTTTGCCCATACCTCCTTAAATATGCGTCCTAGAGCGAAAAGGACTTTAATTCGTGACCACCCACAAAAAATTGAAAAATCCACCCAAAACCTAAAAAAATTGAAATTTTTATATGGAATACTTCTTTTGCCCATATCTCCTTAAATATGCGTCCTAGAGCGAAAAGGACTTTAATTCGTGACCACCCCCAAAAAATTGAAAAATCCACCCAAAACCTAAAAAATTGAAATTTTAAATGAAAAACTTCTTTTGCCCATATCTCCTTAAATATGCGTCCTAGAGCGAAACGGACTTTAATTCGTGACCACCCCCAAAAAATTGAAAAATCCACCCAAAACCTAAAAAAATTGAAATTTTTATATGAAAAACTTCTTTTGCCCATATCTCCTTAAATATGCGTCCTAGAGCGAAGAGGACTTAAATTCATGACCACCCCAAAAAATTGAAAAATCCACCCAAAACCTAAAAAAATTAAAATTTGTATATGAAAAACTTCTTTTGCCCATATCTCCTAAACTAAGCGTCCTAGAGCGAAAAGGACTTAAATTCGTGACCACCCCAAAAAATTGAAAAATCCACCCAAAACCTAAAAAAATTGAAGTTTTTATATGAAAAACTTCTTTTGCCCATATCTCCTTAAATATGCGTCCTAGAGCGAAAAGGACTTTAATTCGTGACCACCCCAAAAAATTGAAAAATCCACCCAAAACCTAAAAAAATTGAAATTTTTATATGAAAAACTTCTTTTGCCCATATCTCCTTAAATATGCGTCCTAGAGCGAAAAGGACTTAAATTCGTGACCACCCCAAAAAATTGAAAAATCCACCCAAAACCTAAAAAAATTGAAATTTTTATATGAAAAACTTCTTTTGCCCATATCTCCTAAACTTAGCGTCCTAGAGCGAAAACGACTTTAATTCGTGACCACCCCCAAAAAATTGAAAAATCCACCCAAAACCTAAAAAAATTGAAATTTTTATATGAAAACCTTCTTTTGCCCATATCTCCTTAAATATGCGTCCTAGAGCGAAAAGGACTATAATTCGTGACCACCCCAAAAAATTGAAAAATCCACCCAAAGCCTAAAAAAATTAAATTTTTATATGAAAAATTTCTTTTGCCCATATCTCCTTAAATATGCGTCCTAGAGCGAAAAGGACTTTAATTCGTGACCACCCACAAAAAATTGAAAAATCCACCCAAAACCTAAAAAAATTGAAATTTTTATATGGAAAACTTCTTTTGCCCATATCTCCTTAAATATGCGTCCTAGAGCGAAAAAGACTTTAATTCGTGACCACCCCAAAAAATTGAAAAATCCACCCAAAGCCTAAAAAAATTAAATTTTTATATGAAAAACTTCTTTTGCCCATATCTCCTAAACTTAGCGTCCTAGAGCGAAAACGACTTTAATTCGTGACCACCCCCAAAAAATTGAAAAATCCACCCAAAACCTAAAAAAATTGAAATTTTTATATGAAAACCTTCTTTTGCCCATATCTCCTTAAATATGCGTCCTAGAGCGAAAAGGACTATAATTCGTGACCACCCCAAAAAATTGAAAAATCCACCCAAAGCCTAAAAAAATTAAATTTTTATATGAAAAATTTCTTTTGCCCATATCTCCTTAAATATGCGTCCTAGAGCGAAAAGGACTTTAATTCGTGACCACCCACAAAAAATTGAAAAATCCACCCAAAACCTAAAAAAATTGAAATTTTTATATGGAAAACTTCTTTTGCCCATATCTCCTTAAATATGCGTCCTAGAGCGAAAAAGACTTTAATTCGTGACCACCCCCAAAAAATTGAAAAATCCACCCAAAACCTAAAAAAATTGAAATTTTAAATGAAAAACTTCTTTTGCCCATATCTCCTTAAATATGCGTCCTAGAGCGAAAAGGACTTTAATTCGTGACCACCCCCAAAAAATTGAAAAATCCACCCAAAACCTAAAAAAATTAAAAATTTTATATGAAAAACTTCTTTTGCCCATATCTCCTTAAATATGCGTCCTAGAGCGAAAAGGACTTTAATTCGTGACCACCCCAAAAAATTGAAAAATCCACCCAAAACCTAAAAAAAATTGAAATTTTTATATGAAAAACTTCTTTTGCCCATATCTCCTAAACTAAGCATCCTAGAGCGAAAAGGACTTTAATTCGTGACCACCCCCAAAAAATTGAAAAATCCACCCAAAACCTAAAAAAATTGAAATTTTAAATGAAAAACTTCTTTTGCCCATATCTCCTTAAATATGCGTCCTAGAGCGAAAAGGACTTTAATTCGTGACCACCCCCAAAAAATTGAAAAATCCACCCAAAACCTAAAAAAATTAAAAATTTTATATGAAAAACTTCTTTTGCCCATATCTCCTTAAATATGCGTCCTAGAGCGAAAAGGACTTTAATTCGTGACCACCCCAAAAAATTGAAAAATCCACCCAAAACCTAAAAAAAATTGAAATTTTTATATGAAAAACTTCTTTTGCCCATATCTCCTAAACTAAGCGTCCTAGATCGAAAAGGACTATAATTCGTGACCACCCCCAAAAAATTGAAAAATCCACCCAAAACCTAAAAAAAATGAAATTTTTATATGAATATCTTCTTTTGCCCATATCTCCTTAAATATGCGTCCTAGAGCGAAAAGGACTTTAATTCGTGACCACCCCCAAAAAATTGAAAAATCCACCCAAAACCTAAAAAAATTTAAATTTTTATATGAAAAACTTCTTTTGCCCATATCCCCTAAACTAAGCGTCCTAGAGCGAAAAGGACTATAATTCGTGACCACCCCAAAAACTTGAAAAATCCACCCAAAACCTAAAAAAATTGAAGTTTTTATATGAAAATCTTCTTTTGCCCATATCTCCTTAAATATGCGTCCTAGAGCGAAAAGGACTTTAATTCGTGACCACCCCAAAAAATTGAAAAATCCACCCAAAACCTAAAAAAATTGAAATTTTTATATGAAAAACTTCTTTTGCCCATATCTCCTTAAATATGCGTCCTAGAGCGAAAAAGACTTTAATTCGTGACCACCCCCAAAAAATTGAAAAATCCACCCAAAACCTAAAAAAATTTAAATTTTTATATGAAAAACTTCTTTTGCCCATATCTCGTAAACTAAGCGTCCTAGAGCGAAAAGGACTTTAATTCGTGACCACCCCAAAAAATTGAAAAATCCACCCAAAACCTAAAAAAATTTAAATTTTTATATGAAAAACTTCTTTTGCCCATATCTCCTAAACTAAGCGTCCTAGAGCGAAAAGGACTATAATTCGTGACCACCCCAAAAAATTGAAAAATCCACCCAAAACCTAAAAAAATTGAAGTTTTTATATGAAAAACTTCTTTTGCCCATATCTCCTTAAATATGCGTCCTAGAGCGAAAAGGACTTTAATTCGTGACCACCCCAAAAAATTGAAAAATCCACCCAAAACCTAAAAAAATTGAAATTTTTATATGAAAAACTTCTTTTGCTCATATCTCCTTAAATATGCGTCCTAGAGCGAAAAAGACTTTAATTCGTGACCACCCCCAAAAAATTGAAAAATCCACCCAAAACCTAAAAAAATTGAAATTTTTATATGAAAAACTTCTTTTGCCCATATCTCCTTAAATATGCGTCCTAGAGCGAAAAGGACTTTAATTCGTGACCACCCCCAAAAAATTGAAAAATCCACCCAAAACCTAAAAAAATTGAAATTTTTATACGAAAAACTTCTTTTGCCCATATCTCCTAAACTAAGCGTCCTAGAGCGAAAAGGACTTTAATTCGTGACCACCCCCAAAAAATTGAAAAATCCACCAAAACCTAAAAAAATTGAAATTTTTATACGAAAAACTTCTTTTGCCCATATCTCCTTAAATATGCGTCCTAGAGCGAAAAAGACTTTAATTCGTGACCACCCCCAAAAAATTGAAAAAACCACCCAAAACCTAAAAAAAGTGAATTTTTTATATGAAAAACTTCTTTTGCCCATATCTCCTAAACTAAGCATCCTAGAGCGAAAAGGACTTTAATTCGTGACCACCCCCAAAAAATTGAAAAATCCACCCAAAACCTAAAAAAATTTAAATTTTTATATGAAAAACTTCTTTTGCCCATATCTCCTAAACTAAGCGTCCTAGATCGAAAAGGACTATAATTCGTGACCACCCCCAAAAAATTGAAAAATCCACCCAAAACCTAAAAAAAATGAAATTTTTATATGAATATCTTCTTTTGCCCATAGCTCCTTAAATATGCGTCCTAGAGCGAAAAGGACTTTAATTCGTGACCACCCACAAAAAATTGAAAAATCCACCCAAAACCTAAAAAAATTGAAATTTTTATATGAAAAACTTCTTTTGCCCATATCTCCTTAAATATGCGTCCTAGAGCGAAAAGGACTTTAATTCGTGACCACCCCCAAAAAATTGAAAAATCCACCCAAAACCTAAAAAAATTTAAATTTTTATACGAAATACTTCTTTTGCATATATCTCCTTAGATATGCGTCCTAGAGCGAAAAGGACTTTAATTCGTGACCACCCCCAAAAAATTGAAAAATCCACCCAAAACCTAAAAAAATTAAAATTTTTATATGAAATACTTCTTTTGCCCATATCTCCTTAAATATGCGTCCTAGAACGAAAAGGACTTAAATTCGTGACCACCCCAAAAAATTGAAAAATCCACCCAAAACCTAAAAAAATTGAAATTTTAATTGAAAAACTTCTTTTGCCCATATCTCCTTAAATATGCGTCCTAGAGCGAAAAGGACTTTAATTCGTGACCACCCCCAAAAAATTGAAAAATCCACCCAAAACCTAAAAAAATTAAAATTTTTATATGAAAAACTTCTTTTGCCCATATCTCCTAAACTAAGCGTCCTAGAGCGAAAAGGACTTTAATTCGTGACCACCCCAAAAAATTGAAAAATCCACCCAAAACCTAAAAAAATTGAAATTTTTATATGAAAAACTTCTTTTGCCCATATCTCCTAAACTAAGCTTCCTAGAGCGAAAAGGACTATAATTCGTGACCACCCCAAAAATTGAAAAATCCACCCAAAACCTAAAAAAAATTAAATTTTTATATGAATATCTTCTTTTGCCCATACCTCCTTAAATATGCGTCCTAGAGCGAAAAGGACTTTAATTCGTGACCACCCACAAAAAATTGAAAAATCCACCCAAAACCTAAAAAAATTGAAATTTTTATATGGAATACTTCTTTTGCCCATATCTCCTTAAATATGCGTCCTAGAGCGAAAAGGACTTTAATTCGTGACCACCCCCAAAAAATTGAAAAATCCACCCAAAACCTAAAAAATTGAAATTTTAAATGAAAAACTTCTTTTGCCCATATCTCCTTAAATATGCGTCCTAGAGCGAAACGGACTTTAATTCGTGACCACCCCCAAAAAATTGAAAAATCCACCCAAAACCTAAAAAAATTGAAATTTTTATATGAAAAACTTCTTTTGCCCATATCTCCTTAAATATGCGTCCTAGAGCGAAGAGGACTTAAATTCATGACCACCCCAAAAAATTGAAAAATCCACCCAAAACCTAAAAAAATTAAAATTTGTATATGAAAAACTTCTTTTGCCCATATCTCCTAAACTAAGCGTCCTAGAGCGAAAAGGACTTAAATTCGTGACCACCCCAAAAAATTGAAAAATCCACCCAAAACCTAAAAAAATTGAAGTTTTTATATGAAAAACTTCTTTTGCCCATATCTCCTTAAATATGCGTCCTAGAGCGAAAAGGACTTTAATTCGTGACCACCCCAAAAAATTGAAAAATCCACCCAAAACCTAAAAAAATTGAAATTTTTATATGAAAAACTTCTTTTGCCCATATCTCCTTAAATATGCGTCCTAGAGCGAAAAGGACTTAAATTCGTGACCACCCCAAAAAATTGAAAAATCCACCCAAAACCTAAAAAAATTGAAATTTTTATATGAAAAACTTCTTTTGCCCATATCTCCTAAACTTAGCGTCCTAGAGCGAAAACGACTTTAATTCGTGACCACCCCCAAAAAATTGAAAAATCCACCCAAAACCTAAAAAAATTGAAATTTTTATATGAAAACCTTCTTTTGCCCATATCTCCTTAAATATGCGTCCTAGAGCGAAAAGGACTATAATTCGTGACCACCCCAAAAAATTGAAAAATCCACCCAAAGCCTAAAAAAATTAAATTTTTATATGAAAAATTTCTTTTGCCCATATCTCCTTAAATATGCGTCCTAGAGCGAAAAGGACTTTAATTCGTGACCACCCACAAAAAATTGAAAAATCCACCCAAAACCTAAAAAAATTGAAATTTTTATATGGAAAACTTCTTTTGCCCATATCTCCTTAAATATGCGTCCTAGAGCGAAAAAGACTTTAATTCGTGACCACCCCAAAAAATTGAAAAATCCACCCAAAGCCTAAAAAAATTAAATTTTTATATGAAAAACTTCTTTTGCCCATATCTCCTAAACTTAGCGTCCTAGAGCGAAAACGACTTTAATTCGTGACCACCCCCAAAAAATTGAAAAATCCACCCAAAACCTAAAAAAATTGAAATTTTTATATGAAAACCTTCTTTTGCCCATATCTCCTTAAATATGCGTCCTAGAGCGAAAAGGACTATAATTCGTGACCACCCCAAAAAATTGAAAAATCCACCCAAAGCCTAAAAAAATTAAATTTTTATATGAAAAATTTCTTTTGCCCATATCTCCTTAAATATGCGTCCTAGAGCGAAAAGGACTTTAATTCGTGACCACCCACAAAAAATTGAAAAATCCACCCAAAACCTAAAAAAATTGAAATTTTTATATGGAAAACTTCTTTTGCCCATATCTCCTTAAATATGCGTCCTAGAGCGAAAAAGACTTTAATTCGTGACCACCCCCAAAAAATTGAAAAATCCACCCAAAACCTAAAAAAATTGAAATTTTAAATGAAAAACTTCTTTTGCCCATATCTCCTTAAATATGCGTCCTAGAGCGAAAAGGACTTTAATTCGTGACCACCCCCAAAAAATTGAAAAATCCACCCAAAACCTAAAAAAATTAAAAATTTTATATGAAAAACTTCTTTTGCCCATATCTCCTTAAATATGCGTCCTAGAGCGAAAAGGACTTTAATTCGTGACCACCCCAAAAAATTGAAAAATCCACCCAAAACCTAAAAAAAATTGAAATTTTTATATGAAAAACTTCTTTTGCCCATATCTCCTAAACTAAGCATCCTAGAGCGAAAAGGACTTTAATTCGTGACCACCCCCAAAAAATTGAAAAATCCACCCAAAACCTAAAAAAATTGAAATTTTAAATGAAAAACTTCTTTTGCCCATATCTCCTTAAATATGCGTCCTAGAGCGAAAAGGACTTTAATTCGTGACCACCCCCAAAAAATTGAAAAATCCACCCAAAACCTAAAAAAATTGAAATTTTTATATGGAAAACTTCTTTTGCCCATATCTCCTAAACTAAGCGTCCTAGAGCGAAAAGGACTTTAATTCGTGACCACCCCAAAAAATTGAAAAATCCACCCAAAACCTAAAAAAATTGAAATTTTTATATGAAAAACTTCTTTTGCCCATATCTCCTAAACTAAGCGTCCTAGAGCGAAAAGGACTTTAATTCGTGACCACCCCAAAAAATTGAAAAATCCACCCAAAACCTAAAAAAATTGAAATTTTTATATGAAAAACTTCTTTTGCCCATATCTCCTAAACTAAGCGTCCTAGAGCGAAAAGGACTATAATTCGTGACCACCCCAAAAAATTGAAAAATCCACCCAAAACCTAAAAAAAAATAAATTTTTATATGAAAAATTTCTTTTGCCCATATCTCCTTAAATATGCGTCCTAGAGCGAAAAGGACTTTAATTCGTGACCACCCACAAAAAATTGAAAAATCCACCCAAAACCTAAAAAAATTGAAATTTTTATATGGAAAACTTCTTTTGCCCATATCGCCTTAAATATGCGTCCTAGAGCGAAAATTCGTGACCACCCCCAAAAAATTGAAAAATCCACCCAAAACCTAAAAAAATTGAAATTTTAAATGAAAAGCTTCTTTTGCCCATATCTCCTTAAATATGCGTCCTAGAGCGAAAAGGACTTTAATTCGTGACCACCCCCAAAAAATTGAAAAATCCACCCAAAACCTAAAAAAATTAAAATTTTTATATGAAAAACTTCTTTTGCCCATATCTCCTTAAATATGCGTCCTAGACCGAAAAGGACTTTACTTCGTGACCACGCCCAAAAAATTGAAAAATCCACCTAAAACCTAAAAAAATTGAAATTTTTATATGAAAAACTTCTTTTGTCCATATCTCCTAAACTAAGCGTCCTAGAGCGAAAAGGACTATAATTCGTGACCACCCCCAAAAAATTGAAAAATCCACCCAAAACTTAAAAAAATTGAAGTTTTTATATGAAAAACTTCTTTTGCCCATATCTCCTTAAATATGCGTCCTAGAGCGAAAAGGACTTTAATTCGTGACCACCCCAAAAAATTGAAAAATCCACCCAAAAACTAAAAAACTTGAAATTTTTATATGAAAAACTTCTTTTGCCCATATCTCCTTAAATATGCGTCCTAGAGCGAAAAGGACTATAATTCGTGACCACCCCAAAAAATTGAAAAATCCACCCAAAACCTAAAAAAATTAAAATTTTTATATGAAAAACTTCTTTTGCCCATATCTCCTAAACTAAGCGTCCTAGAGCGAAAAGGACTTAAATTCGTGACCACCCCAAAAAATTGAAAAATCCACCCAAAACCTAAAAACATTGAAGTTTTTATATGAAAAACTTCTTTTGCCCATATCTCCTTAAATATGCGTCCTAGAGCGAAAAGGACTTTAATTCGTGACCACCCCAAAAAATTGAAAAATCCACCCAAAACCTAAAAAAATTGAAATTTTTATATGAAAAACTTCTTTTGCCCATATCTCCTAAACTAAGCGTCCTAGAGCGAAAAGGACTTTAATTCGTGACCACCCCCAAAAAAGTGAAAAATCCACCCAAAACCTAAAAAAATTGAAATTTTTATATGAAAACCTTCTTTTGCCCATATCTCCTTAAATATGCGTCCTAGAGCGAAAAGGACTATAATTCGTGACCACCCCAAAAAATTGAAAAATCCACCCAAAGCCTAAAAAAAATTAAATTTTTATATGAAAAATTTCTTTTGCCCATATCTCCTTAAATATGCGTCCTAGAGCGAAAAGGACTTTAATTCGTGACCACCCACAAAAAATTTAAAAATCCACCCAAAACCTAAAAAAATTGAAATTTTTATATGGAAAACTTCTTTTGCCCATATCTCCTAAACTAAGCATCCTAGAGCGAAAAGGACTTTAATTCGTGACCACCCCCAAAAAATTGAAAAATCCACCCAAAACCCAAAAAATTAAAATTTTTATATGAAAAATTTCTTTTGCCCATATCTCCTTAAATATGCGTCCTAGAGCGAAAAGGACTTTAATTCGTGACCACCCCCAAAAAATTGAAAAATCCACCCAAAACCTAAAAAAATTGAAATTTTTATATGAAAACCTTCTTTTGCCCATATCTCCTTAAATATGCGTCCTAGAGCGAAAAGGACTTTAATTCGTGACCACCCTCAAACAATTGAAAAATCCACCCAAAACCTAAAAAAATTGAAATTTTTATATGAAAAACTTCTTTTGCCCATATCTCCTTAAATATGCGTCCTAGAGCGAAAAGGACTTAAATTCGTGACCACCCCAAAAAATTGAAAAATCCACCCAAAACCTAAAAAAATTGATTTTTTTTTTTAAAATTGAAGTTTTTATATGAAAAACTTCTTTTGCCCATATCTCCTTAAATATGCGTCCTAGAGCGAAAAGGACTTTAATTCGTGACCACCCCCAAAAAATTGAAAAATCCACCCAAAACCTAAAAAAATTGAAATTTTAAATGAAAAACTTCTTTTGCCCATATCTCCTTAAATATGCGTCCTAGAGCGAAAAGGACTTTAATTCATGACCACCCCCAAAAAAATTGAAAAATCCACCCAAAACCTAAAAAAATTAAAATTTTTATATGAAAAACTTCTTTTGCCCATATCTCCTTAAATATGCGTCCTAGAGCGAAAAGGACTTTAATTCGTGACCACCCCAAAAAATTGAAAAATCCACCCAAAACCTAAAAAAAATTGAAATTTTTATATGAAAAACTTCTTTTGCCCATATCTCCTAAACTAAGCATCCTAGAGCGAAAAGGACTTTAATTCGTGACCACCCCCAAAAAATTGAAAAATCCTCCCAAAACCTAAAAAAATTAAAATTTTTATATGAAATACTTCTTTTGCCCATATCTCCTTAAATATGCGTCCTAGACCGAAAAGGACTTTAATTCGTGACCACGCCCAAAAAATTGAAAAATCCACCCAAAACCTAAAAAAATTGAAATTTTTATATGAAAAACTTCTTTTGCCCATATCTCCTTAAATATGCGTCCTAGAGCGAAAAGGACTTAAATTCGTGACCACCCCAAAAAATTGAAAAATCCACCCAAAACCTAAAAAAATTAAAATTTTTATATGAAAAACTTCTTTTGCCCATATCTCCTAAACTAAGCGTCCTAGAGCGAAAAGGACTTAAATTCGTGACCACCCCAAAAAATTGAAAAATCCACCCAAAACCTAAAAATTGAAGTTTTTATATGAAAAACTTCTTTTGCCCATATCTCCTTAAATATGCGTCCTAGAGCGAAAAGGACTTTAATTCGTTACCACCCCAAAAAATTGAAAAATCCACCCAAAACCTAAAAAAATTGAAATTTTTATATGAAAAACTTCTTTTGCCCATATCTCCTAAACTAAGCGTCCTAGAGCGAAAAGGACTTTAATTCCCCAAAAAATTGAAAAATCCACCCAAAGCCTAAAAAAAATTAAATTTTTATATGAAAAATTTCTTTTGCCCATATCTCCTAAACTAAGCGTCCTAGAGCGAAAAGGACTATAATTCGTGACCACCCCCAAAAAATTGAAAAATCCACCCAAAACCTAAAAAAATTGAAGTTTTTATATGAAAAACTTCTTTTGCCCATATCTCCTTAAATATGCGTCCTAGAGCGAAAAGGACTTTAATTCGTGACCACCCCAAAAAATTGTAAAATCCACCCAAAACCTAAAAAAATTGAATTTTTTATATGAAAAACTTCTTTTGCCCATATCTCCTTAAATATGCGTCCTAGAGCGAAAAGGACTTAAATTCGTGACCACCCCAAAAAATTGAAAAATCCACCCAAAACCTAAAAAAATTAAAATTTTTATATGAAAAACTTCTTTTGCCCATATCTCCTAAACTAAGCGTCCTAGAGCGAAAAGGACTTAAATTCGTGACCACCCCAAAAAATTGAAAAATCCACCCAAAACCTAAAAATTGAAGTTTTTATATGAAAAACTTCTTTTGCCCATATCTCCTTAAATATGCGTCCTAGAGCGAAAAGGACTTTAATTCGTTACCACCCCAAAAAATTGAAAAATCCACCCAAAACCTAAAAAAATTGAAATTTTTATATGAAAAACTTCTTTTGCCCATATCTCCTAAACTAAGCGTCCTAGAGCGAAAAGGACTTTAATTCGTGACCACCCCCAAAAAATTGAAAAATCCACCCAAAACCTAAAAAAATTGAAATTTTTATATGAAAACCTTCTTTTGCCCATATCTCCTTAAATATGCGTCCTAGAGCGAAAAGGACTATAATTCGTGACCACCCCAAAAAATTGAAAAATCCACCCAAAGCCTAAAAAAAATTAAATTTTTATATGAAAAATTTCTTTTGCCCATATCTCCTTAAATATGCGTCCTAGAGCGAAAAGGACTTTAATTCGTGACCACCCACAAAAAATTGAAAAATCCACCCAAAACCTAAAAAAATTGAAATTTTTATATGGAAAACTTCTTTTGCCCATATCTCCTAAACTAAGCATCCTAGAGCGAAAAGGACTTTAATTCGTGACCACCCCCAAAAAATTGAAAAATCCACCCAAAACCCAAAAAAATTAAAATTTTTATATGAAAAACTTCTTTTGCCCATATCTCCTTAAATATGCGTCCTAGAGCGAAAACGACTTTAATTCGTGACCACCCCCAAAAAATTGAAAAATCCACCCAAAACCTAAAAAAATTGAAATTTTTATATGAAAACCTTCTTTTGCCCATATCTCCTTAAATATGCGTCCTAGAGCGAAAAGGACTTTAATTCGTGACCACCCTCAAACAATTGAAAAATCCACCCAAAACCTAAAAAAAATTAAAATTTTATATGAAAAACTTCTTTTGCCCATATCTCCTTAAATATGCGTCCTAGAGCGAAAAGGACTTAAATTCGTGACCACCCCAAAAAACTGAAAAATCCACCCAAAACCTAAAAAAAATTGATTTTTTTTTTTAAAATTGAAGTTTTTATATGAAAAACTTATTTTGCCCATATCTCCTTAAATATGCGTCCTAGAGCGAAAAGGACTTTAATTCGTGACCACCCCAAAAAATTGAAAAATCCACCCAAAACCTAAAAAAATTGAAATTTTTATATGAAAAACTTCTTTTGCCCATATCTCCTTAAATATGCGTCCTAAAGCGAAAAGGACTTAAATTCGTGACCACCCCAAAAAATTGAAAAACCCACCCAAAACCTAAAAAAAATTGAAATTTTTATATGAAAAACTTCTTTTGGCCATATCTCCTAAACTAAGCGTCCTAGAGCGAAAAGGACTTTAATTCGTGACCACCCCCAAAAAATTGAAAAATCCACCCAAAACCTAAAAAAATTGAAATTTTTATATGAAAACCTTCTTTTGCCCATATCTCCTTAAATATGCGTCCTAGAGCGAAAAGGACTTTAATTCGTGACCACCCCCAAAATATTGAAAAATCCACCCAAAATCAAAAAAAATTTAAATTATTATATGAAATACTTCTTTTGCCCATATCTCCTTAAATATGGGTCCTAGAGCGAAAAGGACTTTAATTCGTGACCACCCTCAAAAAATTGAAAAATCCACCCAAACCCTAAAAAAAATGAAATTTTTATATGAAAAACTACTTTTGCCCATATCTCCTTAAATATGCGTCCTAGAGCGAAAAGGACTTTAATTCGTGACCACCCCCAAAAAATTGAAAAATCCACCCAAAACCTAAAAAAATTTAAATTTTTATACGAAAACCTTCTTTTGCCCATATCTCCTTAAATATGCGTCCTAGAGCGAAAAGGACTATAATTCGTGACCACCCCAAAAAATTGAAAAATCCACCCAAAACCTAAAAAAATTGAAATTTTTATATGAAAAACTACTTTTGCCCATATCTCCTTAAATATGCGTCCTAGAGCGAAAAGGACTTTAATTCGTGACCACCCCCAAAAAATTGAAAAATCCACCCAAAACGTAAAAAAATTGAAAATTTAAATGAAAAACTTCTTTTGCCCATATCTCCTTAAATATGCGTCCTAGAGCGAAAAGGACTTTAATTCGTGACCACCCCCAAAAAGTTGAAAAATCCACCCAAAACCTAAAAAAATTGAAATTTTTATATGAAAACCTTCTTTTGCCCATATCTCCTTAAATATGCGTCCTAGAGCGAAAAGGACTATAATTCGTGACCACTCCAAAAAATTGAAAAATCCACCCAAAACCTAAAAAAATTGAAGTTTTTATATGAAAAACTTATTTTGCCCATATCTCCTTAAATATGCGTCCTAGAGCGAAAAGGACTTTAATTCGTGACCACCCTCAAAAAATTGAAAAATCCACCCAAAACCTAAAAAAATTAAAATTTTTATATGAAAAACTTCTTTTGCCCATATCTCCTTAAATATGCGTCCTAGAGCGAAAAGGACTTTAATTCGTGACCACCCCCAAAAAATTGAAAAATTCACCCAAAACCTAAAAAAATTTAAATTTTTATGTGAAATCCACCCAAAACCTAAAAAAATTGAAATTTTTATATGAAAAACTTCTTTTGCCCATATCTCCTTAAATATGCGTCCTAGAGCGAAAAGGACTTTAATTCGTGACCACCCCAAAAAATTGAAAAATCCACCCAAACCCTAAAAAAAATTGAAATTTTTATATGAAAAACTTCTTTTGCCCATATCTCCTAAACTAAGCGTCCTTGAGCGAAAAGGACTTTAATTCGTGACCACCCCCAAAAAATTGAAAAATCCACCCAAAACCTAAAAAATTAAAATTTTTATATGAAAAACTTGGGAGCCACCGTGGTGCAATGGTTAGCATGCCTGCCTTGCATACACAAGGTCGTGGGTTCGATTCCTGCTTCGACCGAACACCAAAAAGTTTTTCAGCGGTGGATTATCCCACCTCCGTAATGCTGGTGACATTTCTGAGGGTTTCAAAGCTTCTCTAAGTGGTTTCACTGCAATGTGGAACGCCGTTCGGACTCGGCTATAAAAAGGAGGTCCCTTGTCATTGAGCTTAACATGGAATAGGGCAGCACTCAATGATAAGAGAGAAGTTCACCAATGTGGTATCACAATGGACTGAATAGTCTAAGTGAGCCTGATACATCGGGCTGCCACCTAACCTAACCTAACCTATATGAAAAACTTCTTTTGCCCATATCTCGTTAAACATGCGTCCTAGAGCGAAAAGGACTTTAATTCGTGACCACCCCCAAAAAATTGAAAAATCCACCCAAAACCTAAAAAAATTGAAATTTTTATACGAAAAACTTCTTTTGCCCATATCTCCTAAACTAAGCGTCCTAGAGCGAAAAGGACTTAAATTCGTGACAACCCCAAAAAATTGAAAAATCCACCCAAAACCTAAAAAAATTGAAATTTTTATATGAAAACCTTCTTTTGCCCATATCTCCTTAAATATGCGTCCTAGAGCGAAAAGGACTTAAATTCGTGACCACCCCAAAAAAATTGAAAAATCCACCCAAAACCTAAAAAAAAATTGAAATTTTTATATGAAAACCTTCTTTTGCCCATATCTCCTTAAATATGCGTCCTAGAGCGAAAAGGACTTTAATTCGTGACCACCCTCAAACAATTGAAAAATCCACCCAAAACCTAAAAAAATTGAAATTTTTATATGAAAAACTTCTTTTGCCCATATCTCCTTAAATATGCGTCCTAGAGCGAAAAGGACTTTAATTCGTGACCACCCCCAAAAAATTGAAAAATCCACCCAAAACCTAAAAAAATTGAAATTTTTATATGAAAACCTTCTTTTGCCCATATCTCCTTAAATATGCGTCCTAGAGCGAAAAGGACTTTAATTCGTGACCACCCCCAAAAAATTGAAAAATCCACCCAAAACCTAAAAAAATTGAAATTTTTATACGAAAAACTTCTTTTGCCCATATCTCCTTAAATATGCGTCCTAGAGCGAAAAGGACTTTAATTCGTGACCACCCCCAAAAAATTGAAAAATCCACCCAAAACCTAAAAAAATTGAAATTTTTATACGAAAAACTTCTTTTGCCCATATCTCCTAAACTAAGCGTCCTAGAGCGAAAAGGACTTAAATTCGTGACCACCCCAAAAAATTGAAAAATCCACCCAAAACCTAAAAAAATTGAAATTTTTATATGAAAACCTTCTTTTGCCCATATCTCCTTAAATATGCGTCCTAGAGCGAAAAGGACTTAAATTCGTGACCACCCCAAAAAAATTGAAAAATCCACCCAAAACCTAAAAAAAAATTGAAATTTTTATATGAAAACCTTCTTTTGCCCATATCTCCTTAAATATGCGTCCTAGAGCGAAAAGGACTTTAATTCGTGACCACCCTCAAACAATTGAAAAATCCACCCAAAACCTAAAAAAATTGAAATTTTTATATGAAAAACTTCTTTTGCCCATATCTCCTTAAATATGCGTCCTAGAGCGAAAAGGACTTTAATTCGTGACCACCCCCAAAAAATTGAAAAATCCACCCAAAACCTAAAAAAATTGAAATTTTTATATGAAAACCTTCTTTTGCCCATATCTCCTTAAATATGCGTCCTAGAGCGAAAAGGACTTTAATTCGTGACCACCCCCAAAAAATTGAAAAATCCACCCAAAACCTAAAAAAATTGAAATTTTTATACGAAAAACTTCTTTTGCCCATATCTCCTAAACTAAGCGTCCTAGAGCGAAAAGGACTTAAATTCGTGACCACCCCAAAAAATTGAAAAATCCACCCAAAACCTAAAAAAATTGAAATTTTTATATGAAAAACTTCTTTTGCCCATATCTCCTTAAATATGCGTCCTAGAGCGAAAAGGACTTTAATTCGTGACCACCCCCAAAAAATTGAAAAATCCACCCAAAACCTAAAAAAATTGAAATTTTTATATGAAAAACTTCTTTTGCCTATATCTCCTTAAATATGCGTCCTAGAGCGAAAAGGACTTTAATTCGTGACCACCCCCAAAAAATTGAAAAATCCACCCAAAACCTAAAAAAATTAAAATTTTTATATGAAATACTTCTTTTGCCCATATCTCCTTAAATATGCGTCCTAGAGCGAAAAGGACTTTAATTCGTGACCACCCTCAAACAATTGAAAAATCCACCCAAAACCTAAAAAATTGATTTTTTTTTTTTTAAATTGAAGTTTTTATATGAAAAACATCTTTTGCCCATATCTCCTTAAATATGCGTCCTAGAGCGAAAAGGACTTTAATTCGTGACCACCCCAAAAAATTGAAAAATCCACCCAAAACCTAAAAAAATTGAAATTTTTATATGAAAAACTTCTTTTGCCCATATCTCCTTAAATATGCGTCCTAGAGCGAAAAGGACTATAATTCGTGACCACCCCCAAAAAGTTGAAAAATCCACCCAAAACCTAAAAAAATTGAAATTTTTATATGAAAACCTTCTTTTGCCCATATCTCCTTAAATATGCGTCCTAGAGCGAAAAGGACTATAATTCGTGACCACTCCAAAAAATTGAAAAATCCACCCAAAACCTAAAAAAATTGAAGTTTTTATATGAAAAACTTATTTTGCCCATATCTCCTTAAATATGCGTCCTAGAGCGAAAAGGACTTTAATTCGTGACCACCCTCAAAAAATTGAAAAATCCACCCAAAACCTAAAAAAATTAAAATTTTTATATGAAAAACTTCTTTTGCCCATATCTCCTTAAATATGCGTCCTAGAGCGAAAAGGACTTTAATTCGTGACCACCCCCAAAAAATTGAAAAATTCACCCAAAACCTAAAAAAATTTAAATTTTTATGTGAAATCCACCCAAAACCTAAAAAAATTTAAATTTTTATATGAAAAACTTCTTTTGCCCATATCTCCTTAAATATGCGTCCTAGAGCGAAAAGGACTATAATTCGTGACCACCCCAAAAAATTGAAAAATCCACCCAAACCCTAAAAAAAATTGAAATTTTTATATGAAAAACTTCTTTTGCCCATATCTCCTAAACTAAGCGTCCTTGAGCGAAAAGGACTTTAATTCGTGACCACCCCCAAAAAATTGAAAAATCCACCCAAAACCTAAAAAAATTAAAATTTTTATATGAAAAACTTCTTTTGCCAATATCTCGTTAAACATGCGTCCTAGAGCGAAAAGGACTTAAATTCGTGACCACCCCAAAAAAATTGAAAAATCTACCCAAAACCTAAAAAAAATTGAAATTTTTATACGAAAAACTTCTTTTGCCCATATCTCCTTAAATATGCGTCCTAGAGCGAAAAGGACTTTAATTCGTGACCACCCTCAAACAATTGAAAAATCCACCCAAAACCTAAAAAAAAATGAAATTTTTATATGAAAAACTTCTTTTGCCCATATCTCCTTAAATATGCGTCCTAGAGCGAAAAGGACTTTAATTCGTGACCACCCCCAAAAAATTGAAAAATCCACCCAAAACCTAAAAAAATTGAAATTTTTATATGAAAACCTTCTTTTGCCCATATCTCCTTAAATATGCGTCCTAGAGCGAAAAGGACTTTAATTCGTGACCACCCCCAAAAAATTGAAAAATCCACCCAAAACCTAAAAAAATTGAAATTTTTATACGAAAAACTTCTTTTGCCCATATCTCCTAAACTAAGCGTCCTAGAGCGAAAAGGACTTAAATTCGTGACCACCCCAAAAAATTGAAAAATCCACCCAAAACCTAAAAAAATTAAAATTTTTATATGAAAAATTTCTTTTGCCCATATCTCCTTAAATATGCGTCCTAGAGCGAAAAGGACTTTAATTCGTGACCACCCCAAAAAATTGAAAAATCCACCCAAAACCTAAAAAAATTGAAATTTTTATATGAAAAACTTCTTTTGCCCATATCTCCTTAAATATGCGTCCTAGAGCGAAAAGGACTTTAATTCGTGACCACCCCCAAAAAATTGAAAAATCCACCCAAAACCTAAAAAAATTTAAATTTTTATATGAAATACTTCTTTTGCATATATCTCCTTAAATATGCGTCCTAGAGCGAAAAGGACTTAAATTCGTGACCACCCCAAAAAATTGAAAAATCCACCCAAAACCTAAAAAAATTGAAATTTTTATATGAAAACCTTCTTTTGCCCATATCTCCTTAAATATGCGTCCTAGAGCGAAAAGGACTTAAATTCGTGACCACCCCAAAAAAATTGAAAAATCCACCCAAAACCTAAAAAAAAATTGAAATTTTTATATGAAAACCTTCTTTTGCCCATATCTCCTTAAATATGCGTCCTAGAGCGAAAAGGACTTTAATTCGTGACCACCCTCAAACAATTGAAAAATCCACCCAAAACCTAAAAAAATTGAAATTTTTATATGAAAAACTTCTTTTGCCCATATCTCCTTAAATATGCGTCCTAGAGCGAAAAGGACTTTAATTCGTGACCACCCCCAAAAAATTGAAAAATCCACCCAAAACCTAAAAAAATTGAAATTTTTATATGAAAACCTTCTTTTGCCCATATCTCCTTAAATATGCGTCCTAGAGCGAAAAGGACTTTAATTCGTGACCACCCCCAAAAAATTGAAAAATCCACCCAAAACCTAAAAAAATTGAAATTTTTATACGAAAAACTTCTTTTGCCCATATCTCCTAAACTAAGCGTCCTAGAGCGAAAAGGACTTAAATTCGTGACCACCCCAAAAAATTGAAAAATCCACCCAAAACCTAAAAAAATTAAAATTTTTATATGAAAAATTTCTTTTGCCCATATCTCCTTAAATATGCGTCCTAGAGCGAAAAGGACTTTAATTCGTGACCACCCCCAAAAAATTAAAAAATCCACCCAAAACCTAAAAAAATTGAAATTTTTATATGAAAAACTTCTTTTGCCCATATCTCCTTAAATATGCGTCCTAGAGCGAAAAGGACTTTAATTCGTGACCACCCCCAAAAAATTGAAAAATCCACCCAAAACCTAAAAAAATTGAAATTTTTATATGAAAAACTTCTTTTGCCTATATCTCCTTAAATATGCGTCCTAGAGCGAAAAGGACTTTAATTCGTGACCACCCCCAAAAAATTGAAAAATCCACCCAAAACCTAAAAAAATTAAAATTTTTATATGAAATACTTCTTTTGCCCATATCTCCTTAAATATGCGTCCTAGAGCGAAAAGGACTTTAATTCGTGACCACCCTCAAACAATTGAAAAATCCACCCAAAACCTAAAAAAAAAATGAAATTTTTACATGAAAAACTTCTTTTGCCCATATCTCCTTAAATATGCGTCCTAGAGCGAAAAGGACTTTAATTCGTGACCACCCCAAAAAATTGAAAAATCCACCCAAAACCTAAAAAAATTGAAATTTTTATATGAAAAACTTCTTTTGCCCATATCTCCTAAACTAAGCGTCCTAGAGCGAAAAGGACTTTAATTCGTGACCACCCCCAAAAAATTGAAAAATCCACCCAAAACCTAAAAAAATTGAAATTTTTATATGAAAACCTTCTTTTGCCCATATCTCCTTAAATATGCGTCCTAGAGCGAAAAGGACTATAATTCGTGACCACCCCAAAAAATTGAAAAATCCACCCAAAGCCTAAAAAAAATTAAATTTTTATATGAAAAATTTCTTTTGCCCATATCTCCTTAAATATGCGTCCTAGAGCGAAAAGGACTTTAATTCGTGACCACCCACAAAAAATTTAAAAATCCACCCAAAACCTAAAAAAATTGAAATTTTTATATGGAAAACTTCTTTTGCCCATATCTCCTAAACTAAGCATCCTAGAGCGAAAAGGACTTTAATTCGTGACCACCCCCAAAAAATTGAAAAATCCACCCAAAACCCAAAAAATTAAAATTTTTATATGAAAAACTTCTTTTGCCCATATCTCCTTAAATATGCGTCCTAGAGCGAAAAGGACTTTAATTCGTGACCACCCCCAAAAAATTGAAAAATCCACCCAAAACCTAAAAAAATTGAAATTTTTATATGAAAACCTTCTTTTGCCAATATCTCCTTAAATATGCGTCCTAGAGCGAAAAGGACTTTAATTCGTGACCACCCTCAAACAATTGAAAAATCCACCCAAAACCTAAAAAAATTTAAATTTTTATATGAAAAACTTCTTTTGCCCATATCTCCTTAAATATGCGTCCTAGAGCGAAAAGGACTTAAATTCGTGACCACCCCAAAAAATTGAAAAATCCACCCAAAACCTAAAAAATTGATTTTTTTTTTTTTAAATTGAAGTTTTTATATGAAAAACATCTTTTGCCCATATCTCCTTAAATATGCGTCCTAGAGCGAAAAGGACTTTAATTCGTGACCACCCCAAAAAATTGAAAAATCCACCCAAAACCTAAAAAAATTGAAATTTTTATATGAAAAACTTCTTTTGCCCATATCTCCTTAAATATGCGTCCTAGAGCGAAAAGGACTTAAATTCGTGACCACCCCAAAAAATTGAAAAATCCACCCAAAACCAAAAAAAATTGAAATTTTAAATGAAAAACTTCTTTTGCCCATATCTCCTTAAATATGCGTCCTAGAGCGAAAAGGACTTTAATTCGTGACCACCCCAAAAAAATAGAAAAATCCACCCAAAACCTAAAAAAATTAAAATTTTTATATGAAAAACTTATTTTGCCCATATCTCCTTAAATATGCGTCCTAGAGCGAAAAGGACTTTAATTCGTGACCACCCCCAAACAATTGAAAAATCCACCCAAAACCTAAAAAAATTGAAATTTTTATATGAAAAACTTCTTTTGCCCATATCTCCTTAAATATGCGTTCTAGAGCGAAAAGGACTTTAATTCGTGACCACCCCCAAAAAATTGAAAAATCCACCCAAAACCTAAAAAAATTGAAATTTTTATATGAAAACCTTCTTTTGCCCATATCTCCTTAAATATGCGTCCTAGAGCGAAAAGGACTTTAATTCGTGACCACCCCCAAAAAATTGAAAAATCCACCCAAAACCTAAAAAAATTGAAATTTTTATACGAAAAACTTCTTTTGCCCATATCTCCTAAACTAAGCGTCCTAGAGCGAAAAGGACTTAAATTCGTGACCACCCCAAAAAATTGAAAAATCCACCCAAAACCTAAAAAAATTTAAATTTTTATATGAAAAACTTCTTTTGCCCATATCTCCTTAAATATGCGTCCTAGAGCGAAAAGGACTATAATTCGTGACCACCCCAAAAAATTGAAAAATCCACCCAAAACCTAAAAAAACTAAAATTTTTATATGAAAAACTTCTTTTGCCCATATCTCCTTAAATATGCGTCCTAGAGCGAAAAGGACTTTAATTCGTGACCACCCCCAAAAAATTGAAAAATCCACCCAAAACCTAAAAAAATTGAAATTTTTATATGAAAAACTTCTTTTGCCTATATATCCTTATATATGCGTCCTAGAGCGAAAAGGACTTTAATTCGTGACCACCCCCAAAAAATTGAAAAATCCACCCAAAACCTAAAAAAATTAAAATTTTTATATGAAATACTTCTTTTGCCCATATCTCCTTAAATATGCGTCCTAGAGCGAAAAGGACTTTAATTCGTGACCACCCTCAAACAATTGAAAAATCCACCCAAAACCTAAAAAAAATGAAATTTTTATATGAAAAACTTCTTTTGCCCATATCTCCTTAAATATGCGTCCTAGAGCGAAAAGGACTTTAATTCGTGACCACCCCAAAAAATTGAAAAATCCACCCAAAACCTAAAAAAATTGAAATTTTTATATGAAAAACTTCTTTTGCCCATATCTCCTAAACTAAGCGTCCTAGAGCGAAAAGGACTTTAATTCGTGACCACCCCCAAAAAATTGAAAAATCCACCCAAAACCTAAAAAAATTGAAATTTTTATATGAAAACCTTCTTTTGCCCATATCTCCTTAAATATGCGTCCTAGAGCGAAAAGGACTATAATTCGTGACCACCCCAAAAAATTGAAAAATCCACCCAAAACCTAAAAAAAATTAAATTTTTATATGAAAAATTTCTTTTGCCCATATCTCCTTAAATATGCGTCCTAGAGCGAAAAGGACTTTAATTCGTGACCACCCACAAAAAATTTAAAAATCCACCCAAAACCTAAAAAAATTGAAATTTTTATATGGAAAACTTCTTTTGCCCATATCTCCTAAACTAAGCATCCTAGAGCGAAAAGGACTTTAATTCGTGACCACCCCCAAAAAATTGAAAAATCCACCCAAAACCCAAAAAATTAAAATTTTTATATGAAAAACTTCTTTTGCCCATATCTCCTTAAATATGCGTCCTAGAGCGAAAAGGACTTTAATTCGTGACCACCCCCAAAAAATTGAAAAATCCACCCAAAACCTAAAAAAATTGAAATTTTTATATGAAAACCTTCTTTTGCCCATATCTCCTTAAATATGCGTCCTAGAGCGAAAAGGACTTTAATTCGTGACCACCCTCAAACAATTGAAAAATCCACCCAAAACCTAAAAAAATTTAAATTTTTATATGAAAAACTTCTTTTGCCCATATCTCCTTAAATATGCGTCCTAGAGCGAAAAGGACTTAAATTCGTGACCACCCCAAAAAATTGAAAAATCCACCCAAAACCTAAAAACATTGATTTTTTTTTTTTAAATTGAAGTTTTTATATGAAAAACATCTTTTGCCCATATATCCTTAAATATGCGTCCTAGAGCGAAAAGGACTTTAATTCGTGACCACCCCAAAAAATTGAAAAATCCACCCAAAACCTAAAAAAATTGAAATTTTTATATGAAAAACTTCTTTTGCCCATATCTCCTTAAATATGCGTCCTAGAGCGAAAAGGACTTTAATTCGTGACCACCCCAAAAAATTGAAAAATCCACCCAAAACCTAAAAAAATTGAAATTTTTATATGAAAAACTTCTTTTGCCCATATCTCCTAAACTAAGCGTCCTAGAGCGAAAAGGACTTTAATTCGTGACCACCCCCAAAAAATTTAAAAATCCACCCAAAATCTAAAAAACTTGAAATTTTTATATGAAAACCTTCTTTTGCCCATATCTCCTTAAATATGCGTCCTAGAGCGAAAAGGACTTTAATTCGTGACCACCCCCAAAAAATTGAAAAATCCACCCAAAATCAAAAAAAATTTAAATTATTATATGAAATACTTCTTTTGCCCATATCTCCTTAAATATGGGTCCTAGAGCGAAAAGGACTTTAATTCGTGACCACCCCCAAAAAATTGAAAAATCCACCCAAAACCTAAAAAAATTTAAATTTTAAATGAAAAACTTCTTTTGCCCATATCTCCTTAAATATGCGTCCTAGAGCGAAAAGGACTTTAATTCGTGACCACCCCCAAAAAAATTGAAAAATCCACCCAAAACCTAAAAAAATTAAAATTTTTATATGAAAAACTTCTTTTGCCCATATCTCCTTAAATATGCGTCCTAGAGCGAAAAGGACTTTAATTCGTGACCACCCCAAAAAATTGAAAAATCCACCCAAAACCTAAAAAAAATTGAAATTTTTATATGAAAAACTTCTTTTGCCCATATCTCCTAAACTAAGCATCCTAGAGCGAAAAGGACTTTAATTCGTGACCACCCCCAAAAAATTGAAAAATCCACCCAAAACCTAAAAAAATTAAAATTTTTATATGAAATACTTCTTTTGCCCATATCTCCTTAAATATGCGTCCTAGAGCGAAAAGGACTTAAATTCGTGACCACCCCAAAAAATTGAAAAATCCACCCAAAACCTAAAAAAATTGAAATTTTAAATGAAAAACTTCTTTTGCCCATATCTCCTTAAATATGCGTCCTAGACCGAAAAGGACTTTAATTCGTGACCACGCCCAAAAAATTGAAAAATCCACCCAAAACCTAAAAAAATTGAAATTTTTATATGAAAAACTTCTTTTGTCCATATCTCCTAAACTAAGCGTCCTAGAGCGAAAAGGACTTTAATTCGTGACCACCCCCAAAAAATTGAAAAATCCACCCAAAACCTAAAAAAATTGAAATTTTTATATGAAAACCTTCTTTTGCCCATATCTCCTTAAATATGCGTCCTAGAGCGAAAAGGACTTTAATTCGTGACCACCCCCAAAAAATTGAAAAATCCACCCAAAATCAAAAAAAATTTAAATTATTATATGAAATACTTCTTTTGCCCATATCTCCTTAAATATGGGTCCTAGAGCGAAAAGGACTTTAATTCGTGACCACCCTCAAAAAATTGAAAAATCCACCCAAACCCTAAAAAAAATGAAATTTTTATATGAAAAACTACTTTTGCCCAAATCTCCTTAAATATGCGTCCCAGAGCGAAAAGGACTTTAATTCGTGACCACCCCCAAAAAATTGAAAAATCCACCCAAAACCTAAAAAAATTTAAATTTTTATACGAAAACCTTCTTTTGCCCATATCTCCTTAAATATGCGTCCTAGAGCGAAAAGGACTATAATTCGTGACCACCCCAAAAAATTGAAAAATCCACCCAAAACCTAAAAAAATTGAAATTTTTATATGAAAACCTTCTTTTGCCCATATCTCCTTAAATATGCGTCCTAGAGCGAAAAGGACTATAAGTCGTGACCACCCCAAAAAATTGAAAAATCCACCCAAAACCTAAAAAAATTGAAGTTTTTATATGAAAAACTTATTTTGCCCATATCTCCTTAAATATGCGTCCTAGAGCGAAAAGGACTTTAATTCGTGACCACCCTCAAAAAATTGAAAAATCCACCCAAACCCTAAAAAAATTGAAATTTTTATATGAAAAACTACTTTTGCCCATATCTCCTTAAATATGCGTCCTAGAGCGAAAAGGACTTTAATTCGTGACCACCCCCAAAAAATTGAAAAATCCACCCAAAACCTAAAAAAATTGAAATTTTTATATGAAAAACTTCTTTTGCCCATATCTCCTTAAATATGCGTCCTAGAGCGAAAAGGACATTAATTCGTGACCACCCCCAAAAAATTGAAAAATCCACCCAAAACCTAAAAAAATTAAAATTTTTATATGAAAAACTTCTTTTGCCCATATCTCCTTAAATATGCGTCCTAGAGCGAAAAGGACTTTAATTCGTGACCACCCCCAAAAAATTGAAAAATCCACCCAAAACCTAAAAAAATTTAAATTTTTATGTGAAATCCACCCAAAACCTAAAAAAAATTAAATTTTTATATGAAAAACTTCTTTTGCCCATATCTCCTTAAATATGCGTCCTAGAGCGAAAAGGACTATAATTCGTGACCACCCCAAAAAATTGAAAAATCCACCCAAAACCTAAAAAAACTAAAATTTTTATATGAAAAACTTCTTTTGCCCATATCTCCTAAACTAAGCGTCCTAGAGCGAAAAGGACTTTAATTCGTGACCACCCCCAAAAAATTGAAAAATCCACCCAAAACCTAAAAAAATTAAAATTTTTATATGAAAAACTTCTTTTGCCCATATCTCCTTAAATATGCGTCCTAGAGCGAAAAGGACTTTAATTCGTGACCACCCCAAAAAATTGAAAAATCCACCCAAAACCTAAAAAATTTGAAATTTTTATATGAAAAACTTCTTTTGCCCATATCTCCTAAACTAAGCGTCCTAGAGCGAAAAGGACTATAATTCGTGACTACCCCAAAAAAATTGAAAAATCTACCCAAAACCTAAAAAAAATTGAAATTTTTATATGAAAACCTTCTTTTGCCCATATCTCCTAAACTAAGCGTCCTAGAGCGAAAACGACTTTAATTCGTGACCACCCCCAAAAAATTGAAAAATCCACCCAAAACCTAAAAAAATTGAAATTTTTATATGAAAACCTTCTTTTGCCCATATCTCCTTAAATATGCGTCCTAGAGCGAAAAGGACTATAATTCGTGACCACCCCAAAAAATTGAAAAATTCCCCCAAAACCTAAAAAAATTGAAATTTTTATATGAAAACCTTCTTTTGCCCATATCTCCTTAAATATGCGTCCTAGAGCGAAAAGGACTTTAATTCGTGACCACCCCCAAAAAATTGAAAAATCCACCCAAAACCTAAAAAAATTGAAATTTTTATACGAAAAACTTCTTTTGCCCATATCTCCTAAACTAAGCGTCCTAGAGCGAAAAGGACTTAAATTCGTGACCACCCCAAAAAATTGAAAAATCCACCCAAAACCTAAAAAAATTAAAATTTTTATATGAAAAATTTCTTTTGCCCATATCTCCTTAAATATGCGTCCTAGAGCGAAAAGGACTTTAATTCGTGACCACCCCAAAAAATTGAAAAATCCACCCAAAACCTAAAAAAATTGAAATTTTTATATGAAAAACTTCTTTGCCCATATCTCCTTAAATATGCGTCCTAGAGCGAAAAGGACTTTAATTCGTGACCACCCCCAAAAAATTGAAAAATCCTACAAAAACCTAAAAAAATTTAAATTTTTATATGAAATACTTCTTTTGCATATATCTCCTTAAATATGCGTCCCAGAGCGAAAAGGACTTTAATTCGTGACCACCCCCAAAAAATTGAAAAATCCACCCAAAACCTAAAAAAATTAAAATTTTTATATGAAATACTTCTTTTGCCCATATCTCCTTAAATATGCGTCCTAGAGCGAAAAGGACTTAAATTCGTGACCACCCCAAAAAATTGAAAAATCCACCCAAAACCAAAAAAAATTGAAATTTTAAATGAAAAACTTCTTTTGCCCATATCTCCTTAAATATGCGTCCTAGAGCGAAAAGGACTTTAATTCGTGACCACCCCAAAAAAATAGAAAAATCCACCCAAAACCTAAAAAAATTAAAATTTTTATGTGAAAAACTTCTTTTGCCCATATCTCCTAAACTAAGCGTCCTAGAGCGAAAAGGACTTAAATTCGTGACCACCCCAAAAAATGTAAAAATCCACCCAAAACCTAAAAAAATTGAAATTTTTATATGAAAACCTTCTTTTGCCCATATCTCCTTAAATATGCGTCCTAGAGCGAAAAGGACTTTAATTCGTGACCACCCCCAAAAAATTGAAAAATCCACCCAAAACCTAAAAAAATTTAAATTTTTATATGAAAACCTTCTTTTGCCCATATCTCCTTAAATATGCGTCCTAGAGCGAAAAGGACTTTAATTCGTGACCACCCTCAAACAATTGAAAAATCCACCCAAAAACTAAAAAAATTTAAATTTTTATATGAAAAACTTCCTTTGGCCATATCTCCTTAAATATGCGTCCTAGAGCGAAAAGGACTTAAATTCGTGACCACCCCAAAAAATTGAAAAATCCACCCAAAACCTAAAAAAAATTGATTTTTTTTTTAAAAAATTGAAGTTTTTATATGAAAAACTTCTTTTGCCCATATCTCCTTAAATATGCGTCCTAGAGCGAAAAGGACTTTAATTCGTGACCACCCCAAAAAATTGAAAAATCCACCCAAAACCTAAAAAAATTGAAATTTTTATATGAAAAACTTCTTTTGCCCATATCTCCTTAAATATGCGTCCTAGAGCGAAAAGGACTTAAATTCGTGACCACCCCAAAAAATTGAAAAACCCACCCAAAACCTAAAAAAAATTGAAATTTTTATATGAAAAACTTCTTTTGCCCATATCTCCTACACTAAGCGTCCTAGAGCAAAAAGGACTTTAATTCGTGACCACCCCCAAAAAATTGAAAAATCCACCCAAAACCTAAAAAAATTGAAATTTTTATATGAAAACCTTCTTTTGCCCATATCTCCTTAAATATGCGTCCTAGAGCGAAAAGGACTTTAATTCGTGACCACCCCCAAAAAATTGAAAAATCCATCCAAAATCAAAAAAAAAATTAAATTATTATATGAAATACTTCTTTTGCCCATATCTCCTTAAATATGGGTCCTAGAGCGAAAAGGACTTTAATTCGTGACCACCCTCAAAAAATTGAAAAATCCACCCAAACCCTAAAAAAATTGAAATTTTTATATGAAAAACTACTTTTGCCCATATCTCCTTAAATATGCGTCCAAGAGCGAAAAGGACTTTAATTCGTGACCACCCCCAAAAAATTGAAAAATCCACCCAAAACCTAAAAAAATTGAAATTTTTATATGAAAACCTTCTTTTGCCCATATCTCCTTAAATATGCGTCCTAGAGCGAAAAGGACTATAATTCGTGACCACCCTCAAACAATTGAAAAATCCACCCAAAACCTAAAAAAATTGAAGTTTTTATATGAAAAACTTCTTTTGCCCATATCTCCTTAAATATGCGTCCCAGAGCGAAAAGGACTTTAATTCGTGACCACCCTCAAAAAATTGAAAAATCCACCCAAACCCTAAAAAAATTGAAATTTTTATATGAAAAACTACTTTTGCCCATATCTCCTTAAATATGCGTCCTAGAGCGAAAAGGACTTAAATTCGTGACCACCCCAAAAAATTGAAAAATCCACCCAAAACCTAAAAAAATTGAAGTTTTTATATGAAAAACTTCTTTTGCCCATATCTCCTTAAATATGCGTCCTAGAGCGAAAAGGACTTTAATTCGTGACCACCCCCAAAAAATTGAAAAAACCACCCAAAACCTAAAGAAATTGAAATTTTTATATGAAAACCTTCTTTTGCCCATATCTCCTTAAATATGCGTCCTAGAGCGAAAAGGACTTTAATTCGCGACCACCCCCAAAAAATTGAAAAATCCACCCAAAACCTAAAAAAAATTGAAATTTTTATACGAAAGAGAGAAGTTCACCACTGTGGTATCACAATGGACTGAATAGTCTAAGTGAGCTTGATACATCGGGCTGCCACATAACCTAACCTAACCTATACGAAAAACTTCTTTTGCCCATATCTCCTAAACTAAGCGTCCTAGAGCGAAAAGGACTTAAATTCGTGACCACCCCAAAAAATTGAAAAATCCACCCAAAACCTAAAAAAATTAAAATTTTTATATGAAAAACTTCTTTTGCCCATATCTCCTTAAATATGCGTCCTAGAGCGAAAAGGACTTAAATTCGTGACCACCCCAAAAAATTGAAAAATCCACCCAAAAACTAAAAAAAATTTAAATTTTTATATGAAAAACTTCTTTTGCCCATATCTCCTTAAATATGCGTCCTAGAGCGAAAAGGACTTAAATTCGTGACCACCCCAAAAAATTGAAAAATCCACCCAAAACCTAAAAAAATTAAAATTTTTATATGAAAAACTTCTTTTGCCCATATCTCCTTAAATATGCGTCCTAGAGCGAAAAGGACTTAAATTCGTGACCACCCCAAAAAAATTGAAAAATCCACCCAAAACCTAAAAAAAATTGAAATTTTTATATGAAAACCTTATTTTGCCCATATCTCCTTAAATATGCGTCCTAGAGCGAAAAGGACTTTAATTCGTGACCACCCTCAAACAATTGAAAAATCCACCCAAAACCTAAAAAAAATTGAAATTTTTATATGAAAAACTTCTTTTGCCCATATCTCCTTAAATATGCGTCCTAGAGCGAAAAGGACTTTAATTCGTGACCACCCCCAAAAAATTGAAAAATCCACCCAAAACCTAAAAAAATTGAAATTTTTATATGAAAACCTTCTTTTGCCCATATCTCCTTAAATATGCGTCCTAGAGCGAAAAGGACTTTAATTCGTGACCACCCCCAAAAAATTGAAAAATCCACCCAAAACCTAAAAAAATTGAAATTTTTATACGGAAAACTTCTTTTGCCCATATCTCCTAAACTAAGCGTCCTAGAGCGAAAAGGACTTAAATTCGTGACCACCCCCAAAAAATTGAAAAATCCACCCAAAACCTAAAAAAATTGAAATTTTAAATGAAAAACTTCTTTTGCCCATATCTCCTTAAATATGCGTCCTAGAGCGAAAAGGACTTTAATTCGTGACCACTCCAAAAAAATAGAAAAATCCACCCAAAACCTAAAAAAATTTAAATTTTTATATGAAATACTTCTTTTGCATATATCTCCTTAAATATGCGTCCTAGAGCGAAAAGGACTTAAATTCGTGACCACCCCAAAAAATTGAAAAATCCACCCAAAACCAAAAAAAATTGAAATTTTAAATGAAAAACTTCTTTTGCCCATATCTCCTTAAATATGCGTCCTAGAGCGAAAAGGACTTTAATTCGTGACCACCCCAAAAAAATAGAAAAATCCACCCAAAACCTAAAAAAAATAAAATTTTTATATGAAAAACTTATTTTGCCCATATCTCCTAAACTAAGCGTCCTAGAGCGAAAAGGACTTAAATTCGTGACCACCCCAAAAAATTGAAAAATCCACCCAAAACCTAAAAAAATTGAAATTTTTATATGAAAACCTTCTTTTGCCCATATCTCCTTAAATATGCGTCCTAGAGCGAAAAGGACTTTAATTCGTGACCACCCCAAAAAATTGAAAAATCCACCCAAAACCTAAAAAAATTGAAATTTTTATATGAAAAACTTCTTTTGCCCATATCTCCTTAAATATGCGTCCTAGAGCGAAAAGGACTTTAATTCGTGACCACCCCCAAAAAATTGAAAAATCCACCCAAAACCTAAAAAAATTTAAATTTTTATATGAAATACTTCTTTTGCATATATCTCCTTAAATATGCGTCCTAGAGCGAAAAGGACTTAAATTCGTGACCACCCCAAAAAATTGAAAAATCCACCCAAAACCAAAAAAAATTGAAATTTTAAATGAAAAACTTCTTTTGCCCATATCTCCTTAAATATGCGTCCTAGAGCGAAAAGGACTTTAATTCGTGACCACCCCAAAAAAATAGAAAAATCCACCCAAAACCTAAAAAAATTAAAATTTTTATATGAAAAACTTATTTTGCCCATATCTCCTAAACTAAGCGTCCTAGAGCGAAAAGGACTTAAATTCGTGACCACCCCAAAAAATTGAAAAATCCACCCAAAACCTAAAAAAATTGAAATTTTTATATGAAAACCTTCTTTTGCCCATATCTCCTTAAATATGCGTCCTAGAGCGAAAAGGACTTAAATTCGTGACCACCCCAAAAAAATTGAAAAATCCACCCAAAACCTAAAAAAAATTGAAATTTTTATATGAAAACCTTCTTTTGCCCATATCTCCTTAAATATGCGTCCTAGAGCGAAAAGGACTTTAATTCGTGACCACCCTCAAACAATTGAAAAATCCACCCAAAACCTAAAAAAATTGAAATTTTTATATGAAAAACTTCTTTTGCCCATATCTCCTTAAATATGCGTCCTAGAGCGAAAAGGACTTTAATTCGTGACCACCCCCAAAAAATTGAAAAATCCACCCAAAACCTAAAAAAATTGAAATTTTTATATGAAAACCTTCTTTTGCCCATATCTCCTTAAATATGCGTCCTAGAGCGAAAAGGACTTTAATTCGTGACCACCCCCAAAAAATTGAAAAATCCACCCAAAACCTAAAAAAAATGAAATTTTTATACGAAAAACTTCTTTTGCCCATATCTCCTAAACTAAGCGTCCTAGAGCGAAAAGGACTTAAATTCGTGACCACCCCAAAAAATTGAAAAATCCACCCAAAACCTAAAAAAATTAAAATTTTTATATGAAAAATTTCTTTTGCCCATATCTCCTTAAATATGCGTCCTAGAGCGAAAAGGACTTTAATTCGTGACCACCCCAAAAAATTGAAAAATCCACCCAAAACCTAAAAAAATTGAAATTTTTATATGAAAAACTTCTTTTGCCCATATCTCCTTAAATATGCGTCCTAGAGCGAAAAGGACTTTAATTCGTGACCACCCCCAAAAAATTGAAAAATCCACCCAAAACCTAAAAAAATTTAAATTTTTATATGAAATACTTCTTTTGCATATATCTCCTTAAATATGCGTCCTAGAGCGAAAAGGACTTTAATTCGTGACCACCCCAAAAAAATAGAAAAATCCACCCAAAACCTAAAAAAATTAAAATTTTTATATGAAAAACTTATTTTGCCCATATCTCCTAAACTAAGCGTCCTAGAGCGAAAAGGACTTAAATTCGTGACCACCCCAAAAAATTGAAAAATCCACCCAAAACCTAAAAAAATTTAAATTTTTATATGAAAACCTTCTTTTGCCCATATCTCCTTAAATATGCGTCCTAGAGCGAAAAGGACTTTAATTCGTGACCACCCCAAAAAATTGAAAAATCCACCCAAAACCTAAAAAAAATTGATTTTTTTTTAAAAAAATTGAAGTTTTTATATGAAAAACTTCTTTTGCCCATATCTCCTTAAATATGCGTCCTAGAGCGAAAAGGACTTTAATTCGTGACCACCCAAAAAAAATAGAAAAATCCACCCAAAACCTAAAAAATTAAAATTTTTATGTGAAAAACTTCTTTTGCCCATATCTCCTAAACTAAGCGTCCTAGAGCGAAAAGGACTTAAATTCGTGACCACCCCAAAAAATTGAAAAATCCACCCAAAACCTAAAAAAATTGAAATTTTTATATGAAAACCTTCTTTTGCCCATATCTCCTTAAATATGCGTCCTAGAGCGAAAAGGACTTTAATTCGTGACCACCCCAAAAAATTGAAAAATCCACCCAAAACCTAAAAAAATTGAAATTTTTATATGAAAAACTTCTTTTGCCCATATCTCCTTAAATATGCGTCCTAGAGCGAAAAGGACTTTAATTCGTGACCACCCCCAAAAAATTTAAAAATCCACCCAAAACCTAAAAAAATTAAAATTTTTATATGAAATACTTCTTTTGCCCATATCTCCTTAAATATGCGTCCTAGAGCGAAAAGGACTTAAATTCGTGACCACCCCAAAAAATTGAAAAATCCACCCAAAACCTAAAAAAAATTGAAATTTTTATATGAAAACCTTCTTTTGCCCATATCTCCTTAAATATGCGTCCTAGAGCGAAAAGGACTTTAATTCGTGACCACCCTCAAACAATTGAAAAATCCACCCAAAACCTAAAAAAAATTGAAATTTTTATATGAAAAACTTCTTTTGCCCATATCTCCTTAAATATGCGTCCTAGAGCGAAAAGGACTTTAATTCGTGACCACCCCCAAAAAATTGAAAAATCCACCCAAAACCTAAAAAAATTGAAATTTTTATATGAAAACCTTCTTTTGCCCATATCTCCTTAAATATGCGTCCTAGAGCGAAAAGGACTTTAATTCGTGACCACCCCCAAAAAATTGAAAAATCCACCCAAAACCTAAAAAAATTGAAATTTTTATACGAAAAACTTCTTTTGCCCATATCTCCTAAACTAAGCGCCCTAGAGCGAAAAGGACTTAAATTCGTGACCACCCCAAAAAATTGAAAAATCCACCCAAAACCTAAAAAAATTAAAATTTTTATATGAAAAATTTCTTTTGCCCATATCTCCTTAAATATGCGTCCTAGAGCGAAAAGGACTTTAATTCGTGACCACCCCAAAAAATTGAAAAATCCACCCAAAACCTAAAAAAATTGAAATTTTTATATGAAAAACTTCTTTTGCCCATATCTCCTTAAATATGCGTCCTAGAGCGAAAAGGACTTTAATTCGTGACCACCCCCAAAAAATTGAAAAATCCACCCAAAACCTAAAAAAATTTAAATTTTTATATGAAATACTTCTTTTGCATATATCTCCTTAAATATGCGTCCTAGAGCGAAAAGGACTTTAATTCGTGACCACCCCCAAAAAATTGAAAAATCCACCCAAAACCTAAAAAAATTAAAATTTTTATATGAAATACTTCTTTTGCCCATATCTCCTTAAATATGCGTCCTAGAGCGAAAAGGACTTAAATTCGTGACCACCCCAAAAAATTGAAAAATCCACCCAAAACCAAAAAAAAATTGAAATTTTAAATGAAAAACTTCTTTTGCCCATATCTCCTTAAATATGCGTCCTAGAGCGAAAAGGACTTTAATTCGTGACCACCCCAAAAAAATAGAAAAATCCACCCAAAACCTAAAAAAATTAAAATTTTTATATGAAAAACTTATTTTGCCCATATCTCCTAAACTAAGCGTCCTAGAGCGAAAAGGACTTAAATTCGTGACCACCCTCAAACAATTGAAAAATCCACCCAAAACCTAAAAAAATTTAAATTTTTATATGAAAAACTTCCTTTGGCCATATCTCCTTAAATATGCGTCCTAGAGCGAAAAGGACTTAAATTCGTGACCACCCCAAAAAATTGAAAAATCCACCCAAAACCTAAAAAAATTGATTTTTTTTTTAAAAAATTGAAGTTTTTATATGAAAAACTTCTTTTACCCATATCTCCTTAAATATGCGTCCTAGAGCGAAAAGGACTTTAATTCGTGACCACCCCAAAAAATTGAAAAATCCACCCAAAACCTAAAAAAATTGAAATTTTTATATGAAAAACTTCTTTTGCCCATATCTCCTTAAATATGCGTCCTAGAGCGAAAAGGACTTAAATTCGTGACCACCCCAAAAAATTGAAAAACCCACCCAAAACCTAAAAAAAATTGAAATTTTTATATGAAAAACTTCTTTTGCCCATATCTCCTACACTAAGCGTCCTAGAGCAAAAAGGACTTTATTTCGTGACCACCCCCAAAAAATTGAAAAATCCACCCAAAACCTAAAAAAATTGAAATTTTTATATGAAAACCTTCTTTTGCCCATATCTCCTTAAATATGCGTCCTAGAGCGAAAAGGACTTTAATTCGTGACCACCCCCAAAAAATTGAAAAATCCACCCAAAATCAAAAAATATATAAATTATTATATGAAATACTTCTTTTGCCCATATCTCCTTAAATATGGGTCCTAGAGCGAAAAGGACTTTAATTCGTGACCACCCTCAAAAAATTGAAAAATCCACCCAAAACCTAAAAAAAATTTAAATTTTTATATGAAAAACTTCCTTTGGCCATATCTCCTTAAATATGCGTCCTAGAGCGAAAAGGACTTAAATTCGTGACCACCCCAAAAAATTGAAAAATCCACCCAAAACCTAAAAAAATTGATTTTTTTTTAAAAAAATTGAAGTTTTTATATGAAAAACTTCTTTTACCCATATCTCCTTAAATATGCGTCCTAGAGCGAAAAGGACTTTAATTCGTGACCACCCCAAAAAATTGAAAAATCCACCCAAAACCTAAAAAAATTGAAATTTTTATATGAAAAACTTCTTTTGCCCATATCTCCTTAAATATGCGTCCTAGAGCGAAAAGGACTTAAATTCGTGACCACCCCAAAAAATTGAAAAACCCACCCAAAACCTAAAAAAAATTGAAATTTTTATATGAAAAACTTCTTTTGCCCATATCTCCTACACTAAGCGTCCTAGAGCAAAAAGGACTTTATTTCGTGACCACCCCCAAAAAATTGAAAAATCCACCCAAAACCTAAAAAAATTGAAATTTTTATATGAAAACCTTCTTTTGCCCATATCTCCTTAAATATGCGTCCTAGAGCGAAAAGGACTTTAATTCGTGACCACCCCCAAAAAATTGAAAAATCCACCCAAAATCAAAAAAAATATAAATTATTATATGAAATACTTCTTTTGCCCATATCTCCTTAAATATGGGTCCTAGAGCGAAAAGGACTTTAATTCGTGACCACCCTCAAAAAATTGAAAAATCCACCCAAACCCTAAAAAAATTGAAATTTTTATATGAAAAACTACTTTTGCCCATATCTCCTTAAATATGCGTCCCAGAGCGAAAAGGACTTTAATTCGTGACCACCCCCAAAAAATTGAAAAATCCACCCAAAACCTAAAAAAATTGAAATTTTTATATGAAAACCTTCTTTTGCCCATATCTCCTTAAATATGCGTCCTAGAGCGAAAAGGACTATAATTCGTGACCACCCCAAAAAATTGAAAAATGCACCCAAAACCTAAAAAAATTGAAGTTTTTATATGAAAAACTTCTTTTGCTTATATCTCCTTAAATATGCGTCCTAGAGCGAAAAGGACTTTAATTCGTGACCACCCTCAAAAAATTGAAAAATCCACCCAAACCCTAAAAAAATTGAAATTTTTATATGAAAAACTTCTTTTGCCCATATCTCCTTAAATATGCGTCCTAGAGCGAAAAGGACTTTAATTCGTGACCACCCCCAAAAAGTTGAAAAATCCACCCAAAACCTAAAAAAATTGAAATTTTTATATGAAAACCTTCTTTTGCCCACATCTCCTTAAATATGCGTCCTAGAGCGAAAAGGACTTTAATTCGTGACCACCCTCAAAAAATTGAAAAATCCACCCAAACCCTTAAAAAATTGAAATTTTTATATGAAAAACTTCTTTTGCCCATATCTCCTAAACTAAGCATCCTAGAGCGAAAAGGACTTAAATTCGTGACCACCCCAAAAAATTGAAAAATCCACCCAAAACCTAAAAAAATTAAAATTTTTATATGAAAAACTTCTTTTGCCCATATCTCCTTAAATATGCGTCCTAGAGCGAAAAGGACTTTAATTCGTGACCACCCCCAAAAAAATTGAAAAATCCACCCAAAACCTAAAAAAATTGAAATTTTTATATGGAAAACTTCTTTTGCCCATATCTCCTAAACTAAGCGTCCTAGAGCGAAAAGGACTATAATTCGTGACCACCCCAAAAAATTGAAAAATCCACCCAAAACCTAAAAAAATTTAAGTTTTTATATGAAAAACTTCTTTTGCCCATATCTCCTTAAATATGCGTCCTAGAGCGAAAAGGACTTTAATTCGTGACCACCCCCAAAAAATTGAAAAATCCACCCAAAACCTAAAAAAATTGAAATTTTTATATGAAAACCTTCTTTTGCCCATATCTCCTTAAATATGCGTCCTAGAGCGAAAAGGACTTTAATTCGTGACCACCCCCAAAAAATTGAAAAATCCACCCAAAACCTAAAAAAATTGAAATTTTTATATGAAAACCTTCTTTTGCCCATATCTCCTTAAATATGCGTCCTAGAGCGAAAAGGCCTTAAATTCGTGACCACCCCAAAAAATTGAAAAATCCACCCAAAACCTAAAAAAAATTGAAATTTTTATATGAAAAACTTCTTTTGCCCATATCTCCTTAAATATGCGTCCTAGAGCGAAAAGGACTTTAATTTGTGACCACCCCCAAAAAATTGAAAAATCCACCCAAAACCTAAAAAAATTTAAATTTTTATATGAAAAACTTCTTTTGCCCATATCTCCTTAAATATGCGTCCTAGAGCGAAAAGGACTTAAATTCGTGACCACCCCAAAAAAATTGAAAAATCCACCCAAAACCTAAAAAAAATTGAAATTTTTATATGAAAACCTTCTTTTGCCCATATCTCCTTAAATATGCGTCCTAGAGCGAAAAGGACTGTAATTCGTGACCACCCTCAAACAATTGAAAAATCCATCCACCTAAATCTAAAAAAAAATGAAATTTTTATATGAAAAACTTCTTTTGCCCATATCTCCTTAAATATGCGTCCTAGAGCGAAAAGGACTTTAATTCGTGACCACCCCCAAAAAATTGAAAAATCCACCCAAAACCTAAAAAAATTGAAATTTTTATATGAAAACCTTCCTTTCCCATATCTCCTTAAATATGCGTCCTAGAGCGAAAAGGACTTTAATTCGTGACCACCCCCAAAAAATTGAAAAATCCACCCAAAACCTAAAAAAATTGAAATTTTTATACGAAAAACTTCTTTTGCCCATATCTCCTAAACTAAGCGTCCTAGAGCGAAAAGGACTTAAATTCGTGACCACCCCAAAAAATTGAAAAATCCACCCAAAACCTAAAAAAATTGAAATTTTTATATGAAAAACTTCTTCTGCCCATATCTCCTTAAATATGCGTCCTAGAGCGAAAAGGACTTTAATTCGTGACCACCCCAAAAAATTGAAAAATCCACCCAAAACCTAAAAAAATTGAAATTTTTATATGAAAAACTTCTTTTGCCCATATCTCCTTAAATATGCGTCCTAGAGCGAAAAGGACTTTAATTCGTGACCACCCCCAAAAAATTGAAAAATCCACCCAAAACCTAAAAAAATTTAAATTTTTATATGAAATACTTCTTTTGCATATATCTCCTTAAATATGCGTCCTAGAGCGAAAAGGACTTTAATTCGTGACCACCCTCAAACAACTGAAAAATCCACCCAAAACCTAAAAAAATTGAAATTTTTATATGAAAAACTTCTTTTGCCCATATCTCCTTAAATATGCGTCCTAGAGCGAAAAGGACTTTAATTCGTGACCACCACCAAAAAATTGAAAAATCCACCCAAAACCTAAAAAAATTGAAATTTTTATATGAAAAACTTCTTTTGCCCATATCTCCTTAAATATGCGTCCTAGAGCGAAAAGGACTTTAATTCGTGACCACCCCAAAAAAATAGAAAAATCCACCCAAAACCTAAAAAAATTAAAATTTTTATATGAAAAACTTATTTTGCCCATATCTCCTAAACTAAGCGTCCTAGAGCGAAAAGGACTTAAATTCGTGACCACCCCAAAAAATTGAAAAATCCACCCAAAACCTAAAAAAATTGAAATTTTTATATGAAAACCTTCTTTTGCCCATATCTCCTTAAATATGCGTCCTAGAGCGAAAAGGACTTTAATTCGTGACCACCCCAAAAAATTGAAAAATCCACCCAAAACCTAAAAAAAATTGATTTTTTTTTAAAAAAATTGAAGTTTTTATATGAAAAACTTCTTTTGCCCATATCTCCTTAAATATGCGTCCTAGAGCGAAAAGGACTTTAATTCGTGACCACCCCAAAAAATTGAAAAATCCACCCAAAACCTAAAAAAATTGCAATTTTTATATGAAAAACTTCTTTTGCCCATATCTCCTTAAATATGCGTCCTAGAGCGAAAAGGACTTAAATTCGTGACCACCCCAAAAAATTGAAAAACCCACCCAAAACCTAAAAAAAATTGAAATTTTTATATGAAAAACTTCTTTTGCCCATATCTCCTAAACTAAGCGTCCTAGAGCGAAAAGGACTTTAATTCGTGACCACCCCCAAAAAATTGAAAAATCCACCCAAAACCTAAAAAAATTGAAATTTTTATATGAAAACCTTCTTTTGCCCATATCTCCTAAACTAAGCGTCCTAGAGCGAAAAGGACTTTAATTCGTGACCACCCCCAAAAAATTGAAAAATCCACCCAAAATCAAAAAAAAGATAAATTATTATATGAAAAACTACTTTTGCCCATATCTCCTTAAATATGCGTCCCAGAGCGAAAAGGACTTTAATTCGTGACCACCCCCAAAAAATTGAAAAATCCACCCAAAACCTAAAAAAATTGAAATTTTTATATGAAAACCTTCTTTTGCCCATATCTCCTTAAATATGCGTCCTAGAGCGAAAAGGACTATAATTCGTGACCACCCCAAAAAATTGAAAAATCCACCCAAAACCTAAAAAAATTGAAGTTTTTATATGAAAAACTTCTTTTGCCCATATCTCCTTAAATATGCGTCCTAGAGCGAAAAGGACTTTAATTCGTTACCACCCTCAAAAAATTGACAAATCCACCCAAACCCTAAAAAAATTGAAATTTTTATATGAAAAACTACTTTTGCCCATATCTCCTTAAATATGCGTCCTAGAGCGAAAAGGACTTTAATTCGTGACCACCCCCAAAAAATTGAAAAATCCACCCAAAACCTAAAAAAATTGAAATTTTAAATGAAAAACTTCTTTTGCCCATATCTCCTTAAATATGCGTCCTAGAGCGAAAAGGACTTTAATTCGTGACCACCCCCAAAAAGTTGAAAAATCCACCCAAAACCTAAAAAAATTGAAATTTTTATATGAAAACCTTCTTTTGCCCATATCTCCTTAAATATGCGTCCTAGAGCGAAAAGGACTATAATTCGTGACCACCCCAAAAAATTGAAAAATCAACCCAAAACCTAAAAAAATTGAAGTTTTTATATGAAAAACTTATTTTGCCCATATCTCCTTAAATATGCGTCCTTGAGCGAAAAGGACTTTAATTCGTGACCACCCTCAAAAAATTGAAAAATCCACCCAAACCCTAAAAAAATTGAAATTTTTATATGAAAAACTACTTTTGCCCATATCTCCTTAAATATGCGTCCTAGAGCGAAAAGGACTTTAATTCGTGACCACCCCCAAAAAATTGAAAAATCCACCCAAAACCTAAAAAAATTGAAATTTTTATATGAAAAACTTCTTTTGCCCATATCTCCTTAAATATGCGTCCTAGAGCGAAAAGGACATTAATTCGTGACCACCCCCAAAAAATTGAAAAATCCACCCAAAACCTAAAAAAATTAAAATTTTTATATGAAAAGCTTCTTTTGCCCATATCTCCTTAAATATGCGTCCTAGAGCGAAAAGGACTTTAATTCGTGACCACCCCCAAAAAATTGAAAAATCCACCCAAAACCTAAAAAAATTTAAATTTTTATGTGAAATCCACCCAAAACCTAAAAAACTTTAAATTTTTATATGAAAAACTTCTTTTGCCCATATCTCCTTAAATATGCGTCCTAGAGCGAAAAGGACTATAATTCGTGACCACCCCAAAAAATTGAAAAATCCACCCAAAACCTAAAAAAACTAAAATTTTTATATGAAAAACTTCTTTTGCCCATATCTCCTAAACTAAGCGTCCTAGAGCGAAAAGGACTTTAATTCGTGACCACCCCCAAAAAATTGAAAAATCCACCCAAAACCTAAAAAAATTAAAATTTTTATATGAAAAACTTCTTTTGCCCATATCTCCTTAAATATGCGTCCTAGAGCGAAAAGGACTTTAATTCGTGACCACCCCAAAAAATTGAAAAATCCACCCAAAACCTAAAAAAAATTGAAATTTTTATATGAAAAACTTCTTTTGCCCATATCTCCTAAACTAAGCATCCTAGAGCGAAAAGGACTTAAATTCGTGACCACCCCAAAAAATTGAAAAATCCACCCAAAACCTAAAAAATTAAAATTTTTATATGAAAAACTTCTTTTGCCCATATCTCCTTAAATATGCGTCCTAGAGCGAAAAGGACTTTAATTCGTGACCACCCCCAAAAAATTGAAAAATCCACCCAAAACCTAAAAAAATTGAAATTTTTATATGAAAAACTTCTTTTGCCCATATCTCCTAAACTAAGCGTCCTAGAGCGAAAAGGACTATAATTCGTGACCACCCCAAAAAATTGAAAAATCCACAAAAAACATAAAAAAATTGAAGTTTTTATATGAAAAACATCTTTTGCCCATATCTCCTTAAATATGCGTCCTAGAGCGAAAAGGACTTAAATTCGTGACCACCCCAAAAAATTGAAAAATCCACCCAAAACCTAAAAAAATTAAAATTTTTATATGAAAAACTTCTTTTGCCCATATCTCCTTAAATATGCGTCCTAGAGCGAAAAGGACTTAAATTCGTGACCACCCCAAAAAATTGAAAAATCCACCTAAAACCTAAAAAAATTGAAATTTTTATATGAAAAACTTCTTTTGCCCATATCTCCTTAAATATGCGTCCTAGAGCGAAAAGGACTTTAATTTGTGACCACCCCCAAAAAATTGAAAAATCCACCCAAAACCTAAAAAAATTTAAATTTTTATATGAAAAACTTCTTTTGCCCATATCTCCTTAAATATGCGTCCTAGAGCGAAAAGGACTTAAATTCGTGACCACCCCAAAAAAATTGAAAAATCCACCCAAAACCTAAAAAAAATTGAAATTTTTATATGAAAACCTTCTTTTGCCCATATCTCCTTAAATATGCGTCCTAGAGCGAAAAGGACTTTAATTCGTGACCACCCTCAAACAATTGAAAAATCCACCCAAAACCTAAAAAAATTGAAATTTTTATATGAAAAACTTCTTTTGCCCATATCTCCTTAAATATGCGTCCTAGAGCGAAAAGGACTTTAATTCGTGACCACCCCCAAAAAATTGAAAAATCCGCCCAAAACCTAAAAAAATTAAAATTTTAATATGAAAAACTTCTTTTGCCCATATCTCCTTAAATATGCGTCCTAGAGCGAAAAGGACTTTAATTCGTGACCACCCCCAAAAAATTGAAAAATCCACCCAAAACCTAAACAAATTGAAATTTTTATATGAAAACCTTCTTTTGCCCATATCTCCTTAAATATGCGTCCTAGAGCGAAAAGGACTTTAATTCGTGACCACCCCCAAAAATTGAAAAATCCACCCAAAACCTAAAAAAATTGAAATTTTTATACGAAAAACTTCTTTTGCCCATATCTCCTAAACTAAGCGTCCTAGAGCGAAAAGGACTTAAATTCGTGACCACCCCAAAAAATTGAAAAATCCACCCAAAACCTAAAAAAATTAAAATTTTTATACGAAAAACTTCTTTTGCCCATATCTCCTTAAATATGCGTCCTAGAGCGAAAAGGACTTTAATTCGTGACCACCCCAAAAAATTGAAAAATCCACCCAAAACCTAAAAAAATTGAAATTTTTATATGAAAAACTTCTTTTGCCCATATCTCCTAAACTAAGCGTCCTAGAGCGAAAAGGACTATAATTCGTGACCACCCCAAAAAATTGAAAAATCCACCCAAAACCTAAAAAAAAATTAAACTTTTATATGAAAAATTTCTTTTGCCCATATCTCCTTAAATATGCGTCCTAGAGCGAAAAGGACTTTATTTCGTGACCACCCACAAAAAATTGAAAAATCCACCCAAAACCTAAAAAAATTGAAATTTTTATATGAAAAACTTCTTTTGCCCATATCTCCTTAAATATGCGTCCTAGAGCGAAAAGGACTTTAATTCGTGACCACCCCAAAAAATTGAAAAATCCACCCAAAACCTAAAAAAATTTAAATTTTTATATGAAATACTTCTTTTGCATATATCTCCTTAAATATGCGTCCTAGAGCGAAAAGGACTTTAATTCGTGACCACCCCCAAAAAATTGAAAAATCCACCCAAAACCTAAAAAAATTAAAATTTTTATATGAAATACTTCTTTTGCCCATATCTCCTTAAATATGCGTCCTAGAGCGAAAAGGACTTAAATTCGTGACCACCCCAAAAAATTGAAAAATCCACCCAAAACCAAAAAAAAAATTGAAATTTTAAATGAAAAACTTCTTTTGCCCATATCTCCTTAAATATGCGTCCTAGAGCGAAAAGGACTTTAATTCGTGACCACCCCAAAAAAATAGAAAAATCCACCCAAAACCTAAAAAAATTAAAATTTTTATATGAAAAACTTCTTTTGCCCATATCTCCTAAACTAAGCGTCCTAGAGCGAAAAGGACTTAAATTCGTGACCACCCCAAAAAATTGAAAAATCCACCAAAACCTAAAAAAATTGAAGTTTTTATATGAAAAACTTCTTTTGCCCATATCTCCTTAAATATGCGTCCTAGAGCGAAAAGGACTTTAATTCGTGACCACCCACAAAAAATTGAAAAATCCACCCAAAACCTAAAAAAATTGAAATTTTTATATGGAAAACTTCTTTTGCCCATATCTCCTTAAATATGCGTCCTAGAGCGAAAAGGACTTTAATTCGTGACCACCCCCAAAAAAATGAAAAATCCACCCAAAACCTAAAAAAATTGAAATTTTTATATGAAAAACTTCTTTTGCCCATATCTCCTTAAATATGCGTCCTAGAGCGAAAAGGACTTTAATTCGTGACCACCCCCAAAAAATTGAAAAATCCATCCAAAACCTAAAAAAATTGAAATTTTTATATGAAAAACTTCTTTTGCCCATATCTCCTAAACTAAGCGTCCTAGAGCGAAAAGGACTTAAATTCGTGACCACCCCAAAAAATTGAAAAATCCACCCAAAACCTAAAAAAATTGAAGTTTTTATATGAAAAACTTCTTTTGCCCATATCTCCTTAAATATGCGTCCTAGAGCGAAAAGGACTTTAATTCGTGACCACCCCAAAAAATTGAAAAATCCACCCAAAACCTAAAAAAAATGAAATTTTTATATGAAAAGCTTCTTTTGCCCATATCTCCTTAAATATGCGTCCTAGAGTGAAAAGGACTTAAATTCGTGACCACCCCAAAAAATTGAAAAATCCACCCAAAACCTAAAAAAATTGAAATTTTTATATGAAAAACTTCTTTTGCCCATATCTCCTAAACTAAGCGTCCTAGAGCGAAAAGGACTTTAATTCGTGACCACCCCCAAAAAAATGAAAAATCCATCCAAAACCTAAAAAAATTTAAATTTTTATATGAAATACTTCTTTTGCATATATCTCCTTAAATATGCGTCCTAGAGCGAAAAGGACTTTAATTCGTGACCACCCCCAAACAATTGAAAAATCCACCCAAAACCTAAAAAAATTAAAATTTTTATATGAAATACTTCCTTTGCCCATATCTCCTTAAATATGCGTCCTAGAGCGAAAAGGACTTAAATTCGTGACCACCCCAAAAAATTGAAAAATCCACCCAAAACCAAAAAAAAATTGAAATTTTAAATGAAAAACTTCTTTTGCCCATATCTCCTTAAATATGCGTCCTAGAGCGAAAAGGACTTTAATTCGTGACCACCCCAAAAAAATAGAAAAATCCACCCAAAACCTAAAAAAATTAAAATTTTTATATGAAAAACTTCTTTTGCCCATATCTCCTAAACTAAGCGTCCTAGAGCGAAAAGGACTTAAATTCGTGACCACCCCAAAAAATTGAAAAATCCACCCAAAACCTAAAAAAATTGAAGTTTTTATATGAAAAACTTCTTTTGCCCATATCTCCTTAAATATGCGTCCTAGAGCGAAAAGGACTTTAATTCGTGACCACCCACAAAAAATTGAAAAATCCACCCAAAACCTAAAAAAATTGAAATTTTTATATGGAAAACTTCTTTTGCCCATATCTCCTTAAATATGCGTCCTAGAGCGAAAAGGACTTTAATTCGTGACCACCCCCAAAAAAATGAAAAATCCACCCAAAACCAAAAAAATTGAAATTTTTATATGAAAAACTTCTTTTGCCCATATCTCCTTAAATATGCGTCCTAGAGCGAAAAGGACTTTAATTCGTGACCACCCCAAAAAATTGAAAAATCCACCCAAAACCTAAAAAAAATGAAATTTTTATATGAAAAGCTTCTTTTGCCCATATCTCCTTAAATATGCGTCCTAGAGCGAAAAGGACTTAAATTCGTGACCACCCCAAAAAATTGAAAAATCCACCCAAAACCTAAAAAAATTGAAATTTTTATATGAAAAACTTCTTTTGCCCATATCTCCTAAACTAAGCGTCCTAGAGCGAAAAGGACTTTAATTCGTGACCACCCCCAAAAAATTTAAAAATCCACCCAAAACCTAAAAAAATTGAAATTTTTATATGAAAACCTTCTTTTGCCCATATCTCCTTAAATATGCGTCCTAGAGCGAAAAGGACTATAATTCGTGACCACCCCAAAAAATTGAAAAATCCACCCAAAACCTAAAAAAAATTAACTTTTTATATGAAAAATTTCTTTTGCTCATATCTCCTTAAATATGCGTCCTAGAGCGAAAAGGACTTTAATTCGTGACCACCCACAAAAAATTGAAAAATCCACCCAAAACCTAAAAAAATTGAAATTTTTATATGGAAAACTTCTTTTGCCCATATCTCCTTAAATATGCGTCCTAGAGCGAAAAGGACTTTAATTCGTGACCACCCCCAAAAAATTGAATAACCCACCCAAAACCTAAAAAAAAATGAAAATTTTAAATGAAAAACTTCTTTTGCCCATATCTCCTTAAATATGCGTCCTAGAGCGAAAAGGACTTAAATTCGTGACCACCCCAAAAAATTGAAAAATCCACCCAAAACCTAAAAAAATTGAAATTTTTATATGAAAAACTTCTTTTGCCCATATCTCCTAAACTAAGCGTCCTAGAGCGAAAAGGACTATAATTCGTGACCACCCCAAAAAATTGAAAAATCCACCCAAAACCTAAAAAAATTGAAGTTTTTATATGAAAAACTTCTTTTGCCCATATCTCCTTAAATATGCGTCCTAGAGCGAAAAGGACTTTAATTCGTGACCACCCCAAAAAATTGAAAAATCCACCCAAAACCTAAAAAAATTGAAATTTTTATATGAAAAACTTCTTTTGCCCATATCTCCTTAAATATGCGTCCTAGAGCGAAAAGGACTTTAATTCGTGACCACCCCAAAAAATTGAAAAATCCACCCAAAACCTAAAAAAAATTGAAATTTTTATATAAAAAACTTCTTTTGCCCATATCTCCTAAACTAAGCGTCCTAGAGCGAAAAGGACTATAATTCGTGACCACCCCAAAAAATTGAAAAATCCACCCAAAACCTAAAAAAATTGAAATTTTTATATGGAAAACTTCTTTTGCCCATATCTCCTTAAATATGCGTCCTAGAGCGAAAAGGACTCTAATTCGTGACCACCCCCAAAAAATTGAAAAATCCACCCAAAACCTAAAAAAATTGAAATTTTAAATGAAAAACTTCTTTTGCCCATATCTCCTTAAATATGCGTCCTAGAGCGAAAAGGCCTTTAATTCGTGACCACCCACAAAAAATTGAAAAATCCACCCAAAACCTAAAAAAATTGAAATTTTTATATGGAAAACTTCTTTTGCCCATATCTCCTTAAATATGCGTCCTAGAGCGAAAAGGACTTTAATTCGTGACCACCCCCAAAAAAATGAAAAATCCACCCAAAACCAAAAAAATTGAAATTTTTATATGAAAAACTTCTTTTGCCCATATCTCCTTAAATATGCGTCCTAGAGCGAAAAGGACTTTAATTCGTGACCACCCCCAAAAAATTGAAAAATCCATCCAAAACCTAAAAAAATTGAAATTTTTATATGAAAAACTTCTTTTGCCCATATCTCCTAAACTAAGCGTCCTAGAGCGAAAAGGACTTAAATTCGTGACCACCCCAAAAAATTGAAAAATCCACCCAAAACCTAAAAAAATTGAAGTTTTTATATGAAAAACTTCTTTTGCCCATATCTCCTTAAATATGCGTCCTAGAGCGAAAAGGACTTTAATTCGTGACCACCCCAAAAAATTGAAAAATCCACCCAAAACCTAAAAAAATTGAAGTTTTTATATGAAAAACTTCTTTTGCCCATATCTCCTTAAATATGCGTCCTAGAGCGAAAAGGACTTTAATTCGTGACCACCCCAAAAAATTGAAAAATCCACCCAAAACCTAAAAAAAATTGAAATTTTTATATAAAAAACTTCTTTTGCCCATATCTCCTAAACTAAGCGTCCTAGAGCGAAAAGGACTATAATTCGTGACCACCCCAAAAAATTGAAAAATCCACCCAAAACCTAAAAAAATTGAAATTTTTATATGGAAAACTTCTTTTGCCCATATCTCCTTAAATATGCGTCCTAGAGCGAAAAGGACTCTAATTCGTGACCACCCCCAAAAAATTGAAAAATCCACCCAAAACCTAAAAAAATTGAAATTTTAAATGAAAAACTTCTTTTGCCCATATCTCCTTAAATATGCGTCCTAGAGCGAAAAGGACTTTAATTCGTGACCACCCCAAAAAATTGAAAAATCCACCCAAAACCTAAAAAAATTGAAATTTTTATATGAAAAACTTATTTTGCCCATATCTCCTTAAATATGCGTCCTAGAGCGAAAAGGACTTTAATTCGTGACCACCCCAAAAAATTGAAAAATCCACCCAAAACCTAAAAAAATTGAAATTTTAAATGAAAAACTTCTTTTGCCCATATCTCCTTAAATATGCGTCCTAGAGCGAAAAGGACTTTAATTCGTGACCACCCCAAAAAATTGAAAAATCCACCCAAAACCTAAAAAAATTAAAATTTTTATATGAAAAACTTCTTTTGCCCATATCTCCTTAAATATGCGTCCTAGAGCGAAAAGGACTTTAATTCGTGACCACCCCCAAAAAATTGAAAAATCCACCCAAAACCTAAAAAAATTGAAATTTTAAATGAAAAACTTCTTTTGCCCATATCTCCTTAAATATGCGTCCTAGAGCGAAAAGGACTTTAATTCGTGACCACCCCCAAAAAATTGAAAAATCCACCCAAAACCTAAAAAAATTAAAATTTTTATATGAAAAACTTCTTTTGCCCATATCTCCTTAAATATGCGTCCTAGAGCGAAAAGGACTTTAATTCGTGACCACCCCAAAAAATTGAAAAATCCACCCAAAACCTAAAAAAAATTGAAATTTTTATATGAAAAACTTCTTTTGCCCATATCTCCTAAACTAAGCATCCTAGAGCGAAAAGGACTTAAATTCGTGACCACCCCAAAAAATTGAAAAATCCACCCAAAACCTAAAAAAAATTGAAATTTTTATATGGAAAACTTCTTTTGCCCATATCTCCTAAACTAAGCATCCTAGAGCGAAAAGGACTTTAATTCGTGACCACCCCCAAAAAATTTAAAAATCCACCCAAAACCTAAAAAAAATAAAATTTTTATATGAAAAACTTCTTTTGCCCATATCTCCTTAAATATGCGTCCTAGAGCGAAAAGGACTTTAATTCGTGACCACCCCCAAAAAATTGAAAAATCCACCCAACACCTAAAAAAATTGAAATTTTTATATGAAAACCTTCTTTTGCCCATATCTCCTTAAATATGCGTCCTAGAGCGAAAAGGACTTTAATTCGTGACCACCCTCAAACAATTGAAAAATCCACCCAAAACCTAAAAAAATTTAAATTTTTATATGAAAAACTTCTTTTGCCCATATCTCCTTAAATATGCGTCCTAGAGCGAAAAGGACTTAAATTCGTGACCACCCCAAAAAATTTAAAAATCAACCCAAAACCTAAAAAAAATTGAAATTTTTATATGAAAAACTTCTTTTGCCCATATCTCCTAAACTAAGCGTCCTAGAGCGAAAAGGACTATAATTCGTGACCACCCCAAAAAATTGAAAAATCCACCCAAAACCTAAAAAAATTGAAGTTTTTATATGAAAAACTTCTTTTGCCCATATCTCCTTAAATATGCGTCCTAGAGCGAAAAGGACTTTAATTCGTGACCACCCCAAAAAATTGAAAAATCCACCTAAAACCTAAAAAAATTGAAATTTTAAATGAAAAACTTCTTTTGTCCATATCTCCTTAAATATGCGTCCTAGAGCGAAAAGGACTTTAATTCGTGACCACCCCCAAAAAATTGAAAAATCCACCCAAAACCTAAAAAAATTGAAATTTTAAATGAAAAACTTCTTTTGTCCATATCTCCTTAAATATGCGTCCTAGAGCGAAAAGGACTTTAATTCGTGACCACCCCAAAAAATTGAAAAATCCACCCAAAACCTAAAAAAAAATTGAAATTTTTATATGAAAACCTTCTTTTGCCCATATCTCCTTAAATATGCGTCCTAGAGCGAAAAGGACTTTAATTCGTGACCACCCCCAAAAAATTGAAAAAACCACCCAAAACCTAAAAAAAATGAAATTTTAAATGAAAAACTTCTTTTGCCCATATCTCCTTAAATATGCGTCCTAGAGCGAAAAGGACTTTAATTCGTGACCACCCCCAAAAAATTGAAAAATTCACCCAAAACCTAAAAAATTTTAAATTTTTATATGAAAAACTTCTTTTGCCCATATCTCCTTAAATATGCGTCCTAGAGCGAAAAGGACTTAAATTCGTGACCACCCCAAAAAATTGAAAAATCCACCCAAAACCTAAAAAAATTGAAATTTTTATATGAAAAACTTCTTTTGCCCATATCTCCTAAACTAAGCATCCTAGAGCGAAAAGGACTTTAATTCGTGACCACCCCCAAAAAATTGAAAAATCCACCCAAAACCTAAAAAAATTGAAATTTTTATATGAAAACCTTCTTTTGCCCATATCTCCTTAAATATGCGTCCTAGAGCGAAAAGGACTTTAATTCGTGACCACCCCCAAAAAGTTGAAAAATCCACCCAAAACCTAAAAAAATTGAAATTTTTGTATGAAAAACTTCTTTTGCCCATATCTCCTTAAATATGCGTCCTAGAGCGAAAAGGACTTTAATTCGTGACCACCCCCAAAAAATTGAAAAATCCACCCAAAACCTAAAAAAATTTAAATTTTTATATGAAAAACTTCTTTTGCCCATATCTCCTTAAATATGCGTCCTAGAGCGAAAAGGACTTTAATTCATGACCACCCCCAAAAAATTGAAAAATCCACCCAAAACCTAAAAAAATTGAAATTTTAAATGAAAAACTTCTTTTGTCCATATCTCCTTAAATATGCGTCCTAGAGCGAAAAGGACTTTAATTCGTGACCACCCCCAAAAAATTGAAAAATCCACCCAAAACCTAAAAAAATTGAAATTTTAAATGAAAAACTTCTTTTGCCCATATCTCCTTAAATATGCGTCCTAGAGCGAAAAGGACTTTAATTCGTGACCACCCCCAAAAAATTGAAAAATCCACCCAAAACCTAAAAAAATTTAAATTTTTATATGAAAAACTTCTTTTGCCCATATCTCCTTAAATATGCGTCCTAGAGCGAAAAGAACTTAAATTCGTGACCACCCCAAAAAATTGAAAAATCCACCCAAAACCTAAAAAAAAATTGAAATTTTTATATGAAAAACTTCTTTTGCCCATACCTCCTAAACTAATCATCCTAGAGCGAAAAGGACTTTAATTCGTGACCACCCCCAAAAAATTGAAAAATCCCCCCAAAACCTAAAAAAATGGAAATTTTTATATGAAAACCTTCTTTTGCCCATATCTCCTGAAATATGCGTCCTAGAGCGAAAAGGACTTTAATTCGTGACCACCCCCAAAAAATTGAAAAAAACACCCAAAACCTAAAAAATTTTAAATTTTTATATGAAAAACTTCTTTTGCCCATATCTCCTTAAATATGCGTCCTAGAGCGAAAAGGACTATAATTCGTGACCACCCCAAAAAATTGAAAAATCCACCCAAAACCTAAAAAAATTGAAATTTTTATATGAAAAACTTCTTTTGCCCATATCTCCTTAAATATGCGTCCTAGAGCGAAAAGGACTTTAATTCGTGACCACCCCCAAAAAATTGAAAAATCCACCCAAAACCTAAAAAAATTGAAATTTTTATATGAAAAACTTCTTTTGCCCATATCTCCTTAAATATGCGTCCTAGAGCGAAAAGGACTTAAATTCGTGACCACCCCAAAAAATTGAAAAATCCACCCAAAACCTAAAAAAAATTGAAATTTTTATATGAAAAACTTCTTTTGCCCATATCTCCTAAACTAAGCGTCCTAGAGCGAAAAGGACTATAATTCGTGACCACCCCAAAAAATTTTAAAATCCACCCAAAACCTAAAAAAATTAAATTTTTATATGAAAAATTTCTTGTGCCCTTATCTCGTTAAATATGCGTCCTAGAGCGAAACGGACTTTAATTCGTGACCACCCACAAAAAATTGAAAAATCCACCCAAAACCTAAAAAAATTGAAATTTTTATATGGAAAACTTCTTTTGCCCATATCTCCTTAAATATGCGTCCTAGAGCGAAAAGGACTTTAATTCGTGACCGCCCCCAAAAAATTGAAAAATCCACCCAAAACCTAAAAAAATTGAAATTTTAAATGAAAAACTTCTTTTGCCCATATCTCCTTAAATATGCGTCCTAGAGCGAAAAGGACTTTAATTCGTGACCACCCCCAAAAAATTGAAAAATCCACCCAAAACCTACAAAAAAATGGAAATTTTAAATGAAAAACTTCTTTTGCCCATATCTCCTTAAATATGCGTCCTAGAGCGAAAAGGACTTTAATTCGTGACCACCCCCAAAAAATTGAAAAATCCACCCAAAACCTAAAAAAATTGAAATGTTTATATGAAAAACTTCTTTTGCCCATATCTCCTAAACTAAGCGTCCTAGAGCGAAAAGGACTTTAATTCGTGACCACCCCCAAAAAATTGAAAAATCCACCCAAAACCTACAAAATTGAAATTTTAAATGAAAAACTTATTTTGCCCATATCTCCTTAAATATGCGTCCTAGAGCGAAAAGGACTTTAATTCGTGACCACCCCCAAAAAATTTAAAAATCCACCCAAAACCTAAAAAAAATAAAATTTTTATATGAAAAACTTCTTTTGCCCATATCTCCTTAAATATGCGTCCTAGAGCGAAAAGGACTTTAATTCGTGACCACCCCCAAAAAATTGAAAAATCCACCCAACACCTAAAAAAATTGAAATTTTTATATGAAAACCTTCTTTTGCCCATATCTCCTTAAATATGCGTCCTAGAGCGAAAAGGACTTTAATTCGTGACCACCCTCAAACAATTGAAAAATCCACCCAAAACCTAAAAAAATTTAAATTTTTATATGAAAAACTTCTTTTGCCCATATCTCCTTAAATATGCGTCCTAGAGCGAAAAGGACTTAAATTCGTGACCACCCCAAAAAATTTAAAAATCAACCCAAAACCTAAAAAAAATTGAAATTTTTATATGAAAAACTTCTTTTGCCCATATCTCCTAAACTAAGCGTCCTAGAGCGAAAAGGACTATAATTCGTGACCACCCCAAAAAATTGAAAAATCCACCCAAAACCTAAAAAAATTGAAGTTTTTATATGAAAAACTTCTTTTGCCCATATCTCCTTAAATATGCGTCCTAGAGCGAAAAGGACTTTAATTCGTGACCACCCCAAAAAATTGAAAAATCCACCTAAAACCTAAAAAAATTGAAATTTTAAATGAAAAACTTCTTTTGTCCATATCTCCTTAAATATGCGTCCTAGAGCGAAAAGGACTTTAATTCGTGACCACCCCCAAAAAATTGAAAAATCCACCCAAAACCTAAAAAAATTGAAATTTTAAATGAAAAACTTCTTTTGTCCATATCTCCTTAAATATGCGTCCTAGAGCGAAAAGGACTTTAATTCGTGACCACCCCAAAAAATTGAAAAATCCACCCAAAACCTAAAAAAAAATTGAAATTTTTATATGAAAACCTTCTTTTGCCCATATCTCCTTAAATATGCGTCCTAGAGCGAAAAGGACTTTAATTCGTGACCACCCCCAAAAAATTGAAAAAACCACCCAAAACCTAAAAAAAATGAAATTTTAAATGAAAAACTTCTTTTGCCCATATCTCCTTAAATATGCGTCCTAGAGCGAAAAGGACTTTAATTCGTGACCACCCCCAAAAAATTGAAAAATTCACCCAAAACCTAAAAAATTTTAAATTTTTATATGAAAAACTTCTTTTGCCCATATCTCCTTAAATATGCGTCCTAGAGCGAAAAGGACTTTAATTCGTGACCACCCCCAAAAAATTGAAAAATCCACCCAACACCTAAAAAAATTGAAATTTTTATATGAAAACCTTCTTTTGCCCATATCTCCTTAAATATGCGTCCTAGAGCGAAAAGGACTTTAATTCGTGACCACCCTCAAACAATTGAAAAATCCACCCAAAACCTAAAAAAATTTAAATTTTTATATGAAAAACTTCTTTTGCCCATATCTCCTTAAATATGCGTCCTAGAGCGAAAAGGACTTAAATTCGTGACCACCCCAAAAAATTTAAAAATCAACCCAAAACCTAAAAAAAATTGAAATTTTTATATGAAAAACTTCTTTTGCCCATATCTCCTAAACTAAGCGTCCTAGAGCGAAAAGGACTATAATTCGTGACCACCCCAAAAAATTGAAAAATCCACCCAAAACCTAAAAAAATTGAAGTTTTTATATGAAAAACTTCTTTTGCCCATATCTCCTTAAATATGCGTCCTAGAGCGAAAAGGACTTTAATTCGTGACCACCCCAAAAAATTGAAAAATCCACCTAAAACCTAAAAAAATTGAAATTTTAAATGAAAAACTTCTTTTGTCCATATCTCCTTAAATATGCGTCCTAGAGCGAAAAGGACTTTAATTCGTGACCACCCCCAAAAAATTGAAAAATCCACCCAAAACCTAAAAAAATTGAAATTTTAAATGAAAAACTTCTTTTGCCCATATCTCCTTAAATATGCGTCCTAGAGCGAAAAGGACTTTAATTCGTGACCACCCCCAAAAAATTGAAAAATCCACCCAAAACCTAAAAAAATTTAAATTTTTATATGAAAAACTTCTTTTGCCCATATCTCCTTAAATATGCGTCCTAGAGCGAAAAGAACTTAAATTCGTGACCACCCCAAAAAATTGAAAAATCCACCCAAAACCTAAAAAAAAATTGAAATTTTTATATGAAAAACTTCTTTTGCCCATACCTCCTAAACTAATCATCCTAGAGCGAAAAGGACTTTAATTCGTGACCACCCCCAAAAAATTGAAAAATCCCCCCAAAACCTAAAAAAATTGAAATTTTTATATGAAAACCTTCTTTTGCCCATATCTCCTTAAATATGCGTCCTAGAGCGAAAAGGACTTTAATTCGTGACCACCCCCAAAAAATTGAAAAAAACACCCAAAACCTAAAAAATTTTAAATTTTTATATGAAAAACTTCTTTTGCCCATATCTCCTTAAATATGCGTCCTAGAGCGAAAAGGACTTTAATTCGTGACCACCCCAAAATATTGAAAAATCCAACCAAAACCTAAAAAAATTGAAATTTTTATATGAAAAACTTCTTTTGCCCATATCTCCTTAAATATGCGTCCTAGAGCGAAAAGGACTTTAATTCGTGACCACCCCCAAAAAATTGAAAAATCCACCCAAAACCTAAAAAAATTGAAATTTTTATATGAAAAACTTCTTTTGCCCATATCTCCTAAACTAAGCGTCCTAGAGCGAAAAGGACTATAATTCGTGAATACCCCAAAAAATTGAAAAATCCACCCAAAACCTAAAAAAATTGAAATTTTTATATGAAAAACTTCTTTTGCCCATATCTCCTTAAATATGCGTCCTAGAGCGAAAAGGACTTTAATTCGTGACCACCCCCAAAAAATTGAAAAATCCACCCAAAACCTAAAAAAATTGAAATTTTTATATGAAAAACTTCTTTTGCCCATATCTCCTTAAATATGCGTCCTAGAGCGAAAAGGACTTAAATTCGTGACCACCCCAAAAAATTGAAAAATCCACCCAAAACCTAAAAAAAATTGAAATTTTTATATGAAAAACTTCTTTTGCCCATATCTCCTAAACTAAGCGTCCTAGAGCGAAAAGGACTATAATTCGTGACCACCCCAAAAAATTTTAAAATCCACCCAAAACCTAAAAAAATTAAATTTTTATATGAAAAATTTCTTGTGCCCTTATCTCGTTAAATATGCGTCCTAGAGCGAAACGGACTTTAATTCGTGACCACCCACAAAAAATTGAAAAATCCACCCAAAACCTAAAAAAATTGAAATTTTTATATGGAAAACTTCTTTTGCCCATATCTCCTTAAATATGCGTCCTAGAGCGAAAAGGACTTTAATTCGTGACCGCCCCCAAAAAATTGAAAAATCCACCCAAAACCTAAAAAAATTGAAATTTTAAATGAAAAACTTCTTTTGCCCATATCTCCTTAAATATGCGTCCTAGAGCGAAAAGGACTTTAATTCGTGACCACCCCCAAAAAATTGAAAAATCCACCCAAAACCTACAAAAAAATGGAAATTTTAAATGAAAAACTTCTTTTGCCCATATCTCCTTAAATATGCGTCCTAGAGCGAAAAGGACTTTAATTCGTGACCACCCCCAAAAAATTGAAAAATCCACCCAAAACCTAAAAAAATTGAAATGTTTATATGAAAAACTTCTTTTGCCCATATCTCCTAAACTAAGCGTCCTAGAGCGAAAAGGACTTTAATTCGTGACCACCCCCAAAAAATTGAAAAATCCACCCAAAACCTACAAAATTGAAATTTTAAATGAAAAACTTATTTTGCCCATATCTCCTTAAATATGCGTCCTAGAGCGAAAAGGACTTTAATTCGTGACCACCCCCAAAAAGGATTTAAATTCGTGACCACCCCAAAAAATTGAAAAATCCACCCAAAACCTAAAAAAATTGAAATTTTTATATGAAAAACTTCTTTTGCCCATATCTCCTTAAATATGCGTCCTAGAGCGAAAAGGACTTTAATTCGTGACCACCCCCAAAAAATTGAAAAATCCACCCAAAACCTAAAAAAATTGAAATTTTAAATGAAAAACTTCTTTTGCCCATATCTCCTTAAATATGCGTCCTAGAGCGAAAAGGACTTTAATTCGTGACCACCCCCAAAAAATTTAAAAATCCACCCAAAACCTAAAAAAATTGAAATTTTAAATGAAAAACTTCTTTTGCCCATATCTCCTTAAATATGCGTCCTAGAGCGAAAAGGACTTTAATTCGTGACCACCCCCAAAAAATTGAAAAATCCACCCAAAACCTAAAAAAATTTAAATTTTTATATGAAAAACTTCTTTTGCCCATATCTCCTAAACTAAGCGTCCTAGAGCGAAAAGGACTATAATTCGTGACCACCCCAAAAAATTGAAAAATCCACCCAAAACCTAAAAAAATTTAAATTTTTATATGAAAAACTTCTTTTGCCCATATCTCCTTAAATATGCGTCCTAGAGCGAAAAGGACTTTAATTCGTGACCACCCCCAAAAAATTGAAAAATCCACCCAAAACCTAAAAAAATTGAAATTTTAAATGAAAAACTTCTTTTGCCCATATCTCCTTAAATATGCGTCCTAGAGCGAAAAGGACTTTAATTCGTGACCACCCCCAAAAAATTGAAAAATCCACCCAAAACCTACAAAAAAATGGAAATTTTAAATGAAAAACTTCTTTTGCCCATATCTCCTTAAATATGCGTCCTAGAGCGAAAAGGACTTTAATTCGTGACCACCCCCAAAAAATTGAAAAATCCACCCAAAACCTAAAAAAATTGAAATGTTTATATGAAAAACGTCTTTTGCCCATATCTCCTAAACTAAGCGTCCTAGAGCGAAAAGGACTTTAATTCGTGACCACCCCCAAAAAATTGAAAAATCCACCCAAAACCTACAAAATTGAAATTTTAAATGAAAAACTTATTTTGCCCATATCTCCTTAAATATGCGTCCTAGAGCGAAAAGGACTTTAATTCGTGACCACCCCCAAAAAGGATTTAAATTCGTGACCACCGCAAAAAATTGAAAAATCCACCCAAAACCTAAAAAAATTGAAATTTTTATATGAAAAACTTCTTTTGCCCATATCTCCTTAAATATGCGTCCTAGAGCGAAAAGGACTATAATTCGTGACCACCCCAAAAAATTGAAAAATCCACCCAAAACCTAAAAAAATTGAAATTTTTATATGAAAAACTTCTTTTGCCCATATCTCCTTAAATATGCGTCCTAGAGCGAAAAGGACTTTAATTCGTGACCACCCCCAAAAAATTGAAAAATCCACCCAAAACCTAAAAAAATTGAAATTTTTATATGAAAAACTTCTTTTGCCCATATCTCCTTAAATATGCGTCCTAGAGCGAAAAGGACTTAAATTCGTGACCACCCCAAAAAATTGAAAAATCCACCCAAAACCTAAAAAAAATTGAAATTTTTATATGAAAAACTTCTTTTGCCCATATCTCCTAAACTAAGCGTCCTAGAGCGAAAAGGACTATAATTCGTGACCACCCCAAAAAATTTTAAAATCCACCCAAAACCTAAAAAAATTAAATTTTTATATGAAAAATTTCTTGTGCCCTTATCTCGTTAAATATGCGTCCTAGAGCGAAACGGACTTTAATTCGTGACCACCCACAAAAAATTGAAAAATCCACCCAAAACCTAAAAAAATTGAAATTTTTATATGGAAAACTTCTTTTGCCCATATCTCCTTAAATATGCGTCCTAGAGCGAAAAGGACTTTAATTCGTGACCGCCCCCAAAAAATTGAAAAATCCACCCAAAACCTAAAAAAATTGAAATTTTAAATGAAAAACTTCTTTTGCCCATATCTCCTTAAATATGCGTCCTAGAGCGAAAAGGACTTTAATTCGTGACCACCCCCAAAAAATTGAAAAATCCACCCAAAACCTACAAAAAAATGGAAATTTTAAATGAAAAACTTCTTTTGCCCATATCTCCTTAAATATGCGTCCTAGAGCGAAAAGGACTTTAATTCGTGACCACCCCCAAAAAATTGAAAAATCCACCCAAAACCTAAAAAAATTGAAATGTTTATATGAAAAACTTCTTTTGCCCATATCTCCTAAACTAAGCGTCCTAGAGCGAAAAGGACTTTAATTCGTGACCACCCCCAAAAAATTGGAAAATCCACCCAAAACCTACAAAATTGAAATTTTAAATGAAAAACTTATTTTGCCCATATCTCCTTAAATATGCGTCCTAGAGCGAAAAGGACTTTAATTCGTGACCACCCCCAAAAAGGATTTAAATTCGTGACCACCCCAAAAAATTGAAAAATCCACCCAAAACCTAAAAAAATTGAAATTTTTATATGAAAAACTTCTTTTGCCCATATCTCCTTAAATATGCGTCCTAGAGCGAAAAGGACTTTAATTCGTGACCACCCCCAAAAAATTGAAAAATCCACCCAAAACCTAAAAAAATTGAAATTTTAAATGAAAAACTTCTTTTGCCCATATCTCCTTAAATATGCGTCCTAGAGCGAAAAGGACTTTAATTCGTGACCACCCCCAAAAAATTTAAAAATCCACCCAAAACCTAAAAAAATTGAAATTTTAAATGAAAAACTTCTTTTGCCCATATCTCCTTAAATATGCGTCCTAGAGCGAAAAGGACTTTAATTCGTGACCACCCCCAAAAAATTGAAAAATCCACCCAAAACCTAAAAAAATTTAAATTTTTATATGAAAAACTTCTTTTGCCCATATCTCCTAAACTAAGCGTCCTAGAGCGAAAAGGACTATAATTCGTGACCACCCCAAAAAATTGAAAAATCCACCCAAAACCTAAAAAAATTGAAATTTTTATATGAAAAACTTCTTTTGCCCATATCTCCTTAAATATGCGTCCTAGAGCGAAAAGGACTTTAATTCGTGACCACCCCCAAAAAATTGAAAAATCCACCCAAAACCTAAAAAAATTGAAATTTTTATATGAAAAACTTCTTTTGCCCATATCTCCTTAAATATGCGTCCTAGAGCGAAAAGGACTTAAATTCGTGACCACCCCAAAAAATTGAAAAATCCACCCAAAACCTAAAAAAATTTGAAATTTTTATATGAAAAACTTCTTTTGCCCATATCTCCTTAAATATGCGTCCTAGAGCGAAAAGGACTTTAATTCGTGACCACCCCAAAAAATTGAAAAATCCACCCAAAACCTAAAAAAATTAAATTTTTATATGAAAAATTTCTTTTGCCCTTATCTCCTTAAATATGCGTCCTAGAGCGAAACGGACTTTAATTCGTGACCACCCACAAAAAATTGAAAAATCCACCCAAAACCTAAAAAAATTTAAATTTTTATATGGAAAACTTCTTTTGCCCATATCTCCTTAAATATGCGTCCTAGAGCGAAAAGGACTTTAATTCGTGACCGCCCCCAAAAAATTGAAAAATCCACCCAAAACCTACAAAAAAATGGAAATTTTAAATGAAAAACTTCTTTTGCCCATATCTCCTTAAATATGCGTCCTAGAGCGAAAAGGACTTTAATTCGTGACCACCCCCAAAAAATTGAAAAATCCACCCAAAACCTAAAAAAATTTAAATTTTTATATGAAAAACTTCTTTTGCCCATATCTCCTTAAATATGCGTCCTAGAGCGAAAAGGACTTTAATTCGTGACCACCCCCAAAAAATTGAAAAATCCACCCAAAACCTAAAAAAATTGAAATTTTAAATGAAAAACTTCTTTTGCCCATATCTCCTTAAATATGCGTCCTAGAGCGAAAAGGACTTTAATTCGTGACCACCCCCAAAAAATTGAAAAATCCACCCAAAACCTAAAAAAATTGAAATTTTAAATGAAAAACTTCTTTTGCCCATATCTCCTTAAATATGCGTCCTAGAGCGAAAATGACTTTAATTCGTGACCACCCCCAAAAAATTGAAAAATCCACCCAAAACCTAAAAAAATTTAAATTTTTATATGAAAAACTTCTTTTGCCCATATCTCCTTAAATATGCGTCCTAGAGCGAAAAGGACTTAAATTCGTGACCACCCCAAAAAATTGAAAAATCCACCCAAAACCTAAAAAAAATTGAAATTTTTATATGAAAAACTTCTTTTGCCCATACCTCCTAAACTAATCATCCTAGAGCGAAAAGGACTTTAATTCGTGACCACCCCCAAAAAATTGAAAAATCCCCCCAAAACCTAAAAAAATTGAAATTTTTATATGAAAAACTTCTTTTGTCCATATCTCCTTAAATATGCGTCCTAGAGCGAAAAGGACTTTAATTCGTGACCACCCCCAAAAAGTTGAAAAATCCACCCAAAACCTAAAAAAATTGAAATTTTTGTATGAAAAACTTCTTTTGCCCATATCTCCTTAAATATGCGTCCTAGAGCGAAAAGGACTTTAATTCGTGACCACCCCAAAATATTGAAAAATCCACCCAAAACCTAAAAAAATTGAAATTTTAAATGAAAAACTTCTTTTGCCCATATCTCCTTAAATATGCGTCCTAGAGCGAAAAGGACTTTAATTCGTGACCACCCCCAAAATATTGAAAAATCCACCCAAAACCTAAAAAAATTTAAATTTTTATATGAAAAACTTCTTTTGCCCATATCTCCTTAAATATGCGTCCTAGAGCGAAAAGGACTTTAATTCGTGACCACCCCCAAAAAATTGAAAAATCCATCCAAAACCTAAAAAAATTGAAATTTTAAATGAAAAACTTCTTTTGCCCATATCTCCTTAAATATGCGTCCTAGAGCGAAAAGGACTTTAATTCGTGACCACCCCCAAAAAATTGAAAAATCCACCCAAAACCTAAAAAAATTGAAATTTTAAATGAAAAACTTCTTTTGCCCATATCTCCTTAAATATGCGTCCTAGAGCGAAAAGGACTTTAATTCGTGACCACCCCCAAAAAATTGAAAAATCCACCCAAAACCTAAAAAAAATTGAAATTTTTATATGAAAAACTTCTTTTGCCCATATCTCCTTAAATATGCGTCCTAGAGCGAAAAGGACTTAAATTCGTGACCACCCCAAAAAATTGAAAAATCCACCCAAAACCTAAAAAAAATTGAAATTTTTATATGAAAAACTTCTTTTGCCCATATCTCCTTAAATATGCGTCCTAGAGCGAAAAGGACTTTAATTCGTGACCACCCACAAAAAATTGAAAAATCCACCCAAAACCTAAAAAAATTGAAATTTTTATATGGAAAACTTCTTTTGCCCATATCTCCTTAAATATGCGTCCTAGAGCGAAAAGGACTTTAATTCGTGACCACCCCCAAAAAATTGAAAAAACCACCCAAAACCTAAAAAAAATGAAATTTTAAATGAAAAACTTCTTTTGCCCATATCTCCTTAAATATGCGTCCTAGAGCGAAAAGGACTTTAATTCGTGACCACCCCCAAAAAATTGAAAAATCCACCCAAAACCTAAAAAAATTTAAATTTTTATATGAAAAACTTATTTTGCCCATATCTCCTTAAATATGCGTCCTAGAGCGAAAAGGACTTTAATTCGTGACCACCCCCAAAAAATTGAAAAATCCACCCAAAACCTAAAAAAATTGAAATTTTAAATGAAAAACTTCTTTTGCCCATATCTCCTTAAATATGCGTCCTAGAGCGAAAAGGACTTTAATTCGTGACCACCCCCAAAAAATTGAAAAATCCACCCGAAACCTAAAAAAATTGAAATTTTAAATGAAAAACTTCTTTTGCCCATATCTCCTTAAATATGCGTCCCAGAGCGAAAAGGACTTTAATTCGTGACCACCCCCAAAAAATTGAAAAATCCACCCAAAACCTACAAAAAAATGGAAATTTTAAATGAAAAACTTCTTTTGCCCATATCTCCTTAAATATGCGTCCTCGAGCGAAAAGGACTTTAATTCGTGACCACCCCCAAAAAATTGAAAAATCCACCCAAAACCTAAAAAAATTTAAATTTTTATATGAAAAACTTCTTTTGCCCATATCTCCTTAAATATGCGTCCTAGAGCGAAAAGGACTTTAATTCGTGACCACCCCCAAAAAATTGAAAAATCTACCCAAAACCTAAAAAAATTGAAATTTTATATGAAAAACTTCTTTTGCCCATATCTCCTTAAATATGCGTCCTAGAGCGAAAAGGACTTTAATTCGTGACCACCCCCAAAAAATTGAAAAATCCACCCAAAACCTAAAAAAATTGAAATTTTAAATGAAAAACTTCCTTAAATATGCGTCCTAGAGCGAAAAGGACTTTAATTCGTGACCACCCCCAAAAAATTGAAAAATCTACCCAAAACCTAAAAAAATTGAAATTTTATATGAAAAACTTCTTTTGCCCATATCTCCTTAAATATGCGTCCTAGAGCGAAAAGGACTTAAATTCGTGACCACCCCAAAAAAATTGAAAAATCCACCCAAAACCTAAAAAAAATTGAAATTTTTATATGAAAAACTTCTTTTGCCCATATCTCCTTAAATATGCGTCCTAGAGCGAAAAGGACTTTAATTCGTGACCACCCCAAAAAATTGAAAAATCCACCCAAAACCTAAAAAAATTAAATTTTTATATGAAAAATTTCTTTTGCCCTTATCTCCTTAAATATGCGTCCTAGAGCGAAACGGACTTTAATTCGTGACCACCCACAAAAAATTGAAAAATCCACCCAAAACCTAAAAAAATTGAAATTTTTATATGGAAAACTTCTTTTGCCCATATCTCCTTAAATATCCGTCCTAGAGCGAAAAGGACTTTAATTCGTGACCACCCCCAAAAAATTGAAAAATCCACCCAAAACCTAAAAAAATTGAAATTTTAAATGAAAAACTTCTTTTGCCCATATCTCCTTAAATATGCGTCCTAGAGCGAAAAGGACTTTAATTCGTGACCACCCCCAAAAAATTGAAAAATCTACCCAAAACCTAAAAAAATTTAAATTTTTATATGAAAAACTTCTTTTGCCCATATCTCCTTAAATATGCGTCCTAGAGCGAAAAGGACTTAAATTCGTGACCACCCCAAAAAATTGAAAAATCCACCCAAAACCTAAAAAAAATTGAAATTTTTATATGAAAAACTTCTTTTGCCCATACCTCCTAAACTAATCATCCTAGAGCGAAAAGGACTTTAATTCGTGACCACCCCCAAAAAATTGAAATTTTTATATGAAAACCTTCTTTTGCCCATATCTCCTTAAATATGCGTCCTAGAGCGAAAAGGACTTTAATTCGTGACCACCCCCAAAAAATTGAAAAATCCACCCAAAACCTAAAAAAATTTAAATTTTTATATGAAAAACTTCTTTTGCCCATATCTCCTTAAATATGCGTCCTAGAGAGAAAAGGACTTTAATTCGTGACCACCCTCAAACAATTGAAAAATCCACCCAAAACCTAAAAAAAATTGAAATTTTTATATGAAAAACTTCTTTTGCCCATATCTCCTTAAATATGCGTCCTAGAGCGAAAAGGACTTTAATTCGTGACCACCCCCAAAAAATTGAAAAATTCACCCAAAACTTAAAAAAATTGAAATTTTTATATGAAAACCTTCTTTTGCCCATATCTCCTAAACTAAGCGTCCTAGAGCGAAAAGGACTATAATGCGTGACCACCCCAAAAAATTGAAAAATCCACCCAAAACCTAAAAAAATTGAAGTTTTTATATGAAAACCTTCTTTTGCCCATATCTCCTTAAATATGCGTCCTAGAGCGAAAAGGACTTTAATTCGTGACCACCCCCAAAAAATTGAAAAATCCACCCAAAACCTAAAAAAATTGAAATTTTTATATGAAAAACTTCTTTTGCCCATATCTCCTTAAATATGCGTCCTAGAGCGAAAAGGACTTTAATTCGTGACCACCCCAAAAAATTGAAAAATCCACCCAAAACCTAAAAAAATTGAAATTTTTATATGAAAACCTTCTTTTGCCCATATCTCCTTAAATATGCGTCCTAGAGCGAAAAGGACTTAAATTCGTGACCATCCCAAAAAATTGAAAAATCCACCCAAAACCTAAAAAAATTGAAATTTTTATATGAAAACCTTCTTTTGCCCATATCTCCTTAAATATGCGTCCTAGAGCGAAAAGGACTTTAATTCGTGACCACCCCCAAAAAATTGAAAAATCCACCCAAAACATAAAAAAATATTGAAATTTTTATATGAAAAACTTCTTTTGCCCATATCTCCTAAACTAAGCGTCCTAGAGCGAAAAGGACTTTAATTCGTGACCACCCCCAAAAAATTGAAAAATCCACCCAAAACCTACAAAATTGAAATTTTAAATGAAAAACTTATTTTGCCCATATCTCCTTAAATATGCGTCCTAGAGCGAAAAGGACTTTAATTCGTGACCACCCCCAAAAAGGATTTAAATTCGTGACCACCCCAAAAAATTGAAAAATCCACCCAAAACCTAAAAAAATTGAAATTTTTATATGAAAAACTTCTTTTGCCCATATCTCCTTAAATATGCGTCCTAGAGCGAAAAGGACTTTAATTCGTGACCACCCCCAAAAAATTGAAAAATCCACCCAAAACCTAAAAAAATTGAAATTTTAAATGAAAAACTTCTTTTGCCCATATCTCCTTAAATATGCGTCCTAGAGCGAAAAGGACTTTAATTCGTGACCACCCCCAAAAAATTTAAAAATCCACCCAAAACCTAAAAAAATTGAAATTTTAAATGAAAAACTTCTTTTGCCCATATCTCCTTAAATATGCGTCCTAGAGCGAAAAGGACTTTAATTCGTGACCACCCCCAAAAAATTGAAAAATCCACCCAAAACCTAAAAAAATTTAAATTTTTATATGAAAAACTTCTTTTGCCCATATCTCCTAAACTAAGCGTCCTAGAGCGAAAAGGACTATAATTCGTGACCACCCCAAAAAATTGAAAAATCCACCCAAAACCTAAAAAAATTGAAATTTTTATATGAAAAACTTCTTTTGCCCATATCTCCTTAAATATGCGTCCTAGAGCGAAAAGGACTTTAATTCGTGACCACCCCCAAAAAATTGAAAAATCCACCCAAAACCTAAAAAAATTGAAATTTTTATATGAAAAACTTCTTTTGCCCATATCTCCTTAAATATGCGTCCTAGAGCGAAAAGGACTTAAATTCGTGACCACCCCAAAAAATTGAAAAATCCACCCAAAACCTAAAAAAATTTGAAATTTTTATATGAAAAACTTCTTTTGCCCATATCTCCTTAAATATGCGTCCTAGAGCGAAAAGGACTTTAATTCGTGACCACCCCAAAAAATTGAAAAATCCACCCAAAACCTAAAAAAATTAAATTTTTATATGAAAAACTTCTTTTGCCCATATCTCCTTAAATATGCGTCCTAGAGCGAAAAGGACTTTAATTCGTGACCACCCCCAAAAAATTGAAAAATCCACCCAAAACCTAAAAAAATTTAAATTTTTATATGAAAAACTTCTTTTGCCCATATCTCCTTAAATATGCGTCCTAGAGCGAAAAGGACTTTAATTCGTGACCACCCCCAAAAAATTGAAAAATCCACCCAAAACCTAAAAAAATTGAAATTTTAAATGAAAAACTTCTTTTGCCCATATCTCCTTAAATATGCGTCCTAGAGCGAAAAGGACTTTAATTCGTGACCACCCCCAAAAAATTGAAAAATCCACCCAAAACCTAAAAAAATTGAAATTTTAAATGAAAAACTTCTTTTGCCCATATCTCCTTAAATATGCGTCCTAGAGCGAAAATGACTTTAATTCGTGACCACCCCCAAAAAATTGAAAAATCCACCCAAAACCTAAAAAAATTTAAATTTTTATATGAAAAACTTCTTTTGCCCATATCTCCTTAAATATGCGTCCTAGAGCGAAAAGGACTTAAATTCGTGACCACCCCAAAAAATTGAAAAATCCACCCAAAACCTAAAAAAAATTGAAATTTTTATATGAAAAACTTCTTTTGCCCATACCTCCTAAACTAATCATCCTAGAGCGAAAAGGACTTTAATTCGTGACCACCCCCAAAAAATTGAAAAATCCCCCCAAAACCTAAAAAAATTGAAATTTTTATATGAAAAACTTCTTTTGTCCATATCTCCTTAAATATGCGTCCTAGAGCGAAAAGGACTTTAATTCGTGACCACCCCCAAAAAGTTGAAAAATCCACCCAAAACCTAAAAAAATTGAAATTTTTGTATGAAAAACTTCTTTTGCCCATATCTCCTTAAATATGCGTCCTAGAGCGAAAAGGACTTTAATTCGTGACCACCCCAAAATATTGAAAAATCCACCCAAAACCTAAAAAAATTGAAATTTTAAATGAAAAACTTCTTTTGCCCATATCTCCTTAAATATGCGTCCTAGAGCGAAAAGGACTTTAATTCGTGACCACCCCCAAAATATTGAAAAATCCACCCAAAACCTAAAAAAATTTAAATTTTTATATGAAAAACTTCTTTTGCCCATATCTCCTTAAATATGCGTCCTAGAGCGAAAAGGACTTTAATTCGTGACCACCCCCAAAAAATTGAAAAATCCATCCAAAACCTAAAAAAATTGAAATTTTAAATGAAAAACTTCTTTTGCCCATATCTCCTTAAATATGCGTCCTAGAGCGAAAAGGACTTTAATTTGTGACCACCCCCAAAAAATTGAAAAATCCACCCAAAACCTAAAAAAATTGAAATTTTAAATGAAAAACTTCTTTTGCCCATATCTCCTTAAATATGCGTCCTAGAGCGAAAAGGACTTTAATTCGTGACCACCCCCAAAAAATTGAAAAATCCACCCAAAACCTAAAAAAAATTGAAATTTTTATATGAAAAACTTCTTTTGCCCATATCTCCTTAAATATGCGTCCTAGAGCGAAAAGGACTTAAATTCGTGACCACCCCAAAAAATTGAAAAATCCACCCAAAACCTAAAAAAAATTGAAATTTTTATATGAAAAACTTCTTTTGCCCATACCTCCTAAACTAATCATCCTAGAGCGAAAAGGACTTTAATTCGTGACCACCCCCAAAAAATTGAAAAATCCCCCCAAAACCTAAAAAAATTGAAATTTTTATATGAAAACCTTCTTTTGCCCATATCTCCTTAAATATGCGTCCTAGAGCGAAAAGGACTTTAATTCGTGACCACCCCCAAAAAATTGAAAAACCACCCAAAACCTAAAAAAAATGAAATTTTAAATGAAAAACTTCTTTTGCCCATATCTCCTTAAATATGCGTCCTAGAGCGAAAAGGACTTTAATTCGTGACCACCCCCAAAAAATTGAAAAATCCACCCAAAACCTAAAAAAATTTAAATTTTTATATGAAAAACTTATTTTGCCCATATCTCCTTAAATATGCGTCCTAGAGCGAAAAGGACTTTAATTCGTGACCACCCCCAAAAAATTGAAAAATCCACCCAAAACCTAAAAAAATTGAAATTTTAAATGAAAAACTTCTTTTGCCCATATCTCCTTAAATATGCGTCCTAGAGCGAAAAGGACTTTAATTCGTGACCACCCCCAAAAAATTGAAAAATCCACCCGAAACCTAAAAAAATTGAAATTTTAAATGAAAAACTTCTTTTGCCCATATCTCCTTAAATATGCGTCCCAGAGCGAAAAGGACTTTAATTCGTGACCACCCCCAAAAAATTGAAAAATCCACCCAAAACCTACAAAAAAATGGAAATTTTAAATGAAAAACTTCTTTTGCCCATATCTCCTTAAATATGCGTCCTCGAGCGAAAAGGACTTTAATTCGTGACCACCCCCAAAAAATTGAAAAATCCACCCAAAACCTAAAAAAATTTAAATTTTTATATGAAAAACTTCTTTTGCCCATATCTCCTTAAATATGCGTCCTAGAGCGAAAAGGACTTTAATTCGTGACCACCCCCAAAAAATTGAAAAATCTACCCAAAACCTAAAAAAATTGAAATTTTATATGAAAAACTTCTTTTGCCCATATCTCCTTAAATATGCGTCCTAGAGCGAAAAGGACTTTAATTCGTGACCACCCCCAAAAAATTGAAAAATCCACCCAAAACCTAAAAAAATTGAAATTTTAAATGAAAAACTTCCTTAAATATGCGTCCTAGAGCGAAAAGGACTTTAATTCGTGACCACCCCCAAAAAATTGAAAAATCTACCCAAAACCTAAAAAAATTGAAATTTTATATGAAAAACTTCTTTTGCCCATATCTCCTTAAATATGCGTCCTAGAGCGAAAAGGACTTAAATTCGTGACCACCCCAAAAAAATTGAAAAATCCACCCAAAACCTAAAAAAAATTGAAATTTTTATATGAAAAACTTCTTTTGCCCATATCTCCTTAAATATGCGTCCTAGAGCGAAAAGGACTTTAATTCGTGACCACCCCAAAAAATTGAAAAATCCACCCAAAACCTAAAAAAATTAAATTTTTATATGAAAAATTTCTTTTGCCCTTATCTCCTTAAATATGCGTCCTAGAGCGAAACGGACTTTAATTCGTGACCACCCACAAAAAATTGAAAAATCCACCCAAAACCTAAAAAAATTGAAATTTTTATAGGGAAAACTGCTTTTGCCCATATCTCCTTAAATATGCGTCCTAGAGCGAAAAGGACTTTAATTCGTGACCACCCCCAAAAAATTGAAAAATCCACCCAAAACCTAAAAAAATTGAAATTTTAAATGAAAAACTTCTTTTGCCCATATCTCCTTAAATATGCGTCCTAGAGCGAAAAGGACTTTAATTCGTGACTACCCCCAAAAAATTGAAAAATCCACCCAAAACCTACAAAAAAATGGAAATTTTAAATGAAAAACTTCTTTTGCCCATATCTCCTTAAATATGCGTCCTAGAGCGAAAAGGACTTTAATTCGTGACCACCAAAAAATTGAAAAATCCACCCAAAACCTAAAAAAATTGAAATTTTAAATGAAAAACTTCTTTTGCCCATATCTCCTTAAATATGCGTCCTAGAGCGAAAAGGACTTTAATTCGTGACCACCCCCAAAAAATTGAAAAATCCACCCAAAACCTAAAAAAGTTGAAATTTTAAATGAAAAACTTCTTTTGCCCATATCTCCTTAAATATGCGTCCTAGAGCGAAAAGGACTTTAATTCGTGACCACCCCCAAAAAATTGAAAAATCTACCCAAAACCTAAAAAAATTTAAATTTTTATATGAAAAACTTCTTTTGCCCATATCTCCTTAAATATGCGTCCTAGAGCGAAAAGGACTTAAATTCGTGACCACCCCAAAAAATTGAAAAATCCACCCAAAACCTAAAAAAAATTGAAATTTTTATATGAAAAACTTCTTTTGCCCATACCTCCTAAACTAATCATCCTAGAGCGAAAAGGACTTTAATTCGTGACCACCCCCAAAAAATTGAAATTTTTATATGAAAACCTTCTTTTGCCCATATCTCCTTAAATATGCGTCCTAGAGCGAAAAGGACTTTAATTCGTGACCACCCCCAAAAAATTGAAAAATCCACCCAAAACCTAAAAAAATTTAAATTTTTATATGAAAAACTTCTTTTGCCCATATCTCCTTAAATATGCGTCCTAGAGAGAAAAGGACTTTAATTCGTGACCACCCTCAAACAATTGAAAAATCCACCCAAAACCTAAAAAAAATTGAAATTTTTATATGAAAAACTTCTTTTGCCCATATCTCCTTAAATATGCGTCCTAGAGCGAAAAGGACTTTAATTCGTGACCACCCCCAAAAAAATGAAAAATCCACCCAAAACTTAAAAAAATTGAAATTTTTATATGAAAACCTTCTTTTGCCCATATCTCCTAAACTAAGCGCCCTAGAGCGAAAAGGACTATAATGCGTGACCACCCCAAAAAATTGAAAAATCCACCCAAAACCTAAAAAAATTGAAGTTTTTATATGAAAACCTTCTTTTGCCCATATCTCCTTAAATATGCGTCCTAGAGCGAAAAGGACTTTAATTCGTGACCACCCCCAAAAAATTGAAAAATCCACCCAAAACCTAAAAAAATTGAAATTTTTATATGAAAAACTTCTTTTGCCCATATCTCCTTAAATATGCGTCCTAGAGCGAAAAGGACTTTAATTCGTGACCACCCCAAAAAATTGAAAAATCCACCCAAAACCTAAAAAAATTGAAATTTTTATATGAAAACCTTCTTTTGCCCATATCTCCTTAAATATGCGTCCTAGAGCGAAAAGGACTTAAATTCGTGACCATCCCAAAAAATTGAAAAATCCACCCAAAACCTAAAAAAATTGAAATTTTTATATGAAAACCTTCTTTTGCCCATATCTCCTTAAATATGCGTCCTAGAGCGAAAAGGACTTTAATTCGTGACCACCCCCAAAAAATTGAAAAATCCACCCAAAACATAAAAAAATATTGAAATTTTTATATGAAAAACTTCTTTTGCCCATATCTCCTTAAATATGCGTCCTAGAGAGAAAAGGACTTTAATTCGTGACCACCCTCAAACAATTGAAAAATCCACCCAAAACCTAAAAAAAATTGAAATTTTTATATGAAAAACTTCTTTTGCCCATATCTCCTTAAATATGCGTCCTAGAGCGAAAAGGACTTTAATTCGTGACCACCCCCAAAAAATTGAAAAATCCACCCAAAACTTAAAAAAAATTGAAATTTTTATATGAAAACCTTCTTTTGCCCATATCTCCTAAACTAAGCGTCCTAGAGCGAAAAGGACTATAATTCGTGACCACCCCAAAAAATTGAAAAATCCACCCAAAACCTAAAAAAATTAAATTTTTATATGAAAAATTTCTTTTGCCCTTATCTCCTTAAATATGCGTCCTAGAGCGAAACGGACTTTAATTCGTGACCACCCACAAAAAATTGAAAAATCCACCCAAAACCTAAAAAAATTGAAATTTTTATATGGAAAACTTCTTTTGCCCATATCTCCTTAAATATGCGTCCTAGAGCGAAAAGGACTTTAATTCGTGACCGCCCCCAAAAAATTGAAAAATCCACCCAAAACCTAAAAAAATTGAAATTTTAAATGAAAAACTTCTTATCCCATATCTCCTTAAATATGCGTCCTAGAGCGAAAAGGACTTTAATTCGTGACCACCACCAAAAAATTGAAAAATCCACCCAAAACCTACAAAAAAATGGAAATTTTAAATGAAAAACTTCTTTTGCCCATATCTCCTTAAATATGCGTCCTCGAGCGAAAAGGACTTTAATTCGTGACCACCCCCAAAAAATTGAAAAATCCACCCAAAACCTAAAAAAATTTAAATTTTTATATGAAAAACTTCTTTTGCCCATATCTCCTTAAATATGCGTCCTAGAGCGAAAAGGACTTTAATTCGTGACCACCCCCAAAAAATTGAAAAATCCACCCAAAACCTAAAAAAATTGAAATTTTAAATGAAAAACTTCTTTTGCCCATATCTCCTTAAATATGCGTCCTAGAGCGAAAAGGACTTTAATTCGTGACCACCCCCAAAAAATTGAAAAATCCACCCAAAACCTAAAAAAATTGATATTTTAAATGAAAAACTTCCTTAAATATGCGTCCTAGAGCGAAAAGGACTTTAATTCGTGACCACCCCCAAAAAATTGAAAAATCCACCCAAAACCTAAAAAAATTTAAATTTTTATATGAAAAACTTCTTTTGCCCATATCTCCTAAACTAAGCGTCCTAGAGCGAAAAGGACTATAATTCGTGACCACCCCAAAAAATTGAAAAATCCACCCAAAACCTAAAAAATTTTAAATTTTTATATGAAAAACTTCTTTTGCCCATATCTCCTTAAATATGCGTCCTAGAGCGAAAAGGACTTTAATTCGTGACCACCCCCAAAAAATTGAAAAATCCACCCAAAACCTAAAAAAATTGAAATTTTTATATGAAAAACTTCTTTTGCCCATATCTCCTTAAATATGCGTCCTAGAGCGAAAAGGACTTAAATTCGTGACCACCCCAAAAAAATTGAAAAATCCACCCAAAACCTAAAAAAAATTGAAATTTTTATATGAAAAACTTCTTTTGCCCATATCTCCTTAAATATGCGTCCTAGAGCGAAAAGGACTTTAATTCGTGACCACCCACAAAAAATTGAAAAATCCACCCAAAACCTAAAAAAATTGAAATTTTTATATGGAAAACTTCTTTTGCCCATATCTCCTTAAATATGCGTCCTAGAGCGAAAAGGACTTTAATTCGTGACCGCCCCCAAAAAATTGAAAAATCCACCCAAAACCTAAAAAAATTGAAATTTTAAATGAAAAACTTCTTTTGCCCATATCTCCTTAAATATGCGTCCTAGAGCGAAAAGGACTTTAATTCGTGACCACCCCCAAAAAATTGAAAAATCCACCCAAAACCTACAAAAAAATGGAAATTTTAAATGAAAAACTTCTTTTGCCCATATCTCCTTAAATATGCGTCCTAGAGCGAAAAGGACTTTAATTCGTGACCACCCCCAAAAAATTGAAAAATCCACCCAAAACCTAAAAAAATTGAAATTTTAAATGAAAAACTTCTTTTGCCCATATCTCCTTAAATATGCGTCCTAGAGCGAAAAGGACTTTAATTCGTGACCACCCCCAAAAAATTGAAAAATCCACCCAAAACCTAAAAAAGTTGAAATTTTAAATGAAAAACTTCTTTTGCCCATATCTCCTTAAATATGCGTCCTAGAGCGAAAAGGACTTTAATTCGTGACCACCCCCAAAAAATTGAAAAATCTACCCAAAACCTAAAAAAATTTAAATTTTTATATGAAAAACTTCTTTTGCCCATATCTCCTTAAATATGCGTCCTAGAGCGAAAAGGACTTAAATTCGTGACCACCCCAAAAAATTGAAAAATCCACCCAAAACCTAAAAAAAATTGAAATTTTTATATGAAAAACTTCTTTTGCCCATACCTCCTAAACTAATCATCCTAGAGCGAAAAGGACTTTAATTCGTGACCACCCCCAAAAAATTGAAAAATCCCCCCAAAACCTAAAAAAATTGAAATTTTTATATGAAAACCTTCTTTTGCCCATATCTCCTTAAATATGCGTCCTAGAGCGAAAAGGACTTTAATTCGTGACCACCCCCAAAAAATTGAAAAATCCACCCAAAACCTAAAAAAATTTAAATTTTTATATGAAAAACTTCTTTTGCCCATATCTCCTTAAATATGCGTCCTAGAGCGAAAAGGACTTTAATTCGTGACCACCCCCAAAAAATTGAAAAATCCACCCAAAACCTAAAAAAATTTAAATTTTTATATGAAAACCTTCTTTTGCCCATATCTCCTAAACTAAGCGTCCTAGAGCGAAAAGGACTTTAATTCGTGACCACCCCCAAAAAATTGAAAAATCCACCTCAAAAAACTTAAAAAAATTGAAATTTTTATATGAAAACCTTCTTTTGGCCATATCTCCTTAAATATGTGTCCTAGAGCGAAAAGGACTTTAATTCGTGACCACCCCCAAAAAATTGAAAAATCCACCCAAAACCTAAAAAAATTGAAATTTTTATATGAAAAACTTCTTTTGCCCATATCTCCTTAAATATGCGTCCTAGAGCGAAAAGGACTTTAATTCGTGACCACCCCAAAAAATTGAAAAATCCACCCAAAACCTAAAAAAATTGAAATTTTTATATGAAAACCTTCTTTTGCCCATATCTCCTTAAATATGCGTCCTAGAGCGAAAAGGACTTAAATTCGTGACCATCCCAAAAAATTGAAAAATCCACCCAAAACCTAAAAAAATTGAAATTTTTATATGAAAACCTTCTTTTGCCCATATCTCCTTAAATATGCGTCCTAGAGCGAAAAGGACTTTATTTCGTGACCACCCCCAAAAAATTGAAAAATCCACCCAAAACATAAAAAAATATTGAAATTTTTATATGAAAAACTTCTTTTGCCCATATCTCCTTAAATATGCGTCCTAGAGAGAAAAGGACTTTAATTCGTGACCACCCTCAAACAATTGAAAAATCCACCCAAAACCTAAAAAAAATTGAAATTTTTATATGAAAAACTTCTTTTGCCCATATCTCCTTAAATATGCGTCCTAGAGCGAAAAGACTTAAATTCGTGACCACCCCAAAAAATTGAAAAATCCACCCAAAACCTAAAAAAAATTGAAATTTTTATATGAAAAACTTCTTTTGCCCATATCTCCTAAACTAAGCGTCCTAGAGCGAAAAGGACTTTACTTCGTGACCACCCCCAAAAAATTGAAAAATCCACCCAAAACCTAAAAAATTGAAATATTTATATGAAAACCTTCCTTTGCCCATATCTCCTTAAATATGCGTCCTAGAGCGAAAAGGACTTTAATTCGTGACCACCCCCAAAAAATTGAAAAATCCACCCAAAACCTAAAAAAAATTGAAATTTTTATATGAAAACCTTCTTTTGCACATATTTCCTTAAATATGCGTCCTAGAGCGAAAAGGACTTTAATTCGTGACCACCCCCAAAAAATTGAAAAAGTCACCCAAAACCTAAAAAATTTTAAATTTTTATATGAAAAACTTCTTTTGCCCATATCTCCTTAAATATGCGTCCTAGAGAGAAAAGGACTTTAATTCGTGACCACCCCCAAAAAATTGAAAAATTCACCCAAAACCTAAAAAATTTTAAATTTTTATATGAAAAACTTCTTTTGCCCATATCTCCTTAAATATGCGTCCTAGAGCGAAAAGGACTTAAATTCGTGACCACCCCAAAAAATTGAAAAATCCACCCAAAACCTAAAAAAATTGAAATTTTTATATGAAAAACTTCTTTTGCCCATATCTCCTAAACTAAGCATCCTAGAGCGAAAAGGACTTTAATTCGTGACCACCCCCAAAAAATTGAAAAATCCACCCAAAACCTAAAAAAAATTAAATTTTTATATGAAATATTTTTTTGCCCATATCTCCTTAAATATGCGTCTAGAGCGAAAAGGACTTTAATTCGTGACCACCCCCAAAAAATTGAAAAATCCACCCAAAACCTAAAAAAATTGAAATTTTTATATGGAAAACTTCTTTTGCCCATATCTCCTTAAATATGCGTCCTAGAGCGAAAAGGACTTTAATTCGTGACCACCCCCAAAAAATTGAAAAATCCACCCAAAACCTAAAAAAATTGAAATTTTAAATGAAAAACTTCTTTTGCCCATATCTCCTTAAATATGCGTCCTAGAGCGAAAAGGACTTTAAGTCGTGACCACCCCCAAAAAATTGAAAAATCCACCCAAAACCTAAAAAAATTGAAATTTTTATATGAAAAACTTCTTTTGCCCATATCTCCTTAAATATGCGTCCTAGAGCGAAAAGGACTTAAATTCGTGACCACCCCAAAAAATTGAAAAATCCACCCAAAACCTAAAAAAAATTGAAATTTTTATATGAAAAACTTCTTTTGCCCATATCTCCTAAACTAAGCATCCTAGAGCGAAAAGGACTTTAATTCGTGACCACCCCCAAAAAATTGAAAAATCCCCCCAAAGCCTAAAAAAATTGAAGTTTTTATATGAAAAACTTCTTTTGCCCATATCTCCTTAAATATGCGTCCTAGAGCGAAAAGGACTTTAATTCGTGACCACCCCCAAAAAATTGAAAAATCCACCCAAAACCTAAAAAATTTGAAATTTTTATATGAAAAACTTCTTTTGCCCATATCTCCTAAACTAAGCGTCCTAGAGCGAAAAGGACTATAATTCGTGACTACCCCCAAAAAATTGAAAAATCCACCCAAAACCTAAAAAAATTTAAGTATTTATATGAAAAACTTCTTTTGCCCATATCTCCTAAACTAAGCGTCATAGAGCGAAAAGGACTTTAATTCGTGACCACCCTCAAACAATTGAAAAATCCACCCAAAACCTAAAAAAAATTGCAATTTTTATATGAAAAACTTCTTTTGCCCATATCTCCTTAAATATGCGTCCTAGAGCGAAAAGGACTTTAATTCGTGACCACCCCCAAAAAATTGAAAAATCCACCCAAAACCTAAAAAATTGAAATTTTTATATGAAAAACTTCTTTTGCCCATATCTCCTAAACTAAGCGTCATAGAGCGAAAAGGACTATAATTCGTGACCACCCCAAAAAATTGAAAAATCCACCCAAAACCTAAAAAAATTGAAGTTTTTATATGAAAAACTTCTTTTGCCCATATCTCCTTAAATATGCGTCCTAGAGCGAAAAGGACTTTAATTCGTGACCACCCCAAAAAATTGAAAAATCCACCCAAAACCTAAAAAAATTGAAATTTTTATATGAAAAACTTCTTTTGCCCATATCTCCTTAAATATTCGTCCTAGAGCGAAAAAGACTTTAATTCGTGATCACCCCCAAAAAATTGAAAAATCCACACAAAACCTAAAAAAATTGAAATTTTTATATGAAAAACTTCTTTTGCCCATATCTCCTTAAATATGCGTCCTAGAGCGAAAAGGACTTTAATTCGTGACCACCCCAAAAAATTGAAAAATCCACCCAAAACCTAAAAAAATTGAAATTTTTATATGAAAACCTTCTTTTGCCCATATCTCCTAAACTAAGCGTCCTAGAGCGAAAAGGACTTTAATTCGTGACCACCCCAAAATATTGAAAAATCCACCCAAAACCTAAAAAAAATTGAAATTTTTATATGAAAAACTTCTTTTGCCCATATCTCCTTAAATATGCGTCCTAGAGCGAAAAGGACTTTAATTCGTGACCACCCCCAAAAAATTGAAAAATCCACCTCAAAAAACTTAAAAAAATTGAAATTTTTATATGAAAACCTTCTTTTGGCCATATCTCCTTAAATATGCGTCCTAGAGCGAAAAGGACTTTAATTCGTGACCACCCCAAAATATTGAAAAATCCACCCAAAACCTAAAAAAAATTGAAATTTTTATATGAAAAACTTCTTTTGCCCATATCTCCTTAAATATGCGTCCTAGAGCGAAAAGGACTTTAATTCGTGACCACCCCCAAAAAGTTGAAATATCCACCCAAAACCTAAAAAAATTGAAATTTTTATATGAAAAACTTCTTTTGCCCATATCTCCTTAAATATGCGTCCTAGAGCGAAAAGGACTTTAATTCGTGACCACCCCAAAATATTGAAAAATCCACCCAAAACCTAAAAAAAATTGAAATTTTTATATGAAAAACTTCTTTTGCCCATATCTCCTTAAATATGCGTCCTAGACCGAAAAGGACTTTAACTCGTGACCACCCCAAAAAATTTAAAAATCCACCCAAAACCTAAAAATATTGAAATTTTTATATGAAAAACTTCTTTTACCCATATCTCCTTAAATATGCGTCCTAGAGCGAAAAGGACTTAAATTCGTGACCACCCCAAAAAATTGAAAAATCCACCCAAAACCTAAAAAAAATTGAAATTTTTATATGAAAAACTTCTTTTGCCCATATCTCCTAAACTAAGCATCCTAGAGCGAAAAGGACTTTAATTCGTGACCACCCCCAAAAAATTGAAAAATCCCCCCAAAGCCTAAAAAAATTGAAGTTTTTATATGAAAAACTTCTTTTGCCCATATCTCCTTAAATATGCGTCCTAGAGCGAAAAGGACTTTAATTCGTGACCACCCCCAAAAAATTGAAAAATCCACCCAAAACCTAAAAAATTTGAAATTTTTATATGAAAAACTTCTTTTGCCCATATCTCCTAAACTAAGCGTCCTAGAGCGAAAAGGACTATAATTCGTGACTACCCCCAAAAAATTGAAAAATCCACCCAAAACCTAAAAAAATTGAAGTATTTATATGAAAAACTTCTTTTGCCCATATCTCCTAAACTAAGCGTCATAGAGCGAAAAGGACTTTAATTCGTGACCACCCTCAAACAATTGAAAAATCCACCCAAAACCTAAAAAAAATTGCAATTTTTATATGAAAAACTTCTTTTGCCCATATCTCCTTAAATATGCGTCCTAGAGCGAAAAGGACTTTAATTCGTGACCACCCCCAAAAAATTGAAAAATCCACCCAAAACCTAAAAAATTGAAATTTTTATATGAAAAACTTCTTTTGCCCATATCTCCTAAACTAAGCGTCATAGAGCGAAAAGGACTATAATTCGTGACCACCCCAAAAAATTGAAAAATCCACCCAAAACCTAAAAAAATTGAAGTTTTTATATGAAAAACTTCTTTTGCCCATATCTCCTTAAATATGCGTCCTAGAGCGAAAAGGACTTTAATTCGTGACCACCCCAAAAAATTGAAAAATCCACCCAAAACCTAAAAAAATTGAAATTTTTATATGAAAAACTTCTTTTGCCCATATCTCCTTAAATATGCGTCCTAGAGCGAAAAAGACTTTAATTCGTGATCACCCCCAAAAAATTGAAAAATCCACCCAAAACCTAAAAAAATTGAAATTTTTATATGAAAAACTTCTTTTGCCCATATCTCCTTAAATATGCGTCCTAGAGCGAAAAGGACTTTAATTCGTGACCACCCCAAAAAATTGAAAAATCCACCCAAAACCTAAAAAAATTGAAATTTTTATATGAAAACCTTCTTTTGCCCATATCTCCTTAAATATGCGTCCTAGAGCGAAAAGGACTTTAATTCGTGACCACCCCAAAATATTGAAAAATCCACCCAAAACCTAAAAAAAATGAAATTTTTATATGAAAAACTTCTTTTGCCCATATCTCCTTAAATATGCGTCCTAGAGCGAAAAGGACTTTAATTCGTGACCACCCCCAAAAAGTTGAAATATCCACCCAAAACCTAAAAAAATTGAAATTTTTATATGAAAAACTTCTTTTGCCCATATCTCCTTAAATATGCGTCCTAGAGCGAAAAGGACTTTAATTCGTGACCACCCCAAAATATTGAAAAATCCACCCAAAACCTAAAAAAAATTGAAATTTTTATATGAAAAACTTCTTTTGCCCATATCTCCTTAAATATGCGTCCTAGACCGAAAAGGACTTTAATTCGTGACCACCCCAAAAAATTGAAAAATCCACCCAAAACCTAAAAAAATTGAAATTTTTATATGAAAACCTTCTTTTGCCCATATCTCCTTAAATATGCGTCCTAGAGCGAAAAGGACTTAAATTCGTGACCATCCCAAAAAATTGAAAAATCCACCCAAAACCTAAAAAAATTGAAATTTTTATATGAAAACCTTCTTTTGCCCATATCTCCTTAAATATGCGTCCTAGAGCGAAAAGGACTTTACTTCGTGACCACCCCCAAAAAATTGAAAAATCCACCCAAAACCTAAAAAATTGAAATATTTATATGAAAACCTTCCTTTGCCCATATCTCCTTAAATATGCGTCCTAGAGCGAAAAGGACTTTAATTCGTGACCACCCCCAAAAAGTTGAAAAATCCACCCAAAACCTAAAAAAATTGAAATTTTTATATGAAAAACTTCTTTTGCCCATATCTCCTTAAATATGCGTCCTAGAGCGAAAAGGACTATAATTCGTGACCACCCCAAAAAAATTTAAAAATCCACCCAAAACCTAAAAAAATTGAAGTTTTTATATGAAAAACTTCTTTTGCCCATATCTCCTTAAATATGCGTCCTAGAGCGAAAAGGACATTAATTCGTGACCACCCCCAAAAAGTTGAAAAATCCACCCAAAACCTAAAAAAATTGAAATTTTTATACGAAAAACTTCTTTTGCCCATATCTCCTAAACTAAGCGTCCTAGAGCGAAAAGGACTTTAATTCGTGACCACCCCCAAAAAATTGAAAAATCCACCCAAAACCTAAAAAAAATTGAAATTTTTATATGAAAACCTTCTTTTGCCCATATTTCCTTAAATATGCGTCCTAGAGCGAAAAGGACTTTAATTCGTGACCACCCCCAAAAAATTGAAAAAGTCACCCAAAACCTAAAAAATTTTAAATTTTTATATGAAAAACTTCTTTTGCCCATATCTCCTTAAATATGCGTCCTAGAGAGAAAAGGACTTTAATTCGTGACCACCCCCAAAAAATTGAAAAATTCACCCAAAACCTAAAAAATTTTAAATTTTTATATGAAAAACTTCTTTTGCCCATATCTCCTTAAATATGCGTCCTAGAGCGAAAAGGACTTAAATTCGTGACCACCCCAAAAAATTGAAAAATCCACCCAAAACCTAAAAAAATTGAAATTTTTATATGAAAAACTTCTTTTGCCCATATCTCCTAAACTAAGCATCCTAGAGCGAAAAGGACTTTAATTCGTGACCACCCCCAAAAAATTGAAAAATCCACCCAAAACCTAAAAAAAATTAAATTTTTATATGAAATATTTTTTTGCCCATATCTCCTTAAATATGCGTCTAGAGCGAAAAGGACTTTAATTCGTGACCACCCCCAAAAAATTGAAAAATCCACCCAAAACCTAAAAAAATTGAAATTTTTATATGGAAAACTTCTTTTGCCCATATCTCCTTAAATATGCGTCCTAGAGCGAAAAGGACTTTAATTCGTGACCACCCCCAAAAAATTGAAAAATCCACCCAAAACCTAAAAAAATTGAAATTTTAAATGAAAAACTTCTTTTGCCCATATCTCCTTAAATATGCGTCCTAGAGCGAAAAGGACTTTAAGTCGTGACCACCCCCAAAAAATTGAAAAATCCACCCAAAACCTAAAAAAATTGAAATTTTTTATGAAATCCACCCAAAACCTAAAAAAATTGAAATTTTTATATGAAAAACTTCTTTTGCCCATATCTCCTTAAATATGCGTCCTAGAGCGAAAAGGACTTTAATTCGTGACCACCCCCAAAAAATTGAAAAGTCCACCCAAAACCTAAAAAATTTGAAATTTTTATATGAAAAACTTCTTTTGCCCATATCTCCTAAACTAAGCGTCCTAGAGCGAAAAGGACTATAATTCGTGACTACCCCCAAAAAATTGAAAAATCCACCCAAAACCTAAAAAAATTGAAGTATTTATATGAAAAACTTCTTTTGCCCATATCTCCTAAACTAAGCGTCATAGAGCGAAAAGGACTTTAATTCGTGACCACCCTCAAACAATTGAAAAATCCACCCAAAACCTAAAAAAAATTGCAATTTTTATATGAAAAACTTCTTTTGCCCATATCTCCTTAAATATGCGTCCTAGAGCGAAAAGGACTTTAATTCGTGACCACCCCCAAAAAATTGAAAAATCCACCCAAAACCTAAAAAAATTGAAATTTTTATATGAAAAACTTCTTTTGCCCATATCTCCTAAACTAAGCGTCATAGAGCGAAAAGGACTATAATTCGTGACCACCCCAAAAAATTGAAAAATCCACCCAAAACCTAAAAAAATTGAAGTTTTTATATGAAAAACTTCTTTTGCCCATATCTCCTTAAATATGCGTCCTAGAGCGAAAAGGACTTTAATTCGTGACCACCCCAAAAAATTGAAAAATCCACCCAAAACCTAAAAAAATTGAAATTTTTATATGAAAAACTTCTTTTGCCCATATCTCCTTAAATATGCGTCCTAGAGCGAAAAAGACTTTAATTCGTGATCACCCCCAAAAAATTGAAAAATCCACCCAAAACCTAAAAAAATTGAAATTTTTATATGAAAAACTTCTTTTGCCCATATCTCCTTAAATATGCGTCCTAGAGCGAAAAGGACTTTAATTCGTGACCACCCCAAAAAATTGAAAAATCCACCCAAAACCTAAAAAAATTGAAATTTTTATATGAAAACCTTCTTTTGCCCATATCTCCTAAACTAAGCGTCCTAGAGCGAAAAGGACTTTAATTCGTGACCACCCCAAAATATTGAAAAATCCACCCAAAACCTAAAAAAAAATGAAATTTTTATATGAAAAACTTCTTTTGCCCATATCTCCTTAAATATGCGTCCTAGAGCGAAAAGGACTTTAATTCGTGACCACCCCCAAAAAATTGAAAAATCCACCTCAAAAAACTTAAAAAAATTGAAATTTTTATATGAAAACCTTCTTTTGGCCATATCTCCTTAAATATGCGTCCTAGAGCGAAAAGGACTTTAATTCGTGACCACCCCAAAATATTGAAAAATCCACCCAAAACCTAAAAAAAATTGAAATTTTTATATGAAAAACTTCTTTTGCCCATATCTCCTTAAATATGCGTCCTAGAGCGAAAAGGACTTTAATTCGTGACCACCCCCAAAAAGTTGAAATATCCACCCAAAACCTAAAAAAATTGAAATTTTTATATGAAAAACTTCTTTTGCCCATATCTCCTTAAATATGCGTCCTAGAGCGAAAAGGACTTTAATTCGTGACCACCCCAAAATATTGAAAAATCCACCCAAAACCTAAAAAAAATTTAAATTTTTATATGAAAAACTTCTTTTGCCCATATCTCCTTAAATATGCGTCCTATAAAATTTTAACACAATTTTCTATAGAAATAAAATTTTGACAAAATTTTCTATAGAAATAAAGTTTTGACAAAATTTTCTATAGAAATAAAATTTTGACAATTTTTGACAAAATTTTCTTAGAAATAAAATTTTGACCAAATTTTCTATAGAAATAACATTTTGACAACATTTTCTATAGAACTAAAATTTTCTATAGGAATAAAATTTTGACAAAATTTTCTATAGAAATAAAATTTTGACAAAATTTTCTATCGACGTAGAATTTTGGAAATTTGGAAAATGGTATACCACAATTTTTAAAATAAAATAAATAAAATAATAAATAAAGTTTTGCAAAAATTTCTATGGAAATAAAATATTGGCTAAATTTTCTATAGAAATAAAATTTTGACAATTTTTGAAAAAATTTTCTTGGAAATAAAATGTTGACAAAATTTTCTATAGAAATAAATAGAAATAAAATTTTCAAAATAAAAATTCATTGTGGAACCGCTGTTCGGAAGAAAACCAGTCGCTGCAATTCAAAACTACTTGGATTTTTCTATTTTCGAAGGTTCGATTATGAAAAATGAGTATTTTCATAATTTCGGACTACATCAAAATTTGAGCAATGATTTAAATTATTTCTTGACATATATATGTTCGTTTCTCACTTGATGATTATTTTTCTTTGATTTGGAATACGGAAAAACAAAAAATTGAAAAATCCACCCAAAACCTAAAAAAAATTGAAATTTTTATATGAAAAACTTCTTTTGCCCATATCTCCTAAACTAAGCATCCTAGAGCGAAAAGGACTTTAATTCGTGACCACCCCCAAAAAATTGAAAAATCCCCCCAAAGCCTAAAAAAATTGAAGTTTTTATATGAAAAACTTCTTTTGCCCATATCTCCTTAAATATGCGTCCTAGAGCGAAAAGGACTTTAATTCGTGACCACCCCCAAAAAATTGAAAAATCCACCCAAAACCTAAAAAATTTGAAATTTTTATATGAAAAACTTCTTTTGCCCATATCTCCTAAACTAAGCGTCCTAGAGCGAAAAGGACTATAATTCGTGACTACCCCCAAAAAATTGAAAAATCCACCCAAAACCTAAAAAAATTGAAGTATTTATATGAAAAACTTCTTTTGCCCATATCTCCTAAACTAAGCGTCATAGAGCGAAAAGGACTTTAATTCGTGACCACCCTCAAACAATTGAAAAATCCACCCAAAACCTAAAAAAAATTGCAATTTTTATATGAAAAACTTCTTTTGCCCATATCTCCTTAAATATGCGTCCTAGAGCGAAAAGGACTTTAATTCGTGACCACCCCCAAAAAATTGAAAAATCCACCCAAAACCTAAAAAATTGAAATTTTTATATGAAAAACTTCTTTTGCCCATATCTCCTAAACTAAGCGTCATAGAGCGAAAAGGACTATAATTCGTGACCACCCCAAAAAATTGAAAAATCCACCCAAAACCTAAAAAAATTGAAGTTTTTATATGAAAAACTTCTTTTGCCCATATCTCCTTAAATATGCGTCCTAGAGCGAAAAGGACTTTAATTCGTGACCACCCCAAAAAATTGAAAAATCCACCCAAAACCTAAAAAAATTGAAATTTTTATATGAAAAACTTCTTTTGCCCATATCTCCTTAAATATGCGTCCTAGAGCGAAAAGGACTTTAATTCGTGACCACCCCAAAATATTGAAAAATCCACCCAAAACCTAAAAAAAATGAAATTTTTATATGAAAAACTTCTTTTGCCCATATCTCCTTAAATATGCGTCCTAGAGCGAAAAGGACTTTAATTCGTGACCACCCCCAAAAAGTTGAAATATCCACCCAAAACCTAAAAAAATTGAAATTTTTATATGAAAAACTTCTTTTGCCCATATCTCCTTAAATATGCGTCCTAGAGCGAAAAGGACTTTAATTCGTGACCACCCCAAAATATTGAAAAATCCACCCAAAACCTAAAAAAAATTGACATTTTTATATGAAAAACTTCTTTTGCCCATATCTCCTTAAATATGCGTCCTAGACCGAAAAGGACTTTAACTCGTGACCACCCCAAAAAATTTAAAAATCCACCCAAAACCTAAAAATATTGAAATTTTTATATGAAAAACTTCTTTTACCCATATCTCCTTAAATATGCGTCCTAGAGCGAAAAGGACTTAAATTCGTGACCACCCCAAAAAATTGAAAAATCCACCCAAAACCTAAAAAAATTGAAATTTTTATATGAAAAACTTCTTTTGCCCATATCTCCTAAACTAAGCATCCTAGAGCGAAAAGGACTTTAATTCGTGACCACCCCAAAAAATTGAAAAATCCACCCAAAACCTAAAAAAATTGAAATTTTTATATGAAAAACTTCTTTTGCCCATATCTCCTTAAATATGCGTCCTAGAGCGAAAAGGACTTTAAGTCGTGACCACCCCCAAAAAACTGAAAAATCCACCCAAAACCTAAAAAAATTGAAATTTTTATATGAAAAACTTCTTTTACCCATATCTCCTTAAATATGCGTCCTAGAGCGAAAAGGACTTTAATTCGTGACCACCCCAAAAAATTGAAAAATCCACCCAAAACCTAAAAATATTGAAATTTTTATATGAAAAACTTCTTTTGCCCATATCTCCTTAAATATGCGTCCTAGAGCGAAAAGGACTTTAATTCGTGACCACCCCCAAAAAATTGAAAAATCCACCCAAAACCTAAAAAAAATGAAATTTTTATATGAAAACCTTCTTTTGCCCATATCTCCTTAAATATGCGTCCTAGAGCGAAAAGGACTTTAATTCGTGACCACCCTCAAACAATTGAAAAATCCACCCAAAACCTAAAAAAAATTGAAATTTTTATATGAAAAACTTCTTTTGCCCATATCTCCTTAAATATGCGTCCTAGAGCGAAAAGGACTTTAATTCGTGACCACCCCCAAAAAATTGAAAAATCCACCCAAAACCTAAAAAAATTGAAATTTTTATACGAAAAACTTCTTTTGCCCATATCTCCTTAAATATGCGTCTTATAGCGAAAAGGACTTTAATTCGTGACTACCCTCAAACAATTGAAAAATCCACCCAAAACCTAAAAAAAATTGAAATTTTAAATGAAAAACTTCTTTTGTCCATATCTCCTTAAATATGCGTCCTAGAGCGAAAAGGACTTTAATTCGTGACCACCCCCAAAAAATTGAAAAATCCACCCAAAACCTACAAAAAATGAAATTTTTATATGAAAACCTTCTTTTGCCCATATCTCCTTAAATATGCGTCCTAGAGCGAAAAGGACTTTAATTCGTGACCACCCTCAAAAATTTGAAAAATCCACCCAAAACCTAAAAAAATTGAAATTTTTATACGAAAAACTTCTTTTGCCCATATCTCCTTAAATATGCGTCTTATAGCGAAAAGGACTTTAATTCGTGACTACCCTCAAACAATTGAAAAATCCACCCAAAACCTAAAAAAAATTTAAATTTTTATATGAAAAACTTCTTTTGCCCATATCTCCTTAAATATGCGTCCTAGAGCGAAAAGGACTTTAATTCGTGACCACCCCCAAAAAATTGAAAAATCCACCCAAAACCTAAAAAAATTGAAATTTTTATATGAAAAACTTCTTTTGCCCATATCTCCTTAAATATGCGTCCTAGAGCGAAAAAGACTTTAATTCGTGATCACCCCCAAAAAATTGAAAAATCCACCCAAAACCTAAAAAAATTGAAATTTTTATATGAAAAACATCTTTTGCCCATATCTCCTTAAATATGCGTCCTAGAGCGAAAAAGACTTTAATTCGTGATCACCCCCAAAAAATTGAAAAATCCACCCAAAACCTAAAAAAATTGAAATTTTTATATGAAAAACTTCTTTTGCCCATATCTCCTTAAATATGCGTCCTAGAGCGAAAAGGACTTTAATTCGTGACCACCCCAAAAAATTGAAAAATCCACCCAAAACCTAAAAAAATTGAAATTTTTATATGAAAACCTTCTTTTGCCCATATCTCCTTAAATATGCGTCCTAGAGCGAAAAGGACTTTAATTCGTGACCACCCCAAAATATTGAAAAATCCACCCAAAACCTAAAAAAAATGAAATTTTTATATGAAAAACTTCTTTTGCCCATATCTCCTTAAATATGCGCCCTAGAGCGAAAAGGACTTTAATTCGTGACCACCCCAAAATATTGAAAAATCCACCCAAAACCTAAAAAAAATTGAAATTTTTATATGAAAAACTTCTTTTGCCCATATCTCCTTAAATATGCGTCCTAGACCGAAAAGGACTTTAATTCGTGACCACCCCAAAAAATTTAAAAATCCACCCAAAACCTAAAAATATTGAAATTTTTATATGAAAAACTTCTTTTGCCCATATCTCCTTAAATATGCGTCCTAGAGCGAAAAGGACTTTAATTCGTGACCACCCCCAAAAAATTGAAAAATCCACCCAAAACCTAAAAAAAATTAAATTTTTATATGAAAAACTTCTTTTGCCCATATCTCCTTAAATATGCGTCCTAGAGCGAAAAGGACTTTAATTCGTGACCACCCCAAAAAATTGAAAAATCCACCCAAAACCTAAAAAAATTTAAATTTTTATATGAAAAACTTCTTTTGCCCATATCTCCTTAAATATGCGTCCTAGAGCGAAAAGGACTTTAATTCGTGACCACCCCAAAAAATTGAAAAATCCACCCAAAACCTAAAAAAATTGAAATTTTTATATGAAAAACTTCTTTTGCCCATATCTCCTTAAATATGCGTCCTAGAGCGAAAAGGACTTTAAGTCGTGACCACTCCCAAAAAACTGAAAAATCCACCCAAAACCTAAAAAAATTGAAATTTTTATATGAAAAACTTCTTTTACCCATATCTCCTTAAATATGCGTCCTACGAAAAACTTCTTTTGCCCATATCTCCTTAAATATGCGTCTTATAGCGAAAAGGACTTTAATTCGTGACTACCCTCAAACAATTGAAAAATCCACCCAAAACCTAAAAAAAATTTAAATTTTTATATGAAAAACTTCTTTTGCCCATATCTCCTTAAATATGCGTCCTAGAGCGAAAAGGACTTTAATTCGTGACCACCCCCAAAAAATTGAAAAATCCACCCAAAACCTAAAAAAAATGAAATTTTTATATGAAAACCTTCTTTTGCCCATATCTCCTTAAATATGCGTCCTAGAGCGAAAAGGACTTTAATTCGTGACCACCCCAAAAAATTGAAAAATCCACCCAAAACCTAAAAAAAATTGAAATTTTTATATGAAAAACTTCTTTTGCCCATATCTCCTTAAATATGCGTCCTAGAGCGAAAAGGACTTTAATTCGTGACCACCCCCAAAAATTTGAAAAATCCACCCAAAACCTAAAAAAATTAAAATTTTTATACGAAAAACTTCTTTTGCCCATATCTCCTTAAATATGCGTCTTATAGCGAAAAGGACTTTAATTCGTGACTACCCTCAAACAATTGAAAAATCCACCCAAAACCTAAAAAAAATTTAAATTTTTATATGAAAAACTTCTTTTGCCCATATCTCCTTAAATATGCGTCCTAGAGCGAAAAGGACTTTAATTCGTGACCACCCCCAAAAAATTGAAAAATCCACCCAAAACCTAAAAAAATTGAAATTTTTATATGAAAAACTTCTTTTGCCCATATCTCCTAAACTAAGTGTCCTAGAGCGAAAAGGACTATAATTCGTGACCACCCCAAAAAATTGAAAAATCCACCCAAAACCTAAAAAAATTGAAGTTTTTTTATGAAAAACTTCTTTTGCCCATATCTCCTTAAATATGCGTCCTAGAGCGAAAAGGACTTTAATTCGTGACCACCCCAAAAAAATTGAAAAATCCACCCAAAACCTAAAAAAATTGAAATTTTTATATGAAAATCTTCTTTTGCCCATATCTCCTTAAATATGCGTCCTAGAGCGAAAAGGACTTTAATTCGTGACCACCCCCAAAAAATTGAAAAATCCACCCAAAACCTAAAAAAATTGAAATTTTTATATGAAAAACTTCTTTTGCCCATATCTCCTTAAATATGCGTCCTAGAGCGAAAAGGACTTTAATTCGTGGCCACCCCCAAAAAATTGAAAAATCCACCCAAAACCTAAAAAAATTGAAATTTTTATATGAAAAACTTCTTTTGCCCATATCTCCTTAAATATGCGTCCTAGAGCGAAAAGGACTTTAATTCGTGACCACCCCCAAAAAATTGAAAAATCCACCCAAAACCTAAAAAAATTGAAATTTTTATATGAAAAACTTCTTTTGCCCATATCTCCTTAAATATGCGTCCTAGAGCGAAAAGGACTTTAATTCGAGACCACCCTCAAACAATTGAAAAATCCACCCAAAACCTAAAAAAATTGAAATTTTTATACGAAAAACTTCTTTTGCCCATATCTCCTTAAATATGCGTCCTAGAGCGAAAAGGACTTTAATTCGTGACCACCCCCAAAAAATTGAAAAATCCACCCAAAACCTAAAAAAATTGAAATTTTTATATGAGAACCTTCTTTTGCCCATATCTCCTTAAATATGCGTCCTAGAGCGAAAAGGACTTTAATTCGTGACCACCCCCAAAAAATTGAAAAATCCACCCAAAACCTAAAAAAATTGAAATTTTTATACGAAAAACTTCTTTTGCCCATATCTCCTAAACTAAGCGTCCTAGAGCGAAAAGGACTTTAATTCGTGACCACCCCCAAAAAATTGAAAAATCCACCCAAAACCTAAAAAATTGAAATTTTTATATGAAAACCTTCTTTTGCCCATATCTCCTTAAATATGCGTCCTAGAGCGAAAAGGACTTTAATTCGTGACCACCCCCAAAAAATTTAAAAATCCACCCAAAACCTAAAAAAATTGAAATTTTTATATGAAAAACTTCTTTTTGCCCATATCTCCTTAAATATGCGTCCTAGAGCGAAAAGGACTTTAATTCGTGACCACCCCCAAAAAATTGAAAAATCCACCCAAAACCTAAAAAAATTGAAATTTTTATATGAAAAACTTCTTTTGCCCATATCTTCTAAACTAAGCGTCCTAGAGCGAAAAGGACTTTAATTCGTGACCACCCCAAAATATTGAAAAATCCACCCAAAACCTAAAAAAAATGAAATTTTTATATGAAAAACTTCTTTTGCCCATATCTCCTTAAATATGCGTCCTAGAGCGAAAAGGACTTTAATTCGTGACCACCCCCAAAAAATTGAAAAATCCACCTCAAAAAACTTAAAAAAATTGAAATTTTTATATGAAAACCTTCTTTTGCCCATATCTCCTTAAATATGCGTCCTAGAGCGAAAAGGACTTTAAGTCGTGACCACCCCAAAATATTGAAAAATCCACCCAAAACCTAAAAAAAATTGAAATTTTTATATGAAAAACTTCTTTTGCCCATATCTCCTTAAATATGCGTCCTAGAGCGAAAAGGACTTTAATTCGTGACCACCCCCAAAAAGTTGAAATATCCACCCAAAACCTAAAAAAATTGAAATTTTTATATGAAAAACTTATTTTGCCCATATCTCCTTAAATATGCGTCCTAGAGCGAAAAGGACTTTAATTCGTGACCACCCCAAAATATTGAAAAATCCACCCAAAACCTAAAAAAAATTGAAATTTTTATATGAAAAACTTCTTTTGCCCATATCTCCTTAAATATGCGTCCTAGACCGAAAAGGACTTTAATTCGTGACCACCCCAAAAAATTTAAAAATCCACCCAAAACCTAAAAATATTGAAATTTTTATATGAAAAACTTCTTTTGCCCATATCTCCTTAAATATGCGTCCTAGAGCGAAAAGGACTTTAATTCGTGACCACCCCCAAAAAATTGAAAAATCCACCCAAAACCTAAAAAAATTTAAATTTTTATATGAAAAACTTCTTTTGCCCATATCTCCTTAAATATGCGTCCTAGAGCGAAAAGGACTTTAATTCGTGACCACCCCAAAAAATTGAAAAATCCACCCAAAACCTAAAAAAATTTAAATTTTTATATGAAAAACTTCTTTTGCCCATATCTCCTTAAATATGCGTCCTAGAGCGAAAAGGACTTTAATTCGTGACCACCCCAAAAAATTGAAAAATCCACCCAAAACCTAAAAAAATTGAAATTTTTATATGAAAAACTTCTTTTGCCCATATCTCCTTAAATATGCGTCCTAGAGCGAAAAGGACTTTAAGTCGTGACCACCCCCAAAAAACTGAAAAATCCACCCAAAACCTAAAAAAATTGAAATTTTTATATGAAAAACTTCTTTTACCCATATCTCCTTAAATATGCGTCCTACGAAAAACTTCTTTTGCCCATATCTCCTTAAATATGCGTCTTATAGCGAAAAGGACTTTAATTCGTGACTACCCTCAAACAATTGAAAAATCCACCCAAAACCTAAAAAAAATTTAAATTTTTATATGAAAAACTTCTTTTGCCCATATCTCCTTAAATATGCGTCCTAGAGCGAAAAGGACTTTAATTCGTGACCACCCTCAAAAAATTGAAAAATCCACCCAAAACCTAAAAAAAATGAAATTTTTATATGAAAACCTTCTTTTGCCCATATCTCCTTAAATATGCGTCCTAGAGCGAAAAGGACTTTAATTCGTGACCACCCTCAAACAATTGAAAAATCCACCCAAAACCTAAAAAAAATTGAAATTTTTATATGAAAAACTTCTTTTGCCCATATCTCCTTAAATATGCGTCCTAGAGCGAAAAGGACTTTAATTCGTGACCACCCCCAAAAATTTGAAAAATCCACCCAAAACCTAAAAAAATTGAAATTTTTATACGAAAAACTTCTTTTGCCCATATCTCCTTAAATATGCGTCTTATAGCGAAAAGGACTTTAATTCGTGACTACCCTCAAACAATTGAAAAATCCACCCAAAACCTAAAAAAAATTTAAATTTTTATATGAAAAACTTCTTTTGCCCATATCTCCTTAAATATGCGTCCTAGAGCGAAAAGGACTTTAATTCGTGACCACCCCCAAAAAATTGAAAAATCCACCCAAAACCTAAAAAAATTGAAATTTTTATATGAAAAACTTCTTTTGCCCATATCTCCTAAACTAAGTGTCCTAGAGCGAAAAGGACTATAATTCGTGACCACCCCAAAAAATTGAAAAATCCACCCAAAACCTAAAAAAATTGAAGTTTTTATATGAAAAACTTCTTTTGCCCATATCTCCTTAAATATGCGTCCTAGAGCGAAAAGGACTTTAATTCGTGACCACCCCAAAAAAATTGAAAAATCCACCCAAAACCTAAAAAAATTGAAATTTTTATATGAAAAACTTCTTTTGCCCATATCTCCTTAAATATGCGTCCTAGAGCGAAAAGGACTTTAATTCGTGGCCACCCCCAAAAAATTGAAAAATCCACCCAAAACCTAAAAAAATTGAAATTTTTATATGAAAAACTTCTTTTGCCCATATCTCCTTAAATATGCGTCCTAGAGCGAAAAGGACTTTAATTCGTGACCACCCCCAAAAAATTGAAAAATCCACCCAAAACCTAAAAAAATTGAAATTTTTATATGAAAAACTTCTTTTGCCCATATCTCCTTAAATATGCGTCCTAGAGCGAAAAGGACTTTAATTCGTGACCACCCTCAAACAATTGAAAAATCCACCCAAAACCTAAAAAAATTGAAATTTTTATACGAAAAACTTCTTTTGCCCATATCTCCTTAAATATGCGTCCTAGAGCGAAAAGGACTTTAATTCGTGACCACCCCCAAAAAATTGAAAAATCCACCCAAAACCTAAAAAAATTGAAATTTTTATATGAGAACCTTCTTTTGCCCATATCTCCTTAAATATGCGTCCTAGAGCGAAAAGGACTTTAATTCGTGACCACCCCCAAAAAATTGAAAAATCCACCCAAAACCTAAAAAAATTGAAATTTTTATACGAAAAACTTCTTTTGCCCATATCTCCTAAACTAAGCGTCCTAGAGCGAAAAGGACTTTAATTCGTGACCACCCCAAAAAATTGAAAAATCCACCCAAAACCTAAAAAAATTGAAGTTTTTATATGAAAAACTTCTTTTGCCCATATCTCCTTAAATATGCGTCCTAGAGCGAAAAGGACTTTAATTCGTGACCACCCCAAAAAATTGAAAAATCCACCCAAAACCTAAAAAAATTGAAATTTTTATATGAAAAACTTCTTTTGCCCATATCTCCTTAAATATGCGTCCTAGAGCGAAAAGGACTTTAATTCGTGACCACCCCCAAAAAATTGAAAAATCCACCCAAAACCTAAAAAAATTGAAATTTTTATATGAAAAACTTCTTTTGCCCATATCTTCTTAAATATGCGTCCTAGAGAGAAAAGGACTTTAATTCGTGACCACCCCCAAAAAATTGAAAAATCCACCCAAAACCTAAAAAAATCGAAATTTTTATATGAAAAACTTCTTTTGCCCATATCTCCTTAAATATGCGTCCTAGAGCGAAAAGGACTTTAAGTCGTGACCACCCCAAAAAATTGAAAAATCCACCCAAAACCTAAAAAAATTTAAATTTTTATACGAAAAACTTCTTTTGCCCATATCTCCTTAAATATGCGTCTTATAGCGAAAAGGACTTTAATTCGTGACCACCCCCAAAAAATTGAAAAATCCACCCAAAACCTAAAAAAATTGAAATTTTTATATGAAAAACTTCTTTTGCCCATATCTCCTTAAATATGCGTCCTAGAGCGAAAAGGACTTTAATTCGTAACTACCCCCAAAAAATTGAAAAATCCACCCAAAACCTAAAAAAATTGAAATTTTTTATGAGAACCTTCTTTTGCCCATATCTCCTTAAATATGCGTCCTAGAGCGAAAAGGACTTTAATCGTGACCACCCCCAAAAAAATTGAAAAATCCACCCAAAACCTAAAAAAATTGAAATTTGTATATGAAAAACTTCTTTTGCCCATATCTCCTAAACTAAGCGTCCTAGAGCGAAAAGGACTATAATTCGTGACCACTCCAAAAAATTGAAAAATCCACCCAAAACCTAAAAAAATTGAAATTTTTATATGAAAAACTTCTTTTGCCCATATCTCCTAAACTAAGTGTCCTAGAGCGAAAAGGACTATAATTCGTGACCACCCCAAAAAATTGAAAAATCCACCCAAAACCTAAAAAAATTGAAGTTTTTATATGAAAAACTTCTTTTGCCCATATCTCCTTAAATATGCGTCCTAGAGCGAAAAGGACTTTAATTCGTGACCACCCCAAAAAATTGAAAAATCCACCCAAAACCTAAAAAAATTGAAATTTTTATATGAAAAACTTCTTTTGCCCATATCTCCTTAAATATGCGTCCTAGAGCGAAAAGGACTTTAATTCGTGACCACCCCCAAAAAATTGAAAAATCCACCCAAAACCTAAAAAAATTTAAATTTTTATATGAAAAACTTCTTTTGCCCATATCTCCTTAAATATGCGTCCTAGAGCGAAAAGGACTTTAATTCGTGGCCACCCCCAAAAAATTGAAAAATCCACCCAAAACCTAAAAAAATTGAAATTTTTATATGAAAAACTTCTTTTGCCCATATCTCCTTAAATATGCGTCCTAGAGCGAAAAGGACTTTAATTCGTGACCACCCCCAAAAAATTGAAAAATCCACCCAAACCTTAAAAAATTGAAATTTTTATATGAAAAACTTCTTTTGCCCATATCTCCTTAAATATGCGTCCTAGAGCGAAAAGGACTTTAATTCGTGACCACCCTCAAACAATTGAAAAATCCACCCAAAACCTAAAAAAATTGAAATTTTTATACGAAAAACTTCTTTTGCCCATATCTCCTTAAATATGCGTCCTAGAGCGAAAAGGACTTTAATTCGTGACCACCCCCAAAAAATTGAAAAATCCACCCAAAACCTAAAAAAATTGAAATTTTTATATGAGAACCTTCTTTTGCCCATATCTCCTTAAATATGCGTCCTAGAGCGAAAAGGACTTTAATTCGTGACCACCCCCAAAAAATTGAAAAATCCACCCAAAACCTAAAAAAATTGAAATTTTTATACGAAAAACTTCTTTTGCCCATATCTCCTAAACTAAGCGTCCTAGAGCGAAAAGGACTTTAATTCGTGACCACCCCCAAAAAATTGAAAAATCCACCCAAAACCTAAAAAATTGAAATTTTTATATGAAAACCTTCTTTTGTCCATATCTCCTTAAATATGCGTCCTAGAGCGAAAAGGACTTTAATTCGTGACCACCCCCAAAAAATTTAAAAATCCACCCAAAACCTAAAAAAATTGAAATTTTTATATGAAAAACTTCTATTTGCCCATATCTCCTTAAATATGCGTCCTAGAGCGAAAAGGACTTTAATTCGTGACCACCCCCAAAAAATTGAAAAATCCACCCAAAACCTAAAAAAATTGAAATTTTTATACGAAAAACTTCTTTTGCCCATATCTCCTAAACTAAGCGTCCTAGAGCGAAAAGGACTTTAATTCGTGACCACCCCCAAAAAATTGAAAAATCCACCCAAAACCTAAAAAATTGAAATTTTTATATGAAAACCTTCTTTTGTCCATATCTCCTTAAATATGCGTCCTAGAGCGAAAAGGACTTTAATTCGTGACCACCCCCCAAAAATTTAAAAATCCACCCAAAACCTAAAAAAATTGAAATTTTTATATGAAAAACTTCTATTTGCCCATATCTCCTTAAATATGCGTCCTAGAGCGAAAAGGACTTTAATTCGTGACCACCCCCAAAAAATTGAAAACTCCACCCAAAACCTAAAAAAATTGAAATTTTTATATGAAAAACTTCTTTTGCCCATATCTCCTTAAATATGCGTCCTAGAGCGAAAAGGACTTTAATTCGTGACCACACCAAAAAATTGAAAAATCCACCCAAAACCTAAAAAAATCGAAATTTTTATATGAAAAATTTCTTTTGCCCATATCTCCTTAAATATGCGTCCTAAAGCGAAAAGGACTTTAAGTCGTGACCACCCCAAAAAATTGAAAAATCCACCCAAAACCTAAAAAAAATTTAAATTTTTATACGAAAAACTTCTTTTGCCCATATCTCCTTAAATATGCGTCTTATAGCGAAAAGGACTTTAATTCGTGACCACCCCCAAAAAATTGAAAAATCCACCCAAAACCTAAAAAAATTGAAATTTTTATATGAAAAACTTCTTTTGCCCATATCTCCTTAAATATGCGTCCTAGAGCGAAAAGGACTTTAATTCGTGACCACCCCCAAAAAATTGAAAAATCCACCCAAAACCTAAAAAAATTGAAATTTTTTATGAGAACCTTCTTTTGCCCATATCTCCTTAAATATGCGTCCTAGAGCGAAAAGGACTTTAATTCGTGACCACCCCCAAAAAAATTGAAAAATCCACCCAAAACCTAAAAAAATTGAAATTTTTATATGAAAAACTTCTTTTGCCCATATCTCCTAAACTAAGCGTCCTAGAGCGAAAAGGACTATAATTCGTGACCACTCCAAAAAATTGAAAAATCCACCCAAAACCTAAAAAAATTGAAATTTTTATATGAAAAACTTCTTTTGCCCATATCTCCTTAAATATGCGTCCTAGAGCGAAAAGGACTTTAATTCGTGACCACCCCCAAAAAGTTGAAATATCCACCCAAAACCTAAAAAAATTGAAATTTTTATATGAAAAACTTCTTTTGCCCATATCTCCTTAAATATGCGTCCTAGAGCGAAAAGGACTTTAATTCGTGACCACCCCCAAAAAATTGAAAAATCCACCCAAAACCTAAAAAAATTGAAATTTTTATATGAAAAACTTCTTTTGCCCATATCTCCTTAAATATGCGTCCTAGAGCGAAAAGGACTTTAATTCGTGACCACCCCCAAAAAATTGAAAAATCCACCCAAAACCTAAAAAAATTGAAATTTTTATATGAAAAACTTCTTTTGCCCATACCTTCTAAACTAAGCGTCCTAGAGCGAAAAGGACTATAATTCGTGACCACCCCAAAAAATTGAAAAATCCACCCAAAACCTAAAAAAATTGAAGTTTTTATATGAAAAACTTCTTTTGCCCATATCTCCTTAAATATGCGTCCTAGAGCGAAAAGGACTTTAATTCGTGACCACCCCAAAAAATTGAAAAATCCACCCAAAACCTAAAAAAATTGAAATTTTTATATGAAAAACTTCTTTTGCCCATATCTCCTTAAATATGCGTCCTAGAGCGAAAAGGACTTTCATTCGTGACCACCCCCAAAAAATTGAAAAATCCACCCAAAACCTAAAAAAATTGAAATTTTTATATGAAAAACTTCTTTTGCCCGTATCTCCTTAAATATGCGTCCTAGAGCGAAAAGGACTTTAATTCGTGACCACCCCAAAAAATTGAAAAATCCGCCCAAAACCTAAAAAAATTTAAATTTTTATACGAAAAACTTCTTTTGCCCATATCTCCTTAAATATGCGTCTTATAGCGAAAAGGACTTTAATTCGTGACCACCCCCAAAAAATTGAAAAATCCACCCAAAACCTAAAAAAATTGAAATTTTTATATGAAAAACTTCTTTTGCCCATATCTCCTTAAATATGCGCCCTAGAGCGAAAAGGACTTTAATTCGTGACCACCCCAAAAAAATTGAAAAATCCACCCAAAACCTAAAAAAATTGAAATTTTTTATGAGAACCTTCTTTTGCCCATATCTCCTTAAATATGCGTCCTAGAGCGAAAAGGACTTTAATTCGTGACCACCCCCAAAAAAATTGAAAAATCCACCCAAAACCTAAAAAAATTGAAATTTGCATATGAAAAACTTCTTTTGCCCATATCTCCTAAACTAAGCGTCCTAGAGCGAAAAGGACTATAATTCGTGACCACTCCAAAAAATTGAAAAATCCACCCAAAACCTAAAAAAATTGAAATTTTTATATGAAAAACTTCTTTTGCCCATATCTCCTTAAATATACGTCCTAGAGCGAAAAGGACTTTAATTCGTGACCACCCCAAAAAATTGAAAAATCCACCCAAAACCTAAAAAAATTTAAATTTTTATATGAAAAACTTCTTTTGCCCATATCTCCTTAAATATGCGTCTTATAGCGAAAAGGACTTTAATTCGTGACTACCCTCAAACAATTGAAAAATCCACCCAAAACCTAAAAAAAATTTAAATTTTTATATGAAAAACTTCTTTTGCCCATATCTCCTTAAATATGCGTCCTAGAGCGAAAAGGACTTTAATTCGTGACCACCCCCAAAAAATTGAAAAATCCACCCAAAACCTAAAAAAATTGAAATTTTTATATGAAAAACTTCTTTTGCCCATATCTCCTAAACTAAGTGTCCTAGAGCGAAAAGGACTATAATTCGTGACCACCCCAAAAAATTGAAAAATCCACCCAAAACCTAAAAAAATTGAAGTTTTTATATGAAAAACTTCTTTTGCCCATATCTCCTTAAATATGCGTCCTAGAGCGAAAAGGACTTTAATTCGTGACCACCCCAAAAAATTGAAAAATCCACCCAAAACCTAAAAAAATTGAAATTTTTATATGAAAAACTTCTTTTGCCCATATCTCCTTAAATATGCGTCCTAGAGCGAAAAGGACTTTAATTCGTGACCACCCTCAAAAAATTGAAAAATCCACCCAAAACCTAAAAAAATTGAAATTTTTATATGAAAAAGTTCTTTTGCCCATATCTCCTTAAATATGCGTCCTAGAGCGAAAAGGACTTTAATTCGTGACCACCCTAAAACAATTGAAAAATCCACCCAAAACCTAAAAAAATTGAAATTTTTATACGAAAAACTTCTTTTGCCCATATCTCCTTAAATATGCGTCCTAGAGCGAAAAGGACTTTAATTCGTGACCAACCCAAAAAATTGAAAAATCCACCCAAAACCTAAAAAAATTGAAATTTTTTTATGAAAACCTTCTTTTGTCCATATCTCCTTAAATATGCGTCCTAGAGCGAAAAGGACTTTAATTCGTGACCACCCCCAAAAAATTTAAAAATCCACCCAAAACCTAAAAAAATTGAAATTTTTATATGAAAAACTTCTTTTTGCCCATATCTCCTTAAATATGCGTCCTAGAGCGAAAAGGACTTTAATTCGTGACCACCCCCAAAAAATTGAAAAATCCACCCAAAACCTAAAAAAATTGAAATTTTTATATGAAAAACTTCTTTTGCCCATATCTCCTTAAATATGCGTCCTAGAGCGAAAAGGACTTTAATTCGTGACCACACCAAAAAATTGAAAAATCCACCCAAAACCTAAAAAAATCGAAATTTTTATATGAAAAACTTCTTTTGCCCATATCTCCTTAAATATGCGTCCTAGAGCGAAAAGGACTTTAAGTCGTGACCACCCCAAAAAATTGAAAAATCCACCCAAAACCTAAAAAAAATTAAAATTTTTATACGAAAAACTTCTTTTGCCCATATCTCCTTAAATATGCGTCTTATAGCGAAAAGGACTTTAATTCGTGACCACCCCCAAAAAATTGAAAAATCCACCCAAAACCTAAAAAAATTGAAATTTTTATATGAAAAACTTCTTTTGCCCATATCTCCTTAAATATGCGTCCTAGAGCGAAAAGGACTTTAATTCGTGACCACCCCCAAAAAATTGAAAAATCCACCCAAAACCTAAAAAAATTGAAATTTTTTTATGAGAACCTTCTTTTGCCCATATCTCCTTAAATATGCGTCCTAGAGCGAAAAGGACTTTAATTCGTGACCACCCCCAAAAAAATTGAAAAATCCACCCAAAACCTAAAAAAATTGAAATTTTTATATGAAAAACTTCTTTTGCCCATATCTCCTAAACTAAGCGTCCTAGAGCGAAAAGGACTATAATTCGTGACCACTCCAAAAAATTGAAAAATCCACCCAAAACCTAAAAAAATTGAAATTTTTATATGAAAAACTTCTTTTGCCCATATCTCCTTAAATATGCGTCCTAGAGCGAAAAGGACTTTAATTCGTGACCACCCCCAAAAAGTTGAAATATCCACCCAAAACCTAAAAAAATTGAAATTTTTATATGAAAAACTTCTTTTGCCCATATCTCCTAAACTAAGCGTCCTAGAGCGAAAAGGACTTTAATTCGTGACCACCCTCAAACAACTGAAAAATCCACCCAAAACCTAAAAAAATTGAAATTTTTATATGAAAAACTTCTTTTGCCCATATCTCCTTAAATATGCGTCCTAGAGCGAAAAGGACTTTAATTCGTGACCACCCCCAAAAAATTGAAAAATCCACCCAAAACCTAAAAAAATTTAAATTTTTATATGAAAAACTTCTTTTGCCCATATCTTCTAAACTAAGCGTCCTAGAGCGAAAAGGACTATAATTCGTGACCACCCCAAAAAATTGAAAAATCCACCCAAAACCTAAAAAAATTGAAATTTTTATATGGAAAACTTCTTTTGCCCATATCTCCTTAAATATGCGTCCTAGAGCGAAAAGGACTTTAATTCGTGACCACCCCCAAAAAATTGAAAAATCCACCCAAAACCTAAAAAAATTGAAATTTTTATATGGAAAACTTCTTTTGCCCATATCTCCTTAAATATGCGTCCTAGAGCGAAAAGGACTTTAATTCGTGACCACCCCCAAAAAATTGAAAAATCCACCCAAAACCTAAAAAAATTGAAATTTTTATATGAACACCTTCTTTTGCCCATATCTCCTTAAATATGCGTCCTAGAGCGAAAAGGACTTTAATTCGTGACCACCCTCAAACAATTGAAAAATCCACCCAAAACCTAAAAAAATTGAAATTTTTTATATGAAAAATTTCCTTTGCCCATATCTCCTTAAATATGCGTCCTAGAGCGAAAAGGACTTTAATTCGTGACCATCCTCAAACAATTGAAAAATCCACCCAAAACCTAAAAAAATTGAAATTTTTTATATGAAAAATTTCTTTTGCCCATATCTCCTTAAATATGCGTCCTAGAGCGAAAAGGACTTTAATTCGTGACCACCCCCAAAAAATTGAAAAATCCACCCAAAACCTAAAAAAATTGAAATTTTTATATGAAAAACTTCTTTTGCCCATATCTCCTTAAATATGCGTCCTAGAGAGAAAAGGACTTTAATTCGTGACCACCCCCAAAAAATTGAAAAATCCATCCAAAACCTAAAAAAATTGAAATTTTTATATGAAAACCTTCTTTTGCCCATATCTCCTTAAATATGCGTCCTAGAGCGAAAAGGACTTTAATTCGTGACCACCCTCAAACAATTGAAAAATCCACCCAAAACCTAAAAAAATTTAAATTTTTTATATGAAAAATTTCTTTTGCCCATATCTCCTTAAATATGCGTCCTAGAGCGAAAAGGACTTTAATTCGTGACCACCCCCAAAAAATTGAAAAATCCACCCAAAACCTAAAAAAATTGAAATTTTTATATGAAAAACTTCTTTTGCCCATATCTCCTTAAATATGCGTCCTAGAGCGAAAAGGACTTTAATTCGTGACCACCCCCAAAAAATTTAAAAATCCACCCAAAACCTAAAAAAATTTAAGTTTTTATATGAAAAACTTCTTTTGCCCATATCTCCTTAAATATGCGTCCTAGAGCGAAAAGGACTTTAATTCGTGACCACCCCAAAAAATTGAAAAATCCACCCAAAACCTAAAAAAATTGAAATTTTTATATGAAAAACTTCTTTTGCCCATATCTCCTTAAATATGCGTCCTAGAGCGAAAAGGACTTTAATTCGTGACCACCCCCAAAAAATTGAAAAATCCACCCAAAACCTAAAAAAATTGAAATTTTTATATGAGAACCTTCTTTTGCCCATATCTCCTTAAATATGCGTCCTAGAGCGAAAAGGACTTTAATTCGTGACCACCCCCAAAAAATTGAAAAATCCACCCAAAACCTAAAAAAATTGAAATTTTTATACGAAAAACTTCTTTTGCCCATATCTCCTAAACTAAGCGTCCTAGAGCGAAAAGGACTTTAATTCGTGACCACCCCAAAAAATTGAAAAATCCACCCAAAACCTAAAAAAATTTAAATTTTTATATGAAAACCTTCTTTTGCCCATATCTCCTTAAATATGCGTCCTAGAGCGAAAAGGACTTTAATTCGTGACCACCCTCAAACAATTGAAAAATCCACCCAAAACCTAAAAAAAATTGAAATTTTTATATGAAAAACTTCTTTTGCCCATATCTCCTTAAATATGCGTCCTAGAGCGAAAAGGACTTTAATTCGTGACCACCCCCAAAAAATTGAAAAATCCACCCAAAACCTAAAAAAATTTAAATTTTTATATGAAAAACTTCTTTTGCCCATATCTCCTTAAATATGCGTCCTAGAGCGAAAAGGACTTTAATTCGTGACCACCCCCAAAAAATTGAAAAATCCACCCACAACCTAAAAAAATTGAAATTTTTATATGAAAAACTTCTTTTGCCCATATCTCCTTAAATATGCGTCCTAGAGCGAAAAGGACTTTAATTCGTGACCACCCCCAAAAAATTGAAAAATCCACCCAAAACCTAAAAAAATTGAAATTTTTATATGAGAACCTTCTTTTGCCCATATCTCCTTAAATATGCGTCCTAGAGCGAAAAGGACTTTAATTCGTGACCACCCCCAAAAAATTGAAAAATCCACCCAAAACCTAAAAAAATTGAAATTTTTATATGAAAACCTTCTTTTGTCCATATCTCCTTAAATATGCGTCCTAGAGCGAAAAGGACTTTAATTCGTGACCACCCCAAAAAATTGAAAAATCCACCCAAAACCTAAAAAAATTGAAATTTTTATATGAAAAACTTCTTTTGCCCATATCTCCTTAAATATGCGTCCTAGAGCGAAAAGGACTTTAATTCGTGACCACCCCCAAAAAATTGAAAAATCCACCCAAAACCTAAAAAAATTGAAATTTTTATATGAGAACCTTCTTTTGCCCATATCTCCTTAAATATGCGTCCTAGAGCGAAAAGGACTTTAATTCGTGACCACCCCCAAAAAATTGAAAAATCCACCCAAAACCTAAAAAAATTGAAATTTTTATACGAAAAACTTCTTTTGCCCATATCTCCTAACCTAAGCGTCCTAGAGCGAAAAGGACTTTAATTCGTGACCACCCCAAAAAATTGAAAAATCCACCCAAAACCTAAAAAAATTGAAATTTTTATATGAAAACCTTCTGTTGAGAAATTTACCCCTTTTATTTTTAAGCAAAAAAAAAAAAAAATCATATAGAAAATCGAAACAAAATGGTAAAATAAAAGGAGATCAACCAATTTATTAAACTGAAAGAAAAGTTAAATAGTTAAGACAAGTTGAGGATACTTAGGTGTTGTTTTGTTGAAGGTTTGAAAAGAATAGAATGAATTTATTTCAAAATCTTTAACAAGAAGTCTATGGTATGATACAATGAAACATGGTTTTTTAAAACTATATAGAATTACATTATAATTATACATAGAAACATATATACATTCAAATTAACATATTTATTCAAATATGTTCGATGTTGGTTACAACAAGTTCGAAGCGAACATTAATTGCAAATCAATAACTATTGATCTGTATCGATACACACCAATAATATTGATCTGCTTGCTGCTATTCTGCTCTCCCTGGTATGTTCTATTGTTGTTGCATTTAAGTTCGATGTCTGCAAATAGGTTCGATGGCTGCATAGCAAGCTCCAATGGTTCACTTGAAGAGAAGGGGGTGGTGACACCCAAACAGCTGGAGTAAGTATAGGCAACACACAAGAGAAGGGGGAAATTGAGATCTGCATAGCAACAGTTATAGTTGGTTTCACAATTGCAGCAAAGAAATTCATAATCCAATGTAATATAATTGGTGATTATGATGTTTTGATGATGATTATGAAGTTTTTGTTGTGATGAAAAAAAAGTTGATGAAGCTAATTTGATTAGGATAATTAGCTATAGATTTTTGGTTGACGGACATTAAAATTTCCGTCAACATTCTCCCCCCTGAAGAACGAATGTTCTTGGATATAAGCTGGAGAAAGGACGGCCTGTCGTTGGAAGTGTTTTAGTCGGGATAATTCCACCGCTATGCTTCGACTCACAGCGAATTCAGTAGGCTCCGTCCAGTTCCATGTATCCAAAAACTTATATCCAAGAACTTTTCCTTTGAAGTACGCTCCATCTGTGTTAATGTAAAGTGATTCTGAAAAAGTAGTAATTCAAAAAGAAAAAAATAAAAATTCAGATTGAATCATGATAAGTCTACGAATGTTTGAAGATTTTGTAGTATTGAAGTTTAATCGATTTGTGTTCTAATTTGTAGATATACTCGTATACGTGAAGTTAGGCTAAGTAATTTAGATTATGTTTTATTTTTTTTAGTAGCGTTTATATAGTTTGTAGATTATTTTAGTAAGATATTTTTATTTTATTTTGTACAGTTGTAAGGTGTATGTTTGTATTTGTTGGTTTTAGCTCAAATTTTAAATGTTTAAAATAATATCAATTATGAAAAATTTTAAGTTTTCATCCCAAACTTTTTCACATTATGAGTATTGGGTTGATCAGAGATCAAATAATTTTTTGGTGATTTGCACCAAATATGTCCGTCCGAATCCGAACCAATGTTTAATTGATTGGATTGATTGTGAGAAGTTAACCTTTTGTCCACCAGGGTATGTCGTTTGTGATTCCTGTTTGTATAGGGAATACTGTGGATATTCCCGTTGTATACATGAATTTTCTTTGGAAGACAAGTAGCACTGGATCCAGAGAAAACCCATCCGAATTTCGTGTTTTGGAAGAAAAGATTATTGTAGATAAAAGATTCTCCAGGTACTTTTATCTTCGCACAGATATCAGCACCAAGAATCAAATCTATACCGTCGGAATTATAGTAGTAAGGATCGGCTAAATTAGGAACACATTTATCGGGCAATGAAATATTCCTAGTCGTAGGTTCTGGAGTATAAGACGATAAATTTCGTAATACAAGAGATGTGCAGCTAAGTATGAACTCTTGCTTCCTCGTAAGCAAATTGATATCCACGGTATATTTGGACAAATTTTCACACCCGTCGCCAATCCCAACAACTCTACAATGTGATCGAGTCTTTGTTAATCCAAGCCGTTCTGCGGTAGATTCTGACATTAAGCTAGCCTGGGATCCAGGATCAAGTAAAGCTCTAAGCTCAAAGTTCCCACGCCTTGTGGCGACGTTAAGCCGGATAGTGTAGAGTAAAACAGACGAAAATGTCTGTGCACTATGTGAGGCGATTTGATGAGAAGTTGTTGGAGCCTGACTTAGAGGCTCATCAGTATGAATGACAGTGTGATGTGGCTGATTACATGTAATGCACCGAAAGATCGAAGTGCAGCTTTTGTGATCATGTCCCGAAATGAAGCAGTTATGACATATATTTTTCTCTGAGAGAAAATTAGTTTTATCTGTTAAGGATAATGCCAGGAACTTGAAACATCTGGCTAGTAAATGGTTCTTTTCGCAAAACGGACAAATAGGTAAGTTATGATTAGGAAAATTCGCAGAATGACAGGTAGATTTTTTTGTCTGAGAAAAGTTTTTATTATCATTATTTGGGGTGGGAATTTCCTCTTCTATGGACTCCAAAGTGCGGAAAGTTCTTTCTAGGAAAGAAAATAATTCTGAAAGATTTGGAATTTCTGTGGAAGACTTAAGAGATTGCTCCCAATCCCTTCGCGCCTGGAGATCTAATTTCTGAACCAAAAGGTGAATAAGAATGGGATCCCAGGACTTTGTAGAAACATCCAAATTTTCCAAAGATGAGATGCACTCTTGAGCAGAGTCGAGTAAAGTCTTGATAGACTGAAAGCCGCCATTCGATTTAGGTATATTAAATAATCTCGAAATTAAGTTTCCAACCAACATTCGCTTGTTATGATACCTAGATTCTAGTATTTTCCAAGCGGAATCGTAGTTGGCTTCTGTGGCCGCAATACTTTTAATTAAATTTGCGGCTTCGCCTTCAAGAGTACTACGTAAGTAAAAGAATTTTTGGGTTTTGTTTAAAGAATCATTCTGATGAACGAGGGAAAAGTATATATCGCGGAATGGGATCCATTCCAAATACTGTCCTGAGAATTTTGGAAGAGAAATTTTCGGGAGTTTGGATTCACAACCAATAGTCGTATCAGAGCGACTATGCTGTGCAACGAAAGTGCTTGCCATAGGCGACGATGCAAAAGAGTGGTTTGGGAGTGAATCTATGATAATTCCTTTAAAGGTTAGGTAAAGTTCCGAAAACTCGAAATATAATTGCTCTTGGAAATAAGGAATATTATTTTCATCGATAGCAGAATCCCGAACATGTTGAACAATGCTTTCGTGTTGTGATTCAAAGCGATTAAATATATCCTCTATTCTCGTGGCCAGGGCATTAATATAACCGTGTGTCTTTTCAGAAGGACTTTTGGCTATGAAACGATCTTTATAATTCGACAACAACTGCAGCAAGGAACGTTGCTCGCAAATAAAAGCTGAAAGATCACTCATATCAAACCGCACGCTTTTTTAAATAACTGCAAAATATTAATATATTTCCAAGCAAAATTTTGTCAAATTCACGCAAATTTATCAATACACGACGCAACAAGAAAAGCCTCAAGTCAGAAGCGAATTCTTTGAAATTCCCTTTTCTTTAATCAGAAAGGTCAATAAAATGATTCACTTTTTCCACAACAACAAATGTTCAAATTAATTTCCTTTTACAATTCCGGACACGAATTAAATATGTTCACCAGAAATGAAAATTCGATCAGGCAAGAACAAAGTAAATTTAAAAGCAAACACGTAATTTTTTCGGTAATTTAAGCGCGGCGAGAAAAGTCCCGGGTTTCGGCACCAATAAAATGTTGAGAAATTTACCCCTTTTATTTTTAAGCAAAAAAAAAAAAATCATATAGAAAATCGAAACAAAATGGTAAAATAAAAGGAGATCAACCAATTTATTAAACTGAAAGAAAAGTTAAATAATTAAGACAAGTTGAGGATACTTAGGTGTTGTTTTGTTGAAGGTTTGAAAAGAATAGAATGAATTTATTTCAAAATCTTTAACAAGAAGTCTATGGTATGATACAATGAAACATGGTTTTTTAAAACTATATAGAATTACATTATAATTATCCATAGAAACATATATACATTCAAATTAACATATTTATTCAAATATGTTCGATGTTGGTTACAACAAGTTCGAAGCGAACATTAATTGCAAATCAATAACTATTGATCTGTATCGATACACACCAATAATATTGATCTGCTTGCTGCTATTCTGCTCTCCCTGGTATGTTCTATTGTTGTTGCATTTAAGTTCGATGTCTGCAAATAGGTTCGATGGCTGCATAGCAAGCTCCAATGGTTCACTTGAAGAGAAGGGGGTGGTGACACCCAAACAGCTGGAGTAAGTATAGGCAACACACAAGAGAAGGGGGAAATTGAGATCTGCATAGCAACAGTTATAGTTGGTTTCACAATTGCAGCAAAGAAATTCATAATCCAATGTAATATAATTGGTGATTATGATGTTTTGATGATGATTATGAAGTTTTTGTTGTGATGAAAAAAAAGTTGATGAAGCTAATTTGATTAGGATAATTAGCTATAGATTTTTGGTTGACGGACATTAAAATTTCCGTCAACACCTTCTTTTGCCCATATCTCCTTAAATATGCGTCCTAGAGCGAAAAGGACTTTAATTCGTGACCACCCTCAAACAATTGAAAAATCCACCCAAAACCTAAAAAAAATTGAAATTTTTATATGAAAAACTTCTTTTGCCCATATCTCCTTAAATATGCGTCCTAGAGCGAAAAGGACTTTAATTCGTGACCACCCCCAAAAAATTGAAAAATCCACCCAAAACCTAAAAAAATTTAAATTTTTATATGAAAAACTTCTTTTGCCCATATCTCCTTAAATATGCGTCCTAGAGCGAAAAGGACTTTAATTCGTGACCACCCCCAAAAAATTGAAAAATCCACCCAAAACCTAAAAAAATTGAAATTTTTATATGAGAACCTTCTTTTGCCCATATCTCCTTAAATATGCGTCCTAGAGCGAAAAGGACTTTAATTCGTGACCACCCCCAAAAAATTGAAAAATCCACCCAAAACCTAAAAAAATTGAAATTTTTATACGAAAAACTTCTTTTGCCCATATCTCCTAAACTAAGCGTCCTAGAGCGAAAAGGACTTTAATTCGTGACCACCCCAAAAAATTGAAAAATCCACCCAAAACCTAAAAAAATTGAAATTTTTATATGAAAACCTTCTTTTGCCCATATCTCCTTAAATATGCGTCCTAGAGCGAAAAGGACTTTAATTCGTGACCACCCTCAAACAATTGAAAAATCCACCCAAAACCTAAAAAAAAATTAAATTTTTATATGAAAAACTTCTTTTGCCCATATCTCCTTAAATATGCGTCCTAGAGCGAAAAGGACTTTAATTCGTGACCACCCCCAAAAAATTGAAAAATCCACCCAAAACCTAAAAAAATTGAAATTTTTATATGAAAAACTTCTTTTGCCCATATCTCCTTAAATATGCGTCCTAGAGCGAAAAGGACTTTAATTCGTGACCACCCCAAAAAATTGAAAAATCCACCCAAAACCTAAAAAAATTGAAATTTTTATATGAGAACCTTCTTTTGCCCATATCTCCTTAAATATGCGTCCTAGAGCGAAAAGGACTTTAATTCGTGACCACCCTCAAACAATTGAAAAATCCACCCAAAACCTAAAAAAAATTAAATTTTTATACGAAAAACTTCTTTTGCCCATATCTCCTTAAATATGCGTCCTAGAGCGAAAAGGACTTTAATTCGTGACCACCCCCAAAAAATTGAAAAATCCACCCAAAACCTAAAAAAATTGAAATTTTTATATGAGAACCTTATTTTGCCCATATCTCCTTAAATATAAGTCCTAGAGCGAAAAGGACTTTAATTCGTGACCACCCCCAAAAAATTGACAAATCCACCCAAAACCTAAAAAAATTGAAGTTTTTATATGAAAAACTTCTTTTGCCCATATCTCCTTAAATATGCGTCCTAGAGCGAAAAGGACTTTAATTCGTGACCAACTCTAAAAAATTGAAAAATCCACCCAAAACCTAAAAAATTGAAATTTTTATATGAAAAACTTCTTTTGCCCATATCTCCTTAAATATAAGTCCTAGAGCGAAAAGGACTTTAATTCGTGACCACCCCCAAAAAATTGACAAATCCACCCAAAACCTAAAAAAATTGAAATTTTTATACGAAAAACTTATTTTGCCCATATCTCCTAAACTAAGCGTCCTAGAGCGAAAAGGACTTTAATTCGTGACCACCCCAAAAAATTGAAAAATCCACCCAAAACCTAAAAAAATTGAAATTTTTATATGAAAACCTTCTTTTGCCCATATCTCCTTAAATATGCTTCCTAGAGCGAAAAGGACTTTAATTCGTGACCACCCTCAAACAATTGAAAAATCCACCCAAAACCTAAAAAAATTGAAATTTTTATATGAAAAACTTCTTTTGCCCATATCTCCTTAAATATGCGTCCTAGAGCGAAAAGGACTTTAATTCGTGACCACCCCCAAAAAATTGAAAAATCAACCCAAAACCTAAAAAAATTGAAATTTTTATATGAAAAACTTCTTTTGCCCATATCTCCTTAAATATGCGTCCTAGAGCGAAAAGGACTTTAATTCGTGACCACCCCAAAAAATTGAAAAATCCACCCAAAACCTAAAAAAATTGAAATTTTTATATGAGAACCTTCTTTTGCCCATATCTCCTTAAATATGCGTCCTAGAGCGAAAAGGACTTTAATTCGTGACCACCCTCAAACAATTGAAAAATCCACCCAAAACCTAAAAAAATTTAAATTTTTATACGAAAAACTTCTTTTGCCCATATCTCCTTAAATATGCGTCCTAGAGCGAAAAGGACTTTAATTCGTGACCACCCCCAAAAAATTGAAAAATCCACCCAAAACCTAAAAAAATTGAAATTTTTATATAAAAAACTTCTTTTGCCCATATCTCCTAAACTAAGCGTCCTAGAGCGAAAAGGACTATAATTCGTGACCACCCCAAAAAATTGAAAAATCCACCCAAAACCTAAAAAAATTGAAATTTTTATATGAAAACCTTCTTTTGCCCATATCTCCTTAAATATGCGTCCTAGAGCGAAAAGGACTTTAATTCGTGACCACCCTCAAACAATTGAAAAATCCACCCAAAACCTAAAAAAATTGAAATTTTTATATGAAAAACTTCTTTTGCCCATATCTCCTTAAATATGCGTCCTAGAGCGAAAAGGACTTTAAGTCGTGACCACCCCCAAAAAATTGAAAAATCCACCCAAAACCTAAAAAAAATTTAATTTTTATACGAAAAACTTCTTTTGCCCATATCTCCTTAAATATGCGTCTTATAGCGAAAAGGACTTTAATTCGTGACCACCCCCAAAAAATTGAAAAATCCACCCAAAATCTAAAAAAATTGAAATTTTTATATGAAAAACTTCTTTTGCCCATATCTCCTTAAATATGCGTCCTAGAGCGAAAAGGACTTTAATTCGTGACCACCCTCAAACAATTGAAAAATCCACCCAAAACCTAAAAAAATTGAAATTTTTATATGAAAAACTTCTTTTGCCCATATCTCCTAAACTAAGCGTCCTAGAGCGAAAAGGACTTTAATTCGTGACCACCCTCAAACAACTGAAAAATCCACCCAAAACCTAAAAAAATTGAAATTTTTATATGAAAAACTCCTTTGGCCCATATCTCCTTAAATATGCGTCCTAGAGCGAAAAGGACTTTAATTCGTGACCACCCCCAAAAAATTGAAAAATCCACCCAAAACCTGAAAAAATTGAAATTTTTATATGAAAAACTTCTTTTGCCCATATCTCCTAAACTAAGCGTCCTAGAGCGAAAAGGACTATAATTCGTGACCACCCCAAAAAATTGAAAAATCCACCCAAAACCTAAAAAAATTGAAATTTTTATATGAAAACCTTCTTTTGCCCATATCTCCTTAAATATGCGTCCTAGAGCGAAAAGGACTTTAATTCGTGACCACCCTCAAACAATTGAAAAATCCACCCAAAACCTAAAAAAAATTGAAATTTTTATATGAAAAACTTCTTTTGCCCATATCTCCTTAAATATGCGTCCTAGAGCGAAAAGGACTTTAATTCGTGACTACCCCCAAAAAATTGAAAAATCCACCCAAAACCTAAAAAAATTGAAATTTTTATATGAAAAACTTCTTTTGCCCATATCTCCTTAAATATGCGTCCTAGAGCGAAAAGGACTTTAATTCGTGACCACCCCAAAAAATTTAAAAATCCACCCAAAACCTAAAAAAAATGAAATTTTTATATGAGAACCTTCTTTTGCCCATATCTCCTTAAATATGCGTCCTAGAGCGAAAAGGACTTTAATTCGTGACCACCCTCAAACAATTGAAAAATCCACCCAAAACCTAAAAAAATTTAAATTTTTATACGAAAAACTTCTTTTGCCCATATCTCCTTAAATATGCGTCCTAGAGCGAAAAGGACTTTAATTCGTGACCACCCCCAAAAAATTGAAAAATCCACCCAAAACCTAAAAAAATTGAAATTTTTATATGAAAAACTTCTTTTGCCCATATCTCCTAAACTAAGAGTCCTAGAGCGAAAAGGACTATAATTCGTGACCACCCCAAAAAATTGAAAAATCCACCCAAAACCTAAAAAAATTGAAATTTTTATATGAAAACCTTCTTTTGCCCATATCTCCTTAAATATGCGTCCTAGAGCGAAAAGGACTTTAATTCGTGACCACCCTCAAACAATTGAAAAATCCACCCAAAACCTAAAAAAAATTGAAATTTTTATATGAAAAACTTCTTTTGCCCATATCTCCTTAAATATGCGTCCTAGAGCGAAAAGGACTTTAATTCGTGACCACCCCCAAAAAATTGAAAAATCCACCCAAAACCTAAAAAAATTGAAATTTTTATATGAAAAACTTCTTTTGCCCATATCTCCTTAAATATGCGTCCTAGAGCGAAAAGGACTTTAAGTCGTGACCACCCCCAAAAAATTGAAAAATCCACCCAAAACCTAAAAAAATTAAATTTTTATACGAAAAACTTCTTTTGCCCATATCTCCTTAAATATGCGTCTTATAGCGAAAAGGACTTTAATTCGTGACCACCCCCAAAAAATTGAAAAATCCACCCAAAACCTAAAAAAATTGAAATTTTTATATGAAAAACTTCTTTTGCCCATATCTCCTTAAATATGCGTCCTAGAGCGAAAAGGACTTTAATTCGTGACCACCCTCAAACAATTGAAAAATCCACCCAAAACCTAAAAAAATTGAAATTTTTATATGAAAAACTTCTTTTGCCCATATCTCCCAAACTAAGCGTCCTAGAGCGAAAAGGACTTTAATTCGTGACCACCCTCAAACAACTGAAAAATCCACCCAAAACCTAAAAAAATTGAAATTTTTATATGAAAAACTTATTTTGCCCATATCTCCTTAAATATGCGTCCTAGAGCGAAAAGGACTTTAATTCGTGACCACCCCCAACAAATTGAAAAATCCACCCAAAACCTAAAAAAATTGAAATTTTTATATGAAAAACTTCTTTTGCCCATATCTCCTTAAATATGCGTCCTAGAGCGAAAAGGACTTTAATTCGTGACCACCCCCAAAAAATTGAAAAATCCACCCAAAACCTAAAAAAATTGAAATTTTTATATGAAAAACTTCTTTTGCCCATATCTCCTAAACTAAGCGTCCTAGAGCGAAAAGGACTATAATTCGTGACCACCCCAAAAAATTGAAAAATCCACCCAAAACCTAAAAAAATTGAAATTTTTATATGAAAACCTTCTTTTGCCCATATCTCCTTAAATATGCGTCCTAGAGCGAAAAGGACTTTAATTCGTGACCACCCTCAAACAATTGAAAAATCCACCCAAAACCTAAAAAAAATTGAAATTTTTATATGAAAAACTTCTTTTGCCCATATCTCCTTAAATATGCGTCCTAGAGCGAAAAGGACTTTAATTCGTGACCACCCCCAAAAAATTGAAAAATCCACCCAAAACCTAAAAAAATTGAAATTTTTATATGAAAAACTTCTTTTGCCCATATCTCCTTAAATATGCGTCCTAGAGCGAAAAGGACTTTAATTCGTGACCACCCCAAAAAATTGAAAAATCCACCCAAAACCTAAAAAAATTGAAATTTTTATATGAGAACCTTCATTGCCCATATCTCCTTAAATATGCGTCCTAGAGCGAAAAGGACTTTAATTCGTGACCACCCTCAAACAATTGAAAAATCCACCCAAAACCTAAAAAAATTGAAATTTTTATACGAAAAACTTCTTTTGCCCATATCTCCTTAAATATGCGTCCTAGAGCGAAAAGGACTTTAATTCGTGACCACCCCCAAAAAAATTGAAAAATCCACCCAAAACCTAAAAAAATTGAAATTTTTATATGAAAAACTTCTTTTGCCCAAAAAAAAAAACTTCTTTTAAAATATGCGTCCTAGAGCGAAAAGGACTTTAATTCGTGACCACCCCCAAAAAATTAAAAAATCCACCCAAAACCTAAAAAAATTGAAATTTTTATACGAAAAACTTCTTTTGCCCATATCTCCTTAAATATGCGTCCTAGAGCGAAAAGGACTTTAATTCGTGACCACCCCCAAAAAATTGAAAAATCCACCCAAAACCTAAAAAAATTGAAATTTTTATATGAAAAACTTCTTTTGCCCATATCTCCTAAACTAAGCGTCCTAGAGCGAAAAGGACTATAATTCGTGACCACCCCCAAAAAATTGAAAAATCCACCCAAAACCTAAAAAAATTGAAATTTTTATATGAAAACCTTCTTTTGCCCATATCTCCTTAAATATGCGTCCTAGAGCGAAAAGGACTTTAATTCGTGACCACCCTCAAACAATTGACAAATCCACCCAAAACCTAAAAAATTGAAATTTTTATATGAAAAACTTCTTTTGCCCACATCACCTTAAATATGCGTCCTAGAGCGAAAAGGACTTTAATTCGTGACCACCCCCAAAAAATTGAAAAATCCACCCAAAACCTAAAAAAATTGAAATTTTTATATGAGAACCTTCTTTTGCCCATATCTCCTTAAATATGCGTCCTAGAGCGAAAAGGACTTTAATTCGTGACCACCCCCAAAAAATTGAAAAATCCACCCAAAACCTAAAAAAATTGAAATTTTTATACCTAAAAAAACCTAAAAAAATTGAAATTTTTATATGAAAAACTTCTTTTGCCCATATCTCCTTAAATATGCGTCCTAGAGCGAAAAGGACTTTAATTCGTGACCACCCCCAAAAAATTGAAAAATCCACCCAAAACCTAAAAAAATTGAAATTTTTATATGAAAAACTTCTTTTGCCCATATCTCTTTAAATATGCGTCCTAGAGCGAAAAGGACTTTAATTCGTGACCACCCCCAAAAAATTAAAAAATCCACCCAAAACCTAAAAAAATTGAAATTTTTATATGAAAAACTTCTTTTGCCCATATCTCCTTAAATATGCGTCCTAGAGCGAAAAGGACTTTAATTCGTGACCACCCCCAAAAAATTGAAAAATCCACTCAAAACCTAGAAAATTGAAATTTTTATATGAAAAACTTCTTTTGCCCATATCTCCTTAAATATGCGTCCTAGAGCGAAAAGGACTTTAATTCGTGACCACCCCCAAAAAATTGAAAAATCCACCCAAAACCTAAAAAAATTGAACTTTTTATATGAAAAACTTCTTTTGCCCATATCTCCTAAACTAAGCGTCCTAGAGCGAAAAGGACTTTAATTCGTGACCACCCCAAAAAATTGAAAAATCCACCCAAAACCTAAAAAAATTGAAATTTTTATATGAAAAACTTCTTTTGCCCATATCTCCTTAAATATGCGTCCTAGAGCGAAAAGGACTTTAATTCGTGACCACCCCCAAAAAATTGAAAAATCCACCCAAAACCTAAAAAAATTGAAATTTTTATATGAAAAACTTCTTTTGCCCATATCTCCTTAAATATGCGTCCTAGAGTGAAAAGGACTTTAATTCGTGACCACCCCAAAAAATTGAAAAATCCACCCAAAACCTAAAAAAATTGAAATTTTTATATGAAAAACTTCTTTTGCCCATATCTCCTTAAATATGCGTCCTAGAGCGAAAAGGACTTTAAGTCGTGACCACCCCCAAAAAATTTAAAAATCCACCCAAAACCTAAAAAAATTGAAATTTTTATATGAAAAACTTCTTTTGCCCATATCTCCTTAAATATGCGTCCTAGAGCGAAAAGGACTTTAATTCGTGACCACCCCCAAAAAATTGAAAAATCCACCCAAAACCTAAAAAAATTGAAATTTTTATATGAAAAACTTCTTTTGCCCATATCTCCTTAAATATGCGTCCTAGAGCGAAAAGGACTTTAATTCGTGACCACCCCCAAAAAATTGAAAAATCCACCCAAAACCTAAAAAAATTTAAGTTTTTATATGAAAAACTTCTTTTGCCCATATCTCCTTAAATATGCGTCCTAGAGCGAAAAGGACTTTAATTCGTGACCACCCCAAAAAATTGAAAAATCCACCCAAAACTTAAAAAAATTGAAATTTTTATATGAAAAACTTCTTTTGCCCATATCTCCTTAAATATGCGTCCTAGAGCGAAAAGGACTTTAATTCGTGACCACCCCCAAAAAATTGAAAAATCCACTCAAAACCTAAAAAAATTGAAATTTTTATACGAAAAACTTCTTTTGCCCATATCTCCTAAACTAATCGTCCTAGAGCGAAAAGGACTTTAATTCGTGACCACCCCCAAAAAATTGAAAAATCCACACAAAACCTAAAAAAATTGAAATTTTTATATGAAAACCTTCTTTTGCCCATATCTCCTTAAATATGCGTCCTAGAGCGAAAAGGACTTTAATTCGTGACCACCCCCAAAAAATTTAAAAATCCACCCAAAACCTAAAAAAATTGAAATTTTTATATGAAAAACTTCTTTTGCCCATATCTCCTTAAATATGCGTCCTAGAGCGAAAATGACTTTAATTCGTGACCACCCTCAAACAATTGAAAAATCCACCCAAAACCTAAAAAAATTAAAATTTTTATATGAAAAACTTCTTTTTCCCATATCTCCTAAACTAAGCGTCCTAGAGCGAAAAGGTCTTTAATTCGTGACCACCCTCAAACAACTGAAAAATCCACCCAAAACCTAAAAAAATTGAAATTTTTATATGAAAAACTTCTTTTGCCCATATCTCCTAAACTAAGCGTCCTAGAGCGAAAAGGACTATAATTCGTCACCACCCCAAAAAAATTGAAAAATCCACCCAAAACCTAAAAAAATTGAAGTTTTTATATGAAAAACTTCTTTTGCCCATATCTCCTTAAATATGCGTCCTAGAGCGAAAAGGACTTTAATTCGTGACCACCCCCAAAAAATTGAAAAATCCACCCAAAACCTAAAACAATTGACATTTTTATATGAAAAACTTCTTTTGCCCATATCTCCTTAAATATGCGTCCTAGAGCGAAAAGGACTTTAATTCGTGACCACCCCCAAAAAATTGAAAAATCCACCCAAAACCTAAAAAAATTTAAATTTTTATATGAAAAACTTCTTTTGCCCATATCTCCTTAAATATGCGTCCTAGAGCGAAAAGGACTTTAATTCGTGACCACCCCAAAAAATTGAAAAATCCACCCAAAACCTAAAAAAATTGAAATTTTTATATGAAAAACTTCTTTTGCCCATATCTCCTTAAATATGCGCCCTAGAGCGAAAAGGACTTTAATTCGTGACCACCCCAAAAAATTGAAAAATCCACCCAAAACCTAAAAAAAATGAAATTTAATATGAAAAACTTCTTTTGCCCATATCTCCTTAAATATGCGTCCTAGAGCGAAAAGGACTTTAAGTCGTGACCACCCCCAAAAATTGAAAAATCCACCCAAAACCTAAAAAAATTTAAATTTTTATACGAAAAACTTCTTTTGCCCATATCTCCTTAAATATGCGTCTTATAGCGAAAAGGACTTTAATTCGTGACCACCCCAAAAAAATTGAAAAATCCACCCAAAACCTAAAAAAATTGAAATTTTTATATGAAAAACTTCTTTTGCCCATATCTCCTTAAATATGCGTCCTAGAGCGAAAAGGACTTTAATTCGTGACCACCCCCAAAAAATTGAAAAATCCACCCAAAACCTAAAAAAATTGAAATTTTTATATGAAAAACTTCTTTTGCCCATATCTCCTTAAATATGCGTCCTAGAGCGAAAAGGACTTTAATTCGTGACCACCCCCAAAAAATTGAAAAATCCACCCAAAACCTAAAAAAATTTAAATTTTAAATACGAAAAACTTCTTTTGCCCATATCTCCTAAACTAAGCGTCCTAGAGCGAAAAGGACTTTAATTCGTGACCACCCCAAAAACTTGAAAAATCCACCCAAAACCTAAAAAAATTGAAATTTTTATATGAAAAACTTCTTTTGCCCATATCTCCTTAAATATGCGTCCTAGAGCGAAAAGGACTTTAATTCGTGACCACCCCCAAAAAATTGAAAAATCCACCCAAAACCTAAAAAAAATGAAATTTTTATATGAAAAACTTCTTTTGCCCATATCTCCTTAAATATGCGTCCTAGAGCGAAAAGGACTTTAATTCGTGACCACCCCAAAAAATTGAAAAATCCACCCAAAACCTAAAAAAATTGAAATTTTTATATGAAAAACTTCTTTTGCCCATATCTCCTTAAATATGCGTCCTAGAGCGAAAAGGACTTTAAGTCGTGACCACCCCCAAAAAATTGAAAAATCCACCCAAAACCTAAAAAAATTGAAATTTTTATACGAAAAACTTCTTTTGCCCATATCTCCTTAAATATGCGTCTTATAGCGAAAAGGACTTTAATTCGTGACCACCCCCAAAAAATTGAAAAATCCACCCAAAACCTAAAAAAATTGAAATTTTTATATGAAAAACTTCTTTTGCCCATATCTCCTTAAATATGCGTCCTAGAGCGAAAAGGACTTTAATTCGTGACCACCCTCAAACAATTGAAAAATCCACCCAAAACCTAAAAAAATTGAAATTTTTATACGAAAAACTTATTTTGCCCATATCTCCTTAAATATGCGTCCTAGAGCGAAAAGGACTTTAATTCGTGACCACCCCCAAAAAGTTGAAAAATCCACCCAAAACCTAAAAAAATTGAAATTTTTATATGAGAACCTTCTTTTGCCCATATCTCCTTAAATATGCGTCCTAGAGCGAAAAGGACTTTAATTCGTGACCACCCCCAAAAAATTGAAAAATCCACCCAAAACCTAAAAAAATTGAAATTTTTATACGAAAAACTTCTTTTGCCCATATCTCCTAAACTAAGCGTCCTAGAGCGAAAAGGACTTTAATTCGTGACCACCCCCAAAAAATTGAAAAATCCACCCAAAACCTAAAAAAATTGAAATTTTTATATGAAAACCTTCTTTTGCCCATATCTCCTTAAATATGCGTCCTAGAGCGAAAAGGACTTTAATTCGTGACCACCCCCAAAAAATTGAAAAATCCACCCAAAACCTAAAAAAATTGAAATTTTTATATGAAAAACTTCTTTTGCCCATATCTCCTTAAATATGCGTCCTAGAGCGAAAAGGACTTTAATTCGTGACCACCCCAAAAAATTGAAAAATCCACCCAAAACCTAAAAAAATTGAAATTTTTATATGAAAAACTTCTTTTGCCCATATCTCCTTAAATATGCGTCCTAGAGCGAAAAGGACTTTAATTCGTGACCACCCCCAAAAAATTGAAAAATCCACCCAAAACCTAAAAAAATTGAAATTTTTATATGAAAACCTTATTTTGCCCATATCTCCTTACATATGCGTCCTAGAGCGAAAAGGACTTTAATTCGTGACCACCCCCAAAAAGTTGAAAAATCCACCCAAAACCTAAAAAAATTGAAATTTTTATATGAAGAACTTCTTTTGCCCATATCTCCTTAAATATGCGTCCTAGAGCGAAAAGGACTTTAATTCGTGACCACCCCAAAATATTGAAAAATCCACCCGAAACCTAAAAAAAATTGAAATTTTTATATGAAAAACTTCTTTTGCCCATATCTCCTTAAATATGCGTCCTAGAGGGAAAAGGACTTTAATTCGTGACCACCACCAAACAATTGAAAAATCCACCCAAAACCTAGAAAAATTGAAATTTTTATATGAAAAACTTCTTTTGCCCATATCTCCTTAAATATGCGTCCTAGAGCGAAAAGGACTTTAATTCGTGACCAACCCAAAATATTGAAAAATCCACCCAAAACCTAAAAAAAATTAAAATTTTTATATGAAAAATTTCTTTTGCCCATATCTCCTTAAATATGCGTCCTAGAGCGAAAAGGACTTTAATTCGTGACCACCCCCAAAAAGTTGAAAAATCCACCCAAAACCTAAAAAAATTGAAATTTTTATATGAAAAACTTCTTTTGCCCATATCTCCTTAAATATGCGCCCTAGAGCGAAAAGGACTTTAATTCGTGACCACCCCCAAAAAATTGAAAAATCCACCCAAAACCTAAAAAAATTGAAATTTTTATATGAAAAACTTCTTTTGCCCATATCTCCTTAAATATGCGCCCTAGAGCGAAAAGGACTTTAATTCGTGACCACCCCAAAAAATTGAAAAATCCACCCAAAACCTAAAAAAATTGAAATTTTTATATGAAAAACTTCTTTTGCCCATATCTCCTTAAATATGCGTCCTAGAGCGAAAAGGACTTTAAGTCGTGACCACCCCCAAAAATTGAAAAATCCACCCAAAACCTAAAAAAATTTAAATTTTTATACGAAAAACTTCTTTTGCCCATATCTCCTTAAATATGCGTCTTATAGCGAAAAGGACTTTAATTCGTGACCACCCCAAAAAAATTGAAAAATCCACCCAAAACCTAAAAAAATTGAAATTTTTATATGAAAAACTTCTTTTGTCCATATCTCCTTAAATATGCGTCCTAGAGCGAAAAGGACTTTAATTCGTGACCACCCCCAAAAAATTGAAAAATCCACCCAAAACCTAAAAAAATTGAAATTTTTATATGAAAAACTTCTTTTGCCCATATCTCCTTAAATATGCGTCCTAGAGCGAAAAGGACTTTAATTCGTGACCACCCCCAAAAAATTTAAAAATCCACCCAAAACTTAAAAAAATTTAAATTTTAAATATGAAAAACTTCTTTTGCCCATATCTCCTAAACTAAGCGTCCTAGAGCGAAAAGGACTTTAATTCGTGACCACCCCAAAAACTTGAAAAATCCACCCAAAACCTAAAAAAATTGAAATTTTTATATGAAAAACTTCTTTTGCCCATATCTCCTTAAATATGCGTCCTAGAGCGAAAAGGACTTTAATTCGTGACCACCCCCAAAAAATTGAAAAATCCACCCAAAACCTAAAAAAAATGAAATTTTTATATGAAAAACTTCTTTTGCCCATATCTCCTTAAATATGCGTCCTAGAGCGAAAAGGACTTTAATTCGTGACCACCCCAAAAAATTGAAAAATCCACCCAAAACCTAAAAAAATTGAAATTTTTATGTGAAAAACTTCTTTTGCCCATATCTCCTTAAATATGCGTCCTAGAGCGAAAAGGACTTTAATTCGTGACCACCCCCAAAAAATTGAAAAATCCACCCAAAACCTAAAAAAATTGAAATTTTTATACGAAAAACTTCTTTTGCCCATATCTCCTTAAATATGCGTCTTATAGCGAAAAGGACTTTAATTCGTGACCACCCCCAAAAAATTGAAAAATCCACCCAAAACCTAAAAAAATTGAAATTTTTATATGAAAAACTTCTTTTGCCCATATCTCCTTAAATATGCGTCCTAGAGCGAAAAGGACTTTAATTCGTGACCACCCTCAAACAATTGAAAAATCCACCCAAAACCTAAAAAAATTGAAATTTTTATACGAAAAACTTATTTTGCCCATATCTCCTTAAATATGCGTCCTAGAGCGAAAAGGACTTTAATTCGTGACCACCCCCAAAAAGTTGAAAAATCCACCCAAAACCTAAAAAAATTGAAATTTTTATATGAGAACCTTCTTTTGCCCATATCTCCTTAAATATGCGTCCTAGAGCGAAAAGGACTTTAATTCGTGACCACCCCCAAAAAATTGAAAAATCCACCCAAAACCTAAAAAAATTGAGATTTTTATACGAAAAACTTCTTTTGCCCATATCTCCTAAACTAAGCGTCCTAGAGCGAAAAGGACTTTAATTCGTGACCACCCCCAAAAAATTGAAAAATCCACCCAAAACCTAAAAAAATTGAAATTTTTATATGAAAACCTTCTTTTGCCCATATCTCCTTAAATATGCGTCCTAGAGCGAAAAGGACTTTAATTCGTGACCACCCCCAAAAAATTGAAAAATCCACCCAAAACCTAAAAAAATTGAAATTTTTATATGAAAAACTTCTTTTGCCCATATCTCCTTAAATATGCGTCCTAGAGCGAAAAGGACTGTAATTCGTGACCACCCCAAAAAATTGAAAAATCCACCCAAAACCTAAAAAAATTGAAATTTTTATATGAAAAACTTCTTTTGCCCATATCTCCTTAAATATGCGTCCTAGAGCGAAAAGGACTTTAATTCGTGACCACCCCCAAAAAATTGAAAAATCCACCCAAAACCTAAAAAAATTGAAATTTTTATACGAAAAACTTCTTTTGCCCATATCTCCTAAACTAAGCGTCCTAGAGCGAAAATGACTTTAATTCGTGACCACCCCAAAATAATGAAAAATCCACCCGAAACCTAAAAAAAATTGAAATTTTTATATGAAAAACTTCTTTTGCCCATATCTCCTTAAAAATGCGTCCTAGAGCGAAAAGGACTTTAATTCGTGACCACCCCCAAACAATTGAAAAATCCACCCAAAACCTAGAAAAATTGAAATTTTTATATGAAAAACTTCTTTTGCCCATATCTCCTTAAATATGCGTCCTAGAGCGAAAAGGACTTTAATTCGTGACCACCCCAAAATATTGAAAAATCCACCCAAAACCTAAAAAAAATTAAAATTTTTATATGAAAAATTTCTTTTGCCCATATCTCCTTAAATATGCGTCCTAGAGCGAAAAGGACTTTAATTCGTGACCACCCCCAAAAAGTTGAAAAATCCACCCAAAACCTAAAAAAATTGAAATTTTTATATGAAAAACTTCTTTTGCCCATATCTCCTAAACTAAGCGTCCTAGAGCGAAAAGGACTATAATTCGTGACCACTCCAAAAAATTGAAAAATCCACCCAAAACCTAAAAAAATTGAAATTTTTATATGAAAAACTTCTTTTGCCCATATCTCCTTAAATATGCGTCCTAGAGCGAAAAGGACTTTAATTCGTGACCACCCTCAAACAACTGAACAATCCACCCAAAACCTAAAAAAATTGAAATTTTTATATGAAAAACTTCTTTTGTCCATATCTCCTTAAATATGCGTCCTAGAGCGAAAAGGACTTTAATTCGTGACCACCCTCAAACAACTGAAAAATCCACCCAAAACCTAAAAAAATTGAAATTTTTATATGAAAAACTTCTTTTGCCCATATCTCCTTAAATATGCGTCCTAGAGCGAAAAGGACTTTAATTCGTGACCTCCCCCAAAAAATTGAAAAATCCACCCAAAACCTAAAAAGATTGAAATTTTTATATGAAAAACTTCTTTTGCCCATATCTCCTAAACTAAGCGTCCTAGAGCGAAAAGGACTTTAATTCGTGACCACCCCAAAAAATTGAAAAATCCACCCAAAACCTAAAAAAATTTAAATTTTTATATGAAAAACTTCTTTTGCCCATATCTCCTTAAATATGCATCCTAGAGCGAAAAGGACTTTAATTCGAGACCACCCCCAAAAATTTGAAAAATCCACCCAAAACCTAAAAAAATTGAAATTTTTATATGGAAAACTTCTTTTGCCCATATCTCCTTAAATATGCGTCCTAGAGCGAAAAGGACTTTAATTCGTGACCACCCTGAAACAATTGAAAAATCCACCCAAAACCTAAAAAAATTGAAATTTTTATATGAAAAACTTCTTTTGCCCATATCTCCTTAACTAAGCGTCCTAGAGCGAAAAGGACTATAATTCGTGACCACCCAAAAAATTGAAAAATCCACCCAAAACCTAAAAAAATTGAAATTTTTATATGGAAAACTTCTTTTGCCCATATCTCCTTAAATATGCGTCCTAGAGCGAAAAGGACTTTAATTCGTGACCACCCTCAAACAACTGAACAATCCACCCAAAACCTAAAAAAATTTAAATTTTTATATGAAAAACTTCTTTTGCCCATATCTCCTTAAATATGCGTCCTAGAGCGAAAAGGACTTTAATTCGTGACCACCCCCAAAAAATTGAAAAATCCACCCAAAATCTAAAAAAATTGAAATTTTTATATGAAAAACTTCTTTTGCCCATATCTCCTAAACTAAGCGTCCTAGAGCGAAAAGGACTTTAATTCGTGACCACCCCCAAAAAATTTAAAAATCCACCCAAAACCTAAAAAAATTGAAATTTTTATACGAAAAACTTCTTTTGCCCATATCTCCTTAAATATGCGTCCTAGAGCGAAAAGGACTTTAATTCGTGACCACCCCCAAAAAATTGAAAAATCCACCCAAAACCTAAAAAAATTGAAATTTTTATATGAAAACCTTATTTTGCCCATATCTCCTTACATATGCGTCCTAGAGCGAAAAGGACTTTAATTCGTGACCACCCCCAAAAAGTTGAAAAATCCACCCAAAACCTAAAAAAATTTAAATTTTTATATGAAGAACTTCTTTTGCCCATATCTCCTTAAATATGCGTCCTAGAGCGAAAAGGACTTTAATTCGTGACCACCCCAAAATATTGAAAAATCCACCCAAAACCTAAAAAAAATTGAAATTTTTATATGAAAAACTTCTTTTGCCCATATCTCCTTAAATATGCGTCCTAGAGCGAAAAGGACTTTAATTCGTGACCACCCCAAAATATTGAAAAATCCACCCAAAACCTAAAAAAAATTTAAATTTTTATATGAAAAACTTCTTTCGCCCATATCTCCTTAAATATGCGTCCTAGAGCGAAAAGGACTTTAATTCGTGACAACCCCCAAAAAATTGAAAAATCCACCCAAAACCTAAAAAAATTGAAATTTTTATATGAAAAACTTCTTTTGCCCATATCTCCTAAACTAAGCGTCCTAGAGCGAAAAGGACTATAATTCGTGACCACCCCAAAAAATTGAAAAATCCACCCAAAACCTAAAAAAATTGAAATTTTTATATGAAAAACTTCTTTTGCCCATATCTCCTTAAATATGCGTCCTAGAGCGAAAAGGACTTTAATTCGTGACCACCCTCAAACAACTGAACAGTCCACCCAAAACCTAAAAAAATTGAAATTTTTATATGAAAAACTTCTTGTGCCCATATCTCCTTAAATATGCGTCCTAGAGCGAAAAGGACTTTAATTCGTGACCACCCTCAAACAACTGAAAAATCCACCCAAAACCTAAAAAAATTGAAATTTTTATATGAAAAACTTCTTTTGCCCATATCTCCTTAAATATGCGTCCTAGAGCGAAAAGGACTTTAATTCGTGACCTCCCCCAAAAAATTGAAAAATCCACCCAAAACCTAAAAAAATTGAAATTTTTATATGAAAAACTTCTTTTGCCCATATCTCCTAAACTAAGCGTCCTAGAGCGAAAAGGACTTTAATTCGTGACCACCCCAAAAAATTGAAAAATCCACCCAAAACCGAAAAAAATTGAAATTTTTAAATGAAAACTTCTTTTGCCCATATCTCCTTAAATATGCGTCCTAGAGCGAAAAGGACTTTAATTCGTGACCACCCCCAAAAAATTGAAAAATCCACCCAAAACCGAAAAAAATTGAAATTTTTAAATGAAAACTTATTTTGCCCATATCTCCTTACATATGCGTCCTAGAGCGAAAAGGACTTTAATTCGTGACCACCCCCAAAAAGTTGAAAAATCCACCCAAAACCTAAAAAAATTGAAATTTTTATATGAAGAACTTCTTTTGCCCATATCTCCTTAAATATGCGTCCTAGAGCGAAAAGGACTTTAATTCGTGACCACCCCAAAATATTGAAAAATCCACCCGAAACCTAAAAAAAATTGAAATTTTTATATGAAAAACTTCTTTTGCCCATATCTCCTTAAATATGCGTCCTAGAGGGAAAAGGACTTTAATTCGTGACCACCACCAAACAATTGAAAAATCCACCCAAAACCTAGAAAAATTGAAATTTTTATATGAAAAACTTCTTTTGCCCATATCTCCTTAAATATGCGTCCTAGAGCGAAAAGGACTTTAATTCGTGACCACCCCAAAATATTGAAAAATCCACCCAAAACCTAAAAAAAATTAAAATTTTTATATGAAAAATTTCTTTTGCCCATATCTCCTTAAATATGCGTCCTAGAGCGAAAAGGACTTTAATTCGTGACCACCCCCAAAAAGTTGAAAAATCCACCCAAAACCTAAAAAAATTGAAATTTTTATATGAAAAACTTCTTTTGCCCATATCTCCTTAAATATGCGCCCTAGAGCGAAAAGGACTTTAATTCGTGACCACCCTCAAACAACTGAACAATCCACCCAAAACCTAAAAAAATTGAAATTTTTATATGAAAAACTTCTTTTGCCCATATCTCCTTAAATATGCGTCCTAGAGCGAAAAGGACTTTAATTCGTGACCACCCCCAAAAAATTGAAAAATCCACCCAAAATCTAAAAAAATTGAAATTTTTATATGAAAAACTTCTTTTGCCCATATCTCCTAAACTAAGCGTCCTAGAGCGAAAAGGACTTTAATTCGTGACCACCCCCAAAAAATTTAAAAATCCACCCAAAACCTAAAAAAATTGAAATTTTTATACGAAAAACTTCTTTTGCCCATATCTCCTTAAATATGCGTCCTAGAGCGAAAAGGACTTTAATTCGTGACCACCCCCAAAAAATTGAAAAATCCACCCAAAACCTAAAAAAATTGAAATTTTTATATGAAAACCTTATTTTGCCCATATCTCCTTACATATGCGTCCTAGAGCGAAAAGGACTTTAATTCGTGACCACCCCCAAAAAGTTGAAAAATCCACCCAAAACCTAAAAAAATTTAAATTTTTATATGAAGAACTTCTTTTGCCCATATCTCCTTAAATATGCGTCCTAGAGCGAAAAGGACTTTAATTCGTGACCACCCCAAAATATTGAAAAATCCACCCAAAACCTAAAAAAAATTGAAATTTTTATATGAAAAACTTCTTTTGCCCATATCTCCTTAAATATGCGTCCTAGAGCGAAAAGGACTTTAATTCGTGACCACCCCAAAATATTGAAAAATCCACCCAAAACCTAAAAAAAATTTAAATTTTTATATGAAAAACTTCTTTTGCCCATATCTCCTTAAATATGCGTCCTAGAGCGAAAAGGACTTTAATTCGTGACAACCCCCAAAAAATTGAAAAATCCACCCAAAACCTAAAAAAATTGAAATTTTTATATGAAAAACTTCTTTTGCCCATATCTCCTAAACTAAGCGTCCTAGAGCGAAAAGGACTATAATTCGTGACCACTCCAAAAAATTGAAAAATCCACCCAAAACCTAAAAAAATTGAAATTTTTATATGAAAAACTTCTTTTGCCCATATCTCCTTAAATATGCGTCCTAGAGCGAAAAGGACTTTAATTCGTGACCACCCTCAAACAACTGAACAGTCCACCCAAAACCTAAAAAAATTGAAATTTTTATATGAAAAACTTCTTGTGCCCATATCTCCTTAAATATGCGTCCTAGAGCGAAAAGGACTTTAATTCGTGACCACCCTCAAACAACTGAAAAATCCACCCAAAACCTAAAAAAATTGAAATTTTTATATGAAAAACTTCTTTTGCCCATATCTCCTTAAATATGCGTCCTAGAGCGAAAAGGACTTTAATTCGTGACCTCCCCCAAAAAATTGAAAAATCCACCCAAAACCTAAAAAAATTGAAATTTTTATATGAAAAACTTCTTTTGCCCATATCTCCTAAACTAAGCGTCCTAGAGCGAAAAGGACTTTAATTCGTGACCACCCCAAAAAATTGAAAAATCCACCCAAAACCGAAAAAAATTGAAATTTTTAAATGAAAACTTCTTTTGCCCATATCTCCTTAAATATGCGTCCTAGAGCGAAAAGGACTTTAATTCGTGACCACCCCCAAAAAATTGAAAAATCCACCCAAAACCGAAAAAAATTGAAATTTTTAAATGAAAACTTATTTTGCCCATATCTCCTTACATATGCGTCCTAGAGCGAAAAGGACTTTAATTCGTGACCACCCCCAAAAAGTTGAAAAATCCACCCAAAACCTAAAAAAATTGAAATTTTTATATGAAGAACTTCTTTTGCCCATATCTCCTTAAATATGCGTCCTAGAGCGAAAAGGACTTTAATTCGTGACCACCCCAAAATATTGAAAAATCCACCCGAAACCTAAAAAAAATTGAAATTTTTATATGAAAAACTTCTTTTGCCCATATCTCCTTAAATATGCGTCCTAGAGGGAAAAGGACTTTAATTCGTGACCACCACCAAACAATTGAAAAATCCACCCAAAACCTAGAAAAATTGAAATTTTTATATGAAAAACTTCTTTTGCCCATATCTCCTTAAATATGCGTCCTAGAGCGAAAAGGACTTTAATTCGTGACCACCCCAAAATATTGAAAAATCCACCCAAAACCTAAAAAAAATTAAAATTTTTATATGAAAAATTTCTTTTGCCCATATCTCCTTAAATATGCGTCCTAGAGCGAAAAGGACTTTAATTCGTGACCACCCCCAAAAAGTTGAAAAATCCACCCAAAACCTAAAAAAATTGAAATTTTTATATGAAAAACTTCTTTTGCCCATATCTCCTTAAATATGCGCCCTAGAGCGAAAAGGACTTTAATTCGTGACCACCCCAAAAAATTGAAAAATCCACCCAAAACCTAAAAAAATTGAAATTTTTATATGAAAAACTTCTTTTGCCCATATCTCCTTAAATATGCGTCCTAGAGCGAAAAGGACTTTAAGTCGTGACCACCCCCAAAAATTGAAAAATCCACCCAAAACCTAAAAAAATTTAAATTTTTATACGAAAAACTTCTTTTGCCCATATCTCCTTAAATATGCGTCTTATAGCGAAAAGGACTTTAATTCGTGACCACCCCAAAAAAATTGAAAAATCCACCCAAAACCTAAAAAAATTGAAATTTTTATATGAAAAACTTCTTTTGTCCATATCTCCTTAAATATGCGTCCTAGAGCGAAAAGGACTTTAATTCGTGACCACCCCCAAAAAATTGAAAAATCCACCCAAAACCTAAAAAAATTGAAATTTTTATATGAAAAACTTCTTTTGCCCATATCTCCTTAAATATGCGTCCTAGAGCGAAAAGGACTTTAATTCGTGACCACCCCCAAAAAATTTAAAAATCCACCCAAAACCTAAAAAAATTTAAATTTTAAATATGAAAAACTTCTTTTGCCCATATCTCCTAAACTAAGCGTCCTAGAGCGAAAAGGACTTTAATTCGTGACCACCCCAAAAACTTGAAAAATCCACCCAAAACCTAAAAAAATTGAAATTTTTATATGAAAAACTTCTTTTGCCCATATCTCCTTAAATATGCGTCCTAGAGCGAAAAGGACTTTAATTCGTGACCACCCCCAAAAAATTGAAAAATCCACCCAAAACCTAAAAAAAATGAATTTTTTATATGAAAAACTTCTTTTGCCCATATCTCCTTAAATATGCGTCCTAGAGCGAAAAGGACTTTAATTCGTGACCACCCCAAAAAATTGAAAAATCCACCCAAAACCTAAAAAAATTGAAATTTTTATATGAAAAACTTCTTTTGCCCATATCTCCTTAAATATGCGTCCTAGAGCGAAAAGGACTTTAATTCGTGACCACCCCCAAAAAATTGAAAAATCCACCCAAAACCTAAAAAAATTGAAATTTTTATACGAAAAACTTCTTTTGCCCATATCTCCTTAAATATGCGTCTTATAGCGAAAAGGACTTTAATTCGTGACCACCCCCAAAAAATTGAAAAATCCACCCAAAACCTAAAAAAATTGAAATTTTTATATGAAAAACTTCTTTTGCCCATATCTCCTTAAATATGCGTCCTAGAGCGAAAAGGACTTTAATTCGTGACCACCCTCAAACAATTGAAAAATCCACCCAAAACCTAAAAAAATTGAAATTTTTATACGAAAAACTTATTTTGCCCATATCTCCTTAAATATGCGTCCTAGAGCGAAAAGGACTTTAATTCGTGACCACCCCCAAAAAGTTGAAAAATCCACCCAAAACCTAAAAAAATTGAAATTTTTATATGAGAACCTTCTTTTGCCCATATCTCCTTAAATATGCGTCCTAGAGCGAAAAGGACTTTAATTCGTGACCACCCCCAAAAAATTGAAAAATCCACCCAAAACCTAAAAAAATTGAAATTTTTATACGAAAAACTTCTTTTGCCCATATCTCCTAAACTAAGCGTCCTAGAGCGAAAAGGACTTTAATTCGTGACCACCCCCAAAAAATTGAAAAATCCACCCAAAACCTAAAAAAATTGAAATTTTTATATGAAAACCTTCTTTTGCCCATATCTCCTTAAATATGCGTCCTAGAGCGAAAAGGACTTTAATTCGTGACCACCCCCAAAAAATTGAAAAATCCACCCAAAACCTAAAAAAATTGAAATTTTTATATGAAAAACTTCTTTTGCCCATATCTCCTTAAATATGCGTCCTAGAGCGAAAAGGACTGTAATTCGTGACCACCCCAAAAAATTGAAAAATCCACCCAAAACCTAAAAAAATTGAAATTTTTATATGAAAAACTTCTTTTGCCCATATCTCCTTAAATATGCGTCCTAGAGCGAAAAGGACTTAAATTCGTGACCACCCCCAAAAAATTGAAAAATCCACCCAAAACCTAAAAAAATTGAAATTTTTATATGAAAAACTTCTTTTGCCCATATCTCCTAAACTAAGCGTCCTAGAGCGAAAAGGACTATAATTCGTGACCACTCCAAAAAATTGAAAAATCCACCCAAAACCTAAAAAAAATGAAATTTTTATACGAAAAACTTCTTTTGCCCATATCTCCTAAACTAAGCGTCCTAGAGCGAAAATGACTTTAATTCGTGACCACCCCAAACTAATGAAAAATCCACCCGAAACCTAAAAAAAATTGAAATTTTTATATGAAAAACTTCTTTTGCCCATATCTCCTTAAAAATGCGTCCTAGAGCGACCACCCCCAAACAATTGAAAAATCCACCCAAAACCTAGAAAAATTGAAATTTTTATATGAAAAACTTCTTTTGCCCATATCTCCTTAAATATGCGTCCTAGAGCGAAAAGGACTTTAATTCGTGACCACCCCAAAATATTGAAAAATCCACCCAAAACCTAAAAAAAATTAAAATTTTTATATGAAAAATTTCTTTTGCCCATATCTCCTTAAATATGCGTCCTAGAGCGAAAAGGACTTTAATTCGTGACCACCCTCAAACAACTGAACAATCCACCCAAAACCTAAAAAAATTGAAATTTTTATATGAAAAACTTCTTTTGCCCATATCTCCTTAAATATGCGTCCTAGAACGAAAAGGACTTTAATTCGTGACCACCCCCAAAAAATTGAAAAATCCACCCAAAACCTAAAAAAATTGAAATTTTTATATGAAAAACTTCTTTTGCCCATATCTCCTTAAATATGCGTCCTAGAGCGAAAAGGACTTTAATTCGTGACCTCCCCCAAAAAATTGAAAAATCCACCCAAAACCTAAAAAGATTGAAATTTTTATATGAAAAACTTATTTTGCCCATATCTCCTAAACTAAGCGTCCTAGAGCGAAAAGGACTTTAATTCGTGACCACCCCAAAAAATTGAAAAATCCACCCAAAACCTAAAAAAATTGAAATTTTTATATGAAAAACTTCTTTTGCCCATATCTCCTTAAATATGCATCCTAGAGCGAAAAGGACTTTAATTCGTGACCACCCCCAAAAAATTGAAAAATCCACCCAAAACCTAAAAAAATTGAAATTTTTATATGGAAAACTTCTTTTGCCCATATCTCCTTAAATATGCGTCCTAGAGCGAAAAGGACTTTAATTCGTGACCACCCTGAAACAATTGAAAAATCCACCCAAAACCTAAAAAAATTGAAATTTTTATATGAAAAACTTCTTTTGCCCATATCTCCTTAACTAAGCGTCCTAGAGCGAAAAGGACTATAATTCGTGACCACCCAAAAAATTGAAAAATCCACCCAAAACCTAAAAAAATTGAAATTTTTATATGGAAAACTTCTTTTGCCCATATCTCCTTAAATATGCGTCCTAGAGCGAAAAGGACTTTAATTCGTGACCACCCTCAAACAACTGAACAATCCACCCAAAACCTAAAAAAATTGAAATTTTTATATGAAAAACTTCTTTTGCCCATATCTCCTTAAATATGCGTCCTAGAGCGAAAAGGACTTTAATTCGTGACCACCCCCAAAAAATTGAAAAATCCACCCAAAATCTAAAAAAATTGAAATTTTTATATGAAAAACTTCTTTTGCCCATATCTCCTAAACTAAGCGTCCTAGAGCGAAAAGGACTTTAATTCGTGACCACCCCCAAAAAATTTAAAAATCCACCCAAAACCTAAAAAAATTGAAATTTTTATACGAAAAACTTCTTTTGCCCATATCTCCTTAAATATGCGTCCTAGAGCGAAAAGGACTTTAATTCGTGACCACCCCCAAAAAATTGAAAAATCCACCCAAAACCTAAAAAAATTGAAATTTTTATATGAAAACCTTATTTTGCCCATATCTCCTTACATATGCGTCCTAGAGCGAAAAGGACTTTAATTCGTGACCACCCCCAAAAAGTTGAAAAATCCACCCAAAACCTAAAAAAATTTAAATTTTTATATGAAGAACTTCTTTTGCCCATATCTCCTTAAATATGCCTCCTAGAGCGAAAAGGACTTTAATTCGTGACCACCCCAAAATATTGAAAAATCCACCCAAAACCTAAAAAAATTGAAATTTTTATATGAAAAACTTCTTTTGCCCATATCTCCTTAAATATGCGTCCTAGAGCGAAAAGGACTTTAATTCGTGACCACCCCAAAATATTGAAAAATCCACCCAAAACCTAAAAAAAAATTAAATTTTTATATGAAAAACTTCTTTTGCCCATATCTCCTTAAATATGCGTCCTAGAGCGAAAAGGACTTTAATTCGTGACAACCCCCAAAAAATTGAAAAATCCACCCAAAACCTAAAAAAATTGAAATTTTTATATGAAAAACTTCTTTTGCCCATATCTCCTAAACTAAGCGTCCTAGAGCGAAAAGGACTATAATTCGTGACCACCCCCAAAAAATTGAAAAATCCACCCAAAACCTAAAAAAATTGAAATTTTTATATGAAAAACTTCTTGTGCCCATATCTCCTTAAATATGCGTCCTAGAGCGAAAAGGACTTTAATTCGTGACCACCCTCAAACAACTGAAAAATCCACCCAAAACCTAAAAAAATTGAAATTTTTATATGAAAAACTTCTTTTGCCCATATCTCCTTAAATATGCGTCCTAGAGCGAAAAGGACTTTAATTCGTGACCTCCCCCAAAAAATTGAAAAATCCACCCAAAACCTAAAAAAATTGAAATTTTTATATGAAAAACTTCTTTTGCCCATATCTCCTAAACTAAGCGTCCTAGAGCGAAAAGGACTTTAATTCGTGACCACCCCAAAAAATTGAAAAATCCACCCAAAACCGAAAAAAATTGAAATTTTTAAATGAAAACTTCTTTTGCCCATATCTCCTTAAATATGCGTCCTAGAGCGAAAAGGACTTTAATTCGTGACCACCCCCAAAAAATTGAAAAATCCACCCAAAACCTAAAAAAATTTAAATTTTTATACGAAAAACTTCTTTTGCCCATATCTCCTTAACTATGCGTCCTTGAGCGAAAAGGACTTTAATTCGTGACCACCCCCACAAAATTGAAATTTCAATTTTTTTAGGTTTTATCCACCCAAAAACTAAAAAAAATTGAAATTGAAATTTTTATATGAAAAACTTCTTTTGCCCATATCTCCTTAAATATGCGTCCTAGAGCGAAAAGGACTTTAATTCGTGACCACCCCCAAAAAATTGAAAAATCCACCCAAAACCTAAAAAAATTTAAATTTTTATACGAAAAACTTCTTTTGCCCATATCTCCTTAACTATGCGTCCTAGAGCGAAAAGGACTTTAATTCGTGACCACCCCCACAAAATTGAAATTTCAATTTTTTTAGGTTTTATCCACCCAAAAACTAAAAAAAATTAAATTTTTATATGAAAAATTTCTTTTGCCCATATCTCCTTAAATATGCGTCCTAGAGCGAAAACGACTTTAATTCGTGACCACCCCCAAAAAATTGAAAAATCCACCCAAAACCTAAAAAAATTGAAATTTTTATATGAAAACCTTCTTTTGCCCATATCTCCTTAAATATGCGTCCTAGAGCGAAAAGGACTTTAATTCGTGACCACCCACAAAAAATTGAAAAATCCACCCAAACCCTAAAAAAATTGAAATTTTTATATGAAAAACTTCTTTTGCCCATATCTCCTTAAATATGCGTCCTAGAGCGAAAAGGACTTTAATTCGTGACCACCCTCAAACAATTGAAAAATCCACCCAAAACCTAAAAAAATTGAAATTTTTTATATGAAAAATTTCTTTTGCCCATATCTCCTTAAATATGCGTCCTAGAGCGAACAGGACTTTAATTCGTGACCACCCACAAAAAATTGAAAAATCCACTCAAAACCTAAAAAAATTTAAATTTTTATATGAAAACCTTCTTTTGTCCATATCTCCTTAAATATGCGACCTAGAGCGAAAAGGACTTTAATTCGTGACCACCCTCAAACAATTGAAAAATCCACCCAAAACCTAAAAAAATTTAAATTTTTATATGAAAAACTTCTTTTGCCCATATCTCCTTAAATATATGAAAAACTTCTTTTGCCCATATCTCCTTAAATATATGAAAAACTTCTTTTGCCCATATCTCCTAAACTAAGCGTTCTAGAGTGAAAAGGATTATAATTCGTGACCACCCCAAAAAATTGAAAAATCCACCCAAAACCTAAAAAAATTGAAGTTTTTATATGAAAAACTTCTTTTGCCCATATCTCCTTAAATATGCGTCCTAAAGCGAAAAGGACTCTAATTCGTGACCACCCCCAAAAAATTGAAAAATTCACCCAAAACCTAAAAAAATTGAAATTTTTATATGGAAAACTTCTTTTGCCCATATCTCCTTAAATATGCGTCCTAGAGCGAAAAGGACTTTAATTCGTGACCACCCCCAAAAAATTGAAAAATCCACCCAAAACCTAAAAAAATTGAAGTTTTAAATGAAAAACTTCTTTTGCCCATATCTCCTTAAATATGCGTCCTAGAGCGAAAAGGACTTTAATTAGTGACCACCCCAAAAAATTGAAAAATCCACCCAAAACCTAAAAAAATTGAAGTTTTTATATGAAAAACTTCTTTTGCCCATATCTCCTTAAATATGCGTCCTAGAGCGAAAAGGACTTTAATTCGTGACCACCCCCAAAAAATTGAAAAACCCACCCCAAAAAACCTAAAAAAATTGAAATTTTTATATGAAAACCTTCTTTTGCCCATATCTCCCTAAATATGCGTCCTAGAGCGAAAAGGACTTTAATTCGTGACCACCCCAAAATATTGAAAAATCCACCCAAAACCTAAAAAAAATTGAAATTTTTATATGAAAACCTTCTTTTGCCCATATCTCCTTAAATATGCGTCCTAGAGCGAAAAGGACTTTAATTCGTGACCACCCTCAAACAATTGAAAAATCCACCCAAAACCTAAAAAAATTGAAATTTTTATATGAAAAACTTCTTTTGCCCATATCTCCTTTAATATGCGTCCTAGAGCGAAAAAGACTTTGATTCGTGACCACCCCCAAAAAATTGAAAAATCCACCCAAAACCTAAAAAAATTGAAATTTTTATATGAAAAACTTCTTTTGCCCATATCTCCTTATATATGCGTCCTAGAGCGAAAAGGACTTTAATTCGTGACCACCCCAAAAAATTGAAAAATCCACCCAAAACCTAAAAAAATTGAAATTTTTATTTGAAAACCTTCTTTTGCCCATATCTCCTTAAATATGCGTCCTAGAGCGAAAAGGACTTTAATTCGTGACCACCCTCAAACAATTGAAAAATCCACCCAAAACCTAAAAAAAAATTAAATTTTTATATGAAAAGCTTCTTTTGCCCATATCTCCTAGAGCGAAAAGGACTTTAATTCGTGACCACCCCCAAAAAATTGAAAAATCCACCCAAAACCTAAAAAAATTGAAATTTTTATATGAAAAACTTCTTTTGCCCATATCTCCTTAAATATGCGTCCTAGAGCGAAAAGGACTTTAAGTCGTGACCACCCCCAAAAAATTGAAAAATCCACCCAAAACCTAAAAAAATTTAAATTTTTATACGAAAAACTTCTTTTGCCCATATCTCCTTAAATATGCGTCTTATAGCGAAAAGGACTTTAATTCGTGACCACCCCCAAAAAATTGAAAAATCCACCCAAAACCTAAAAAAATTGAAATTTTTATATGAAAAACTTCTTTTGCCCATATCTCCTTAAATATGCGTCCTAGAGCGAAAATGACTTTAATTCGTGACCACCCTCAAACAATTGAAAAATCCACCCAAAACCTAAAAAAATTGAAATTTTTATATGAAAAACTTATTTTGCCCATATCTCCTAAACTAAGCGTCCTAGAGCGAAAAGGACTTTAATTCGTGACCACCCTCAAACAACTGAAAAATCCACCCAAAACCTAAAAAAATTGAAATTTTTATATGAAAAACTTCTTTTGCCCATATCTCCTTAAATATGCGTCCTAGAGCGAAAAGGACTTTAATTCGTGACCACCCCCAAAAAATTGAAAAATCCACCCAAAACCTAAAAAAATTGAAATTTTTATATGAAAAACTTCTTTTTCCCATATCTCCTAAACTAAGCGTTCTAGAGCGAAAAGGACTATAATTCGTGACCACCCCAAAAAATTGAAAAATCCACTCAAAACCTAAAAAAATTGAAGTTTTTATATGAAAAACTTCTTTTGCCCATATCTCCTTAAATATGCGTCCTAGAGCGAAAAGGACTTTAATTCGTGACCACCCCAAAAAATTGAAAAATCCACCCAAAACCTAAAAAAATTGAAATTTTTATATGAAAAACTTCTTTTGCCCATATCTCCTTAAATATGCGTCCTAGAGCGAAAAGGACTTTAATTCGTGACCACCCCCAAAAAATTGAAAAATCCACCCAAAACCTAAAAAAATTGAAATTTTTATATGAAAAACTTCTTTTGCCCATATCTCCTTAAATATGCGTCCTAGAGCGAAAAGGACTTTAATTCGTGACCACCCTCAAACAACTGAAAAATCCACCCAAAACCTAAAAAAATTGAAATTTTTATATGAAAAACTTCTTTTGCCCATATCTCCTTAAATATGCGTCCTAGAGCGAAAAGGACTTTAATTCGTGACCACCCCCAAAAAATTGAAAAATCCACCCAAAACCGAAAAAAATTGAAATTTTTAAATGAAAACTTATTTTGCCCATATCTCCTTACATATGCGTCCTAGAGCGAAAAGGACTTTAATTCGTGACCACCCCCAAAAAGTTGAAAAATCCACCCAAAACCTAAAAAAATTGAAATTTTTATATGAAGAACTTCTTTTGCCCATATCTCCTTAAATATGCGTCCTAGAGCGAAAAGGACTTTAATTCGTGACCACCCCAAAATATTGAAAAATCCACCCGAAACCTAAAAAAAATTGAAATTTTTATATGAAAAACTTCTTTTGCCCATATCTCCTTAAATATGCGTCCTAGAGGGAAAAGGACTTTAATTCGTGACCACCACCAAACAATTGAAAAATCCACCCAAAACCTAGAAAAATTGAAATTTTTATATGAAAAACTTCTTTTGCCCATATCTCCTTAAATATGCGTCCTAGAGCGAAAAGGACTTTAATTCGTGACCACCCCAAAATATTGAAAAATCCACCCAAAACCTAAAAAAAATTAAAATTTTTATATGAAAAATTTCTTTTGCCCATATCTCCTTAAATATGCGTCCTAGAGCGAAAAGGACTTTAATTCGTGACCACCCCCAAAAAGTTGAAAAATCCACCCAAAACCTAAAAAAATTGAAATTTTTATATGAAAAACTTCTTTTGCCCATATCTCCTTAAATATGCGCCCTAGAGCGAAAAGGACTTTAATTCGTGACCACCCCAAAAAATTGAAAAATCCACCCAAAACCTAAAAAAATTGAAATTTTTATATGAAAAACTTCTTTTGCCCATATCTCCTTAAATATGCGTCCTAGAGCGAAAAGGACTTTAAGTCGTGACCACCCCCAAAAATTGAAAAATCCACCCAAAACCTAAAAAAATTTAAATTTTTATACGAAAAACTTCTTTTGCCCATATCTCCTTAAATATGCGTCTTATAGCGAAAAGGACTTTAATTCGTGACCACCCCAAAAAAATTGAAAAATCCACCCAAAACCTAAAAAAATTGAAATTTTTATATGAAAAACTTCTTTTGTCCATATCTCCTTAAATATGCGTCCTAGAGCGAAAAGGACTTTAATTCGTGACCACCCCCAAAAAATTGAAAAATCCACCCAAAACCTAAAAAAATTGAAATTTTTATATGAAAAACTTCTTTTGCCCATATCTCCTTAAATATGCGTCCTAGAGCGAAAAGGACTTTAATTCGTGACCACCCCCAAAAAATTTAAAAATCCACCCAAAACCTAAAAAAATTTAAATTTTAAATATGAAAAACTTCTTTTGCCCATATCTCCTAAACTAAGCGTCCTAGAGCGAAAAGGACTTTAATTCGTGACCACCCCAAAAACTTGAAAAATCCACCCAAAACCTAAAAAAATTGAAATTTTTATATGAAAAACTTCTTTTGCCCATATCTCCTTAAATATGCGTCCTAGAGCGAAAAGGACTTTAATTCGTGACCACCCCCAAAAAATTGAAAAATCCACCCAAAACCTAAAAAAAATGAAATTTTTATATGAAAAACTTCTTTTGCCCATATCTCCTTAAATATGCGTCCTAGAGCGAAAAGGACTTTAATTCGTGACCACCCCAAAAAATTGAAAAATCCACCCAAAACCTAAAAAAATTGAAATTTTTATATGAAAAACTTCTTTTGCCCATATCTCCTTAAATATGCGTCCTAGAGCGAAAAGGACTTTAATTCGTGACCACCCCCAAAAAATTGAAAAATCCACCCAAAACCTAAAAAAATTGAAATTTTTATACGAAAAACTTCTTTTGCCCATATCTCCTTAAATATGCGTCTTATAGCGAAAAGGACTTTAATTCGTGACCACCCCCAAAAAATTGAAAAATCCACCCAAAACCTAAAAAAATTGAAATTTTTATATGAAAAACTTCTTTTGCCCATATCTCCTTAAATATGCGTCCTAGAGCGAAAAGGACTTTAATTCGTGACCACCCTCAAACAATTGAAAAATCCACCCAAAACCTAAAAAAATTGAAATTTTTATACGAAAAACTTATTTTGCCCATATCTCCTTAAATATGCGTCCTAGAGCGAAAAGGACTTTAATTCGTGACCACCCCCAAAAAGTTGAAAAATCCACCCAAAACCTAAAAAAATTGAAATTTTTATATGAGAACCTTCTTTTGCCCATATCTCCTTAAATATGCGTCCTAGAGCGAAAAGGACTTTAATTCGTGACCACCCCCAAAAAATTGAAAAATCCACCCAAAACCTAAAAAAATTGAAATTTTTATACGAAAAACTTCTTTTGCCCATATCTCCTAAACTAAGCGTCCTAGAGCGAAAAGGACTTTAATTCGTGACCACCCCCAAAAAATTGAAAAATCCACCCAAAACCTAAAAAAATTGAAATTTTTATATGAAAACCTTCTTTTGCCCATATCTCCTTAAATATGCGTCCTAGAGCGAAAAGGACTTTAATTCGTGACCACCCCCAAAAAATTGAAAAATCCACCCAAAACCTAAAAAAATTGAAATTTTTATATGAAAAACTTCTTTTGCCCATATCTCCTTAAATATGCGTCCTAGAGCGAAAAGGACTGTAATTCGTGACCACCCCAAAAAATTGAAAAATCCACCCAAAACCTAAAAAAATTGAAATTTTTATATGAAAAACTTCTTTTGCCCATATCTCCTTAAATATGCGTCCTAGAGCGAAAAGGACTTAAATTCGTGACCACCCCCAAAAAATTGAAAAATCCACCCAAAACCTAAAAAAATTGAAATTTTTATATGAAAAACTTCTTTTGCCCATATCTCCTAAACTAAGCGTCCTAGAGCGAAAAGGACTATAATTCGTGACCACTCCAAAAAATTGAAAAATCCACCCAAAACCTAAAAAAAATGAAATTTTTATACGAAAAACTTCTTTTGCCCATATCTCCTAAACTAAGCGTCCTAGAGCGAAAATGACTTTAATTCGTGACCACCCCAAACTAATGAAAAATCCACCCGAAACCTAAAAAAAATTGAAATTTTTATATGAAAAACTTCTTTTGCCCATATCTCCTTAAAAATGCGTCCTAGAGCGACCACCCCCAAACAATTGAAAAATCCACCCAAAACCTAGAAAAATTGAAATTTTTATATGAAAAACTTCTTTTGCCCATATCTCCTTAAATATGCGTCCTAGAGCGAAAAGGACTTTAATTCGTGACCACCCCAAAATATTGAAAAATCCACCCAAAACCTAAAAAAAATTAAAATTTTTATATGAAAAATTTCTTTTGCCCATATCTCCTTAAATATGCGTCCTAGAGCGAAAAGGACTTTAATTCGTGACCACCCTCAAACAACTGAACAATCCACCCAAAACCTAAAAAAATTGAAATTTTTATATGAAAAACTTCTTTTGTCCATATCTCCTTAAATATGCGTCCTAGAGCGAAAAGGACTTTAATTCGTGACCACCCTCAAACAACTGAAAAATCCACCCAAAACCTAAAAAAATTGAAATTTTTATATGAAAAACTTCTTTTGCCCATATCTCCTTAAATATGCGTCCTAGAGCGAAAAGGACTTTAATTCGTGACCTCCCCCAAAAAATTGAAAAATCCACCCAAAACCTAAAAAGATTGAAATTTTTATATGAAAAACTTATTTTGCCCATATCTCCTAAACTAAGCGTCCTAGAGCGAAAAGGACTTTAATTCGTGACCACCCCAAAAAATTGAAAAATCCACCCAAAACCTAAAAAAATTGAAATTTTTATATGAAAAACTTCTTTTGCCCATATCTCCTTAAATATGCGTCCTAGAGCGAAAAGGACTTTAATTCGTGACCACCCCCAAAAAATTGAAAAATCCACCTCAAAAAACTTAAAAAAATTGAAATTTTTATATGAAAACCTTCTTTTGGCCATATCTCCTTAAATATGCGTCCTAGAGCGAAAAGGACTTTAATTCGTGACCACCCTGAAACAATTGAAAAATCCACCCAAAACCTAAAAAAATTGAAATTTTTATATGAAAAACTTCTTTTGCCCATATCTCCTTAACTAAGCGTCCTAGAGCGAAAAGGACTATAATTCGTGACCACCCAAAAAATTGAAAAATCCACCCAAAACCTAAAAAAATTGAAATTTTTATATGGAAAACTTCTTTTGCCCATATCTCCTTAAATATGCGTCCTAGAGCGAAAAGGACTTTAATTCGTGACCACCCTCAAACAACTGAACAATCCACCCAAAACCTAAAAAAATTGAAATTTTTATATGAAAAACTTCTTTTGCCCATATCTCCTTAAATATGCGTCCTAGAGCGAAAAGGACTTTAATTCGTGACCACCCCCAAAAAATTGAAAAATCCACCCAAAATCTAAAAAAATTGAAATTTTTATATGAAAAACTTCTTTTGCCCATATCTCCTAAACTAAGCGTCCTAGAGCGAAAAGGACTTTAATTCCTGACCACCCCCAAAAAATTTAAAAATCCACCCAAAACCTAAAAAAATTGAAATTTTTATACGAAAAACTTCTTTTGCCCATATCTCCTTAAATATGCGTCCTAGAGCGAAAAGGACTTTAATTCGTGACCACCCCCAAAAAGTTGAAAAATCCACCCAAAACCTAAAAAAATTTAAATTTTTATATGAAGAACTTCTTTTGCCCATATCTCCTTAAATATGCCTCCTAGAGCGAAAAGGACTTTAATTCGTGACCACCCCAAAATATTGAAAAATCCACCCAAAACCTAAAAAAAATTGAAATTTTTATATGAAAAACTTCTTTTGCCCATATCTCCTTAAATATGCGTCCTAGAGCGAAAAGCACTTTAATTCGTGACCACCCCAAAATATTGAAAAATCCACCCAAAACCTAAAAAAAAATTAAATTTTTATATGAAAAACTTCTTTTGCCCATATCTCCTTAAATATGCGTCCTAGAGCGAAAAGGACTTTAATTCGTGACAACCCCCAAAAAATTGAAAAATCCACCCAAAACCTAAAAAAATTGAAATTTTTATATGAAAAACTTCTTTTGCCCATATCTCCTAAACTAAGCGTCCTAGAGCGAAAAGGACTATAATTCGTGACCACCCCCAAAAAATTGAAAAATCCACCCAAAACCTAAAAAAATTTAAGTTTTTATATGAAAAACTTTTTTTGCCCATATCTCCTTAAATATGCGTCCTAGAGCGAAAAGGACTTTAATTCGTGACCACCCTCAAACAACTGAACAGTCCACCCAAAACCTAAAAAAATTGAAATTTTTATATGAAAAACTTCTTGTGCCCATATCTCCTTAAATATGCGTCCTAGAGCGAAAAGGACTTTAATTCGTGACCACCCTCAAACAACTGAAAAATCCACCCAAAACCTAAAAAAATTGAAATTTTTATATGAAAAACTTCTTTTGCCCATATCTCCTTAAATATGCGTCCTAGAGCGAAAAGGACTTTAATTCGTGACCTCCCCCAAAAAATTGAAAAATCCACCCAAAACCTAAAAAAATTGAAATTTTTATATGAAAAACTTCTTTTGCCCATATCTCCTAAACTAAGCGTCCTAGAGCGAAAAGGACTTTAATTCGTGACCACCCCAAAAAATTGAAAAATCCACCCAAAACCGAAAAAAATTGAAATTTTTAAATGAAAACTTCTTTTGCCCATATCTCCTTAAATATGCGTCCTAGAGCGAAAAGGACTTTAATTCGTGACCACCCCCAAAAAATTGAAAAATCCACCCAAAACCTAAAAAAATTTAAATTTTTATACGAAAAACTTCTTTTGCCCATATCTCCTTAACTATGCGTCCTTGAGCGAAAAGGACTTTAATTCGTGACCACCCCCACAAAATTGAAATTTCAATTTTTTTAGGTTTTATCCACCCAAAAACTAAAAAAAATTGAAATTGAAATTTTTATATGAAAAACTTCTTTTGCCCATATCTCCTTAAATATGCGTCCTAGAGCGAAAAGGACTTTAATTCGTGACCACCCCCAAAAAATTGAAAAATCCACCCAAAACCTAAAAAAATTTAAATTTTTATACGAAAAACTTCTTTTGCCCATATCTCCTTAACTATGCGTCCTAGAGCGAAAAGGACTTTAATTCGTGACCACCCCCACAAAATTGAAATTTCAATTTTTTTAGGTTTTATCCACCCAAAAACTAAAAAAAATTAAATTTTTATATGAAAAATTTCTTTTGCCCATATCTCCTTAAATATGCGTCCTAGAGCGAAAACGACTTTAATTCGTGACCACCCCCAAAAAATTGAAAAATCCACCCAAAACCAAAAAAAATTGAAATTTTTATATGAAAACCTTCTTTTGCCCATATCTCCTTAAATATGCGTCCTAGAGCGAAAAGGACTTTAATTCGTGACCACCCACAAAAAATTGAAAAATCCACCCAAACCCTAAAAAAATTGAAATTTTTATATGAAAAACTTCTTTTGCCCATATCTCCTTAAATATGCGTCCTAGAGCGAAAAGGACTTTAATTCGTGACCACCCTCAAACAATTGAAAAATCCACCCAAAACCTAAAAAAATTGAAATTTTTTATATGAAAAATTTCTTTTGCCCATATCTCCTTAAATATGCGTCCTAGAGCGAACAGGACTTTAATTCGTGACCACCCACAAAAAATTGAAAAATCCACTCAAAACCTAAAAAAATTTAAATTTTTATATGAAAACCTTCTTTTGTCCATATCTCCTTAAATATGCGACCTAGAGCGAAAAGGACTTTAATTCGTGACCACCCTCAAACAATTGAAAAATCCACCCAAAACCTAAAAAAATTTAAATTTTTATATGAAAAACTTCTTTTGCCCATATCTCCTTAAATATATGAAAAACTTCTTTTGCCCATATCTCCTTAAATATATGAAAAACTTCTTTTGCCCATATCTCCTAAACTAAGCGTTCTAGAGTGAAAAGGATTATAATTCGTGACCACCCCAAAAAATTGAAAAATCCACCCAAAACCTAAAAAAATTGAAGTTTTTATATGAAAAACTTCTTTTGCCCATATCTCCTTAAATATGCGTCCTAAAGCGAAAAGGACTCTAATTCGTGACCACCCCCAAAAAATTGAAAAATCCACCCAAAACCTAAAAAAATTGAAATTTTTATATGGAAAACTTCTTTTGCCCATATCTCCTTAAATATGCGTCCTAGAGCGAAAAGGACTTTAATTCGTGACCACCCCCAAAAAATTGAAAAATCCACCCAAAACCTAAAAAAATTGAAGTTTTAAATGAAAAACTTCTTTTGCCCATATCTCCTTAAATATGCGTCCTAGAGCGAAAAGGACTTTAATTAGTGACCACCCCAAAAAATTGAAAAATCCACCCAAAACCTAAAAAAATTGAAGTTTTTATATGAAAAACTTCTTTTGCCCATATCTCCTTAAATATGCGTCCTAGAGCGAAAAGGACTTTAATTCGTGACCACCCCCAAAAAATTGAAAAACCCACCCCAAAAAACCTAAAAAAATTGAAATTTTTATATGAAAACCTTCTTTTGCCCATATCTCCCTAAATATGCGTCCTAGAGCGAAAAGGACTTTAATTCGTGACCACCCCAAAATATTGAAAAATCCACCCAAAACCTAAAAAAAATTGAAATTTTTATATGAAAACCTTCTTTTGCCCATATCTCCTTAAATATGCGTCCTAGAGCGAAAAGGACTTTAATTCGTGACCACCCTCAAACAATTGAAAAATCCACCCAAAACCTAAAAAAATTGAAATTTTTATATGAAAAACTTCTTTTGCCCATATCTCCTTTAATATGCGTCCTAGAGCGAAAAAGACTTTGATTCGTGACCACCCCCAAAAAATTGAAAAATCCACCCAAAACCAAAAAAAATTGAAATTTTTATATGAAAAACTTCTTTTGCCCATATCTCCTTATATATGCGTCCTAGAGCGAAAAGGACTTTAATTCGTGACCACCCCAAAAAATTGAAAAATCCACCCAAAACCTAAAAAAATTGAAATTTTTATTTGAAAACCTTCTTTTGCCCATATCTCCTTAAATATGCGTCCTAGAGCGAAAAGGACTTTAATTCGTGACCACCCTCAAACAATTGAAAAATCCACCCAAAACCTAAAAAAAAATTAAATTTTTATATGAAAAGCTTCTTTTGCCCATATCTCCTAGAGCGAAAAGGACTTTAATTCGTGACCACCCCCAAAAAATTGAAAAATCCACCCAAAACCTAAAAAAATTGAAATTTTTATATGAAAAACTTCTTTTGCCCATATCTCCTTAAATATGCGTCCTAGAGCGAAAAGGACTTTAAGTCGTGACCACCCCCAAAAAATTGAAAAATCCACCCAAAACCTAAAAAAATTTAAATTTTTATACGAAAAACTTCTTTTGCCCATATCTCCTTAAATATGCGTCTTATAGCGAAAAGGACTTTAATTCGTGACCACCCCCAAAAAATTGAAAAATCCACCCAAAACCTAAAAAAATTGAAATTTTTATATGAAAAACTTCTTTTGCCCATATCTCCTTAAATATGCGTCCTAGAGCGAAAATGACTTTAATTCGTGACCACCCTCAAACAATTGAAAAATCCACCCAAAACCTAAAAAAATTGAAATTTTTATATGAAAAACTTATTTTGCCCATATCTCCTAAACTAAGCGTCCTAGAGCGAAAAGGACTTTAATTCGTGACCACCCTCAAACAACTGAAAAATCCACCCAAAACCTAAAAAAATTGAAATTTTTATATGAAAAACTTCTTTTGCCCATATCTCCTTAAATATGCGTCCTAGAGCGAAAAGGACTTTAAGTCGTGACCACCCCCAAAAAATTGAAAAATCCACCCAAAACCTAAAAAAATTGAAATTTTTATATGAAAAACTTCTTTTTCCCATATCTCCTAAACTAAGCGTTCTAGAGCGAAAAGGACTATAATTCGTGACCACCCCAAAAAATTGAAAAATCCACTCAAAACCTAAAAAAATTGAAGTTTTTATATGAAAAACTTCTTTTGCCCATATCTCCTTAAATATGCGTCCTAGAGCGAAAAGGACTTTAATTCGTGACCACCCCAAAAAATTGAAAAATCCACCCAAAACCTAAAAAAATTGAAATTTTTATATGAAAAACTTCTTTTGCCCATATCTCCTTAAATATGCGTCCTAGAGCGAAAAGGACTTTAATTCGTGACCACCCCCAAAAAATTGAAAAATCCACCCAAAACCTAAAAAAATTGAAATTTTTATATGAAAAACTTCTTTTGCCCATATCTCCTTAAATATGCGTCCTAGAGCGAAAAGGACTTTAATTCGTGACCACCCCAAAAAATTGAAAAATCCACCTAAAACCTAAAAAAATTTAAATTTTTATATGAAAACCTTCTTTTGCCCATATCTCCTTAAATATGCGTCCTAGAGCGAAAAGGACTTTAATTCGTGACCACCCTCAAACAATTGAAAAATCCACCCAAAACCTAAAAAAAAATTGAAATTTTTATATGAAAAACTTCTTTTGCCCATATCTCCTTAAATATGCGTCCTAGAGCGAAAAGGACTTTAATTCGTGACCACCCCCAAAAAATTGAAAAATCCACCCAAAACCTAAAAAAATTGAAATTTTTATATGAAAAACTTCTTTTGCCCATATCTCCTTAAATATGCGTCCTAGAGCGAAAATGACTTTAATTCGTGACCACCCTCAAACAATTGAAAAATCCACCCAAAACCTAAAAAAATTAAAATTTTTATATGAAAAACTTCTTTTTCCCATATCTCCTAAACTAAGCGTCCTAGAGCGAAAAGGACTTTAATTCGTGACCACCCTCAAACAACTGAAAAATCCACCCAAAACCTAAAAAAATTGAAATTTTTATATGAAAAACTTCTTTTGCCCATATCTCCTTAAATATGCGTCTTATAGCGAAAAGGACTTTAATTCGTGACCACCCCCAAAAAATTGAAAAATCCACCCAAAACCTAAAAAAATTGAAATTTTTATATGAAAAACTTCTTTTGCCCATATCTCCTTAAATATGCGTCCTAGAGCGAAAATGACTTTAATTCGTGACCACCCCCAAAAAATTGAAAAATCCACCCAAAACCTAAAAAAATTGAAAGTTTTATATGAAAAACTTCTTTTGCCCATATCTCCTAAACTAAGCGTCCTTGAGCGAAAAGGACTATAATTCGTGACCACCCCAAAAAATTGAAAAATCCACCCAAAACCTAAAAAAATTGAAATTTTTATATGAAAAACTTCTTTTGCCCATATGACCACCCCCAAAAAATTGAAAAATCCACCCAAAACCTAAAAAAATTGAAATTTTTATATGAAAAACTTCTTTTGCCCATATCTCCTAAACTAAGCGTCCTTGAGCGAAAAGGACTATAATTCGTGACCACCCCAAAAAATTGAAAAATCCACCCAAAACCTAAAAAAATTGAAATTTTTATATGAAAAACTTCTTTTGCCCATATCTCCTAAACTAAGCGTCCTAGAGCGAAAAGGACTTTAATTCGTGACCACCCTCAAACAACTGAACAATCCACCCAAAACCTAAAAAAATTGAAATTTTTATATGAAAAACTTCTTTTGCCCATATCTCCTTAAATATGCGTCCTAGAGCGAAAAGGACTTTAATTCGTGACCACCCCAAAAAATTGAAAAATCCACCCAAAACCTAAAAAAATTGAAATTTTTATATGAAAAACTTATTTTGCCCATATCTCCTAAACTAAGCGTCCTAGAGCGAAAAGGACTATAATTCGTGACCACCCCAAAAAATTTAAAAATCCACCCAAACCTAAAAAAATTGAAATTTTTATATGAAAAACTTCTTTTGCCCATATCTCCTTAAATATGCGTCCTAGAGCGAAAAGGACTTTAATTCGTGACCACCCCCAAAAAATTGAAAAATCCACCCAAAACCTAAAAAAATTGAAATTTTTATATGAAAAACTTCTTTTGCCCATATCTCCTAAACTAAGCGTCCTAGAGCGAAAAGGACTATAATTCGTGACCACCCCAAAAAATTGAAAAATCCACCCAAAACCTAAAAAAATTGAAATTTTTATATGAAAACCTTCTTTTGCCCATATCTCCTTAAATATGCGTCCTAGAGCGAAAAGGACTTTAATTCGTGACCACCCTCAAACAATTGAAAAATCCAACCAAAACCTAAAAAAAATTGAAATTTTTATATGAAAAACTTCTTTTGCCCATATCTCCTTAAATATGCGTCCTAGAGCGAAAAGGACTTTAATTCGTGACCACCCTCAAACAATTGAAAAATCCACCCAAAACCTAAAAAATTGAAATTTTTATATGAAAACCTTCTTTTGCCCATATCTCCTTAAATATGCGTCCTAGAGCGAAAAGGACTTTAATTCGTGACCACCCCCAAAAAATTGAAAAATCCACCCAAAACCTAAAAAAATTGAAATTTTTATATGAAAACCTTCTTTTGCCCATATCTCCTTAAATATGCGTCCTAGAGCGAAAAGGACTTTAATTCGCGACCACCCTCAAACAATTGAAAAATCCAACCAAAACCTAAAAAAAATTGAAATTTTTATATGAAAAACTTCTTTTGCCCATATCTCCTTAAATATGCGTCCTAGAGCGAAAAGGACTTTAATTCGTGACCACCCCCAAAAAATTGAAAAATCCACCCAAAATCTAAAAAAATTGAAATTTTTATATGAAAAACTTCTTTTGCCCATATCTCCTAAACTAAGCGTCCTAGAGCGAAAAGGACTATAATTCGTGACCACCCCAAAAAATTGAAAAATCCACCCAAAACCTAAAAAAATTGAAGTTTTTATATGAAAAACTTCTTTTGCCCATATCTCCTTAAATATGCGTCCTAGAGCGAAAAGGACTTTAATTCGTGACCACCCTCAAACAATTGAAAAATCCACCCAAAACCTAAAAAAATTTAAATTTTTATATGAAAAACTTCTTTTGCCCATATCTCCTTAAATATGCGTCCTAGAGCGAAAAAGACTTTAATTCGTGACCACCCCCAAAAAATTGAAAAATCCACCCAAAACCTAAAAAAATTGAAATTTTTATATAAAAACCTTCTTTTGCCCATATCTCCTTAAATATGCGTCCTAGAGCGAAAAGGACTTTAATTCGTGACCACCCCAAAAAATTGAAAAATCCACCCAAAACCTAAAAAAATTGAAATTTTTATATGAAAACCTTCTTTTGCCCATATCTCCTTAAATATGCGTCCTAGAGCGAAAAGGACTTTAATTCGTGACCACCCTCAAACAATTGAAAAGTCCACCCAAAACCTAAAAAAAAATTAAATTTTTATATGAAGAACTTCTTTTGCCCATATCTCCTAGAGCGAAAAGGACTTTAATTCGTGACCACCCTCAAACAATTGAAAAATCCTCCCAAAACCTAAAAAAATTGAAATTTTTATATGAAAAACTTCTTTTGCCCATATCTCCTTAAATATGCGTCCTAGAGCGAAAAGGACTTTAAGTCGTGACCACCCCCAAAAAATTGAAAAATCCACCCAAAACCTAAAAAAATTTACATTTTTATACGAAAAACTTCTTTTGCCCATATCTCCTTAAATATGCGTCTTATAGCGAAAAGGACTTTAATTCGTGGCCACCCCCAAAAAATTGAAAAATCCACCCAAAACCTAAAAAATTGAAATTTTTATATGAAAAACTTCTTTTGCCCATATCTCCTTAAATATGCGTCCTAGAGCGAAAATGACTTTAATTCGTGACCACCCTCAAACAATTGAAAAATCCACCCAAAACCTAAAAAAATTGAAGTTTTTATATGAAAAACTTCTTTTGCCCATATCTCCTTAAATATGCGTCCTAGAGCGAAAAGGACTTTAATTCGTGACCACCCCAAAAAATTGAAAAATCCACCCAAAACCTAAAAAAATTGAAATTTTTATATGAAAAACTTCTTTTGCCCATATCTCCTTAAATATGCGTCCTAGAGCGAAAAGGACTTTAATTCGTGACCACCCCCAAAAAATTGAAAAATCCAACCAAAACCTAAAAAAATTGAAATTTTTATATGAAAAACTTCTTTTGCCCATATCTCCTTAAATATGCGTCCTAGAGCGAAAAGGACTTTAATTCGTGACCACCCCAAAAAATTGAAAAATCCACCTAAAACCTAAAAAAATTGAAATTTTTATATGAAAACCTTCTTTTGCCCATATCTCCTTAAATATGCGTCCTAGAGCGAAAAGGACTTTAATTCGTGACCACCCTCAAACAATTGAAAAATCCACCCAAAACCTAAAAAAAATTGAAATTTTTATATGAAAAACTTCTTTTGCCCATATCTCCTTAAATATGCGTCCTAGAGCGAAAAGGACTTTAATTCGTGACCACCCCCAAAAAATTTAAAAATCCACCCAAAACCTAAAAAAATTGAAATTTTTATATGAAAAACTTCTTTTGCCCATATCTCCTTAAATATGCGTCCTAGAGCGAAAAGGACTTTAATTCGTGACCACCCCCAAAAAATTGAAAAATCCACCCAAAACCTAAAAAAATTGAAATTTTTATATGAAAAACTTCTTTTGCCCATATCTCCTTAAATATGCGTCCTAGAGCGAAAAGGACTTTAATTCGTGACCACCCCCAAACAATTGAAAAATCCACCCAAAACCTAAAAAAAATGAAATTTTTATACGAAAAACTTCTTTTGCCCATATCTCCTAAACTAAGCGTCCTAGAGCGAAAAGGACTTTAATTCGTGACCACCCCCAAAAAATTGAAAAATCCACCCAAAACCTAAAAAAATTGAAATTTTTATATGAAAACCTTCTTTTGCCCATATCTCCTTAAATATGCGTCCTAGAGCGAAAAGGACTTTAATTCGTGACCACCCCCAAAAAATTGAAAAATCCACCCAAAACCTAAAAAAATTGAAATTTTTATATGAAAAACTTCTTTTGCCCATATCTCCTTAAATATGCGTCCTAGAGCGAAAAGGACTTTAATTCGTGACCACCCCAAAAAATTGAAAAATCCACCCAAAACCTAAAAAAATTGAAATTTTTATATGAAAAACTTCTTTTGCCCATATCTCCTTAAATATGCGTCCTAGAGCGAAAAGGACTTTAATTCGTGACCACCCTCAAACAACTGAAAAATCCACCCAAAACCTAAAAAAATTGAAATTTTTATATGAAAAACTTCTTTTGCCCATATCTCCTTAAATATGCGTCCTAGAGCGAAAAGGACTTTAATTCGTCACCACCCCCAAAAAATTGAAAAATCCACCCAAAACCTAAAAAAATTGAAATTTTTATATGAAAAACTTCTTTTGCCCATATCTCCTAAACTAAGCGTCCTAGAGCGAAAAGGACTATAATTCGTGACCACCACAAAAAATTGAAAAATCCACCCAAAACCTAAAAAAATTGAAGTTTTTATATGAAAAACTTCTTTTGTCCATATCTCCTTAAATATGCGTCCTAGAGCGAAAAGGACTTTAATTCGTGACCACCCCAAAAAATTTAAAAATCCACCCAAAATCTAAAAAAATTGAAATTTTTATATGAAAAACTTCTTTTGCCCATATCTCCTTAAATATGCGTCCTAGAGCGAAAAGGACTTTAATTCGTGACCACCCCCAAAAAATTGAAAAATCCACCCAAAACCTAAAAAAATTGAAATTTTTATATGAAAAACTTCTTTTGCCCATATCTCCTAAACTAAGCGTCCTAGAGCGAAAAGGACTATAATTCGTGACCACCCCAAAAAATTGAAAAATCCACCCAAAACCTAAAAAAATTGAAATTTTTATATGAAAACCTTCTTTTGCCCATATCTCCTTAAATATGCGTCCTAGAGCGAAAAGGACTTTAATTCGTGACCACCCTCAAACAATTGAAAAATCCACCCAAAACCTAAAAAAAAATTGAAATTTTAATATGAAATACTTCTTTTGTCCATATCTCCTTAAATATGCGTCCTAGAGCGAAAAGGACTTTAATTCGTGACCACCCCCAAAAAATTGAAAAATCCACCCAAAACCTAAAAAAATTTAAATTTTTATATGAACACCTTCTTTTGCCCATATCTCCTTAAATATGCGTCCTAGAGCGAAAAGGACTTTAATTCGTGACCACCCCAAAAAATTGAAAAATCCACCCAAAACCTAAAAAAATTGAAGTTTTTATATGAAAAACTTCTTTTGCCCATATCTCCTTAAATATGCGTCCTAGAGCGAAAAGGACTTTAATTCGTGACCACCCTCAAACAATTGAAAAATCCACCCAAAACCTAAAAAATTGAAATTTTTATACGAAAAACTTCTTTTGCCCATATCTCCTTAAATATGCGTCCTAGAGCGAAAAGGACTTTAATTCGAGACCACCCCCAAAAAATTGAAAAATCCACCCAAAATTGAAATTTTTATATGAGAACCTTCTTTTGCCCATATCTCCTTAAATATGCGTCCTAGAGCGAAAAGGACTTTAATTCGTGACCACCCCCAAAAAATTGAAAAACCCACCCCAAAAAACCTAACAAAATTGAAATTTTTATATGAAAACCTTCTTTTGCCCATATCTCCCTAAATATGCGTCCTAGAGCGAAAAGGACTTTAATTCGTGACCACCCCAAAATATTGAAAAATCCACCCAAAACCTAAAAAAAATTGAAATTTTTATATGAAAACCTTCTTTTGCCCATATCTCCTTAAATATGCGTCCTAGAGCGAAAAGGACTTTAATTCGTGACCACCCTCAAACAATTGAAAAATCCACCCAAAACCTAAAAAAATTGAAATTTTTATATGAAAAACTTCTTTTGCCCATATCTCCTTAAATATGCGTCCTAGAGCGAAAAAGACTTTAATTCGTGACCACCCCCAACAAATTGAAAAATCCACCCAAAACCTAAAAAAATTGAAATTTTTATATGAAAAACTTCTTTTGCCCATATCTCCTTAAATATGCGTCCTAGAGCGAAAAGGACTTTAATTCGTGACCACCCCAAAAAATTGAAAAATCCACCCAAAACCTAAAAAAATTGAAATTTTTATATGAAAACCTTCTTTTGCCCATATCTCCTTAAATATGCGTCCTAGAGCGAAAAGGACTTTAATTCGTGACCACCCTCAAACAATTGAAAAATCCACCCAAAACCTAAAAAAAATTTAAATTTTTATATGAAAGACTTCTTTTGCCCATATCTCCTTAAATATGCGTCCTAGAGCGAAAAGGACTTTAATTCGTGACCACCCCCAAAAAATTGAAAAATCCACCCAAAACCTAAAAAAATTGAAATTTTTATATGAAAAACTTCTTTTGCCCATATCTCCTTAAATATGCGTCCTAGAGCGAAAAGGACTTCAAGTCGTGACCACCCCAAAAAATTGAAAAATCCACCCAAAACCTAAAAAAATTTAAATTTTTATACGAAAAACTTCTTTTGCCCATATCTCCTTAAATATGCGTCTTATAGCGAAAAGGACTTTAATTCGTGACCACCCCCAAAAAATTGAAAAATCCACCCAAAACCTAAAAAAATTGAAATTTTTATATGAAAAACTTCTTTTGCCCATATCTCCTTAAATATGCGTCCTAGAGCGAAAATGACTTTAATTCGTGACCACCCTCAAACAATTGAAAAATCCACCCAAAACCTAAAAAAATTAAAATTTTTATATGAAAAACTTCTTTTGCCCATATCTCCTTAAATATGCGTCCTAGAGCGAAAAGGACTTTAAGTCGTGACCACCCCCAAAAAATTGAAAAATCCACCCAAAATCTAAAAAAATTTAAATTTTTATACGAAAAACTTCTTTTGCCCATATCTCCTTAAATATGCGTCTTATAGCGAAAAGGACTTTAATTCGTGACCACCCCCAAAAAATTGAAAAATCCACCCAAAACCTAAAAAAATTGAAATTTTTATATGAAAAACTTCTTTTGCCCATATCTCCTTAAATATGCGTCCTAGAGCGAAAAGGACTTTAATTCGTGACCACCCTCAAACAATTGAAAAATCCACCCAAAACCTAAAAAAATTGAAATTTTTATATGAAAAACTTCTTTTGCCCATATCTCCTAAACTAAGCGTCCTAGAGCGAAAAGGACTTTAATTCGTGACCACCCTCAAACAACTGAAAAATCCACCCAAAACCTAAAAAAATTGAAATTTTTATATGAAAAACTTCTTTTGCCCATATCTCCTTAAATATGCGTCCTAGAGACAAAAGGACTTTAATTCGTGACCACCCTCAAACAATTGAAAAATCCACCCAAAACCTAAAAAATTGAAATTTTTATACGAAAAACTTCTTTTGCCCATATCTCCTTAAATATGCGTCCTAGAGCGAAAAGGACTTTAATTCGAGACCACCCCCAAAAAATTGAAAAATCCACCCAAAATTGAAATTTTTATATGAGAACCTTCTTTTGCCCATATCTCCTTAAATATGCGTCCTAGAGCGAAAAGGACTTTAATTCGTGACCACCCCAAAAAAATTGAAAAACCCACCCCAAAAAACCTAACAAAATTGAAATTTTTATATGAAAACCTTCTTTTGCCCATATCTCCCTAAATATGCGTCCTAGAGCGAAAAGGACTTTAATTCGTGACCACCCCAAAATATTGAAAAATCCACCCAAAACCTAAAAAAAATTGAAATTTTTATATGAAAACCTTCTTTTGCCCATATCTCCTTAAATATGCGTCCTAGAGCGAAAAGGACTTTAATTCGTGACCACCCTCAAACAATTGAAAAATCCACCCAAAACCTAAAAAAATTGAAATTTTTATATGAAAAACTTCTTTTGCCCATATCTCCTTAAATATGCGTCCTAGAGCGAAAAAGACTTTAATTCGTGACCACCCCCAACAAATTGAAAAATCCACCCAAAACCTAAAAAAATTGAAATTTTTATATGAAAAACTTCTTTTGCCCATATCTCCTTAAATATGCGTCCTAGAGCGAAAAGGACTTTAATTCGTGACCACCCCAAAAAATTGAAAAATCCACCCAAAACCTAAAAAAATTGAAATTTTTATATGAAAACCTTCTTTTGCCCATATCTCCTTAAATATGCGTCCTAGAGCGAAAAGGACTTTAATTCGTGACCACCCTCAAACAATTGAAAAATCCACCCAAAACCTAAAAAAAATTTAAATTTTTATATGAAAGACTTCTTTTGCCCATATCTCCTTAAATATGCGTCCTAGAGCGAAAAGGACTTTAATTCGTGACCACCCCCAAAAAATTGAAAAATCCACCCAAAACCTAAAAAAATTGAAATTTTTATATGAAAAACTTCTTTTGCCCATATCTCCTTAAATATGCGTCCTAGAGCGAAAAGGACTTCAAGTCGTGACCACCCCAAAAAATTGAAAAATCCACCCAAAACCTAAAAAAATTTAAATTTTTATACGAAAAACTTCTTTTTCCCATATCTCCTTAAATATGCGTCTTATAGCGAAAAGGACTTTAATTCGTGACCACCCCCAAAAAATTGAAAAATCCACCCAAAACCTAAAAAAATTGAAATTTTTATATGAAAAACTTCTTTTGCCCATATCTCCTTAAATATGCGTCGAAAATGACTTTAATTCGTGACCACCCTCAAACAATTGAAAAATCCACCCAAAACCTAAAAAAATTAAAATTTTTATATGAAAAACTTCTTTTGCCCATATCTCCTTAAATATGCGTCCTAGAGCGAAAAGGACTTTAAGTCGTGACCACCCCCAAAAAATTGAAAAATCCACCCAAAATCTAAAAAAATTTAAATTTTTATACGAAAAACTTCTTTTGCCCATATCTCCTTAAATATGCGTCTTATAGCGAAAAGGACTTTAATTTGTGACCACCCCCAAAAAATTGAAAAATCCACCCAAAACCTAAAAAAATTGAAATTTTTATATGATAAACTTCTTTTGCCCATATCTCCTTAAATATGCGTCCTAGAGCGAAAAGGACTTTAATTCGTGACCACCCTCAAACAATTGAAAAATCCACCCAAAACCTAAAAAAATTGAAATTTTTATATGAAAAACTTCTTTTGCCCATATCTCCTAAACTAAGCGTCCTAGAGCGAAAAGGACTTTAATTCGTGACCACCCTCAAACAACTGAAAAATCCACCCAAAACCTAAAAAAATTGAAATTTTTATATGAAAAACTTCTTTTGCCCATATCTCCTTAAATATGCGTCCTAGAGCGAAAAGGACTTTAAGTCGTGACCACCCCAAAAAATTGAAAAATCCACCCAAAACCTAAAAAATTTAAATTTTTATACGAAAAACTTCTTTTGCCCATATCTCCTTAAATATGCGTCTTATAGCGAAAAGGATTTTAATTCGTGACCACCCCCAAAAAATTGAAAACTCCACCCAAAACCTAAAAAAATTGAAATTTTTATATGAAAAACTTCTTTTGCCCATATCTCCTTAAATATGCGTCCTAGAGCGAAAATGACTTTAATTCGTGACCACCCTCAAACAATTGAAAAATCCACCCAAAACCTAAAAAAATTAAAATTTTTATATGAAAAACTTCTTTTTCCCATATCTCCTAAACTAAGCGTCCTAGAGCGAAAAGGACTTTAATTCGTGACCACCCTCAAACAACTGAAAAATCCACCCAAAACCTAAAAAAATTGAAATTTTTATATGAAAAACTTCTTTTGCCCATATGACCACCCCCAAAAAATTGAAAAATCCACCCAAAACCTAAAAAAATTGAAATTTTTATATGAAAAACTTCTTTTGCCCATATCTCCTAAACTAAGCGTCCTTGAGCGAAAAGGACTATAATTCGTGACCACCCCAAAAAATTGAAAAATCCACCCAAAACCTAAAAAAATTGAAGTTTTGATATGAAAAACTTCTTTTGCCCATATCTCCTTAAAAAACCTAAAAAAATTGAAATTTTTATATGAAAAACTTCTTTTGCCCATATCTCCTTAAATATGCGTCCTAGAGCGAAAAGGACTTTAAGTCGTGACCACCCCCAAAAAATTGAAAAATCCACCCAAAATCTAAAAAAATTTAAATTTTTATACGAAAAACTTCTTTTGCCCATATCTCCTTAAATATGCGTCTTATAGCGAAAAGGACTTTAATTCGTGACCACCTCCAAAAAATTGAAAAATCCACCCAAAACCTAAAAAAATTGAAATTTTTATATGAAAAACTTCTTTTGCCCATATCTCCTTAAATATGCGTCCTAGAGCGAAAAGGACTTTAATTCGTGACCACCCTCAAACAATTGAAAAATCCACCCAAAACCTAAAAAAATTGAAATTTTTATATGAAAAACTTCTTTTGCCCATATCTCCTAAACTAAGCGTCCTAGAGCGAAAAGGACTTTAAGTCGTGACCACCCTCAAACAACTGAAAAATCCACCCAAAACCTAAAAAAATTGAAATTTTTATATGAAAAACTTCTTTTGCCCATATCTCCTTAAATATGCGTCCTAGAGCGAAAAGGACTTTAATTCGTGACCACCCCCAAAAAATTGAAAAATCCACCCAAAACCTAAAAAAATTGAAATTTTTATATGAAAAACTTCTTTTGCCCATATGACCACCCCCAAAAAATTGAAAAATCCACCCAAAACCTAAAAAAATTGAAATTTTTATATGAAAAACTTCTTTTGCCCATATCTCCTAAACTAAGCGTCCTTGAGCGAAAAGGACTATAATTCGTGACCACCCCAAAAAATTGAAAAATCCACCCAAAACCTAAAAAAATTGAAGTTTTGATATGAAAAACTTCTTTTGCCCATATCTCCTTAAAAAAACTAAAAAAATTGAAATTTTTATATGAAAAACTTCTTTTGCCCATATCTCCTTAAATATGCGTCCTAGAGCGAAAAGGACTTTAAGTCGTGACCACCCCCAAAAAATTGAAAAATCCACCCAAAATCTAAAAAAATTTAAATTTTTATACGAAACACTTCTTTTGCCCATATCTCCTTAAATATGCGTCTTATAGCGAAAAGGACTTTAATTCGTGACCACCTCCAAAAAATTGAAAAATCCACCCAAAACCTAAAAAAATTGAAATTTTTATATGAAAAACTTCTTTTGCCCATATCTCCTTAAATATGCGTCCTAGAGCGAAAAGGACTTTAATTCGTGACCACCCTCAAACAATTGAAAAATCCACCCAAAACCTAAAAAAATTGAAATTTTTATATGAAAAACTTCTTTTGCCCATATCTCCTTAAATATGCGTCCTAGAGCGAAAAGGACTTTAATTCGTGACCACCCCCAAAAAATTGAAAAATCCACCCAAAACCTAAAAAAATTGAAATTTTTATATGAAAAACTTCTTTTGCCCATATCTCCTAAACTAAGCGTCATAGAGCGAAAAGGACTATAATTCGTGACCACCCCCAAAAAATTGAAAAATCCACCCAAAACCTAAAAAAAATTGAAATTTTTATATGAAAAACTTCTTTTGCCCATATCTCCTTAAATATGCGTCCTAGAGCGAAAAGGACTTTAATTCGTGACCACCCCCAAAAAATTGAAAAATCCACCCAAAACCTAAAAAAATTTAAATTTTTATATGAAAACCTTCTTTTGCCCATATCTCCTTAAATATGCGTCCTAGAGCGAAAAGGACTTTAATTCGTGACCACCCTCAAACAATTGAAAAATCCACCCAAAACCTAAAAAAAATTGAAATTTTTATATGAAAAACTTCTTTTGCCCATATCTCCTTAAATATGCGTCCTAGAGCGAAAAGGACTTTAATTCGTGACCAACCCCAAAAAATTGAAAGATCCACCCAAAACCTAAAAAAATTGAAATTTTTATATGAAAAACTTCTTTTGCCCATATCTCCTTAAATATGCGTCCTAGAGCGAAAAGGACTTTAATTCGTGACCACCCCAAAAAATTGAAAAATCCACCCAAAACCTAAAAAAATTGACGTTTTTATATGAAAAACTTCTTTTGCCCATATCTCCTTAAATATGCGTCCTAGAGCGAAAAGGACTTTAATTCGTGACCACCCTCAAACAATTGAAAAATCCACCCAAAACCTAAAAAAAATTTAAATTTTTATATGAAAGACTTCTTTTGCCCATATCTCCTTAAATATGCGTCTTATAGCGAAAAGGACTTTAATTCGTGACCACCCCCAAAAAATTGAAAAATCCACCCAAAACCTAAAAAAATTGAAATTTTTATATGAAAAACTTCTTTTGCCCATATCTCCTTAAATATGCGTCCTAGAGCGAAAATGACTTTAATTCGTGACCACCCTCAAACAATTGAAAAATCCACCCAAAACCTAAAAAAATTAAAATTTTTATATGAAAAACTTCTTTTGCCCATATCTCCTTAAATATGCGTCCTAGAGCGAAAAGGACTTTAAGTCGTGACCACCCCCAAAAAATTGAAAAATCCACCCAAAATCTAAAAAAATTTAAATTTTTATACGAAAAACTTCTTTTGCCCATATCTCCTTAAATATGCGTCTTATAGCGAAAAGGACTTTAATTTGTGACCACCCCCAAAAAATTGAAAAATCCACCCAAAACCTAAAAAAATTGAAATTTTTATATGATAAACTTCTTTTGCCCATATCTCCTTAAATATGCGTCCTAGAGCGAAAAGGACTTTAATTCGTGACCACCCTCAAACAATTGAAAAATCCACCCAAAACCTAAAAAAATTGAAATTTTTATATGAAAAACTTCTTTTGCCCATATCTCCTAAACTAAGCGTCCTAGAGCGAAAAGGACTTTAATTCGTGACCACCCTCAAACAACTGAAAAATCCACCCAAAACCTAAAAAAATTGAAATTTTTATATGAAAAACTTCTTTTGCCCATATCTCCTTAAATATGCGTCCTAGAGCGAAAAGGACTTTAAGTCGTGACCACCCCAAAAAATTGAAAAATCCACCCAAAACCTAAAAAATTTAAATTTTTATACGAAAAACTTCTTTTGCCCATATCTCCTTAAATATGCGTCTTATAGCGAAAAGGATTTTAATTCGTGACCACCCCCAAAAAATTGAAAACTCCACCCAAAACCTAAAAAAATTGAAATTTTTATATGAAAAACTTCTTTTGCCCATATCTCCTTAAATATGCGTCCTAGAGCGAAAATGACTTTAATTCGTGACCACCCTCAAACAATTGAAAAATCCACCCAAAACCTAAAAAAATTAAAATTTTTATATGAAAAACTTCTTTTTCCCATATCTCCTAAACTAAGCGTCCTAGAGCGAAAAGGACTTTAATTCGTGACCACCCTCAAACAACTGAAAAATCCACCCAAAACCTAAAAAAATTGAAATTTTTATATGAAAAACTTCTTTTGCCCATATGACCACCCCCAAAAAATTGAAAAATCCACCCAAAACCTAAAAAAATTGAAATTTTTATATGAAAAACTTCTTTTGCCCATATCTCCTAAACTAAGCGTCCTTGAGCGAAAAGGACTATAATTCGTGACCACCCCAAAAAATTGAAAAATCCACCCAAAACCTAAAAAAATTTAAGTTTTGATATGAAAAACTTCTTTTGCCCATATCTCCTTAAAAAACCTAAAAAAATTGAAATTTTTATATGAAAAACTTCTTTTGCCCATATCTCCTTAAATATGCGTCCTAGAGCGAAAAGGACTTTAATTCGTGACCACCCTCAAACAACTCAAAAATCCACCCAAAACCTAAAAAAATTGAAATTTTTATATGAAAAACTTCTTTTGCCCATATGACCACCCCCAAAAAATTGAAAAATCCACCCAAAACCTAAAAAAATTGAAATTTTTATATGAAAAACTTCTTTTGCCCATATCTCCTAAACTAAGCGTCCTTGAGCGAAAAGGACTATAATTCGTGACCACCCCAAAAAATTGAAAAATCCACCCAAAACCTAAAAAAATTGAAGTTTTGATATGAAAAACTTCTTTTGCCCATATCTCCTTAAAAAAACTAAAAAAATTGAAATTTTTATATGAAAAACTTCTTTTGCCCATATCTCCTTAAATATGCGTCCTAGAGCGAAAAGGACTTTAAGTCGTGACCACCCCCAAAAAATTGAAAAATCCACCCAAAATCTAAAAAAATTTAAATTTTTATACGAAACACTTCTTTTGCCCATATCTCCTTAAATATGCGTCTTATAGCGAAAAGGACTTTAATTCGTGACCACCTCCAAAAAATTGAAAAATCCACCCAAAACCTAAAAAAATTGAAATTTTTATATGAAAAACTTCTTTTGCCCATATCTCCTTAAATATGCGTCCTAGAGCGAAAAGGACTTTAATTCGTGACCACCCTCAAACAATTGAAAAATCCACCCAAAACCTAAAAAAATTGAAATTTTTATATGAAAAACTTCTTTTGCCCATATCTCCTTAAATATGCGTCCTAGAGCGAAAAGGACTTTAATTCGTGACCACCCCCAAAAAATTGAAAAATCCACCCAAAACCTAAAAAAATTGAAATTTTTATATGAAAAACTTCTTTTGCCCATATCTCCTAAACTAAGCGTCATAGAGCGAAAAGGACTATAATTCGTGACCACCCCCAAAAAATTGAAAAATCCACCCAAAACCTAAAAAAAATTGAAATTTTTATATGAAAAACTTCTTTTGCCCATATCTCCTTAAATATGCGTCCTAGAGCGAAAAGGACTTTAATTCGTGACCACCCCCAAAAAATTGAAAAATCCACCCAAAACCTAAAAAAATTTAAATTTTTATATGAAAACCTTCTTTTGCCCATATCTCCTTAAATATGCGTCCTAGAGCGAAAAGGACTTTAATTCGTGACCACCCTCAAACAATTGAAAAATCCACCCAAAACCTAAAAAAAATTGAAATTTTTATATGAAAAACTTCTTTTGCCCATATCTCCTTAAATATGCGTCCTAGAGCGAAAAGGACTTTAATTCGTGACCAACCCCAAAAAATTGAAAGATCCACCCAAAACCTAAAAAAATTGAAATTTTTATATGAAAAACTTCTTTTGCCCATATCTCCTTAAATATGCGTCCTAGAGCGAAAAGGACTTTAATTCGTGACCACCCCAAAAAATTGAAAAATCCACCCAAAACCTAAAAAAATTGACGTTTTTATATGAAAAACTTCTTTTGCCCATATCTCCTTAAATATGCGTCCTAGAGCGAAAAGGACTTTAATTCGTGACCACCCTCAAACAATTGAAAAATCCACCCAAAACCTAAAAAAAATTTAAATTTTTATATGAAAGACTTCTTTTGCCCATATCTCCTTAAATATGCGTCTTATAGCGAAAAGGACTTTAATTCGTGACCACCCCCAAAAAATTGAAAAATCCACCCAAAACCTAAAAAAATTGAAATTTTTATATGAAAAACTTCTTTTGCCCATATCTCCTTAAATATGCGTCCTAGAGCGAAAATGACTTTAATTCGTGACCACCCTCAAACAATTGAAAAATCCACCCAAAACCTAAAAAAATTAAAATTTTTATATGAAAAACTTCTTTTGCCCATATCTCCTTAAATATGCGTCCTAGAGCGAAAAGGACTTTAAGTCGTGACCACCCCCAAAAAATTGAAAAATCCACCCAAAATCTAAAAAAATTTAAATTTTTATACGAAAAACTTCTTTTGCCCATATCTCCTTAAATATGCGTCTTATAGCGAAAAGGACTTTAATTTGTGACCACCCCCAAAAAATTGAAAAATCCACCCAAAACCTAAAAAAATTGAAATTTTTATATGATAAACTTCTTTTGCCCATATCTCCTTAAATATGCGTCCTAGAGCGAAAAGGACTTTAATTCGTGACCACCCTCAAACAATTGAAAAATCCACCCAAAACCTAAAAAAATTGAAATTTTTATATGAAAAACTTCTTTTGCCCATATCTCCTAAACTAAGCGTCCTAGAGCGAAAAGGACTTTAATTCGTGACCACCCTCAAACAACTGAAAAATCCACCCAAAACCTAAAAAAATTGAAATTTTTATATGAAAAACTTCTTTTGCCCATATCTCCTTAAATATGCGTCCTAGAGCGAAAAGGACTTTAAGTCGTGACCACCCCAAAAAATTGAAAAATCCACCCAAAACCTAAAAAATTTAAATTTTTATACGAAAAACTTCTTTTGCCCATATCTCCTTAAATATGCGTCTTATAGCGAAAAGGATTTTAATTCGTGACCACCCCCAAAAAATTGAAAACTCCACCCAAAACCTAAAAAAATTGAAATTTTTATATGAAAAACTTCTTTTGCCCATATCTCCTTAAATATGCGTCCTAGAGCGAAAATGACTTTAATTCGTGACCACCCTCAAACAATTGAAAAATCCACCCAAAACCTAAAAAAATTAAAATTTTTATATGAAAAACTTCTTTTTCCCATATCTCCTAAACTAAGCGTCCTAGAGCGAAAAGGACTTTAATTCGTGACCACCCTCAAACAACTGAAAAATCCACCCAAAACCTAAAAAAATTGAAATTTTTATATGAAAAACTTCTTTTGCCCATATGACCACCCCCAAAAAATTGAAAAATCCACCCAAAACCTAAAAAAATTGAAATTTTTATATGAAAAACTTCTTTTGCCCATATCTCCTAAACTAAGCGTCCTTGAGCGAAAAGGACTATAATTCGTGACCACCCCAAAAAATTGAAAAATCCACCCAAAACCTAAAAAAATTTAAGTTTTGATATGAAAAACTTCTTTTGCCCATATCTCCTTAAAAAACCTAAAAAAATTGAAATTTTTATATGAAAAACTTCTTTTGCCCATATCTCCTTAAATATGCGTCCTAGAGCGAAAAGGACTTTAAGTCGTGACCACCCCCAAAAAATTGAAAAATCCACCCAAAATCTAAAAAAATTTAAATTTTTATACGAAAAACTTCTTTTGCCCATATCTCCTTAAATATGCGTCTTATAGCGAAAAGGACTTTAATTCGTGACCACCTCCAAAAAATTGAAAAATCCACCCAAAACCTAAAAAAATTGAAATTTTTATATGAAAAACTTCTTTTGCCCATATCTCCTTAAATATGCGTCCTAGAGCGAAAAGGACTTTAATTCGTGACCACCCTCAAACAATTGAAAAATCCACCCAAAACCTAAAAAAATTGAAATTTTTATATGAAAAACTTCTTTTGCCCATATCTCCTAAACTAAGCGTCCTAGAGCGAAAAGGACTTTAATTCGTGACCACCCTCAAACAACTGAAAAATCCACCCAAAACCTAAAAAAATTGAAATTTTTATATGAAAAACTTCTTTTGCCCATATCTCCTTAAATATGCGTCCTAGAGCGAAAAGGACTTTAATTCGTGACCACCCCCAAAAAATTGAAAAATCCACCCAAAACCTAAAAAAATTGAAATTTTTATATGAAAAACTTCTTTTGCCCATATCTCCTAAACTAAGCGTCCTAGAGCGAAAAGGACTATAATTCGTGACCACCCCAAAAAATTGAAAAATCCACCCAAAACCTAAAAAAATTGAAATTTTTATATGAAAAACTTCTTTTTCCCATATCTCCTAAACTAAGCGTCCTAGAGCGAAAAGGACTTTAATTCGTGACCACCCTCAAACAACTGAAAAATCCACCCAAAACCTAAAAAAATTGAAATTTTTATATGAAAAACTTCTTTTGCCCATATGACCACCCCCAAAAAATTGAAAAATCCACCCAAAACCTAAAAAAATTGAAATTTTTATATGAAAAACTTCTTTTGCCCATATCTCCTAAACTAAGCGTCCTTGAGCGAAAAGGACTATAATTCGTGACCACCCCAAAAAATTGAAAAATCCACCCAAAACCTAAAAAAATTGAAGTTTTGATATGAAAAACTTCTTTTGCCCATATCTCCTTAAAAAAACTAAAAAAATTGAAATTTTTATATGAAAAACTTCTTTTGCCCATATCTCCTTAAATATGCGTCCTAGAGCGAAAAGGACTTTAAGTCGTGACCACCCCCAAAAAATTGAAAAATCCACCCAAAATCTAAAAAAATTTAAATTTTTATACGAAACACTTCTTTTGCCCATATCTCCTTAAATATGCGTCTTATAGCGAAAAGGACTTTAATTCGTGACCACCTCCAAAAAATTGAAAAATCCACCCAAAACCTAAAAAAATTGAAATTTTTATATGAAAAACTTCTTTTGCCCATATCTCCTTAAATATGCGTCCTAGAGCGAAAAGGACTTTAATTCGTGACCACCCTCAAACAATTGAAAAATCCACCCAAAACCTAAAAAAATTGAAATTTTTATATGAAAAACTTCTTTTGCCCATATCTCCTTAAATATGCGTCCTAGAGCGAAAAGGACTTTAATTCGTGACCACCCCCAAAAAATTGAAAAATCCACCCAAAACCTAAAAAAATTGAAATTTTTATATGAAAAACTTCTTTTGCCCATATCTCCTAAACTAAGCGTCATAGAGCGAAAAGGACTATAATTCGTGACCACCCCCAAAAAATTGAAAAATCCACCCAAAACCTAAAAAAAATTGAAATTTTTATATGAAAAACTTCTTTTGCCCATATCTCCTTAAATATGCGTCCTAGAGCGAAAAGGACTTTAATTCGTGACCACCCCCAAAAAATTGAAAAATCCACCCAAAACCTAAAAAAATTTAAATTTTTATATGAAAACCTTCTTTTGCCCATATCTCCTTAAATATGCGTCCTAGAGCGAAAAGGACTTTAATTCGTGACCACCCTCAAACAATTGAAAAATCCACCCAAAACCTAAAAAAAATTGAAATTTTTATATGAAAAACTTCTTTTGCCCATATCTCCTTAAATATGCGTCCTAGAGCGAAAAGGACTTTAATTCGTGACCAACCCCAAAAAATTGAAAGATCCACCCAAAACCTAAAAAAATTGAAATTTTTATATGAAAAACTTCTTTTGCCCATATCTCCTTAAATATGCGTCCTAGAGCGAAAAGGACTTTAATTCGTGACCACCCCAAAAAATTGAAAAATCCACCCAAAACCTAAAAAAATTGACGTTTTTATATGAAAAACTTCTTTTGCCCATATCTCCTTAAATATGCGTCCTAGAGCGAAAAGGACTTTAATTCGTGACCACCCTCAAACAATTGAAAAATCCACCCAAAACCTAAAAAAAATTTAAATTTTTATATGAAAGACTTCTTTTGCCCATATCTCCTTAAATATGCGTCTTATAGCGAAAAGGACTTTAATTCGTGACCACCCCCAAAAAATTGAAAAATCCACCCAAAACCTAAAAAAATTGAAATTTTTATATGAAAAACTTCTTTTGCCCATATCTCCTTAAATATGCGTCCTAGAGCGAAAATGACTTTAATTCGTGACCACCCTCAAACAATTGAAAAATCCACCCAAAACCTAAAAAAATTAAAATTTTTATATGAAAAACTTCTTTTGCCCATATCTCCTTAAATATGCGTCCTAGAGCGAAAAGGACTTTAAGTCGTGACCACCCCCAAAAAATTGAAAAATCCACCCAAAATCTAAAAAAATTTAAATTTTTATACGAAAAACTTCTTTTGCCCATATCTCCTTAAATATGCGTCTTATAGCGAAAAGGACTTTAATTTGTGACCACCCCCAAAAAATTGAAAAATCCACCCAAAACCTAAAAAAATTGAAATTTTTATATGATAAACTTCTTTTGCCCATATCTCCTTAAATATGCGTCCTAGAGCGAAAAGGACTTTAATTCGTGACCACCCTCAAACAATTGAAAAATCCACCCAAAACCTAAAAAAATTGAAATTTTTATATGAAAAACTTCTTTTGCCCATATCTCCTAAACTAAGCGTCCTAGAGCGAAAAGGACTTTAATTCGTGACCACCCTCAAACAACTGAAAAATCCACCCAAAACCTAAAAAAATTGAAATTTTTATATGAAAAACTTCTTTTGCCCATATCTCCTTAAATATGCGTCCTAGAGCGAAAAGGACTTTAAGTCGTGACCACCCCAAAAAATTGAAAAATCCACCCAAAACCTAAAAAATTTAAATTTTTATACGAAAAACTTCTTTTGCCCATATCTCCTTAAATATGCGTCTTATAGCGAAAAGGATTTTAATTCGTGACCACCCCCAAAAAATTGAAAACTCCACCCAAAACCTAAAAAAATTGAAATTTTTATATGAAAAACTTCTTTTGCCCATATCTCCTTAAATATGCGTCCTAGAGCGAAAATGACTTTAATTCGTGACCACCCTCAAACAATTGAAAAATCCACCCAAAACCTAAAAAAATTAAAATTTTTATATGAAAAACTTCTTTTTCCCATATCTCCTAAACTAAGCGTCCTAGAGCGAAAAGGACTTTAATTCGTGACCACCCTCAAACAACTGAAAAATCCACCCAAAACCTAAAAAAATTGAAATTTTTATATGAAAAACTTCTTTTGCCCATATGACCACCCCCAAAAAATTGAAAAATCCACCCAAAACCTAAAAAAATTGAAATTTTTATATGAAAAACTTCTTTTGCCCATATCTCCTAAACTAAGCGTCCTTGAGCGAAAAGGACTATAATTCGTGACCACCCCAAAAAATTGAAAAATCCACCCAAAACCTAAAAAAATTTAAGTTTTGATATGAAAAACTTCTTTTGCCCATATCTCCTTAAAAAACCTAAAAAAATTGAAATTTTTATATGAAAAACTTCTTTTGCCCATATCTCCTTAAATATGCGTCCTAGAGCGAAAAGGACTTTAAGTCGTGACCACCCCCAAAAAATTGAAAAATCCACCCAAAATCTAAAAAAATTTAAATTTTTATACGAAAAACTTCTTTTGCCCATATCTCCTTAAATATGCGTCTTATAGCGAAAAGGACTTTAATTCGTGACCACCTCCAAAAAATTGAAAAATCCACCCAAAACCTAAAAAAATTGAAATTTTTATATGAAAAACTTCTTTTGCCCATATCTCCTTAAATATGCGTCCTAGAGCGAAAAGGACTTTAATTCGTGACCACCCTCAAACAATTGAAAAATCCACCCAAAACCTAAAAAAATTGAAATTTTTATATGAAAAACTTCTTTTGCCCATATCTCCTAAACTAAGCGTCCTAGAGCGAAAAGGACTTTAATTCGTGACCACCCTCAAACAACTGAAAAATCCACCCAAAACCTAAAAAAATTGAAATTTTTATATGAAAAACTTCTTTTGCCCATATCTCCTTAAATATGCGTCCTAGAGCGAAAAGGACTTTAATTCGTGACCACCCCCAAAAAATTGAAAAATCCACCCAAAACCTAAAAAAATTGAAATTTTTATATGAAAAACTTCTTTTGCCCATATCTCCTTAACTAAGCGTCCTAGAGCGAAAAGGACTATAATTCGTGACCACCCCAAAAAATTGAAAAATCCACCCAAAACCTAAAAAAATTGAAATTTTTATATGAAAAACTTCTTTTTCCCATATCTCCTAAACTAAGCGTCCTAGAGCGAAAAGGACTTTAATTCGTGACCACCCTCAAACAACTGAAAAATCCACCCAAAACCTAAAAAAATTGAAATTTTTATATGAAAAACTTCTTTTGCCCATATGACCACCCCCAAAAAATTGAAAAATCCACCCAAAACCTAAAAAAATTGAAATTTTTATATGAAAAACTTCTTTTGCCCATATCTCCTAAACTAAGCGTCCTTGAGCGAAAAGGACTATAATTCGTGACCACCCCAAAAAATTGAAAAATCCACCCAAAACCTAAAAAAATTGAAGTTTTGATATGAAAAACTTCTTTTGCCCATATCTCCTTAAAAAACCTAAAAAAATTGAAATTTTTATATGAAAAACTTCTTTTGCCCATATCTCCTTAAATATGCGTCCTAGAGCGAAAAGGACTTTAAGTCGTGACCACCCCCAAAAAATTGAAAAATCCACCCAAAATCTAAAAAAATTTAAATTTTTATACGAAACACTTCTTTTGCCCATATCTCCTTAAATATGCGTCTTATAGCGAAAAGGACTTTAATTCGTGACCACCTCCAAAAAATTGAAAAATCCACCCAAAACCTAAAAAAATTGAAATTTTTATATGAAAAACTTCTTTTGCCCATATCTCCTTAAATATGCGTCCTAGAGCGAAAAGGACTTTAATTCGTGACCACCCTCAAACAATTGAAAAATCCACCCAAAACCTAAAAAAATTGAAATTTTTATATGAAAAACTTCTTTTGCCCATATCTCCTTAAATATGCGTCCTAGAGCGAAAAGGACTTTAATTCGTGACCACCCCCAAAAAATTGAAAAATCCACCCAAAACCTAAAAAAATTGAAATTTTTATATGAAAAACTTCTTTTGCCCATATCTCCTAAACTAAGCGTCATAGAGCGAAAAGGACTATAATTCGTGACCACCCCCAAAAAATTGAAAAATCCACCCAAAACCTAAAAAAAATTGAAATTTTTATATGAAAAACTTCTTTTGCCCATATCTCCTTAAATATGCGTCCTAGAGCGAAAAGGACTTTAATTCGTGACCACCCCCAAAAAATTGAAAAATCCACCCAAAACCTAAAAAAATTTAAATTTTTATATGAAAACCTTCTTTTGCCCATATCTCCTTAAATATGCGTCCTAGAGCGAAAAGGACTTTAATTCGTGACCACCCTCAAACAATTGAAAAATCCACCCAAAACCTAAAAAAAATTGAAATTTTTATATGAAAAACTTCTTTTGCCCATATCTCCTTAAATATGCGTCCTAGAGCGAAAAGGACTTTAATTCGTGACCAACCCCAAAAAATTGAAAAATCCACCCAAAACCTAAAAAAATTGAAATTTTTATATGAAAAACATCTTTTGCCCATATCTCCTTAAATATGCGTCCTAGAGCGAAAAGGACTTTAATTCGTGACCACCCCAAAAAATTGAAAAATCCACCCAAAACCTAAAAAAATTGAAGTTTTTATATGAAAAACTTCTTTTGCCCATATCTCCTTAAATATGCGTCCTAGAGCGAAAAGGACTTTAATTCGTGACCACCCTCAAACAATTGAAAAATCCACCCAAAACCTAAAAAATTGAAATTTTTATACGAAAAACTTCTTTTGCCCATATCTCCTTAAATATGCGTCCTAGAGCGAAAAGGACTTTAATTCGTGACCACCCCCAAAAAATTGAAAAATCCACCCAAAACCTAAAAAAATTGAAATTTTTATATGAAAAACTTCTTTTGCCCATATCTCCTAAACTAAGCGTCCTAGAGCGAAAAGGACTATAATTGGTGACCACCCCAAAAAATTGAAAAATCCACCCAAAACCTAAAAAAATTGAAGTTTTTATATGAAAAACTTCTTTTGCCCATATCTCCTTAAATATGCGTCCTAGAGCGAAAAGGACTTTAATTCGTGACCACCCTCAAACAATTGAAAAATCCACCCAAAACCTAAAAAATTGAAATTTTTATACGAAAAACTTCTTTTGCCCATATCTCCTTAAATATGCGTCCTAGAGCGAAAAGGACTTTAATTCGTGACCACCCCCAAAAAATTGAAAAATCCACCCAAAACCTAAAAAAATTGAAATGTTTATATGAAAAACTTCTTTTGCCCATATCTCCTAATCTAAGCGTCCTAGAGCGAAAAGGACTATAATTCGTGACCACCCCAAAAAATTGAAAAATCCACCCAAAACCTAAAAAAATTGAAGTTTTTATATGAAAACCTTCTTTTGCCCATATCTCCTTAAATATGCGTCCTAGAGCGAAAAGGACTTTAATTCGTGACCACCCTCAAACAATTGAAAAATCCACCCAAAACCTAAAAAAATTGAAATTTTTATATGAAAAATTCTTTTGCCCATATCTCCTTAAATATGCGTCCTAGAGCGAAAAAGACTTTAATTCGTGACCACCCCCAAAAAATTGAAAAATCCACCCAAAACCTAAAAAAATTGAAATTTTTATATGAAAACCTTCTTTTGCCCATATCTCCTTAAATATGCGTCCTAGAGCGAAAAGGACTTTAATTCGTGACCACCCCCAAAAAATTGAAAAATCCACCCAAAACCTAAAAAAAGTGAAATTTTTATATGAAAAACTTCTTTTGCCCATATCTCCTTAAATATGCGTCCTAGAGCGAAAAGGACTTTAATTCGTGACCACCCCCAAAAAATTGAAAAATCCACCCAAAACCTAAAAAAATTGAAATTTTTATATGAAAAACTTCTTTTGCCCATATCTCCTTAAATATGCGTCCTAGAGCGAAAAGGACTTTAATTCGTGACCACCCCCAAAAAATTGAAAAATCCACCCAAAACCTAAAAAAATTGAAATTTTTATATGAAAAACTTCTTTTGCCCATATCTCCTTAAATATGCGTCCTAGAGCGAAAAGGACTTTAATTCGTGACCACCCCCAAAAAAATGAAAAATCCACCCAAAACCTAAAAAAATTGAAATTTTTATATGAAAACCTTCTTTTGCCCATATCTCCTTAAATATGCGTCCTAGAGCGAAAAGGACTTTAATTCGTGACCACCCTCAAACAATTGAAAAATCCACCCAAAACCTAAAAAAAATTGAAATTTTTATATGAAAAACTTCTTTTGCCCATATCTCCTTAAATATGCGTCCTAGAGCGAAAAGGACTTTAATTCGTGACCACCCCCAAAAAATTGAAAAATCCACCCAAAACCTAAAAAAATTGAAATTTTTATACGAAAAACTTCTTTTGCCCATATCTCCTAAACTAAGCGTCCTAGAGCGAAAAGGACTTTAATTCGTGGCCACCCCCAAAAAATTGAAAAATCCACCCAAAACCTAAAAAAATTGAAATTTTTATATGAAAACCTTCTTTTGCCCATATCTCCTTAAATATGCGTCCTAGAGCGAAAAGGACTTTAATTCGTGACCACCCCAAAAAATTGAAAAATCCACCCAAAACCTAAAAAAATTGAAATTTTTATATGAAAAACTTCTTTTGCCCATATCTCCTAAACTAAGCGTCCTAGAGCGAAAAGGTCTTTAATTCGTGACCACCACCAAAAAATTTAAAGATCCACCCGAAACCTAAAAAAATTGAAATTTTTATATGAAAAACTTCTTTTGCCCATATCTCCTTAAATATGCGTCCTAGAGCGAAAAGGACTTTAATTCGTGACCACCCCCGAAAATTTGAAAAATCCACCCAAAACCTAAAAAAAATGAAATTTTTATATGAGAACCTTCTTTTGCCCATATCTCCTTAAATATGCGTCCTAGAGCGAAAAGGACTTTAATTCGTGACCACCCCAAAAAAATTGAAAAATCCACCCAAAACCTAAAAAAATTGAAATTTTTATATGAAAAACTTCTTTTGCCCATATCTCCTAAACTAAGCGTCCTAGAGCGAAAAGGACTATAATTCGTGACCACCCCAAAAAATTGAAAAATCCACCCAAAACCTAAAAAAATTGAAGTTTTTATATGAAAAACTTCTTTTGCCCATATCTCCTTAAATATGCGTCCTAGAGCGAAAAGGACTTTAATTCGTGACCACCCCAAAAAATTGAAAAATCCACCCAAAACCTAAAAAAATTGAAATTTTTATATGAAAAACTTCTTTTGCCCATATCTCCTTAAATATGCGTCCTAGAGCGAAAAGGACTTTAATTCGTGACCACCCCCAAAAAATTGAAAAATCCACCCAAAACCTAAAAAAATTTAAAATTTTATACGAAAAACTTCTTTTGCCCATATCTCCTAAACTAAGCGTCCTAGAGCGAAAAGGACTTTAATTCGTGACCACCCCCAAAAAATTGAAAAATCCACCCAAAACCTAAAAAAATTGAAATTTTTATATGAAAACCTTCTTTTGCCCATATCTCCTTAAATATGCGTCCTAGGGCGAAAAGGACTTTAATTCGTGACCACCCCCAAAAAATTTAAAAATCCATCCAAAACCTAAAAAAATTGAAATTTTTATACGAAAAACTTCTTTTGCCCATATCTCCTAAACTAAGCGTCCTAGAGCGAAAAGGACTTTAATTCGTGACCACCCCCAAAAAATTGAAAAATCCACCCAAAACCTAAAAAAATTGAAATTTTTATATGAAAAACTTCTTTTGCCCATATCTCCTTAAATATGCGTCCTAGAGCGAAAAGGACTTTAATTCGTGACCACCCCCAAAAAATTGAAAAATCCACCCAAAACCTAAAAAAATTGAAATTTTTATATGAAAACCTTCTTTTGCCCATATCTCCTTAAATATGCGTCCTAGAGCGAAAAGGACTTTAATTCGTGACCACCCCCAAAAAATTGAAAAATCCACCCAAAACCTAAAAAAATTGAAGTTTTTATATGAAAAACTTCTTTTGCCCATATCTCCTTAAATATGCGTCCTAGAGCGAAAAGGTCTTTAATTCGTGACCACCACCAAAAAATTTAAAGATCCACCCAAAACCTAAAAAAATTGAAATTTTTATATGAAAAACTTCTTTTGCCCATATCTCCTTAAATATGCGTCCTAGAGCGAAAAGGACTTTAATTCGTGACCACCTCCAAAAATTTGAAAAATCCACCCAAAACCTAAAAAAAATGAAATTTTTATATGAGAACCTTCTTTTGCCCATATCTCCTTAAATATGCGTCCTAGAGCGAAAAGGACTTTAATTCGTGACCACCCCAAAAAAATTGAAAAATCCACCCAAAACCTAAAAAAATTTAAATTTTTATATGAAAAACTTCTTTTGCCCATATCTCCTAAACTAAGCGTCCTAGAGCGAAAAGGACTATAATTCGTGACCACCCCAAAAAATTGAAAAATCCACCCAAAACCTAAAAAAATTGAAGTTTTTATATGAAAAACTTCTTTTGCCCATATCTCCTTAAATATGCGTCCTAGAGCGAAAAGGACTTTAATTCGTGACCACCCCAAAAAATTGAAAAATCCACCCAAAACCTAAAAAAATTGAAATTTTTATATGAAAAACTTCTTTTGCCCATATCTCCTTAAATATGCGTCCTAGAGCGAAAAGGACTTTAATTCGTGACCACCCCCAAAAAATTGAAAAATCCACCCAAAACCTAAAAAAATTGAAAATTTTATACGAAAAACTTCTTTTGCCCATATCTCCTAAACTAAGCGTCCTAGAGCGAAAAGGACTTTAATTCGTGACCACCCCCAAAAAATTGAAAAATCCACCCAAAACCTAAAAAAATTGAAATTTTTATATGAAAACCTTCTTTTGCCCATATCTCCTTAAATATGCGTCCTAGAGCGAAAAGGACTTTAATTCGTGACCACCCCCAAAAAATTTAAAAATCCATCCAAAACCTAAAAAAATTGAAATTTTTATACGAAAAACTTCTTTTGCCCATATCTCCTAAACTAAGCGTCCTAGAGCGAAAAGGACTTTAATTCGTGACCACCCCCAAAAAATTGAAAAATCCACCCAAAACCTAAAAAAATTGAAATTTTTATATGAGAACCTTCTTTTGCCCATATCTCCTTAAATATGCGTCCTAGAGCGAAAAGGACTTTAATTCGTGACCACCCCCAAAAAATTGAAAAATCCACCCAAAACCTAAAAAAATTGAAGTTTTTATATGAAAAACTTCTTTTGCCCATATCTCCTTAAATATGCGTCCTAGAGCGAAAAGGACTTTAATTCGAGACCACCCCCATAAAATAGAAAAATCCACCCAAAACCTAAAAAATTGAAATTTTTATATGAGATCCTTCTTTTGCCCATATCTCCTTAAATATGCGTCCTAGAGCGAAAAGGACTTTAATTCGTGACCACCCTCAAACAATTGAAAAATCCACCAAAACCTAAAAAAAATTGAAATTTTTATATGAAAAACTTCTTTTGCCCATATCTCCTTAAATATGCGTCCTAGAGCGAAAAGGACTTTAATTCGTGACCACCCCCAAAAAATTGAAAAATCCACCCAAAACCTAAAAAAATTGAAATTTTTATATGAGAACCTTCTTTTGCCCATATCTCCTTAAATATGCGTCCTAGAGCGAAAAGGACTTTAATTCGTGACCACCCTCAAACAATTGAAAAATCCACCCAAAACCTAAAAAAATTGAAATTTTTATATGAAAAACTTCTTTTGCCCATATCTCCTTAAATATGCGTCCTAGAGCGAAAAGGACTTTAATTCGTGACCACCCCAAAAAATTGAAAAATCCACCCAAAACCTAAAAAAATTGAAATTTTTATATGAAAAACTTCTTTTGCCCATATCTCCTAAACTAAGCGTCCTAGAGCGAAAAGGACTTTAAGTCGTGACCACCCCCAAAAAATTGAAAAATCCACCCAAAACCTAAAAAAATTTTAATTTTTATACGAAAAACTTCTTTTGCCCATATCTCCTTAAATATGCGTCTTATAGCGAAAAGGACTTTAATTCGTGACCACCCCGAAAAAATTTAAAAATCCACCCAAAACCTAAAAAAATTGAAATTTTTATATGAAAAACTTCTTTTGCCCATATCTCCTTAAATATGCGTCCTAGAGCGAAAAGGACTTTAATTCGTGACCACCCCCAAAAAATTGAAAAATCCACCCAAAACCTAAAAAAATTGAAATTTTTATATGAAAAACTTCTTTTGCCCATATCTCCTTAAATATGCGTCCTAGAGCGAAAAGGACTATAATTCGTGACCACCCCAAAAAATTGAAAAATCCACCCAAAACCTAAAAAAATTGAAGTTTTTATATGAAAAACTTCTTTTGCCCATATCTCCTTAAATATGCGTCCTAGAGCGAAAAGGACTTTAATTCGTAACCACCCCAAAAAATTGAAAAATCCACCCAAAACCTAAAAAAATTGAAATTTTTATATGAAAAACTTCTTTTGCCCATATCTCCTTAAATATGCATCCTAGAGCGAAAAGGACTTTAATTCGTGACCACCCCCAAAAAATTGAAAAATCCACCCAAACTCTAAAAAAATTGAAATTTTTATATGAAAAACTTCTTTTGCCCATATCTCCTTAAATATGCGTCCTAGAGCGAAAAGGACTTTAATTCGTGACCACCCCCAATAAATTGAAAAATCCACCTAAAACCGAAAAAAATTTAAATTTTTATATGAAAAACTTCTTTTGCCCATATCTCCTTAAATATGCGTCCTAGAGCGAAAAGGACTTTAATTCGTGACCACACCCAAAAAATTGAAAAATCCACCCAAAACCTAAAAAAAATGAAATTTTTATATGAAAAACTTCTTTTGCCCATATCTCCTTAAATATGCGTCCTAGAGCGAAAAGGACTTTAATTCGTGACCACCTTCAAACAATTGAAAAAACTTCTTTTGCCCATATCTCCTTAAATATGCGCCCTAGAGCGAAAAGGACTTTAATTCGTGACCACACCCAAAAAATTGAAAAATCCACCCAAAACCTAAAAAAAATGAAATTTTTATATGAAAAACTTCTTTTGCCCATATCTCCTTAAATATGCGTCCTAGAGCGAAAAGGACTTCAAGTCGTGACCACCCCAAAAAATTGAAAAATCCACCCAAAACCTAAAAAAATTTAAATTTTTATACGAAAAACTTCTTTTGCCCATATCTCCTTAAATATGCGTCCTAGAGCGAAAAGGACTTTAATTCGTGACCACCCCAAAATATTGAAAAATCCACCCAAAACCTAAAAAAAATGAAATTTTTACATGAAAAACTTCGTTTGCCCATATCTCCTTAAATATGCGTCCTAGAGCGAAAAGGACTTTAATTCGTGACCACCCCCAAAAAATTGAAAAATCCACCCAAAACCTAAAAAAATTGAAATTTTTATATGAGAACCTTCTTTTGCCCATATCTCCTTAAATATGCGTCCTAGAGCGAAAAGGACTTTAATTCGTGACCACCCCAAAAAATTGAAAAATCCACCCAAAACCTAAAAAAATTGAAATTTTTATATGAAAAACTTCTTTTGTCCATATCTCCTAAAATAAGCGTCCTAGAGCGAAAAGGACTATAATTCGTGACCACCCCAAAAAATTGAAAAATCCACCCAAAACCTAAAAAAATTTAAATTTTTATATGAAAAACTTCTTTTGCCCATATCTTCTTAAATATGCGTCCTAGAGCGAAAAGGACTTTAATTCGTGACCACCCCCAAAAAATTGAAAAATCCACCCAAAACCTAAAAAAATTGAAATTTTTATATGAGAACCTTCTTTTGCCCATATCTCCTTAAATATGCGTCCTAGAGCGAAAAGGACTTTAATTCGTGACCACCCCAAAAAATTGAAAAATCCACCCAAAACCTAAAAAATTGAAATTTTTATATGGAAAACTTCTTTTGCCCATATCTCCTTAAATATGCGTCCTAGAGCGAAAAGGACTTTAATTCGTGACCACCCCCAAAAAATTTAAAAATCCACCCAAAACCTAAAAAAATTGAAATTTTTATATGAAAAACTTCTTTTGCCCATATCTCCTTAAATATGCGTCCTAGAGCGAAAAGGACTATAATTCGTGACCACCACAAAAACTTGAAAAATCCACCCAAAACCTAAAAAAATTGAAATTTTTATATGAAAAACTTCTTTTGCCCATATCTCCTAAACTAAGCGTCCTAGAGCGAAAAGGACTATAATTCGTGACCACCCCAAAAAATTGAAAAATCCACCCAAAACCTAAAAAAATTGAAGTTTTTATATGAAAAACTTATTTTGCCCATATCTCCTTAAATATGCGTCCTAGAGCGAAAAGGACTTTAATTCGTGACCACCCCCAAAAAATTGAAAAATCCACCCAAACTCTAAAAAAATTGAAATTTTTATATGAAAACCTTCTTTTGCCCATATCTCCTTAAATATGCGTCCTAGGGCGAAAAGGACTTTAATTCGTGACCACCCCCAAAAAATTTAAAAATCCATCCAAAACCTAAAAAAATTGAAATTTTTATACGAAAAACTTCTTTTGCCCATATCTCCTAAACTAAGCGTCCTAGAGCGAAAAGGACTTTAATTCGTGACCACCCCCAAAAAATTGAAAAATCCACCCAAAACCTAAAAAAATTGAAATTTTTATATGAAAAACTTCTTTTGCCCATATCTCCTTAAATATGCGTCCTAGAGCGAAAAGGACTTTAATTCGTGACCACCCCCAAAAAATTGAAAAATCCACCCAAAACCTAAAAAAATTGAAATTTTTATATGAAAACCTTCTTTTGCCCATATCTCCTTAAATATGCGTCCTAGAGCGAAAAGGACTTTAATTCGTGACCACCCCCAAAAAATTGAAAAATCCACCCAAAACCTAAAAAAATTGAAGTTTTTATATGAAAAACTTCTTTTGCCCATATCTCCTTAAATATGCGTCCTAGAGCGAAAAGGTCTTTAATTCGTGACCACCACCAAAAAATTTAAAGATCCACCCAAAACCTAAAAAAATTGAAATTTTTATATGAAAAACTTCTTTTGCCCATATCTCCTTAAATATGCGTCCTAGAGCGAAAAGGACTTTAATTCGTGACCACCTCCAAAAATTTGAAAAATCCACCCAAAACCTAAAAAAAATGAAATTTTTATATGAGAACCTTCTTTTGCCCATATCTCCTTAAATATGCGTCCTAGAGCGAAAAGGACTTTAATTCGTGACCACCCCAAAAAAATTGAAAAATCCACCCAAAACCTAAAAAAATTTAAATTTTTATATGAAAAACTTCTTTTGCCCATATCTCCTAAACTAAGCGTCCTAGAGCGAAAAGGACTATAATTCGTGACCACCCCAAAAAATTGAAAAATCCACCCAAAACCTAAAAAAATTGAAGTTTTTATATGAAAAACTTCTTTTGCCCATATCTCCTTAAATATGCGTCCTAGAGCGAAAAGGACTTTAATTCGTGACCACCCCAAAAAATTGAAAAATCCACCCAAAACCTAAAAAAATTGAAATTTTTATATGAAAAACTTCTTTTGCCCATATCTCCTTAAATATGCGTCCTAGAGCGAAAAGGACTTTAATTCGTGACCACCCCCAAAAAATTGAAAAATCCACCCAAAACCTAAAAAAATTGAAAATTTTATACGAAAAACTTCTTTTGCCCATATCTCCTAAACTAAGCGTCCTAGAGCGAAAAGGACTTTAATTCGTGACCACCCCCAAAAAATTGAAAAATCCACCCAAAACCTAAAAAAATTGAAATTTTTATATGAAAACCTTCTTTTGCCCATATCTCCTTAAATATGCGTCCTAGAGCGAAAAGGACTTTAATTCGTGACCACCCCCAAAAAATTTAAAAATCCATCCAAAACCTAAAAAAATTGAAATTTTTATACGAAAAACTTCTTTTGCCCATATCTCCTAAACTAAGCGTCCTAGAGCGAAAAGGACTTTAATTCGTGACCACCCCCAAAAAATTGAAAAATCCACCCAAAACCTAAAAAAATTGAAATTTTTATATGAGAACCTTCTTTTGCCCATATCTCCTTAAATATGCGTCCTAGAGCGAAAAGGACTTTAATTCGTGACCACCCCCAAAAAATTGAAAAATCCACCCAAAACCTAAAAAAATTGAAGTTTTTATATGAAAAACTTCTTTTGCCCATATCTCCTTAAATATGCGTCCTAGAGCGAAAAGGACTTTAATTCGAGACCACCCCCATAAAATAGAAAAATCCACCCAAAACCTAAAAAATTGAAATTTTTATATGAGATCCTTCTTTTGCCCATATCTCCTTAAATATGCGTCCTAGAGCGAAAAGGACTTTAATTCGTGACCACCCTCAAACAATTGAAAAATCCACCAAAACCTAAAAAAAATTGAAATTTTTATATGAAAAACTTCTTTTGCCCATATCTCCTTAAATATGCGTCCTAGAGCGAAAAGGACTTTAATTCGTGACCACCCCCAAAAAATTGAAAAATCCACCCAAAACCTAAAAAAATTGAAATTTTTATATGAGAACCTTCTTTTGCCCATATCTCCTTAAATATGCGTCCTAGAGCGAAAAGGACTTTAATTCGTGACCACCCTCAAACAATTGAAAAATCCACCCAAAACCTAAAAAAATTGAAATTTTTATATGAAAAACTTCTTTTGCCCATATCTCCTTAAATATGCGTCCTAGAGCGAAAAGGACTTTAATTCGTGACCACCCCCAAAAAATTGAAAAATCCACCCAAAACCTAAAAAAATTTTAATTTTTATACGAAAAACTTCTTTTGCCCATATCTCCTTAAATATGCGTCTTATAGCGAAAAGGACTTTAATTCGTGACCACCCCGAAAAAATTGAAAAATCCACCCAAAACCTAAAAAAATTGAAATTTTTATATGAAAAACTTCTTTTGCCCATATCTCCTTAAATATGCGTCCTAGAGCGAAAAGGACTTTAATTCGTGACCACCCCCAAAAAATTGAAAAATCCACCCAAAACCTAAAAAAATTGAAATTTTTATATGAAAAACTTCTTTTGCCCATATCTCCTTAAATATGCGTCCTAGAGCGAAAAGGACTATAATTCGTGACCACCCCAAAAAATTGAAAAATCCACCCAAAACCTAAAAAAATTGAAGTTTTTATATGAAAAACTTCTTTTGCCCATATCTCCTTAAATATGCGTCCTAGAGCGAAAAGGACTTTAATTCGTAACCACCCCAAAAAATTGAAAAATCCACCCAAAACCTAAAAAAATTGAAATTTTTATATGAAAAACTTCTTTTGCCCATATCTCCTTAAATATGCATCCTAGAGCGAAAAGGACTTTAATTCGTGACCACCCCCAAAAAATTGAAAAATCCACCCAAACTCTAAAAAAATTGAAATTTTTATATGAAAAACTTCTTTTGCCCATATCTCCTTAAATATGCGTCCTAGAGCGAAAAGGACTTTAATTCGTGACCACCCCCAATAAATTGAAAAATCCACCTAAAACCGAAAAAAATTTAAATTTTTATATGAAAAACTTCTTTTGCCCATATCTCCTTAAATATGCGTCCTAGAGCGAAAAGGACTTTAATTCGTGACCACACCCAAAAAATTGAAAAATCCACCCAAAACCTAAAAAAAATGAAATTTTTATATGAAAAACTTCTTTTGCCCATATCTCCTTAAATATGCGTCCTAGAGCGAAAAGGACTTTAATTCGTGACCACCTTCAAACAATTGAAAAAACTTCTTTTGCCCATATCTCCTTAAATATGCGCCCTAGAGCGAAAAGGACTTTAATTCGTGACCACACCCAAAAAATTGAAAAATCCACCCAAAACCTAAAAAAAATGAAATTTTTATATGAAAAACTTCTTTTGCCCATATCTCCTTAAATATGCGTCCTAGAGCGAAAAGGACTTCAAGTCGTGACCACCCCAAAAAATTGAAAAATCCACCCAAAACCTAAAAAAATTTAAATTTTTATACGAAAAACTTCTTTTGCCCATATCTCCTTAAATATGCGTCCTAGAGCGAAAAGGACTTTAATTCGTGACCACCCCAAAATATTGAAAAATCCACCCAAAACCTAAAAAAAATGAAATTTTTACATGAAAAACTTCGTTTGCCCATATCTCCTTAAATATGCGTCCTAGAGCGAAAAGGACTTTAATTCGTGACCACCCCCAAAAAATTGAAAAATCCACCCAAAACCTAAAAAAATTGAAATTTTTATATGAGAACCTTCTTTTGCCCATATCTCCTTAAATATGCGTCCTAGAGCGAAAAGGACTTTAATTCGTGACCACCCCAAAAAATTGAAAAATCCACCCAAAACCTAAAAAAATTGAAATTTTTATATGAAAAACTTCTTTTGTCCATATCTCCTAAAATAAGCGTCCTAGAGCGAAAAGGACTATAATTCGTGACCACCCCAAAAAATTGAAAAATCCACCCAAAACCTAAAAAAATTTAAATTTTTATATGAAAAACTTCTTTTGCCCATATCTTCTTAAATATGCGTCCTAGAGCGAAAAGGACTTTAATTCGTGACCACCCCCAAAAAATTGAAAAATCCACCCAAAACCTAAAAAAATTGAAATTTTTATATGAGAACCTTCTTTTGCCCATATCTCCTTAAATATGCGTCCTAGAGCGAAAAGGACTTTAATTCGTGACCACCCCAAAAAATTGAAAAATCCACCCAAAACCTAAAAAATTGAAATTTTTATATGGAAAACTTCTTTTGCCCATATCTCCTTAAATATGCGTCCTAGAGCGAAAAGGACTTTAATTCGTGACCACCCCCAAAAAATTTAAAAATCCACCCAAAACCTAAAAAAATTGAAATTTTTATATGAAAAACTTCTTTTGCCCATATCTCCTTAAATATGCGTCCTAGAGCGAAAAGGACTATAATTCGTGACCACCACAAAAACTTGAAAAATCCACCCAAAACCTAAAAAAATTGAAATTTTTATATGAAAAACTTCTTTTGCCCATATCTCCTAAACTAAGCGTCCTAGAGCGAAAAGGACTATAATTCGTGACCACCCCAAAAAATTGAAAAATCCACCCAAAACCTAAAAAAATTGAAGTTTTTATATGAAAAACTTATTTTGCCCATATCTCCTTAAATATGCGTCCTAGAGCGAAAAGGACTTTAATTCGTGACCACCCCAAAAAAATTGAAAAATCCACCCAAAACCTAAAAAAATTGAAATTTTTATATGAAAAACTTCTTTTGCCCATATCTCCTTAAATATGCGTCCTAGAGCGAAAAGGACTTTAATTCGTGACCACCCCCAAAAAATTGAAAAATCCACCCAAAACCTAAAAAAAATTTAAATTTTTATATGAGATCCTTCTTTTGCCCATATCTCCTTAAATATGCGTCCTAGAGCGAAAAGGACTTTAATTCGTGACCACCCTCAAACAATTGAAAAATCCACCAAAACCTAAAAAAAATTGAAATTTTTATATGAAAAACTTCTTTTGCCCATATCTCCTTAAATATGCGTCCTAGAGCGAAAAGGACTTTAATTCGTGACCACCCCCAAAAAATTGAAAAATCCACCCAAAACCTAAAAAAATTGAAATTTTTATATGAGAACCTTCATTTGCCCATATCTCCTTAAATATGCGTCCTAGAGCGAAAAGGACTTTAATTCGTGACCACCCTCAAACAATTGAAAAATCCACCCAAAACCTAAAAAAATTGAAATTTTTATATGAAAAACTTCTTTTGCCCATATCTCCTTAAATATGCGTCCTAGAGCGAAAAGGACTTTAATTCGTGACCACCCCAAAAAATTGAAAAATCCACCCAAAACCTAAAAAAATTGAAATTTTTATATGAAAAACTTCTTTTGCCCATATCTCCTAAACTAAGCGTCCTAGAGCGAAAAGGACTTTAAGTCGTGACCACCCCCAAAAAATTGAAAAATCCACCCAAAACCTAAAAAAATTTTAATTTTTATACGAAAAACTTCTTTTGCCCATATCTCCTTAAATATGCGTCTTATAGCGAAAAGGACTTTAATTCGTGACCACCCCAAAAAATTGAAAAATCCACCCAAAACCTAAAAAAATTTAAATTTTTATATGAAAAACTTATTTTGCCCATATCTCCTAAACTAAGCGTCCTAGAGCGAAAAGGACTTTAATTCGTGACCACCCCCAAAAAATTGAAAAATCCACCCAAAACCTAAAAAAATTGAAATTTTTATATGAAAACCTTCTTTTGCCCATATCTCCTTAAATATGCGTCCTAGAGCGAAAAGGACTTTAATTCGTGACCACCCCAAAAAATTGAAAAATCCACCCAAAACCTAAAAAAATTGAAATTTTTATATGAAAAACTTCTTTTGCCCATATCTCCTTAAATATGCGTCCTAGAGCGAAAAGGTCTTTAATTCGTGACCACCACCAAAAAATTTAAAGATCCACCCAAAACCTAAAAAAATTGAAATTTTTATATGAAAAACTTCTTTTGCCCATATCTCCTTAAATATGCGTCCTAGAGCGAAAAGGACTTTAATTCGTGACCACCTCCAAAAATTTGAAAAATCCACCCAAAACCTAAAAAAAATGAAATTTTTATATGAGAACCTTCTTTTGCCCATATCTCCTTAAATATGCGTCCTAGAGCGAAAAGGACTTTAATTCGTGACCACCCCAAAAAAATTGAAAAATCCACCCAAAACCTAAAAAAATTTAAATTTTTATATGAAAAACTTCTTTTGCCCATATCTCCTAAACTAAGCGTCCTAGAGCGAAAAGGACTATAATTCGTGACCACCCCAAAAAATTGAAAAATCCACCCAAAACCTAAAAAAATTGAAGTTTTTATATGAAAAACTTCTTTTGCCCATATCTCCTTAAATATGCGTCCTAGAGCGAAAAGGACTTTAATTCGTGACCACCCCAAAAAATTGAAAAATCCACCCAAAACCTAAAAAAATTGAAATTTTTATATGAAAAACTTCTTTTGCCCATATCTCCTTAAATATGCGTCCTAGAGCGAAAAGGACTTTAATTCGTGACCACCCCCAAAAAATTGAAAAATCCACCCAAAACCTAAAAAAATTGAAAATTTTATACGAAAAACTTCTTTTGCCCATATCTCCTAAACTAAGCGTCCTAGAGCGAAAAGGACTTTAATTCGTGACCACCCCCAAAAAATTGAAAAATCCACCCAAAACCTAAATAAATTGAAATTTTTATATGAAAACCTTCTTTTGCCCATATCTCCTTAAATATGCGTCCTAGAGCGAAAAGGACTTTAATTCGTGACCACCCCCAAAAAATTTAAAAATCCATCCAAAACCTAAAAAAATTGAAATTTTTATACGAAAAACTTCTTTTGCCCATATCTCCTAAACTAAGCGTCCTAGAGCGAAAAGGACTTTAATTCGTGACCACCCCCAAAAAATTGAAAAATCCACCCAAAACCTAAAAAAATTGAAATTTTTATATGAAAAACTTCTTTTGCCCATATCTCCTTAAATATGCGTCCTAGAGCGAAAAGGACTTTAATTCGTGACCACCCCCAAAAAATTGAAAAATCCACCCAAAACCTAAAAAAATTGAAATTTTTATATGAAAAATTTCTTTTGCCCATATCTCCTAAACTAAGCGTCCTAGAGCGAAAAGGACTATAATTCGTGACCACCCCAAAAAATTGAAAAATCCACCCAAAACCTAAAAAAATTGAAATTTTTATATGAGAACCTTCTTTTGCCCATATCTCCTTAAATATGCGTCCTAGAGCGAAAAGGACTTTAATTCGTGACCACCCCCAAAAAATTGAAAAATCCACCCAAAACCTAAAAAAATTGAAGTTTTTATATGAAAAACTTCTTTTGCCCATATCTCCTTAAATATGCGTCCTAGAGCGAAAAGGACTTTAATTCGAGACCACCCCCATAAAATAGAAAAATCCACCCAAAACCTAAAAAAATTGAAATTTTTATATGAGATCCTTCTTTTGCCCATATCTCCTTAAATATGCGTCCTAGAGCGAAAAGGACTTTAATTCGTGACCACCCTCAAACAATTGAAAAATCCACCAAAACCTAAAAAAAATTGAAATTTTTATATGAAAAACTTCTTTTGCCCATATCTCCTTAAATATGCGTCCTAGAGCGAAAAGGACTTTAATTCGTGACCACCCCCAAAAAATTGAAAAATCCACCCAAAACCTAAAAAAATTGAAATTTTTATATGAGAACCTTCTTTTGCCCATATCTCCTTAAATATGCGTCCTAGAGCGAAAAGGACTTTAATTCGTGACCACCCTCAAACAATTGAAAAATCCACCCAAAACCTAAAAAAATTGAAATTTTTATATGAAAAACTTCTTTTGCCCATATCTCCTTAAATATGCGTCCTAGAGCGAAAAGGACTTTAATTCGTGACCACCCCAAAAAATTGAAAAATCCACCCAAAACCTAAAAAAATTGAAATTTTTATATGAAAAACTTCTTTTGCCCATATCTCCTAAACTAAGCGTCCTAGAGCGAAAAGGACTTTAAGTCGTGACCACCCCCAAAAAATTGAAAAATCCACCCAAAACCTAAAAAAATTTTAATTTTTATACGAAAAACTTCTTTTGCCCATATCTCCTTAAATATGCGTCTTATAGCGAAAAGGACTTTAATTCGTGACCACCCCCAAAAAATTGAAAAATCCACCCAAAACCTAAAAAAATTGAAATTTTTATATGAAAAACTTCTTTTGCCCATATCTCCTTAAATATGCGTCCTAGAGCGAAAAGGACTTTAATTCGTGACCACCCCCAAAAAATTGAAAAATCCACCCAAAACCTAAAAAAATTGAAATTTTTATATGAAAAACTTCTTTTGCCCATATCTCCTTAAATATGCGTCCTAGAGCGAAAAGGACTATAATTCGTGACCACCCCAAAAAATTGAAAAATCCACCCAAAACCTAAAAAAATTGAAGTTTTTATATGAAAAACTTCTTTTGCCCATATCTCCTTAAATATGCGTCCTAGAGCGAAAAGGACTTTAATTCGTAACCACCCCAAAAAATTGAAAAATCCACCCAAAACCTAAAAAAATTGAAATTTTTATATGAAAAACTTCTTTTGCCCATATCTCCTTAAATATGCATCCTAGAGCGAAAAGGACTTTAATTCGTGACCACCCCCAAAAAATTGAAAAATCCACCCAAACTCTAAAAAAATTGAAATTTTTATATGAAAAACTTCTTTTGCCCATATCTCCTTAAATATGCGTCCTAGAGCGAAAAGGACTTTAATTCGTGACCACCCCCAATAAATTGAAAAATCCACCTAAAACCGAAAAAAATTTAAATTTTTATATGAAAAACTTCTTTTGCCCATATCTCCTTAAATATGCGTCCTAGAGCGAAAAGGACTTTAATTCGTGACCACACCCAAAAAATTGAAAAATCCACCCAAAACCTAAAAAAAATGAAATTTTTATATGAAAAACTTCTTTTGCCCATATCTCCTTAAATATGCGTCCTAGAGCGAAAAGGACTTTAATTCGTGACCACCTTCAAACAATTGAAAAAACTTCTTTTGCCCATATCTCCTTAAATATGCGCCCTAGAGCGAAAAGGATTTTAATTCGTGACCACCCCCAAAATATTGAAAAATCCACCCAAAACCTAAAAAAATTGAAATTTTTATATGAAAAACTTCTTTTGCCCATATCTCCTAAACTAAGCGTCCTAGAGCGAAAAGGACTATAATTCGTGACCACCCCAAAAAATTGAAAAATCCACCCAAAACCTAAAAAAATTGAAGTTTTTATATGAAAAACTTCTTTTGCCCATATCTCCTTAAATATGCGTCCTAGAGCGAAAAGGACTTTAATTCGTGACCACCCCAAAAAATTGAAAAATCCACCCAAAACCTAAAAAAATTGAAGTTTTTATATGAAAAACTTCTTTTGCCCATATCTCCTTAAATATGCGTCCTAGAGCGAAAAGGACTTTAATTCGTGACCACCCCCAAAAAATTGAAAAATCCACCCAAAACCGAAAAAATTGAAATTTTTATATGAAAAACTTCTTTTGCCCATATCTCCTAAACTAAGCGTCCTAGAGCGAAAAGGACTTTAATTCGTGACCACCCCCAAAAAGTTGAAAAATCCACCCAAAACCTAAAAAAATTGAAATTTTTATATGAAAAACTTCTTTTGCCCATATCTCCTTAAATATGCGTCCTAGAGCGAAAAGGACTTTAATTCGTGACCACCCCAAAATATTGAAAAATCCACCCAAAACCTAAAAAAAATGAAATTTTTACATGAAAAACTTCTTTTGCCCATATCTCCTTAAATATGCGTCCTAGAGCGAAAAGGACTTTAATTCGTGACCACCCCCAAAAAATTGAAAAATCCACCCAAAACCTAAAAAAATTGAAATTTTTATATGAGAACCTTCTTTTGCCCATATCTCCTTAAATATGCGTCCTAGAGCGAAAAGGACTTTAATTCGTGACCACCCCAAAAAATTGAAAAATCCACCCAAAACCTAAAAAAATTGAAATTTTTATATGAAAAACTTCTTTTGTCCATATCTCCTAAAATAAGCGTCCTAGAGCGAAAAGGACTATAATTCGTGACCACCCCAAAAAATTGAAAAATCCACCCAAAACCTAAAAAAATTTAAATTTTTATATGAAAAACTTCTTTTGCCCATATCTTCTTAAATATGCGTCCTAGAGCGAAAAGGACTTTAATTCGTGACCACCCCCAAAAAATTGAAAAATCCACCCAAAACCTAAAAAAATTGAAATTTTTATATGAGAACCTTCTTTTGCCCATATCTCCTTAAATATGCGTCCTAGAGCGAAAAGGACTTTAATTCGTGACCACCCCAAAAAATTGAAAAATCCACCCAAAACCTAAAAAATTGAAATTTTTATATGGAAAACTTCTTTTGCCCATATCTCCTTAAATATGCGTCCTAGAGCGAAAAGGACTTTAATTCGTGACCACCCCCAAAAAATTTAAAAATCCACCCAAAACCTAAAAAAATTGAAATTTTTATATGAAAAACTTCTTTTGCCCATATCTCCTTAAATATGCGTCCTAGAGCGAAAAGGACTATAATTCGTGACCACCACAAAAACTTGAAAAATCCACCCAAAACCTAAAAAAATTGAAATTTTTATATGAAAAACTTCTTTTGCCCATATCTCCTAAACTAAGCGTCCTAGAGCGAAAAGGACTATAATTCGTGACCACCCCAAAAAATTGAAAAATCCACCCAAAACCTAAAAAAATTGAAGTTTTTATATGAAAAACTTATTTTGCCCATATCTCCTTAAATATGCGTCCTAGAGCGAAAAGGACTTTAATTCGTGACCACCCCAAAAAAATTGAAAAATCCACCCAAAACCTAAAAAAATTGAAATTTTTATATGAAAAACTTCTTTTGCCCATATCTCCTTAAATATGCGTCCTAGAGCGAAAAGGACTTTAATTCGTGACCACCCCAAAAAATTGAAAAATCCACCCAAAACCTAAAAAAATTTAAATTTTTATATGAAAAACTTCTTTTGCCCATATCTCCTAAACTAAGCGTCCTAGAGCGAAAAGGACTTTAATTCGTGACCACCCCCAAAAAATTGAAAAATCCACCCAAAACCTAAAAAAATTGAAATTTTTATACGAAAAACTTCTTTTGCCCATATCACCTTAAATATGCGTCCTAGAGCGAAAAGGACTTTAATTCGTGACCACCCCCAAAAAATTGAAAAATCCACCCAAAACCTAAAAAAATTGAAATTTTTATATGAAAACCTTATTTTGCCCATATCTCCTTACATATGCGTCCTAGAGCGAAAAGGACTTTAATTCGTGACCACCCCCAAAAAGTTGAAAAATCCACCCAAAACCTAAAAAAATTGAAATTTTTATATGAAAAACTTCTTTTGCCCATATCTCCTTAAATATGCGTCCTAGAGCGAAAAGGACTTTAATTCGTGACCACCCCAAAATATTGAAAAATCCACCCAAAACCTAAAAAAATTGAAATTTTTATATGAAAAACTTCTTTTGCCCATATCTCCTTAAATATGCGTCCTAGAGCGAAAAGGACTTTAATTCGTGACCACCCCCAAAAAATTGAAAAATCCACCCAAAACCTAAAAAAATTTAAATTTTTATATGAGAACCTTCTTTTGCCCATATCTCCTTAAATATGCGTCCTAGAGCGAAAAGGACTTTAATTCGTGACCACCCCAAAAAATTGAAAAATCCACCCAAAACCTAAAAAAATTGAAATTTTTATATGAAAAACTTCTTTTGCCCATATCTCCTTAAATATGCGTCCTAGAGCGAAAAGGACTTTAATTCGTGACCACCCCCAAAAAATTGAAAAATCCACCCAAAACCTAAAAAAATTGAAATTTTTATATGAAAAACTTCTTTTGTCCATATCTCCTAAAATAAGCGTCCTAGAGCGAAAAGGACTATAATTCGTGACCACCCCAAAAAATTGAAAAATCCACCCAAAACCTAAAAAAATTTAAATTTTTATATGAAAAACTTCTTTTGCCCATATCTTCTTAAATATGCGTCCTAGAGCGAAAAGGACTTTAATTCGTGACCACCCCCAAAAAATTGAAAAATCCACCCAAAACCTAAAAAAATTGAAATTTTTATATGAGAACCTTCTTTTGCCCATAGCTCCTTAAATATGCGTCCTAGAGCGAAAAGGACTTTAATTCGTGACCACCCCAAAAAATTGAAAAATCCACCCAAAACCTAAAAAAATTGAAATTTTTATATGGAAAACTTCTTTTGCCCATATCTCCTTAAATATGCGTCATAGAGCGAAAAGGACTTTAATTCGTGACCACCCCCAAAAAATTTAGAAATCCACCCAAAACCTAAAAAAATTGAAATTTTTATATGAAAAACTTCTTTTGCCCATATCTCCTTAAATATGCGTCCTAGAGCGAAAAGGACTTTAATTCGTGACCACCCCAAAAAATTGAAAAATCCACCCAAAACCTAAAAAAATTGAAATTTTTATATGAAAAACTTCTTTTGCCCATATCTCCTAAACTAAGTGTCCTAGAGCGAAAAGGACTATAATTCGTGACCACCCCAAAAAATTGAAAAATCCACCCAAAACCTAAAAAAATTGAAGTTTTTATATGAAAAACTTATTTTGCCCATATCTCCTAAACTAAGCGTCCTAGAGCGAAAAGGACTATAATTCGTGACCACCACAAAAACTTGAAAAATCCACCCAAAACCTAAAAAAATTGAAATTTTTATATGAAAAACTTCTTTTGCCCATATCTCCTAAACTAAGCGTCCTAGAGCGAAAAGGACTATAATTCGTGACCACCCCAAAAAATTGAAAAATCCACCCAAAACCTAAAAAAATTGAAGTTTTTATATGAAAAACTTCTTTTGCCCATATCTCCTTAAATATGCGTCCTAGAGCGAAAAGGACTTTAATTCGTGACCACCCCAAAAAAATTGAAAAATCCACCCAAAACCTAAAAAAATTGAAATTTTTATATGAAAAACTTCTTTTGCCCATATCTCCTTAAATATGCGTCCTAGAGCGAAAAGGACTTTAATTCGTGACCACCCCCAAAAAATTGAAAAATCCACCCAAAACCTAAAAAAAATTTAAATTTTTATATGAAAAACTTCTTTTGCCCATATCTCCTAAACTAAGCGTCCTAGAGCGAAAATGACTTTAATTCGTGACCACCCCCAAAAAATTGAAAAATCCACCCAAAACCTAAAAAAATTGAAATTTTTATACGAAAAACTTCTTTTGCCCATATCTCCTTAAATATGCGTCCTAGAGCGAAAAGGACTTTAATTCGTGACCACCCCCAAAAAATTGAAAAATCCACACAAAACTTAAAAAATTGAAATTTTTATATGAAAACCTTATTTTGCCCATATCTCCTTACATATGCGTCCTAGAGCGAAAAGGACTTTAATTCGTGACCACCCCCAAAAAGTTGAAAAATCCACCCAAAACCTAAAAAAATTGAAATTTTTATATGAAAAACTTCTTTTGCCCATATCTCCTTAAATATGCGTCCTAGAGCGAAAAGGACTTTAATTCGTGACCACCCCAAAATATTGAAAAGTCCACCCAAAACCTAAAAAAATTGAAATTTTTATATGAAAAACTTCTTTTGCCCATATCTCCTTAAATATGTGTCCTAGAGCGAAAAGGACTTTAATTCGTGACCACCCCCAAAAAATTGAAAAATCCACCCAAAACCTAAAAAAATTGAAATTTTTATATGAGAACCTTCTTTTGCCCATATCTCCTTAAATATGCGTCCTAGAGCGAAAAGGACTTTAATTCGTGACCACCCCAAAAAATTGAAAAATCCACCCAAAACCTAAAAAAATTGAAATTTTTATATGAAAAACTTCTTTTGCCCATATCTCCTTAAATATGCGTCCTAGAGCGAAAAGGACTTTAATTCGTAACCACCCCCAAAAAATTGAAAAATTCACCCAAAACCTAAAAAAATTGAAATTTTTATATGAAAAACTTCTTTTGCCCATATCTCCTTAAATATGCGTCCTAGAGCGAAAAGGACTTTAATTCGTGACCACCCCCAAAAAATTGAAAAATCCACCCAAAACCTAAAAAAATTTAAATTTTTATATGAAAAACTTCTTTTGTCCATATCTCCTAAAATAAGCGTCCTAGAGCGAAAAGGACTATAATTCGTGACCACCCCAAAAAATTGAAAAATCCACCCAAAACCTAAAAAAATTGGAATTTTTATATGAAAAACTTCTTTTGCCCATATCTTCTTAAATATGCGTCCTAGAGCGAAAAGGACTTTAATTCGTGACCACCCCCAAAAAATTGAAAAATCCACCCAAAACCTAAAAAATTGAAATTTTTATATGAGAACCTTCTTTTGCCCATATCTCCTTAAATATGCGTCCTAGAGCGAAAAGGACTTTAATTCGTGACCACCCCAAAAAATTGAAAAATCCACCCAAAACCTAAAAAAATTGAAATTTTTATATGGAAAACTTCTTTTGCCCATATCTCCTTAAATATGCGTCCTAGAGCGAAAAGGACTTTAATTCGTGACCACCCCCAAAAAATTTAAAAATCCACCCAAAACCTAAAAAAATTGAAATTTTTATATGAAAAACTTCTTTTGCCCATATCTCCTTAAATATGCGTCCTAGAGCGAAAAGGACTTTAATTCGTGACCACCCCAAAAAATTGTAAAATCCACCCAAAACCTAAAAAAATTGAAATTTTTATATGAAAAACTTCTTTTGCCCATATCTCCTAAACTAAGCGTCCTAGAGCGAAAAGGACTATAATTCGTGACCACCCCAAAAAATTGAAAAATCCACCCAAAACCTAAAAAAATTGAAGTTTTTATATGAAAAACTTCTTTTGCCCATATCTCCTAAACTAAGCGTCCTAGAGCGAAAAGGACTATAATTCGTGACCACCCCAAAAAATTGAAAAATCCACCCAAAACCTAAAAAAATTGAAATTTTTATATGAAAAACTTTTTTTGCCCATATCTCCTAAACTAAGCGTCCTAGAGCGAAAAGGACTATAATTCGTGACCACCCCAAAAAATTGAAAAATCCACCCAAAACCTAAAAAAATTGAAGTTTTTATATGAAAAACTTCTTTTGCCCATATCTCCTTAAATATGCGTCCTAGAGCGAAAAGGACTTTAATTCGTGACCACCCCAAAAAAATTGAAAAATCCATCCAAAACCTAAAAAAATTGAAATTTTTATATGAAAAACTTCTTTTGCCCATATCTCCTTAAATATGCGTCCTAGAGCGAAAAGGACTTTAATTCGTGACCACCCCCAAAAAATTGAAAAATCCACCCAAAACCTTAAAAAATTGAAATTTTTATATGAAAAACTTCTTTTGCCCATATCTCCTAAACTAAGCGTCCTAGAGCGAAAAGGACTTTAATTCGTGACCACCCCCAAAAAATTGAAAAATCCACCCAAAACCTAAAAAAATTGAAATTTTTATACGAAAAACTTCTTTTGCCCATATCTCCTTAAATATGCGTCCTAGAGCGAAAAGGACTTTAATTCGTGACCACCCCCAAAAAATTGAAAAATCCACCCAAAACCTAAAAAAATTGAAATTTTTATATGAAAACCTTATTTTGCCCATATCTCCTTACATATGCGTCCTAGAGCGAAAAGGACTTTAATTCGTGACCACCCCCAAAAAGTTGAAAAATCCACCCAAAACCTAAAAAAATTGAAATTTTTATATGAAAAACTTCTTTTGCCCATATCTCTTTAAATATGCGTCCTAGAGCGAAAAGGACTTTAATTCGTGACCACCCCAAAATATTGAAAAATCCACCCAAAACCTAAAAAAATTGAAATTTTTATATGAAAAACTTCTTTTGCCCATATCTCCTTAAATATGCGTCCTAGAGCGAAAAGGACTTTAATTCGTGACCACCCCCAAAAAATTGAAAAATCCACCCAAAACCTAAAAAAATTGAAATTTTTATATGAGAACCTTCTTTTGCCCATATCTCCTTAAATATGCGTCCTAGAGCGAAAAGGACTTTAATTCGTGACCACCCCAAAAAATTGAAAAATCCACCCAAAACCTAAAAAAATTGAAATTTTTATATGAAAAACTTCTTTTGCCCATATCTCCTTAAATATGCGTCCTAGAGCGAAAAGGACTTTAATTCGTGACCACCCCCAAAAAATTGAAAAATCCACCCAAAACCTAAAAAAATTGAAATTTTTATATGAAAAACTTCTTTTGCCCATATCTCCTTAAATATGCGTCCTAGAGCGAAAAGGACTTTAATTCGTGACCACCCCCAAAAAATTGAAAAATCCACCCAAAACCTAAAAAAAATGAAATTTTTATATGAGAACCTTCTTTTGCCCATATCTCCTAAACTAAGCGTCCTAGAGCGAAAAGGAATATAATTCGTGACCACCCCAAAAAATTGAAAAATCCACCCAAAACCTAAAAAAATTGAAATTTTTATATGAAAAACTTCTTTTGCCCATATCTTCTTAAATATGCGTCCTAGAGCGAAAAGGACTTTAATTCGTGACCACCCCCAAAAAATTGAAAAATCCACCCAAAACCTAAAAAAATTGAAATTTTTATATGAGAACCTTCTTTTGCCCATATCTCCTTAAATATGCGTCCTAGAGCGAAAAGGACTTTAATTCGTGACCACCCCAAAAAATTGAAAAATCCACCCAAAACCTAAAAAAATTGAAATTTTTATATGGAAAACTTCTTTTGCCCATATCTCCTTAAATATGCGTCCTAGAGCGAAAAGGACTTTAATTCGTGACCACCCCCAAAAAATTTAAAAATCCACCCAAAACCTAAAAAAATTGAAATTTTTATATGAAAAACTTCTTTTGCCCATATCTCCTTAAATATGCGTCCTAGAGCGAAAAGGACTATAATTCGTGACCACCACAAAAACTTGAAAAATCCACCCAAAACCTAAAAAAATTGAAATTTTTATATGAAAAACTTCTTTTGCCCATATCTCCTAAACTAAGCGTCCTAGAGCGAAAAGGACTATAATTCGTGACCACCCCAAAAAATTGAAAAATCCACCCAAAACCTAAAAAAATTGAAGTTTTTATATGAAAAACTTCTTTTGCCCATATCTCCTTAAATATGCGTCCTAGAGCGAAAAGGACTTTAATTCGTGACCACCCCAAAAAAATTGAAAAATCCACCCAAAACCTAAAAAAATTGAAATTTTTATATGAAAAACTTCTTTTGCCCATATCTCCTTAAATATGCGTCCTAGAGCGAAAAGGACTTTAATTCGTGACCACCCCCAAAAAATTGAAAAATCCACCCAAAACCTAAAAAAATTGAAATTTTTATATGAAAAACTTCTTTTGCCCATATCTCCTAAACTAAGCGTCCTAGAGCGAAAAGGACTTTAATTCGTGACCACCCCCAAAAAATTGAAAAATCCACCCAAAACCTAAAAAAATTGAAATTTTTATACGAAAAACTTCTTTTGCCCATATCTCCTTAAATATGCGTCCTAGAGCGAAAAGGACTTTAATTCGTGACCACCCCCAAAAAATTTAAAAATCCACCCAAAACCTAAAAAAATTGAAATTTTTATATGAAAACCTTATTTTGCCCATATCTCCTTACATATGCGTCCTAGAGCGAAAAGGACTTTAATTCGTGACCACCCCAAAATATTGAAAAATCCACCCAAAACCTAAAAAAATTGAAATTTTTATATGAAAAACTTCTTTTGCCCATATCTCCTTAAATATGCGTCCTAGAGCGAAAAGGACTTTAATTCGTGACCACCCCCAAAAAATTGAAAAATCCACCCAAAACCTAAAAAAATTGAAATTTTTATATGAGAACCTTCTTTTGCCCATATCTCCTTAAATATGCGTCCTAGAGCGAAAAGGACTTTAATTCGTGACCACCCCAAAAAATTGAAAAATCCACCCAAAACCTAAAAAAATTGAAATTTTTATATGAAAAACTTCTTTTGCCCATATCTCCTTAAATATGCATCCTAGAGCGAAAAGGACTTTAATTCGTGACCACCCCCAAAAAATTGAAAAATCCACCCAAAACCTAAAAAAATTGAAATTTTTATATGAAAAACTTCTTTTGTCCATATCTCCTCAAATAAGCGTCCTAGAGCGAAAAGGACTATAATTCGTGACCACCCCAAAAAATTGAAAAATCCACCCAAAACCTAAAAAAAATTGAAATTTTTATATGAAAAACTTCTTTTGCCCATATCTTCTTAAATATGCGTCCTAGAGCGAAAAGGACTTTAATTCGTGACCACCCCCAAAAAATTGAAAAATCCACCCAAAACCTAAAAAAATTGAAATTTTTATATGAGAACCTTCTTTTGCCCATATCTCCTTAAATATGCGTCCTAGAGCGAAAAGGACTTTAATTCGTGACCACCCCAAAAAATTGAAAAATCCACCCAAAACCTAAAAAAAATGAAATTTTTATATGGAAAACTTCTTTTGCCCATATCTCCTTAAATATGCGTCCTAGAGCGAAAAGGACTTTAATTCGTGACCACCCCCAAAAAATTTAAAAATCCACCCAAAACCTGAAAAAATTGAAATTTTTATATGAAAAACTTCTTTTGCCCATATCTCCTTAAATATGCGTCCTAGAGCGAAAAGGACTTTAATTCGTGACCACCCCAAAAAATTGAAAAATCCACCCAAAACCTAAAAAAATTGAAATTTTTATATGAAAAACTTCTTTTGCCCATATCTCCTAAACTAAGCGTCCTAGAGCGAAAAGGACTATAATTCGTGACCACCCCAAAAAATTGAAAAATCCACCCAAAACCTAAAAAAATTGAAGTTTTTATATGAAAAACTTCTTTTGCCCATATCTCCTACACTAAGCGTCCTAGTGCGAAAAGGACTATAATTCGTGACCACCACAAAAACTTGCAAAATCCACCCAAAACCTAAAAAAATTGAAATTTTTATATGAAAAACTTCTTTTGCCCATATCTCCTAAACTAAGCGTCCTAGAGCGAAAAGGACTATAATTCGTGACCACCCCAAAAAATTGAAAAATCCACCCAAAACCTAAAAAAATTAAAGTTTTTATATGAAAAACTTATTTTGCCCATATCTCCTTAAATATGCGTCCTAGAGCGAAAAGGACTTTAATTCGTGACCACCCCAAAAAAATTGAAAAATCCACCCAAAACCTAAAAAAATTGAAATTTTTATATGAAAAACTTATTTTGCCCATATCTCCTAAACTAAGCGTCCTAGAGCGAAAAGGACTTTAATTCGTGACCACCCCCAAAAAATTTAAAAATCCACCCAAAACCTAAAAAAATTTAAATTTTTATACGAAAAACTTCTTTTGCCCATATCTCCTTAAATATGCGTCCTAGAGCGAAAAGGACTTTAATTCGTGACCACACCCAAAAAATTGAAAAATCCACCCAAAACCTAAAAAAATTGAAATTTTTATATGAAAACCTTATTTTGCCCATATCTCCTTACATATGCGTCCTAGAGCGAAAAGGACTTTAATTCGTGACCACCCCCAAAAAGTTGAAAAATCCACCCAAAACCTAAAAAAATTGAAATTTTTATATGAAAAACTTCTTTTGCCCATATCTCTTTAAATATGCGTCCTAGAGCGAAAAGGACTTTAATTCGTGACCACCCCAAAATATTGAAAAATCCACCCAAAACCTAAAAAAATTGAAATTTTTATATGAAAAACTTCTTTTGCCCATATCTCCTTAAATATGCGTCCTAGAGCGAAAAGGACTTTAATTCGTGACCACCCCCAAAAAATTGAAAAATCCACCCAAAACCTAAAAAAATTGAAATTTTTATATGAGAACCTTCTTTTGCCCATATCTCCTTAAATATGCGTCCTAGAGCGAAAAGGACTTTAATTCGTGACCACCCCAAAAAATTGAAAAATCCACCCAAAACCTAAAAAAATTGAAATTTTTATATGAAAAACTTCTTTTGCCCATATCTCCTTAAATATGCGTCCTAGAGCGAAAAGGACTTTAATTCGTGACCACCCCCAAAAAATTGAAAAATCCACCCAAAACCTAAAAAAATTGAAATTTTTATATGAAAAACTTCTTTTGCCCATATCTCCTTAAATATGCGTCCTAGAGCGAAAAGAACTTTAATTCCACCCAAAACCTAAAAAAATTGAAATTTTTATATGAGAACCTTCTTTTGCCCATATCTCCTAAACTAAGCGTCCTAGAGCGAAAAGGAATATAATTCGTGACCACCCCAAAAAATTGAAAAATCCACCCAAAACCTAAAAAAATTGAAATGTTTATATGAAAAACTTCTTTTGCCCATATCTTCTTAAATATGCGTCCTAGAGCGAAAAGGACTTTAATTCGTGACCACCCCCAAAAAATTGAAAAATCCACCCAAAACCTAAAAAAATTGAAATTTTTATATGAGAACCTTCTTTTGCCCATATCTCCTTAAATATGCGTCCTAGAGCGAAAAGGACTTTAATTCGTGACCACCCCAAAAAATTGAAAAATCCACCCAAAACCTAAAAAAATTGAAATTTTTATATGGAAAACTTCTTTTGCCCATATCTCCTTAAATATGCGTCCTAGAGCGAAAAGGACTTTAATTCGTGACCACCCCCAAAAAATTTAAAAATCCACCCAAAACCTAAAAAAATTTAAATTTTTATATGAAAAACTTCTTTTGCCCATATCTCCTTAAATATGCGTCCTAGAGCGAAAAGGACTATAATTCGTGACCACCACAAAAACTTGCAAAATCCACCCAAAACCTAAAAAAATTGAAATTTTTATATGAAAAACTTCTTTTGCCCATATCTCCTAAACTAAGCGTCCTAGAGCGAAAAGGACTTTAATTCGTGACCACCCCCCAAAAATTGAAAAATCCACCCAAAACCTAAAAAAATTGAAATTTTTATACGAAAAACTTCTTTTGTCCATATCTCCTTAAATATGCGTCCTAGAGCGAAAAGGACTTTAATTCGTGACCACCCCCAAAAAATTGAAAAATCCACCCAAAACCTAAAAAAATTGAAATTTTTATATGAAAACCTTATTTTGCCCATATCTCCTTACATATGCGTCCTAGAGCGAAAAGGACTTTAATTCGTGACCACCCCAAAATATTGAAAAATCCACCCAAAACCTAAAAAAATTGAAATTTTTATATGAAAAACTTCTTTTGCCCATATCTCCTTAAATATGCGTCCTAGAGCGAAAAGGACTTTAATTCGTGACCACCCCCAAAAAATTGAAAAATCCACCCAAAACCTAAAAAAATTGAAATTTTTATATGAGAACCTTCTTTTGCCCATATCTCCTTAAATATGCGTCCTAGAGCGAAAAGGACTTTAATTCGTGACCACCCCAAAAAATTGAAAAATCCACCCAAAACCTAAAAAAATTGAAATTTTTATATGAAAAACTTCTTTTGCCCATATCTCCTTAAATATGCATCCTAGAGCGAAAAGGACTTTAATTCGTGACCACCCCCAAAAAATTGAAAAATCCACCCAAAACCTAAAAAAATTGAAATTTTTATATGAAAAACTTCTTTTGTCCATATCTCCTCAAATAAGCGTCCTAGAGCGAAAAGGACTATAATTCGTGACCACCCCAAAAAATTGAAAAATCCACCCAAAACCTAAAAAAAATTGAAATTTTTATATGAAAAACTTCTTTTGCCCATATCTTCTTAAATATGCGTCCTAGAGCGAAAAGGACTTTAATTCGTGACCACCCCCAAAAAATTGAAAAATCCACCCAAAACCTAAAAAAATTGAAATTTTTATATGAGAACCTTCTTTTGCCCATATCTCCTTAAATATGCGTCCTAGAGCGAAAAGGACTTTAATTCGTGACCACCCCAAAAAATTGAAAAATCCACCCAAAACCTAAAAAAAATGAAATTTTTATATGGAAAACTTCTTTTGCCCATATCTCCTTAAATATGCGTCCTAGAGCGAAAAGGACTTTAATTCGTGACCACCCCCAAAAAATTTAAAAATCCACCCAAAACCTAAAAAAATTGAAATTTTTATATGAAAAACTTCTTTTGCCCATATCTCCTTAAATATGCGTCCTAGAGCGAAAAGGACTTTAATTCGTGACCACCCCAAAAAATTGAAAAATCCACCCAAAACCTAAAAAAATTGAAATTTTTATATGAAAAACTTCTTTTGCCCATATCTCCTAAACTAAGCGTCCTAGAGCGAAAAGGACTATAATTCGTGACCACCCCAAAAAATTGAAAAATCCACCCAAAACCTAAAAAAATTGAAATTTTTATATGAAAAACTTCTTTTGCCCATATCTCCTTAAATATGCGTCCTAGAGCGAAAAGGACTTTAATTCGTGACCACCCCCAAAAAATTGAAAAATCCACCCAAAACCTAAAAAAATTGAAATTTTTATACGAAAAACTTCTTTTGCCCATATCTCCCTAAATATGCGTCCTAGAGCGAAAAGGACTTTAATTCGTGACCACACCCAAAAAATTGAAAAATCCACCCAAAACCTAAAAAAATTGAAATTTTTATATGAAAACCTTATTTTGCCCATATCTCCTTACATATGCGTCCTAGAGCGAAAAGGACTTTAATTCGTGACCACCCCCAAAAAGTTGAAAAATCCACCCAAAACCTAAAAAAATTGAAATTTTTATATGAAAAACTTCTTTTGCCCATATCTCTTTAAATATGCGTCCTAGAGCGAAAAGGACTTTAATTCGTGACCACCCCAAAATATTGAAAAATCCACCCAATACCTAAAAAAATTGAAATTTTTATATGAAAAACTTCTTTTGCCCATATCTCCTTAAATATGCGTCCTAGAGCGAAAAGGACTTTAATTCGTGACCACCCCCAAAAAATTGAAAAATCCACCCAAAACCTAAAAAAATTGAAATTTTTATATGAGAACCTTCTTTTGCCCATATCTCCTTAAATATGCGTCCTAGAGCGAAAAGGACTTTAATTCGTGACCACCCCAAAAAATTGAAAAATCCACCCAAAACCTAAAAAAATTGAAATTTTTATATGAAAAACTTCTTTTGCCCATATCTCCTTAAATATGCGTCCTAGAGCGAAAAGGACTTTAATTCGTGACCACCCCCAAAAAATTGAAAAATCCACCCAAAACCTAAAAAAATTGAAATTTTTATATGAAAAACTTCTTTTGCCCATATCTCCTTAAATATGCGTCCTAGAGCGAAAAGGACTTTAATTCGTGACCACCCCCAAAAAATTGAAAAATCCACCCAAAACCTAAAAAAATTGAAATTTTTATATGAGAACCTTCTTTTGCCCATATCTCCTAAACTAAGCGTCCTAGAGCGAAAAGGAATATAATTCGTGACCACCCCAAAAAATTGAAAAATCCACCCAAAACCTAAAAAAATTGAAATGTTTATATGAAAAACTTCTTTTGCCCATATCTTCTTAAATATGCGTCCTAGAGCGAAAAGGACTTTAATTCGTGACCACCCCCAAAAAATTGAAAAATCCACCCAAAACCTAAAAAAATTGAAATTTTTATATGAGAACCTTCTTTTGCCCATATCTCCTTAAATATGCGTCCTAGAGCGAAAAGGACTTTAATTCGTGACCACCCCAAAAAATTGAAAAATCCACCCAAAACCTAAAAAAATTGAAATTTTTATATGGAAAACTTCTTTTGCCCATATCTCCTTAAATATGCGTCCTAGAGCGAAAAGGACTTTAATTCGTGACCACCCCCAAAAAATTTAAAAATCCACCCAAAACCTAAAAAAATTTAAATTTTTATATGAAAAACTTCTTTTGCCCATATCTCCTTAAATATGCGTCCTAGAGCGAAAAGGACTATAATTCGTGACCACCACAAAAACTTGAAAAATCCACCCAAAACCTAAAAAAATTGAAATTTTTATATGAAAAACTTCTTTTGCCCATATCTCCTAAACTAAGCGTCCTAGAGCGAAAAGGACTATAATTCGTGACCACCCCAAAAAATTGAAAAATCCACCCAAAACCTAAAAAAATTGAAGTTTTTATATGAAAAACTTCTTTTGCCCATATCTCCTTAAATATGCGTCCTAGAGCGAAAAGGACTTTAATTCGTGACCACCCCAAAAAAATTGAAAAATCCACCCAAAACCTAAAAAAATTGAAATTTTTATATGAAAAACTTCTTTTGCCCATATCTCCTTAAATATGCGTCCTAGAGCGAAAAGGACTTTAATTCGTGACCACCCCCAAAAAATTGAAAAATCCACCCAAAACCTAAAAAAATTGAAATTTTTATATGAAAAACTTCTTTTGCCCATATCTCCTAAACTAAGCGTCCTAGAGCGAAAAGGACTTTAATTCGTGACCACCCCCAAAAAATTGAAAAATCCACCCAAAACCTAAAAAAATTGAAATTTTTATACGAAAAACTTCTTTTGCCCATATCTCCTTAAATATGCGTCCTAGAGCGAAAAGGACTTTAATTCGTGACCACCCCCAAAAAATTGAAAAATCCACCCAAAACCTAAAAAAATTGAAATTTTTATATGAAAACCTTATTTTGCCCATATCTCCTTACATATGCGTCCTAGAGCGAAAAGGACTTTAATTCGTGACCACCCCAAAATATTGAAAAATCCACCCAAAACCTAAAAAAATTGAAATTTTTATATGAAAAACTTCTTTTGCCCATATCTCCTTAAATATGCGTCCTAGAGCGAAAAGGACTTTAATTCGTGACCACCCCCAAAAAATTGAAAAATCCACCCAAAACCTAAAAAAATTGAAATTTTTATATGAGAACCTTCTTTTGCCCATATCTCCTTAAATATGCGTCCTAGAGCGAAAAGGACTTTAATTCGTGACCACCCCAAAAAATTGAAAAATCCACCCAAAACCTAAAAAAATTGAAATTTTTATATGAAAAACTTCTTTTGCCCATATCTCCTTAAATATGCATCCTAGAGCGAAAAGGACTTTAATTCGTGACCACCCCCAAAAAATTGAAAAATCCACCCAAAACCTAAAAAAATTGAAATTTTTATATGAAAAACTTCTTTTGTCCATATCTCCTCAAATAAGCGTCCTAGAGCGAAAAGGACTATAATTCGTGACCACCCCAAAAAATTGAAAAATCCACCCAAAACCTAAAAAAAATTGAAATTTTTATATGAAAAACTTCTTTTGCCCATATCTTCTTAAATATGCGTCCTAGAGCGAAAAGGACTTTAATTCGTGACCACCCCCAAAAAATTGAAAAATCCACCCAAAACCTAAAAAAATTGAAATTTTTATATGAGAACCTTCTTTTGCCCATATCTCTTTAAATATGCGTCCTAGAGCGAAAAGGACTTTAATTCGTGACCACCCCAAAAAATTGAAAAATCCACCCAAAACCTAAAAAAAATGAAAGTTTTATATGGAAAACTTCTTTTGCCCATATCTCCTTAAATATGCGTCCTAGAGCGAAAAGGACTTTAATTCGTGACCACCCCCAAAAAATTTAAAAATCCACCCAAAACCTAAAAAAATTGAAATTTTTATATGAAAAACTTCTTTTGCCCATATCTCCTTAAATATGCGTCCTAGAGCGAAAAGGACTTTAATTCGTGACCACCCCAAAAAATTGAAAAATCCACCCAAAACCTAAAAAAATTGAAATTTTTATATGAAAAACTTCTTTTGCCCATATCTCCTAAACTAAGCGTCCTAGAGCGAAAAGGACTATAATTCGTGACCACCCCAAAAAATTGAAAAATCCACCCAAAACCTAAAAAAATTGAAGTTTTTATATGAAAAACTTCTTTTGCCCATATCTCCTACACTAAGCGTCCTAGTGCGAAAAGGACTATAATTCGTGACCACCACAAAAACTTGAAAAATCCACCCAAAACCTAAAAAAATTTAAATTTTTATATGAAAAACTTCTTTTGCCCATATCTCCTAAACTAAGCGTCCTAGAGCGAAAAGGACTATAATTCGTGACCACCCCAAAAAATTGAAAAATCCACCCAAAACCTAAAAAAATTGAAGTTTTTATATGAAAAACTTCTTTTGCCCATATCTCCTTAAATATGCGTCCTAGAGCGAAAAGGACTTTAATTCGTGACCACCCCAAAAAAATTTAAAAATCCACCCAAAACCTAAAAAAATTGAAATTTTTATATGAAAAACTTCTTTTGCCCATATCTCCTTAAATATGCGTCCTAGAGCGAAAAGGACTTTAATTCGTGACCACCCCCAAAAAATTGAAAAATCCACCCAAAACCTAAAAAAATTGAAAATTCAATATGAAAAACTTCTTTTGCCCATATCTCCTAAACTAAGCGTCCTAGAGCGAAAAGGACTTTAATTCGTGACCACCCCCAAAAAATTGAAAAATCCACCCAAAACCTAAAAAAATTGAAATTTTTATACGAAAAACTTCTTTTGCCCATATCTCCTTAAATATGCGTCCTAGAGCGAAAAGGACTTTAATTCGTGACCACCCCCAAAAAATTGAAAAATCCACCCAAAACCTAAAAAAATTGAAATTTTTATATGAAAACCTTATTTTGCCCATATCTCCTTACATATGCGTCCTAGAGCGAAAAGGACTTTAATTCGTGACCACCCCCAAAAAGTTGAAAAATCCACCCAAAACCTAAAAAAATTGAAATTTTTATATGAAAAACTTCTTTTGCCCATATCTCCTTAAATATGCGTCCTAGAGCGAAAAGGACTTTAATTCGTGACCACCCCAAAATATTGAAAAATCCACCCAAAACCTAAAAAAATTGAAATTTTTATATGCGTCCTAGAGCGAAAAGGACTTTAATTCGTGACGACCCCCAAAAAATTGAAAAATCCACCCAAAACCTAAAAAAATTGAAATTTTTATATGAGAACCTTCCTTTGCCCATATCTCCTTAAATATGCGTCCTAGAGCGAAAAGGACTTTAATTCGTGACCACCCCCAAAAAATTGAAAAATCCACCCAAAACCTAAAAAAATTGAAATTTTTATATGAAAAACTTCTTTTGCCCATATCTCCTAAACTAAGCGTCCTAGAGCGAAAAGGACTTTAATTCGTGACCACCCCCAAAAAATTGAAAAATCCACCCAAAACCTAAAAAAATTGAAATTTTTATACGAAAAACTTCTTTTGCCCATATCTCCTTAAATATGCGTCCTAGAGCGAAAAGGACTTTAATTCGTGACCACCCCCAAAAAATTGAAAAATCCACCCAAAACCTAAAAAAATTGAAATTTTTATATGAAAACCTTATTTTGCCCATATCTCCTTACATATGCGTCCTAGAGCGAAAAGGACTTTAATTCGTGACCACCCGCAAAAAGTTGAAAAATCCACCCAAAACCTAAAAAAATTGAAATTTTTATATGAAAAACTTCTTTTGCCCATATCTCCTTAAATATGCGTCCTAGAGCGAAAAGGACTTTAATTCGTGACCACCCCAAAATATTGAAAAATCCACCCAAAACCTAAAAAAATTGAAATTTTTATATGAAAAACTTCTTTTGCCCATATCTCCTTAAATATGCGTCCTAGAGCGAAAAGGACTTTAATTCGTGACCACCCCCAAAAAGTTGAAAAATCCACCCAAAACCTAAAAAAATTGAAATTTTTATATGAAAAACTTCTTTTGCCCATATCTCCTTAAATATGCGTCCTAGAGCGAAAAGGACTTTAATTCGTGACCACCCCAAAATATTGAAAAATCCACCCAAAACCTAAAAAAATTGAAATTTTTATATGAAAAACTTCTTTTGCCCATATCTCCTTAAATATGCGTCCTAGAGCGAAAAGGACTTTAATTCGTGACCACCCCCAAAAAATTGAAAAATCCACCCAAAACCTAAAAAAATTGAAATTTTTATATGAGAACCTTCTTTTGCCCATATCTCCTTAAATATGCGTCCTAGAGCGAAAAGGACTTTAATTCGTGACCACCCCCAAAAAATTTAAAAATCCACCCAAAACCTAAAAAAATTGAAATTTTTATATGAAAAACTTCTTTTGCCCATATCTCCTTAAATATGCGTCCTAGAGCGTAAGGACTTTAATTCGTGACCACCCCCAAAAAATTGAAAAATCCACCCAAAACCTAAAAAAATTGAAATTTTTATATGAAAAACTTCTTTTGCCCATATCTCCTAAACTAAGCGTCCTAGAGCGAAAAGGACTATAATTCGTGACCACCCCAAAAAATTTAAAAATCCACCCAAAACCTAAAAAAATTGAAGTTTTTATATGAAAAACTTCTTTTGCCCATATCTCCTTAAATATGCGTCCTAGAGCGAAAAGGACTTTAATTCGTGACCACCCCAAAAAAATTGAAAAATCCACCCAAAACCTAAAAAAATTGAAATTTTTATATGAAAAACTTCTTTTGCCCATATCTCCTTAAATATGCGTCCTAGAGCGAAAAGGACTTTAATTCGTGACCACCCCCAAAAAATTGAAAAATCCACCCAAAACCTAAAAAAATTTAAATTTTTATATGAAAAACTTCTTTTGCCCATATCTCCTAAACTAAGCGTCCTAGAGCGAAAAGGACTTTAATTCGTGACCACCCCCAAAAAATTGAAAAATCCACCCAAAACCTAAAAAAATTGAAATTTTTATACGAAAAACTTCTTTTGCCCATATCTCCTTAAATATGCGTCCTAGAGCGAAAAGGACTTTAATTCGTGACCACCCCCAAAAAATTGAAAAATCCACCCAAAACCTAAAAAAATTGAAATTTTTATATGAAAACCTTATTTTGCCCATATCTCCTTACATATGCGTCCTAGAGCGAAAAGGACTTTAATTCGTGACCACCCCCAAAAAGTTGAAAAATCCACCCAAAACCTAAAAAAATTGAAATTTTTATATGAAAAACTTCTTTTGCCCATATCTCCTTAAATATGCGTCCTAGAGCGAAAAGGACTTTAATTCGTGACCACCCCAAAATATTGAAAAATCCACCCAAAACCTAAAAAAATTGAAATTTTTATATGAAAAACTTCTTTTGCCCATATCCCCTTAAATATGCGTCCTAGAGCGAAAAGGACTTTAATTCGTGACCACCCCCAAAAAATTGAAAAATCCACCCAACCTAAAAAAATTGAAATTTTTATATGAGAACCTTCTTTTGCCCATATCTCCTTAAATATGCGTCCTAGAGCGAAAAGGACTTTAATTCGTGACCACCCCAAAAAATTGAAAAATCCACCCAAAACCTAAAAAAATTGAAATTTTTATATGAAAAACTTCTTTTGCCCATATCTCCTTAAATATGCGTCCTAGAGCGAAAAGGACTTTCATTCGTGACCACCCCAAAATATTGAAAAATCCACCCAAAACCTAAAAAAATTGAAATTTTTATATGAAAAACTTCTTTTGCCCATATCTCCTTAAATATGCGTCCTAGAGCGAAAAGGACTTTAATTCGTGACCACCCCCAAAAAATTGAAAAATCCACCCAAAACCTAAAAAAATTGAAATTTTTATATGAGAACCTTCTTTTGCCCATATCTCCTTAAATATGCGTCCTAGAGCGAAAAGGACTTTAATTCGTGACCACCCCAAAAAATTGAAAAATCCACCCAAAACCTAAAAAAATTGAAATTTTTATATGAAAAACTTCTTTTGTCCATATCTCCTTAAATATGCGTCCTAGAGCGAAAAGGACTTTAATTCGTGACCACCCCCAAAAAATTGAAAAATCCACCCAAAACCTAAAAAAATTGCAATTTTTATATGAAAAACTTCTTTTGTCCATATCTCCTAAAATAAGCGTCCTAGAGCGAAAAGGACTATAATTCATGACCACCCCAAAAAATTGAAAAATCCACCCAAAACCTAAAAAAAATGAAATTTTTATATGAAAAACTTCTTTTGCCCATATCTCCTTAAATATGCGTCCTAGAGCGAAAAGGACTTTAATTCGTGACCACCCCAAAAAATTGAAAAATCCACCCAAAACCTAAAAAAATTGAAATTTTTATATGGAAAACTTCTTTTGCCCATATCTCCTTAAATATGCGTCCTAGAGCGAAAAGGACTTTAATTCGTGACCACCCCCAAAAAATTTAAAAATCCACCCAAAACCTAAAAAAATTGAAATTTTTATATGAAAAACTTCTTTTGCCCATATCTCCTTAAATATGCGTCCTAGAGCGAAAAGGACTTTAATTCGTGACCACCCCCAAAAATTGAAAAATCCACCCAAAACCTAAAAAAATTGAAATTTTTATATGAAAAACTTCTTTTGCCCATATCTCCTAAACTAAGCGTCCTAGAGCGAAAAGGACTATAATTCGTGACCACCCCAAAAAATTGAAAAATCCACCCAAAACCTAAAAAAATTGAAGTTTTTATATGAAAAACTTCTTTTGCCCATATCTCCTAAACTAAGCGTCCTAGAGCGAAAAGGACTTTAATTCGTGACCACCACAAAAACTTGAAAAATCCACCCAAAACCTAAAAAAATTTAAATTTTTATATGAAAAACTTCTTTTGCCCATATCTCCTAAACTAAGCGTCCTAGAGCGAAAAGGACTATAATTCGTGACCACCCCAAAAAATTGAAAAATCCACCCAAAACCTAAAAAAATTGAAGTTTTTATATGAAAAACTTCTTTTGCCCATATCTCCTTAAATATGCGTCCTAGAGCGAAAAGGACTTTAATTCGTGACCACCCCAAAAAAATTGAAAAATCCACCCAAAACCTAAAAAAATTGAAATTTTTATATGAAAAACTTCTTTTGCCCATATCTCCTTAAATATGCGTCCTAGAGCGAAAAGGACTTTAATTCGTGACCACCCCCAAAAAATTTAAAAATCCACCCAAAACCTAAAAAAATTGAAATTTTTATATGAAAAACTTCTTTTGCCCATATCTCCTAAACTAAGCGTCCTAGAGCGAAAAGGACTTTAATTCGTGACCACCCCCAAAAAATTGAAAAATCCACCCAAAACCTAAAAAAATTGAAATTTTTATACGAAAAACTTCTTTTGCCCATATCTCCTTAAATATGCGTCCTAGAGCGAAAAGGACTTTAATTCGTGACCACCCCAAAATATTGAAAAATCCACCCAAAACCTAAAAAAATTGAAATTTTTATATGAAAAACTTCTTTTGCCCATATCTCCTTAAATATGCGTCCTATAGCGAAAAGGACTTTAATTCGTGACCACCCCCAAAAAAATTAAAAAATCCACCCAAAACCTAAAAAAATTGAAATTTTTATATGAGAACCTTCTTTTGCCCATATCTTCTTAAATATGCGTCCTAGAGCGAAAAGGACTTTAATTCGTGACCACCCCAAAAAATTGAAAAATCCACCCAAAACCTAAAAAAATTGAAATTTTTATATGAAAAACTTCTTTTGCCCATATCTCCTTAAATATGCGTCCTAGAGCGAAAAGGACTTTAATTCGTGACCACCCCCAAAAAATTGAAAAATCCACCCAAAACCTAAAAAAATTGAAATTTTTATATGAAAAACTTCTTTTGCCCATATCTCCTTAAATATGCGTCCTAGAGCGAAAAGGACTTTAATTCGTGACCACCCCCAAAAAATTGAAAAATCCACCCAAAACCTAAAAAAATTGAAATTTTTATATGAAAAACTTCTTTTGTCCATATCTCCTAAAATAAGCGTCCTAGAGCGAAAAGGACTATAATTCGTGACCACCCCAAAAAATTGAAAAATCCACCCAAAACCTAAAAAAATTGAAATTTTTATATGAAAAACTTCTTTTGCCCATATCTTCTTAAATATGCGTCCTAGAGCGAAAAGGACTTTAATTCGTGACCACCCCCAAAAAATTGAAAAATCCACCCAAAACCTAAAAAAATTTAAATTTTTATATGAGAACCTTCTTTTGCCCATATCTCCTTAAATATGCGTCCTAGAGCGAAAAGGACTTTAATTCGTGACCACCCCAAAAAATTGAAAAATCCACCCAAAACCTAAAAAAATTGAAATTTTTATATGGAAAACTTCTTTTGCCCATATCTCCTTAAATATGCGTCCTAGAGCGAAAAGGACTTTAATTCGTGACCACCCCCAAAAAATTTAAAAATCCACCCAAAACCTAAAAAAATTGAAATTTTTATATGAAAAACTTCTTTTGCCCATATCTCCTAAACTAAGCGTCCTAGAGCGAAAAGGACTATAATTCGTGACCACCCCAAAAAATTGAAAAATCCACCCAAAACCTAAAAAAATTGAAGTTTTTATATGAAAAACTTCTTTTGCCCATATCTCCTAAACTAAGCGTCCTAGAGCGAAAAGGACTATAATTCGTGACCACCACAAAAACTTGAAAAATCCACCCAAAACCTAAAAAAATTGAAATTTTTATATGAAAAACTTCTTTTGCCCATATCTCCTAAACTAAGCGTCCTAGAGCGAAAAGGACTATAATTCGTGACCACCCCAAAAAATTGAAAAATCCACCCAAAACCTAAAAAAATTGAAGTTTTTATATGAAAAACTTCTTTTGCCCATATCTCCTTAAATATGCGTCCTAGAGCGAAAAGGACTTTAATTCGTGACCACCCCCAAAAAATTGAAAAATCCACCCAAAACCTAAAAAAATTGAAATTTTTATATGAAAAACTTCTTTTGCCCATATCTCCTAAACTAAGCGTCCTAGAGCGAAAAGGACTTTAATTCGTGACCACCCCCAAAAAATTGAAAAATCCACCCAAAACCTAAAAAAATTGAAATTTTTATACGAAAAACTTCTTTTGCCCATATCTCCTTAAATATGCGTCCTAGAGCGAAAAGGACTTTAATTCGTGACCACCCCCAAAAAATTGAAAAATCCACCCAAAACCTAAAAAATTTGAAATTTTTATATGAAAACCTTATTTTGCCCATATCTCCTTACATATGCGTCCTAGAGCGAAAAGGACTTTAATTCGTGACCACCCCCAAAAAGTTGAAAAATCCACCCAAAACCTAAAAAAAATTGAAATTTTTATATGAAAAACTTCTTTTGCCCATATCTCCTTAAATATGCGTCCTAGAGCGAAAAGGACTTTAATTCGTGACCACCCCAAAATATTGAAAAATCCACCCAAAACCTAAAAAAATTGAAATTTTTATATGAAAAACTTCTTTTGCCCATATCTCCTTAAATATGCGTCCTAGAGCGAAAAGGACTTTAATTCGTGACCACTCCCAAAAAATTGAAAAATCCACCCAAAACCTAAAAAAATTGTAATTTTTATATGAGAACCTTCTTTTGCCCATATCTCCTTAAATTTGCGTCCTAGAGCGAAAAGGACTTTAATTCGTGACCACCCCAAAAAATTGAAAAATCCACCCAAAACCTAAAAAAATTGAAATTTTTATATGAAAAACTTCTTTTGCCCATATCTCCTTAAATATGCGTCCTAGAGCGAAAAGGACTTTAATTCGTGACCACCCCCAAAAAATTGAAAAATCCACCCAAAACCTAAAAAAATTGAAATTTTTATATGAAAAACTTCTTTTGCCCGTATCTCCTTAAATATGCGTCCTAGAGCGAAAAGGACTTTAATTCGTGACCACCCCCAAAAAATTGAAAAATCCACCCAAAACCTAAAAAAATTGAAATTTTTATATGAAAAACTTCTTTTGTCCATATCTCCTAAAATAAGCGTCCTAGAGCGAAAAGGACTATAATTCGTGACCACCCCAAAAAATTGAAAAATCCACCCAAAACCTAAAAAAATTGAAATTTTTATTTGAAAAACTTCTTTTGCCCATATCTTCTTAAATATGCGTCCTAGAGCGAAAAGGACTTTAATTCGTGACCACCCCCAAAAAATTGAAAAATCCACCCAAAACCTAAAAAAATTGAAATTTTTATATGAGAACCTTCTTTTGCCCATATCTCCTTAAATATGCGTCCTAGAGCGAAAAGGACTTTAATTCGTGACCACCCCAAAAAATTGAAAAATCCACCCAAAACCTAAAAAAATTGAAATTTTTATATGGAAAACTTCTTTTGCCCATATCTCCTTAAATATGCGTCCTAGAGCGAAAAGGACTTTAATTCGTGACCACCCCCAAAAAATTTAAAAATCCACCCAAAACCTAAAAAAATTGAAATTTTTATATGAAAAACTTCTTTTGCCCATATCTCCTTAAATATGCGTCCTAGAGCGAAAAGGACTTTAATTCGTGACCACCCCAAAAAATTGAAAAATCCACCCAAAACCTAAAAAAATTGAAATTTTTATATGAAAAACTTCTTTTGCCCATATCTCCTTAAATATGCGTCCTAGAGCGAAAAGGACTATAATTCGTGACCACCCCAAAAAATTGAAAAATCCACCCAAAACCTAAAAAAATTAAAGTTTTTATATGAAAACCTTCTTTTGCCCATATCTCCTTAAATATGCGTCCTAGAGCGAAAAGGACTATAATTCGTGACCACCACAAAAACTTGAAAAATCCACCCAAAACCTAAAAAAATTGAAATTTTTATATGAAAAACTTCTTTTGCCCATATCTCCTAAACTAAGCGTCCTAGAGCGAAAAGGACTATAATTCGTGACCACCCCAAAAAATTGAAAAATCCACCCAAAACCTAAAAAAATTGAAGTTTTTATATGAAAAACTTCTTTTGCTCATATCTCCTTAAATATGCGTCCTAGAGCGAAAAGGACTTTAATTCGTGACCACCCCAAAAAAATTGAAAAATCCACCCAAAATCTAAAAAAATTGAAATTTTTATATGAAAAACTTCTTTTGCCCATATCTCCTTAAATATGCGTCCTAGAGCGAAAAGGACTTTAATTCGTGACCACCCCCAAAAAATTGAAAAATCCACCCAAAACCTAAAAAAATTGAAATTTTTATATGAAAAACTTCTTTTGCCCATATCTCCTAAACTAAGCGTCCTAGAGCGAAAAGGACTTTAATTCGTGACCACCCCCAAAAAATTGAAAAATCCACCCAAAACCTAAAAAAATTGAAATTTTTATATGAGAACCTTCTTTTGCCCATATCTCCTTAAATATGCGTCCTAGAGCGAAAAGGACTTTAATTCGTGACCACCCCAAAAAAATGGAAAATCCACCCAAAACCTAAAAAAATTGAAATTTTTATATGGAAAACTTCTTTTGCCCATATCTCCTTAAAAATTTAAAAATCCACCCAAAACCTAAAAAAATTGAAATTTTTATATGAAAAACTTCTTTTGCCCATATCTCCTTAAATATGCGTCCTAGAGCGAAAAGGACTTTAATTCGTGACCACCCCAAAATATTGAAAAATCCACCCAAAACCTAAAAAAATTGAAATTTTTATATGAAAAACTTCTTTTGCCCATATCTCCTTAAATATGCGTCCTAGAGCGAAAAGGACTTCAATTCGTTACCACCCCCAGAAAATTGGAAAATCCACCCAAAACCTAAAAAAATTAAAATTTTTATATGAAAAACTTCTTTTGCCCATATCTCCTAAACTAAGCGTCCTAGAGCGAAAAGGACTTTAATTCGTGACCACCCCCAAAAAATTGAAAAATCCACCCAAAACCCTAAAAGAATTGAAATTTTTATATTAAAAACTTCTTTTGCCCATATCTCCTTAAATATGCGTCCTAGAGCGAAAAGGCCTTTAATTCGTGACCACCCCCAAAAAATTGAAAAATCCACCCAAAACCTAAAAAAATTGAAATTTTTATATGAAAAACTTCTTTTGCCCATATCTCCTTAAATATGCGTCCTAGAGCGAAAAGGACTTTAATTCGTGACCACCCTCAAACAATTGAAAAATCCACCCAAAACCTAAAAAAAATTGAAATTTTTATATGAAAAACTTCTTTTGCCCATATCTCCTTAAATATGCGTCCTAGAGCGAAAAGGACTATAATTCGTGACCACCCCATAAAATTGAAAAATCCACCCAAAACCTAAAAAAATTGAAATTTTTATATGAAAAACTTATTTTGCCCATATCTCCTTAAATATGCGTCCTAGAGCGAAAAGGACTTTAAGTCGTGACCACCCCCAAAAAATTGAAAAATCCACCCAAAACCTAAAAAAATTGAAGTTTTTATATAAAAAAATATGCGTCCTAGAGCGAAAAGGACTTTAAGTCGTGACCACCCCCAAAAAATTTAAAAATCCACCCAAAACCTAAAAAAATTGAAATTTTTATATGAAAAACTTCTTTTGCCCATATCTCCTAAACTAAGCGTCCTAGAGCGAAAAGGACTATAATTCGTGACCACCCCAAAAAATTGAAAAATCCACCCAAAACCTAAAAAAATTGAAAAAAATTGAAGTTTTTATATGAAAAACTTCTTTTGCCCATATCTCCTTAAATATGCGTCCTAGAGCGAAAAGGACTTTAATTCGTGACCACCCCCAAAAAATTGAAAAATCCACCCAGAACCTAAAAAAATTGAAATTTTTATATGAAAAACTTCTTTTGCCCATATCTCCTAAACTAAGCGTCCTAGAGCGAAAAGGACTATAATTCGTGACCACCCCAAAAAATTGAAAAATCCACCCAAAACCTAAAAAAATTGAAATTTTTATATGAAAAACTTCTTTTGCCCATATCTCCTTAAATATGCGTCCTAGAGCGAAAAGGACTTTAATTCGTGACCACTCCCAAAAAATTGAAAAATCCACCCAAAACCTAAAAAAATTGTAATTTTTATATGAGAACCTTCTTTTGCCCATATCTCCTTAAATTTGCGTCCTAGAGCGAAAAGGACTTTAATTCGTGACCACCCCAAAAAATTGAAAAATCCACCCAAAACCTAAAAAAATTGAAATTTTTATATGAAAAACTTCTTTTGCCCATATCTCCTTAAATATGCGTCCTAGAGCGAAAAGGACTTTAATTCGTGACCACCCCCAAAAAATTGAAAAATCCACCCAAAACCTAAAAAAATTGAAATTTTTATATGAAAAACTTCTTTTGCCCGTATCTCCTTAAATATGCGTCCTAGAGCGAAAAGGACTTTAATTCGTGACCACCCCCAAAAAATTGAAAAATCCACCCAAAACCTAAAAAAATTGAAATTTTTATATGAAAAACTTCTTTTGTCCATATCTCCTAAAATAAGCGTCCTAGAGCGAAAAGGACTATAATTCGTGACCACCCCAAAAAATTGAAAAATCCACCCAAAACCTAAAAAAATTGAAATTTTTATTTGAAAAACTTCTTTTGCCCATATCTTCTTAAATATGCGTCCTAGAGCGAAAAGGACTTTAATTCGTGACCACCCCCAAAAAATTGAAAAATCCACCCAAAACCTAAAAAAATTGAAATTTTTATATGAGAACCTTCTTTTGCCCATATCTCCTTAAATATGCGTCCTAGAGCGAAAAGGACTTTAATTCGTGACCACCCCAAAAAATTGAAAAATCCACCCAAAACCTAAAAAAATTGAAATTTTTATATGGAAAACTTCTTTTGCCCATATCTCCTTAAATATGCGTCCTAGAGCGAAAAGGACTTTAATTCGTGACCACCCCCAAAAAATTTAAAAATCCACCCAAAACCTAAAAAAATTGAAATTTTTATATGAAAAACTTCTTTTGCCCATATCTCCTTAAATATGCGTCCTAGAGCGAAAAGGACTTTAATTCGTGACCACCCCAAAAAATTGAAAAATCCACCCAAAACCTAAAAAAATTGAAATTTTTATATGAAAAACTTCTTTTGCCCATATCTCCTTAAATATGCGTCCTAGAGCGAAAAGGACTATAATTCGTGACCACCCCAAAAAATTGAAAAATCCACCCAAAACCTAAAAAAATTAAAGTTTTTATATGAAAAACTTCTTTTGCCCATATCTCCTAAACTAAGCGTCCTAGAGCGAAAAGGACTATAATTCGTGACCACCACAAAAACTTGAAAAATCCACCCAAAACCTAAAAAAATTGAAATTTTTATATGAAAAACTTCTTTTGCCCATATCTCCTAAACTAAGCGTCCTAGAGCGAAAAGGACTATAATTCGTGACCACCCCAAAAAATTGAAAAATCCACCCAAAACCTAAAAAAATTGAAGTTTTTATATGAAAAACTTCTTTTGCTCATATCTCCTTAAATATGCGTCCTAGAGCGAAAAGGACTTTAATTCGTGACCACCCCAAAAAAATTGAAAAATCCACCCAAAATCTAAAAAAATTGAAATTTTTATATGAAAAACTTCTTTTGCCCATATCTCCTTAAATATGCGTCCTAGAGCGAAAAGGACTTTAATTCGTGACCACCCCCAAAAAATTGAAAAATCCACCCAAAACCTAAAAAAATTGAAATTTTTATATGAAAAACTTCTTTTGCCCATATCTCCTAAACTAAGCGTCCTAGAGCGAAAAGGACTTTAATTCGTGACCACCCCCAAAAAATTGAAAAATCCACCCAAAACCTAAAAAAATTGAAATTTTTATATGAGAACCTTCTTTTGCCCATATCTCCTTAAATATGCGTCCTAGAGCGAAAAGGACTTTAATTCGTGACCACCCCAAAAAAATGGAAAATCCACCCAAAACCTAAAAAAATTGAAATTTTTATATGGAAAACTTCTTTTGCCCATATCTCCTTAAAAATTTAAAAATCCACCCAAAACCTAAAAAAATTGAAATTTTTATATGAAAAACTTCTTTTGCCCATATCTCCTTAAATATGCGTCCTAGAGCGAAAAGGACTTTAATTCGTGACCACCCCAAAATATTGAAAAATCCACCCAAAACCTAAAAAAATTGAAATTTTTATATGAAAAACTTCTTTTGCCCATATCTCCTTAAATATGCGTCCTAGAGCGAAAAGGACTTCAATTCGTTACCACCCCCAGAAAATTGGAAAATCCACCCAAAACCTAAAAAAATTAAAATTTTTATATGAAAAACTTCTTTTGCCCATATCTCCTAAACTAAGCGTCCTAGAGCGAAAAGGACTTTAATTCGTGACCACCCCCAAAAAATTGAAAAATCCACCCAAAACCCTAAAAGAATTGAAATTTTTATATTAAAAACTTCTTTTGCCCATATCTCCTTAAATATGCGTCCTAGAGCGAAAAGGCCTTTAATTCGTGACCACCCCCAAAAAATTGAAAAATCCACCCAAAACCTAAAAAAATTGAAATTTTTATATGAAAAACTTCTTTTGCCCATATCTCCTTAAATATGCGTCCTAGAGCGAAAAGGACTTTAATTCGTGACCACCCTCAAACAATTGAAAAATCCACCCAAAACCTAAAAAAAATTGAAATTTTTATATGAAAAACTTCTTTTGCCCATATCTCCTTAAATATGCGTCCTAGAGCGAAAAGGACTATAATTCGTGACCACCCCATAAAATTGAAAAATCCACCCAAAACCTAAAAAAATTGAAATTTTTATATGAAAAACTTATTTTGCCCATATCTCCTTAAATATGCGTCCTAGAGCGAAAAGGACTTTAAGTCGTGACCACCCCCAAAAAATTGAAAAATCCACCCAAAACCTAAAAAAATTGAAGTTTTTATATAAAAAAATATGCGTCCTAGAGCGAAAAGGACTTTAAGTCGTGACCACCCCCAAAAAATTTAAAAATCCACCCAAAACCTAAAAAAATTGAAATTTTTATATGAAAAACTTCTTTTGCCCATATCTCCTAAACTAAGCGTCCTAGAGCGAAAAGGACTATAATTCGTGACCACCCCAAAAAATTGAAAAATCCACCCAAAACCTAAAAAAATTGAAAAAAATTGAAGTTTTTATATGAAAAACTTCTTTTGCCCATATCTCCTTAAATATGCGTCCTAGAGCGAAAAGGACTTTAATTCGTGACCACCCCCAAAAAATTGAAAAATCCACCCAGAACCTAAAAAAATTGAAATTTTTATATGAAAAACTTCTTTTGCCCATATCTCCTAAACTAAGCGTCCTAGAGCGAAAAGGACTATAATTCGTGACCACCCCAAAAAATTGAAAAATCCACCCAAAACCTAAAAAAATTGAAATTTTTATATGAAAAACTTCTTTTGCCCATATCTCCTTAAATATGCGTCCTAGAGAAAAAAGGACTTTAAGTCGTGACCACCCCCAAAAAATTGAAAAATCCACCCAAAACCTAAAAAAATTGAAATTTTTATATGAAAAACTTCTTTTGCCCATATCTCCTAAACTAAGCGTCCTAGAGCGAAAAGGACTATAATTCGTGACCACCCCCAAAAAATTGAAAAATCCACCCAAAACCTAAAAAAATTTAAATTTTTATATGAAAACCTTCTTTTGCCCATATCTCCTTAAATATGCGTCCTAGAGCGAAAAGGACTTTAATTCGTGACCACCCTCAAACAACTGAAAAATCCACCCAAAACCTAAAAAATTGAAATTTTTATATGAAAAACTTCTTTTGCCCATATCTCCTTAAATATGCGTCCTAGAGCGAAAAGGACTTTAATTCGTGACCACCCCCAAAAAATTGAAAAATCCACCCACAACCTAAAAAAATTGAAATTTTTATATGAAAAACTTCTTTTGCCCATATCTCCTAAACTAAGCGTCCCAGAGCGAAAAGGACTATAATTCGTGACCACCCCAAAAAATTGAAAAATCCACCCAAAACCTAAAAAAATTGAAATTTTTATATGAAAAACTTCTTTTGCCCATATCTCCTTAAATATGCGTCCTAGAGCGAAAAGGACTTTAATTCGTGACCACCCCCAAAAAATTGAAAAATCCACCCAAAACCTAAAAAAATTTAAATTTTTATATGAGAACCTTCTTTTGCCCATATCTCCTTAAATATGTGTCCTAGAGCGAAAAGGACTTTAATTCGTGACCACCCCCAAAAAATTGAAAAATCCACCCAAAACCTAAAAAAATTGAAATTTTTATATGAAAACCTTCTTTTACCCATATCTCCTTAAATATGCGTCCTAGAGCGTAAAGGACTTTAATTCGTGACCACCCCCAAAAAATTGAAAAATCCACCCAAAACCTAAAAAAATTGAAATTTTTATATGAAAAACTTCTTTTGCCCATATCTCCTTAAATATGCGTCCTAGAGCGAATAGGACTTTAAGTCGTGACCACCCCCAAAAAAATGAAAAATCCACCCAAAACCTAAAAAAATTGAAATTTTTATATGAAAAACTTCTTTTGCCCATATCTCCTAAACTCAGCGTCCTAGAGCGAAAAGGACTATAATTCGTGAGCACTCCAAAAAATTGAAAAATCCACCCAAAACCTAAAAAAATTGAAATTTTTATATGGAAAACTTCTTTTGCCCATATCTCCTTAAATATGCGTCCTAGAGCGAAAAGGACTTTAATTCGTGACCACCCCCAAAAAATTGAAAAATCCACCCAAAACCTAAAAAAATTGAAATTTTTATATGAAAAACTTCTTTTGCCCATATCTCCTTAAATATGCGTCCGAGAGCGAAAAGGACTTTAATTCGTGACCACCCCAAAAAATTGAAAAATCCACCCAAAACCTAAAAAAATTGAAATTTTTATATGAGAACCTTCTTTTGCCCATATATCCTAAACTAAGCGTCCTAGAGCGAAAAGGACTATAATTCGTGACCACCCCAAAAAATTGAAAAATCCACCCAAAACCTAAAAAAATTGAAATTTTTATATGAAAACCTTCTTTTGCCCATATCTCCTAAACTAAGCTTCCTAGAGCGAAAAGGACTATAATTCGTGACCACCCCCAAAAAATTGAAAAATCCACCCAAAACCTAAAAAAATTGAAATTTTTATATGAAAAACTTCTTTTGCCCATATCTCCTTAAATATGCGTCTTAGAGCGAAAAGGACTTTAAGTCGTGACCACCCCCAAAAAATTGAAAAATCCACCCAAAACCTAAAAAAATTGAAATTTTTATATGAAAAACTTCTTTTGCCCATATCTCCTAAACTAAGCGTCCTAGAGCGAAAAGGACTTTAAGTCGTGACCACCCCCAAAAAATTGAAAAATCCACCCAAAACCTAAAAAAATTGAAATTTTTATATGAAAAACTTCTTTTGCCCATATCTCCTAAACTAAGCGTCCTAGAGCGAAAAGGACTATAATTCGTGACCACTCCAAAAAATTGAAAAATCCACCCAAAACCTAAAAAAATTGAAATTTTTATATGAAAAACTTCTTTTGCCCATATCTCCTTAAATATGCGTCTTATAGCGAAAAGGACTTTAATTCGTGACCACCCTCAAACAATTGAAATATCCACCCAAAACCTAAAAAAATTGAAATTTTTATATGAAAAACTTCTTTTGCCCATATCTCCTTAAATATGCGTCCTAGAGCGAAAAGGACTTTAATTCGTGACCACCCCCAAAAAATTGAAAAATCCACCCAAAACCTAAAAAAATTGAAATTTTTATACGAAAAATGTCTTTTGCCCATATCTCCTTAAATATGCGTCCTAGAACGAAAAGGACTTTAATTCGTGACCACCCCCAAAAAATTGAAAAATCCACCCAAAACCTAAAAACATTGAAATTTTTATATGAAAAACTTCTTTTGCCCATATCTCCTAAACTAAGCGTCCTAGAGCGAAAAGGACTTTAATTCGTGACCACCCCCAAAAAATTTAAAAATCCACCCAAAACCTAAAAAAATTGAAATTTTTATATGAAAACCTTATTTTGCCCATATCTTCTTAAATATGCGTCCTAGAGCGAAAAGGACTTTAATTCGTGACCACCCCCAAAAAATTGAAAAATCCACCCAAAACATAAAAAAATTGAAATTTTTATATGAAAACCTTATTTTGCCCATAACTCCTTACATATGCGTCCTAGCGCGAAAAGGACTTTAATTCGTGACCACCCCCAAAAAAATGAAAAATCCACCCAAAACCTAAAAAAATTGAAATTTTTATATGAAAAACTTCTTTTGCCCATATCTCCTTAAATATGCGTCCTAGAGCGAAAAGGACTTTAATTCGTGACCACCCCCAAAAAATTGAAAAATCCACCCAAAACCTAAAAAAATTGAAATTTTTATATGAAAAACTTCTTTTGCCCATATCTCCTTAAATATGCGTCCTAGAGCGAAAAGGACTTTAATTCGTGACCACCCCAAAAAATTGAAAAATCCACCCAAAACCTAAAAAAATTGAAATTTTTATATGAAAAACTTCTTTTGCCCATATCTCCTTAAATATGCGTCCTAGAGCGAAAAGGACTTTAATTCGTGACCACCCCCAAAAAATTGAAAAATCCACCCAAAACCTAAAAAAATTGAAATTTTTATATGAAAAACTTCTTTTGCCCATATCTCCTTAAATATGCGTCCTAGAGCGAAAAGGACTTTAATTCGTGACCACCCCCAAAAAATTGAAAAATCCACCCAAAACCTAAAAAAATTGAAATTTTTATATGAAAAACTTCTTTTGCCCATATCTCCTAAACTAAGCGTCCTAGAGCGAAAAGGACTATAATTCGTGACCACCCCAAAAAATTGAAAAATCCACCCAAAACCTAAAAAAAATGAAATTTTTATATGAAAAACTTATTTTGCCCATATCTCCTTAAATATGCGTCCTAGAGCGAAAAGGACTTTAAGTCGTGACCACCCCCAAAAAATTGAAAAATCTACCCAAAACCTAAAAAAATTGAAGTTTTTATATAAAAAAATATGCGTCCTAGAGCGAAAAGGACTTTAATTCGTGACCACCCCCAAAAAATTTAAAAATCCACCCAAAACCTAAAAAAATTGAAATTTTTATATGAAAAACTTCTTTTGCCCATATCTCCTAAACTAAGCGTCCTAGAGCGAAAAGGACTATAATTCGTGACCACCCCAAAAAATTGAAAAATCCACCCAAAACCTAAAAAAATTGAAAAAAATTGAAGTTTTTATATGAAAAACTTCTTTTGCCCATATCTCCTTAAATATGCGTCCTAGAGCGAAAAGGACTTTAATTCGTGACCACCCCCAAAAAATTGAAAAATCCACCCAAAACCTAAAAAATTTGAAATTTTTATATGAAAAACTTCTTTTGCCCATATCTCCTAAACTAAACGTCCTAGAGCGAAAAGGACTATAATTCGTGACCACTCCAAAAAATTGAAAAATCCACCCAAAACCTAAAAAAATTGAAATTTTTATATGAAAAACTTCTTTTGCCCATATCTCCTTAAATATGCGTCCTAGAGCGAAAAGGACTTTAAGTCGTGACCACCCCCAAAAAATTGAAAAATCCACCCAAAACCTAAAAAAATTGAAATTTTTATATGAAAAACTTCTTTTGCCCATATCTCCTAAACTAAGCGTCCTAGAGCGAAAAGGACTATAATTCGTGACCACCCCCAAAAAATTGAAAAATCCACCCAAAACCTAAAAAAATTGAAATTTTTATATGAAAACCATCTTTTGCCCATATCTCCTTAAATATGCGTCCTAGAGCGAAAAGGACTTTAATTCGTGACCACCCTCAAACAACTGAAAAATCCACCCAAAACCTAAAAAAATTGAAATTTTTATATGAAAAACTTCTTTTGCCCATATCTCCTTAAATATTCGTCCTAGAGCGAAAAGGACTTTAATTCGTGACCACCCCCAAAAAATTGAAAAATCCACCCACAACCTAAAAAAATTGAAATTTTTATATGAAAAACTTCTTTTGCCCATATCTTCTAAACTAAGCGTCCCAGAGCGAAAAGGACTATAATTCGTGACCACCCCAAAAAATTGAAAAATCCACCCAAAACCTAAAAAAATTGAAATTTTTATATGAAAAACTTCTTTTGCCCATATCTCCTTAAATATGCGTCCTAGAGCGAAAAGGACTTTAATTCGTGACCACCCCCAAAAAATTAAAAAAACCACCCAAAACCTAAAAAAATTGAAATTTTTATATGAGAACCTTCTTTTGCCCATATCTCCTTAAATATGTGTCCTAGAGCGAAAAGGACTTTAATTCGTGACCACCCCCAAAAAATTGAAAAATCCACCCAAAACCTAAAAAAATTGAAATTTTTATATGAAAACCTTCTTTTGCCCATATCTCCTTAAATATGCGTCCTAGAGCGTAAAGGACTTTAATTCGTGACCACCCCCAAAAAATTGAAAAATCCACCCAAAACCTAAAAAAATTGAAATTTTTATATGAAAAACTTCTTTTGCCCATATCTCCTTAAATATGCGTCCTAGAGCGAATAGGACTTTAAGTCGTGACCACCCCCAACAAATTGAAAAATCCACCCAAAACCTAAAAAAATTGAAATTTTTATATGAAAAACTTCTTTTGCCCATATCTCCTAAACTAAGCGTCCTAGAGCGAAAAGGACTATAATTCGTGAGCACTCCAAAAAATTGAAAAATCCACCCAAAACCTAAAAAAATTGAAATTTTTATATGGAAAATTTCTTTTGCCCATATCTCCTTAAATATGCGTCCTAGAGCGAAAAGGACTTTAATTCGTGACCACCCCCAAAAAATTGAAAAATCCACCCAAAACCTAAAAAAATTGAAATTTTTATATGAAAAACTTCTTTTGCCCATATCTCCTTAAATATGCGTCCGAGAGCGAAAAGGACTTTAATTCGTGACCACCCCAAAAAATTGAAAAATCCACCCAAAACCTAAAAAAATTGAAATTTTTATATGAGAACCTTCTTTTGCCCATATCTCCTAAACTAAGCGTCCTAGAGCGAAAAGGACTATAATTCGTGACCACCCCAAAAAATTGAAAAATCCACCCAAAACCTAAAAAAATTGAAATTTTTATATGAAAACCTTCTTTTGCCCATATCTCCTTAAATATGCGTCCTAGAGCGAAAAGGACTTTAATTCGTGACCACCCCCAAACAATTGAAAAATCCACCCAAAACCTAAAAAAATTGAAATTTTTATATGAAAAACTTCTTTTGCCCATATCTCCTAAACTAAGCGTCCTAGAGCGAAAAGGACTATAATTCGTGACCACCCCCAAAAAATTTAAAAATCCACCCAAAACCTAAAAAAATTGAAATTTTTATATGAAAAACTTCTTTTGCCCATATCTCCTTAAATATGCGTCCTAGAGCGAAAAGGACTTTAAGTCGTGACCACCCCCAAAAAATTGAAAAATCCACCCAAAACCTAAAAAAATTGAAATTTTTATATGAAAAACTTCTTTTGCCCATATCTCCTAAACTAAGCGTCCTAGAGCGAAAAGGACTATAATTCGTGACCACCCCCAAAAAATTGAAAAATCCACCCAAAACCTAAAAAAATTGAAATTTTTATATGAAAAACTTCTTTTGCCCATATCTCCTTAAATATGCGTCTTATAGCGAAAAGGACTTTAATTCGTGACCACCCTCAAACAATTGAAATATCCACCCAAAACCTAAAAAAATTGAAATTTTTATATGAAAAACTTCTTTTGCCCATATCTCCTTAAATATGCGTCCTAGAGCGAAAAGGACTATAATTCGTGACCACCCCAAAAAATTGAAAAATCCACCCAAAACCTAAAAAAATTGAAATTTTTATATGAGAACCTTCTTTTGCCCATATCTCCTTAAATATGCGTCCTAGAGCGAAAAGGACTTTAATTCGTGACCACCCCCAAAAAATTGAAAAATCCACCCAAAACCTAAAAAAATTGAAATTTTTATACGAAAAATTTCTTTTGCCCATATCTCCTTAAATATGCGTCCTAGAACGAAAAGGACTTTAATTCGTGACCACCCCCAAAAAATTGAAAAATCCACCCAAAACCTAAAAAAATTGAAATTTTTATATGAAAAAATTTTTTTGCCCATATCTCTTTAAATATGCGTCCTAGAGCGAAAAGGACTTTAAGTCGTGACCACCCCCAAAAAATTGAAAAATCCACCCAAAACCTAAAAAAATTGAAATTTTTATATGAAAAACCCCAAAAAATTGAAAAATCCACCCAAAACCTAAAAAAATTGAAGTTTTTATATGAAAAACTTCTTTTGCCCATATCTCCTTAAATATGCGTCCTAGAGCGAAAAGGACTTTAATTCGTGACCACCCCCAAAAAATTTAAAAATCCACCCAAAACCTAAAAAATTGAAATTTTTATATGAAAAACTTCTTTTGCCCATATCTCCTAAACTAAGCGTCCTAGAGCGAAAAGGACTATAATTCGTGACCACCCCAAAAAATTGAAAAATCCACCCAAAACCTAAAAAATTGAAATTTTTATATGAAAAACTTCTTTTGCCCATATCTCCTAAACTAAGCGTCCTAGAGCGAAAAGGACTATAATTCGTGACCACCCCAAAAAATTGAAAAATCCACCCAAAACCTAAAAAAATTGAAGTTTTTATATGAAAAACTTCTTTTGCCCATATCTCCTTAAATATGCGTCCTAGAGCGAAAAGGACTTTAATTCGTGACCACCCCAAAAAATTTAAAAATCCACCCAAAACCTAAAAAAATTGAAATTTTTATATGAAAAACTCCTTTTGCCCATATCTCCTAAACTAAGCGTCCTAGAGCGAAAAGGACTTTAAGTCGTGACCACCCCCAAAAAATTGAAAAATCCACCCAAAACCTAAAAAAATTGAAATTTTTATATGAGAACCTTCTTTTGCCCATATCTCCTTAAATATGCGTCCTAGAGCGAAAAGGACTTTAATTCGTGACCACCCCCAAAAAATTGAAAAATTCACCAAAAACCTAAAAAAATTGAAATTTTTATATGAAAAACTTCTTTTGCCCATATCTCCTAAACTAAGCGTCCTAGAGCGAAAAGGACTATAATTCGTGACCACCCCAAAAAATTGAAAAATCCACCCAAAACCTAAAAAATTGAAGTTTTTATATGAAAAACTTCTTTTGCCCATATCTCCTTAAATATGCGTCCTAGAGCGAAAAGGACTTTAATTCGTGACCACGCCAAAAAATTTAAAAATCCACCCAAAACCTAAAAAAATTGAAATTTTTATATGAAAAACTTCTTTTGCCCATATCTCCTTAAATATGCGTCCTAGAACGAAAAGGACTTTAATTCGTGACCACCCCCAAAAAATTGAAAAATCCACCCAAAACCTAAAAAAATTGAAATTTTTATATGAAAAAATTTTTTTGCCCATATCTCTTTAAATATGCGTCCTAGAGCGAAAAGGACTTTAAGTCGTGACCACCCCCAAAAAATTGAAAAATCCACCCAAAACCTAAAAAAATTGAAATTTTTATATGAAAAACCCCAAAAAATTGAAAAATCCACCCAAAACCTAAAAAAATTGAAGTTTTTATATGAAAAACTTCTTTTGCCCATATCTCCTTAAATATGCGTCCTAGAGCGAAAAGGACTTTAATTCGTGACCACCCCCAAAAAATTGAAAAATCCACCCAAAACCTAAAAAAATTGAAATTTTTATATGAAAAACTTCTTTTGCCCATATCTCCTTAAATATTCGTCCTAGAGCGAAAAGGACTTTAATTCGTGACCACCCCCAAAAAATTGAAAAATCTACCCAAAACCTAAAAAAATTGAAATTTTTATATGAAAATCTTCTTTTGCCCATATCTCCTTAAATATGCGTCTTATAGCGAAAAGGACTTTAATTCGTGACCACCCCCAAAAAATTGAAAAATCCACCCAAAACCTAAAAAATTGAAATTTTTATATGAAAAACTTCTTTTGCCCATATCTCCTAAACTAAGCGTCCTAGAGCGAAAAGGACTATAATTCGTGACCACCCCAAAAAATTGAAAAATCCACCCAAAACCTAAAAAAATTGAAGTTTTTATATGAAAAACTTCTTTTGCCCATATCTCCTTAAATATGCGTCCTAGAGCGAAAAGGACTTTAATTCGTGACCACCCCAAAAAATTTAAAAATCCACCCAAAACCTAAAAAAATTGAAATTTTTATATGAAAAACTCCTTTTGCCCATATCTCCTAAACTAAGCGTCCTAGAGCGAAAAGGACTTTAAGTCGTGACCACCCCCAAAAAATTGAGAAATCCACCCAAAACCTAAAAAAATTGAAATTTTTATATGAGAACCTTCTTTTGCCCATATCTCCTTAAATATGCGTCCTAGAGCGAAAAGGACTTTAATTCGTGACCACCCCCAAAAAATTGAAAAATTCACCCAAAACCTAAAAAAATTGAAATTTTTATATGAAAAACTTCTTTTGCCCATATCTCCTAAACTAAGCGTCCTAGAGCGAAAAGGACTATAATTCGTGACCACCCCAAAAAAATTAAAAATCCACCCAAAACCTAAAAAAAATTGAAATTTTTATATGAAAAACTTCTTTTGCCCATATCTCCTTAAATATGCGTCCTAGAGCGAAAAGGACTTTAATTCGTGACCACCCCCAAAAAATTGAAAAATCCACCCAAAACCTAAAAAAATTGAAATTTTTATATGAAAACCTTCTTTTGCCCATATCTCCTTAAATATGCGTCCTAGAGCGAAAAGGACTTTAATTCGTGACCACCCCAAAAAATTGAAAAATCCACCCAAAACCTAAAAAAATTGAATTTTTTATATGAAAAACTTCTTTTGCCCATATCTCCTTAAATATGCGTCCTAGAGCGAAAAGGACTTTAATTCGTGACCACCCCCAAAAAATTGAAAAATCCACCCAAAACCTAAAAAAATTGAAATTTTTATATGAGAACCTTCTTTTGCCCATATCTCCTTAAATATGCGTCTTATAGCGAAAAGGACTTTAATTCGTGACCACCCCAAAAAATTGAAAAATCCACCCAAAACCTAAAAAAATTGAAATTTTTATATGAAAAACTTCTTTTGCCCATATCTCCTTAAATATGCGTCCGAGAGCGAAAAGGACTTTAATTCGTGACCACCCCCAAAAAATTGAAAAATCCACCCAAAACCTAAAAAAATTGAAATTTTTATACGAAAAATTTCTTTTGCCCATATCTCCTTAAATATGCGTCCTAGAACGAAAAGGACTTTAATTCGTGACCACCCCCAAAAAATTTAAAAATCCACCCAAAACCTAAAAAAATTGAAATTTTTATATGAAAAACTTCTTTTGCCCATATCTCCTTAAATATGCGTCCTAGAGCGAAAAGGACTTTAATTCGTGACCACCCCCAAAAAATTGAAAAATCCACCCAAAACCTAAAAAATTGAAATTTTTATATGAAAAACTTCTTTTGCCCATATCTCCTAAACTAAGCGTCCTAGAGCGAAAAGGACTATAATTCGTGACCACCCCAAAAAATTGAAAAATCCACCCAAAACCTAAAAAAATTGAAGTTTTTATATGAAAAACTTCTTTTGCCCATATCTCCTTAAATATGCGTCCTAGAGCGAATAGGACTTTAAGTCGTGACCACCCCCAACAAATTGAAAAATCCACCCAAAACCTAAAAAAATTGAAATTTTTATATGAAAAACTTCTTTTGCCCATATCTCCTAAACTAAGCGTCCTAGAGCGAAAAGGACTATAATTCGTGAGCACTCCAAAAAATTGAAAAATCCACCCAAAACCTAAAAAAATTGAAATTTTTATATGGAAAATTTCTTTTGCCCATATCTCCTTAAATATGCGTCCTAGAGCGAAAAGGACTTTAATTCGTGACCACCCCCAAAAAATTGAAAAATCCACCCAAAACCTAAAAAAATTGAAATTTTTATATGAAAAACTTCTTTTGCCCATATCTCCTTAAATATGCGTCCGAGAGCGAAAAGGACTTTAATTCGTGACCACCCCAAAAAATTGAAAAATCCACCCAAAACCTAAAAAAATTGAAATTTTTATATGAGAACCTTCTTTTGCCCATATCTCCTAAACTAAGCGTCCTAGAGCGAAAAGGACTATAATTCGTGACCACCCCAAAAAATTGAAAAATCCACCCAAAACCTAAAAAAATTGAAATTTTTATATGAAAACCTTCTTTTGCCCATATCTCCTTAAATATGCGTCCTAGAGCGAAAAGGACTTTAATTCGTGACCACCCCCAAACAATTGAAAAATCCACCCAAAACCTAAAAAAATTGAAATTTTTATATGAAAAACTTCTTTTGCCCATATCTCCTAAACTAAGCGTCCTAGAGCGAAAAGGACTATAATTCGTGACCACCCCCAAAAAATTTAAAAATCCACCCAAAACCTAAAAAAATTGAAATTTTTATATGAAAAACTTCTTTTGCCCATATCTCCTTAAATATGCGTCCTAGAGCGAAAAGGACTTTAAGTCGTGACCACCCCCAAAAAATTGAAAAATCCACCCAAAACCTAAAAAAATTGAAATTTTTATATGAAAAACTTCTTTTGCCCATATCTCCTAAACTAAGCGTCCTAGAGCGAAAAGGACTATAATTCGTGACCACCCCCAAAAAATTGAAAAATCCACCCAAAACCTAAAAAAATTGAAATTTTTATATGAAAAACTTCTTTTGCCCATATCTCCTTAAATATGCGTCTTATAGCGAAAAGGACTTTAATTCGTGACCACCCTCAAACAATTGAAATATCCACCCAAAACCTAAAAAAATTGAAATTTTTATATGAAAAACTTCTTTTGCCCATATCTCCTTAAATATGCGTCCTAGAGCGAAAAGGACTATAATTCGTGACCACCCCAAAAAATTGAAAAATCCACCCAAAACCTAAAAAAATTGAAATTTTTATATGAGAACCTTCTTTTGCCCATATCTCCTTAAATATGCGTCCTAGAGCGAAAAGGACTTTAATTCGTGACCACCCCCAAAAAATTGAAAAATCCACCCAAAACCTAAAAAAATTGAAATTTTTATACGAAAAATTTCTTTTGCCCATATCTCCTTAAATATGCGTCCTAGAACGAAAAGGACTTTAATTCGTGACCACCCCCAAAAAATTGAAAAATCCACCCAAAACCTAAAAAAATTGAAATTTTTATATGAAAAAATTTTTTTGCCCATATCTCTTTAAATATGCGTCCTAGAGCGAAAAGGACTTTAAGTCGTGACCACCCCCAAAAAATTGGAAAATCCACCCAAAACCTAAAAAAATTGAAATTTTTATATGAAAAACCCCAAAAAATTGAAAAATCCACCCAAAACCTAAAAAAATTGAAGTTTTTATATGAAAAACTTCTTTTGCCCATATCTCCTTAAATATGCGTCCTAGAGCGAAAAGGACTTTAATTCGTGACCACCCCCAAAAAATTGAAAAATCCACCCAAAACCTAAAAAAATTGAAATTTTTATATGAAAAACTTCTTTTGCCCATATCTCCTTAAATATTCGTCCTAGAGCGAAAAGGACTTTAATTCGTGACCACCCCCAAAAAATTGAAAAATCTACCCAAAACCTAAAAAAATTGAAATTTTTATATGAAAATCTTCTTTTGCCCATATCTCCTTAAATATGCGTCTTATAGCGAAAAGGACTTTAATTCGTGACCACCCCCAAAAAATTGAAAAATCCACCCAAAACCTAAAAAATTGAAATTTTTATATGAAAAACTTCTTTTGCCCATATCTCCTAAACTAAGCGTCCTAGAGCGAAAAGGACTATAATTCGTGACCACCCCAAAAAATTGAAAAATCCACCCAAAACCTAAAAAAATTGAAGTTTTTATATGAAAAACTTCTTTTGCCCATATCTCCTTAAATATGCGTCCTAGAGCGAAAAGGACTTTAATTCGTGACCACCCCAAAAAATTTAAAAATCCACCCAAAACCTAAAAAAATTGAAATTTTTATATGAAAAACTCCTTTTGCCCATATCTCCTAAACTAAGCGTCCTAGAGCGAAAAGGACTTTAAGTCGTGACCACCCCCAAAAAATTGAAAAATCCACCCAAAACCTAAAAAAATTGAAATTTTTATATGAGAACCTTCTTTTGCCCATATCTCCTTAAATATGCGTCCTAGAGCGAAAAGGACTTTAATTCGTGACCACCCCCAAAAAATTGAAAAATTCACCCAAAACCTAAAAAAATTGAAATTTTTATATGAAAAACTTCTTTTGCCCATATCTCCTAAACTAAGCGTCCTAGAGCGAAAAGGACTATAATTCGTGACCACCCCAAAAAATTGAAAAATCCACCCAAAACCTAAAAAATTGAAGTTTTTATATGAAAAACTTCTTTTGCCCATATCTCCTTAAATATGCGTCCTAGAGCGAAAAGGACTTTAATTCGTGACCACCCCAAAAAATTTAAAAATCCACCCAAAACCTAAAAAAATTGAAATTTTTATATGAAAAACTTCTTTTGCCCATATCTCCTTAAATATGCGTCCTAGAGCGAAAAGGACTTTAATTCGTGACCACCCCCAAAAAATTGAAAAATCCACCCAAAACCTAAAAAAATTGAAATTTTTATATGAAAACCTTCTTTTGCCCATATCTCCTTAAATATGCGTCCTAGAGCGAAAAGGACTTTAATTCGTGACCACCCCAAAAAATTGAAAAATCCACCCAAAACCTAAAAAAATTGAATTTTTTATATGAAAAACTTCTTTTGCCCATATCTCCTTAAATATGCGTCCTAGAGCGAAAAGGACTTTAATTCGTGACCACCCCCAAAAAATTGAAAAATCCACCCAAAACCTAAAAAAATTGAAATTTTTATATGAGAACCTTCTTTTGCCCATATCTCCTTAAATATGCGTCTTATAGCGAAAAGGACTTTAATTCGTGACCACCCCAAAAAATTGAAAAATCCACCCAAAACCTAAAAAAATTGAAATTTTTATATGAAAAACTTCTTTTGCCCATATCTCCTTAAATATGCGTCCGAGAGCGAAAAGGACTTTAATTCGTGACCACCCCAAAAAATTGAAAAATCCACCCAAAACCTAAAAAATTGAAATTTTTATATGAAAAACTTCTTTTGCCCATATCTCCTAAACTAAGCGTCCTAGAGCGAAAAGGACTATAATTCGTGACCACCCCCAAAAAATTGAAAAATCCACCCAAAACCTAAAAAAATTGAAATTTTTATATGAAAAACTTCTTTTGCCCATATCTCCTTAAATATGCGTCCTAGAGCGAAAAGGACTATAATTCGTGACCACCCCAAAAAATTGAAAAATCCACCCAAAACCTAAAAAAATTGAAATTTTTATATGAAAAACTTCTTTTGCCCATATCTCCTTAAATATGCGTCCTAGAACGAAAAGGACTTTAATTCGTGACCACCCCCAAAAAATTGAAAAATCCACCCAAAACCTAAAAAAATTGAAATTTTTATATGAAAAAATTTTTTTGCCCATATCTCTTTAAATATGCGTCCTAGAGCGAAAAGGACTTTAAGTCGTGACCACCCCCAAAAAATTGAAAAATCCACCCAAAACCTAAAAAAATTGAAATTTTTATATGAAAAACCCCAAAAAATTGAAAAATCCACCCAAAACCTAAAAAAATTGAAGTTTTTATATGAAAAACTTCTTTTGCCCATATCTCCTTAAATATGCGTCCTAGAGCGAAAAGGACTTTAATTCGTGACCACCCCCAAAAAATTGAAAAATCCACCCAAAACCTAAAAAAATTGAAATTTTTATATGAAAAACTTCTTTTGCCCATATCTCCTTAAATATTCGTCCTAGAGCGAAAAGGACTTTAATTCGTGACCACCCCCAAAAAATTGAAAAATCTACCCAAAACCTAAAAAAATTGAAATTTTTATATGAAAATCTTCTTTTGCCCATATCTCCTTAAATATGCGTCTTATAGCGAAAAGGACTTTAATTCGTGACCACCCCCAAAAAATTGAAAAATCCACCCAAAACCTAAAAAATTGAAATTTTTATATGAAAAACTTCTTTTGCCCATATCTCCTAAACTAAGCGTCCTAGAGCGAAAAGGACTATAATTCGTGACCACCCCAAAAAATTGAAAAATCCACCCAAAACCTAAAAAAATTGAAGTTTTTATATGAAAAACTTCTTTTGCCCATATCTCCTTAAATATGCGTCCTAGAGCGAAAAGGACTTTAATTCGTGACCACCCCAAAAAATTTAAAAATCCACCCAAAACCTAAAAAAATTGAAATTTTTATATGAAAAACTCCTTTTGCCCATATCTCCTAAACTAAGCGTCCTAGAGCGAAAAGGACTTTAAGTCGTGACCACCCCCAAAAAATTGAGAAATCCACCCAAAACCTAAAAAAATTGAAATTTTTATATGAGAACCTTCTTTTGCCCATATCTCCTTAAATATGCGTCCTAGAGCGAAAAGGACTTTAATTCGTGACCACCCCCAAAAAATTGAAAAATTCACCCAAAACCTAAAAAAATTGAAATTTTTATATGAAAAACTTCTTTTGCCCATATCTCCTAAACTAAGCGTCCTAGAGCGAAAAGGACTATAATTCGTGACCACCCCAAAAAAATTAAAAATCCACCCAAAACCTAAAAAAAATTTAAATTTTTATATGAAAAACTTCTTTTGCCCATATCTCCTTAAATATGCGTCCTAGAGCGAAAAGGACTTTAATTCGTGACCACCCCCAAAAAATTGAAAAATCCACCCAAAACCTAAAAAAATTGAAATTTTTATATGAAAACCTTCTTTTGCCCATATCTCCTTAAATATGCGTCCTAGAGCGAAAAGGACTTTAATTCGTGACCACCCCAAAAAATTGAAAAATCCACCCAAAACCTAAAAAAATTGAATTTTTTATATGAAAAACTTCTTTTGCCCATATCTCCTTAAATATGCGTCCTAGAGCGAAAAGGACTTTAATTCGTGACCACCCCCAAAAAATTGAAAAATCCACCCAAAACCTAAAAAAATTGAAATTTTTATATGAGAACCTTCTTTTGCCCATATCTCCTTAAATATGCGTCTTATAGCGAAAAGGACTTTAATTCGTGACCACCCCAAAAAATTGAAAAATCCACCCAAAACCTAAAAAAATTGAAATTTTTATATGAAAAACTTCTTTTGCCCATATCTCCTTAAATATGCGTCCGAGAGCGAAAAGGACTTTAATTCGTGACCACCCCCAAAAAATTGAAAAATCCACCCAAAACCTAAAAAAATTGAAATTTTTATACGAAAAATTTCTTTTGCCCATATCTCCTTAAATATGCGTCCTAGAACGAAAAGGACTTTAATTCGTGACCACCCCCAAAAAATTTAAAAATCCACCCAAAACCTAAAAAAATTGAAATTTTTATATGAAAAACTTCTTTTGCCCATATCTCCTTAAATATGCGTCCTAGAGCGAAAAGGACTTTAATTCGTGACCACCCCCAAAAAATTGAAAAATCCACCCAAAACCTAAAAAAATTTAAATTTTTATATGAAAAACTTCTTTTGCCCATATCTCCTTAAATATTCGTCCTAGAGCGAAAAGGACTTTAATTCGTGACCACCCCCAAAAAATTGAAAAATCTACCCAAAACCTAAAAAAATTGAAATTTTTATATGAAAATCTTCTTTTGCCCATATCTCCTTAAATATGCGTCTTATAGCGAAAAGGACTTTAATTCGTGACCACCCCCAAAAAATTGAAAAATCCACCCAAAACCTAAAAAATTGAAATTTTTATATGAAAAACTTCTTTTGCCCATATCTCCTAAACTAAGCGTCCTAGAGCGAAAAGGACTTTAATTCGTGACCACCCCCAAAAAATTGAAAAATCCACCCAAAACCTAAAAAAATTGAAATTTTTATATGAAAAACTTCTTTTGCCCATATCTCCTTAAATATGCGTCCTAGAGCGAAAAGGACTTTAATTCGTGACCACCCCAAAAAATTGAAAAATCCACCCAAAACCTAAAAAAATTGAAATTTTTATATGAAAAACTTCTTTTGCCCATATCTCCTTAAATATGCGTCCTAGAGCGAAAAGGACTTTAATTCGTGACCACCCCCAAAAAATTGAAAAATCCACCCAAAACTTAAAAAAATTGAAATTTTTATATGAAAAACTTCTTTTGCCCATATCTCCTTAAATATGCGTCCTAGAGAGAAAAGGACTTTAATTCGTGACCACCCCCAAAAAATTGAAAAATCCACCCAAAACCTAAAAAAATTGAAATTTTTATATGAAAAACTTCTTTTGCCCATATCTCCTTAAATATGCGTCCTAGAGCGAAAAGGACTATAATTCGTGACCACCCCAAAAAATTGAAAAATCCACCCAAAACCTAAAAAAATTGAAGTTTTTATATGAAAAACTTCTTTTGCCCATATCTCCTTAAATATGCGTCCTAGAGCGAAAAGGACTTTAATTCGTGACCACCCCCAAAAAATTGAAAAATCCACCCAAAACCTAAAAAAATTGAAATTTTTATACGAAAAACTTCTTTTGCCCATATCTCCTAAACTAAGCGTCCTAGAGCGAAAAGGACTTTAATTCGTGACCACCCCCAAAAAATTGAAATATCCACCCAAAACCTAAAAAAAATGAAATTTTTATATGAAAAACTTCTTTTGCCCATATCTCCTTAAATATGCGTCCTAGAGCGAAAAGGACTATAATTCGTGACCACCCCAAAATATTGAAAAATCCACCCAAAACCTAAAAAAATTGAAATTTTTATATGAGAACCTTCTTTTGCCCATATCTCCTTAAATATGCGTCCTAGAGCGAAAAGGACTTTAATTCGTGACCACCCCCAAAAAATTGAAAAATCCACCCAAAACCTAAAAAAATTGAAATTTTTATACGAAAAATTTCTTTTGCCCATATCTCCTTAAATATGCGTCCTAGAACGAAAAGGACTTTAATTCGTGACCACCCCCAAAAAATTGAAAAATCCACCCAAAACCTAAAAAAATTGAAATTTTTATATGAAAAACTTCTTTTGCCCATATCTCTTTAAATATGCGTCCTAGAGCGAAAAGGACTTTAAGTCGTGACCACCCCCAAAAAATTGAAAAATCCACCCAAAACCTAAAAAAATTTAAATTTTTATATGAAAAACTTCTTTTGCCCATATCTCCTTAAATATGCGTCCTAGAGCGAAAAGGACTTTAATTCGTGACCACCCCCAAAAAATTTAAAAATCCACCCAAAACCTAAAAAAATTGAAATTTTTATATGAAAAACTTCTTTTGCCCATATCTCCTTAAATATGCGTCCTAGAGCGAAAAGGACTTTAATTCGTGACCACCCCCAAAAAATTGAAAAATCCACCCAAAACCTAAAAAAATTGAAATTTTTATATGAAAAACTTCTTTTGCCCATATCTCCTTAAATATTCGTCCTAGAGCGAAAAGGACTTTAATTCGTGACCACCCCCAAAAAATTGAAAAATCTACCCAAAACCTAAAAAAATTGAAATTTTTATATGAAAATCTTCTTTTGCCCATATCTCCTTAAATATGCGTCTTATAGCGAAAAGGACTTTAATTCGTGACCACCCCCAAAAAATTGAAAAATCCACCCAAAACCTAAAAAATTGAAATTTTTATATGAAAAACTTCTTTTGCCTATATCTCCTAAACTAAGCGTCCTAGAGCGAAAAGGACTTTAATTCGTGACCACCCCCAAAAAATTGAAAAATCCACCCAAAACCTAAAAAAATTGAAATTTTTATATGAAAAACTTCTTTTGCCCATATCTCCTTAAATATGCGTCCTAGAGCGAAAAGGACTTTAATTCGTGACCACCCCAAAAAATTGAAAAATCCACCCAAAACCTAAAAAAATTGAAATTTTTATATGAAAAACTTCTTTTGCCCATATCTCCTTAAATATGCGTCCTAGAGCGAAAAGGACTTTAATTCGTGACCACCCCCAAAAAATTGAAAAATCCACCCAAAACTTAAAAAAATTGAAATTTTTATATGAAAAACTTCTTTTGCCCATATCTCCTTAAATATGCGTCCTAGAGAGAAAAGGACTTTAATTCGTGACCACCCCCAAAAAATTGAAAAATCCACCCAAAACCTAAAAAAATTGAAATTTTTATATGAAAAACTTCTTTTGCCCATATCTCCTAAACTAAGCGTCCTAGAGCGAAAAGGACTATAATTCGTGACCACCCCAAAAAATTGAAAAATCCACCCAAAACCTAAAAAAATTGAAGTTTTTATATGAAAAACTTCTTTTGCCCATATCTCCTTAAATATGCGTCCTAGAGCGAAAAGGACTTTAATTCGTGACCACCCCCAAAAAATTGAAAAATCCACCCAAAACCTAAAAAAATTGAAATTTTTATACGAAAAACTTCTTTTGCCCATATCTCCTAAACTAAGCGTCCTAGAGCGAAAAGGACTTTAATTCGTGACCACCCCCAAAAAATTGAAAAATCCACCCAAAACCTAAAAAAATTTAAATTTTTATATGAAAAACTTCTTTTGCCCATATCTCTTTAAATATGCGTCCTAGAGCGAAAAGGACTTTAAGTCGTGACCACCCCCAAAAAATTTAAAAATCCACCCAAAACCTAAAAAAATTTAAATTTTTATATGAAAAACTTCTTTTGCCCATATCTCCTTAAATATGCGTCCTAGAGCGAAAAGGACTTTAATTCGTGACCACCCCCAAAAAATTTAAAAATCCACCCAAAACCTAAAAAAATTGAAATTTTTATATGAAAAACTTCTTTTGCCCATATCTCCTTAAATATGCGTCCTAGAGCGAAAAGGACTTTAATTCGTGACCACCCCCAAAAAATTGAAAAATCCACCCAAAACCTAAAAAAATTGAAATTTTTATATGAAAAACTTCTTTTGCCCATATCTCCTTAAATATTCGTCCTAGAGCGAAAAGGACTTTAATTCGTGACCACCCCCAAAAAATTGAAAAATCTACCCAAAACCTAAAAAAATTGAAATTTTTATATGAAAATCTTCTTTTGCCCATATCTCCTTAAATATGCGTCTTATAGCGAAAAGGACTTTAATTCGTGACCACCCCCAAAAAATTGAAAAATCCACCCAAAACCTAAAAAATTGAAATTTTTATATGAAAAACTTCTTTTGCCCATATCTCCTTAAATATGCGTCCTAGAGCGAAAAGGACTTTAATTCGTGACCACCCCCAAAAAATTGAAAAATCCACCCAAAACCTAAAAAAATTGAAATTTTTATATGAAAAACTTCTTTTGCCCATATCTCCTTAAATATGCGTCCTAGAGCGAAAAGGACTTTAATTCGTGACCACCCCAAAAAATTGAAAAATCCACCCAAAACCTAAAAAAATTGAAATTTTTATATGAAAAACTTCTTTTGCCCATATCTCCTTAAATATGCGTCCTAGAGCGAAAAGGACTTTAATTCGTGACCACCCCCAAAAAATTGAAAAATCCACCCAAAACTTAAAAAAATTGAAATTTTTATATGAAAAACTTCTTTTGCCCATATCTCCTTAAATATGCGTCCTAGAGAGAAAAGGACTTTAATTCGTGACCACCCCCAAAAAATTGAAAAATCCACCCAAAACCTAAAAAAATTGAAATTTTTATATGAAAAACTTCTTTTGCCCATATCTCCTAAACTAAGCGTCCTAGAGCGAAAAGGACTATAATTCGTGACCACCCCAAAAAATTGAAAAATCCACCCAAAACCTAAAAAAATTGAAGTTTTTATATGAAAAACTTCTTTTGCCCATATCTCCTTAAATATGCGTCCTAGAGCGAAAAGGACTTTAATTCGTGACCACCCCCAAAAAATTGAAAAATCCACCCAAAACCTAAAAAAATTGAAATTTTTATACGAAAAACTTCTTTTGCCCATATCTCCTAAACTAAGCGTCCTAGAGCGAAAAGGACTTTAATTCGTGACCACCCCCAAAAAATTGAAAAATCCACCCAAAACCTAAAAAAATTGAAATTTTTATATGAAAAACTTCTTTTGCCCATATCTCCTTAAATATGCGTCCTAGAGCGAAAAGGACTTTAAGTCGTGACCACCCCCAAAAAATTGAAAAATCCACCCAAAACCTAAAAAAATTGAAATTTTTATATGAGAACCTTCTTTTGCCCATATCTCCTTAAATATGCGTCCTAGAGCGAAAAGGACTTTAATTCGTGACCACCCCCAAAAAATTGAAAAATTCACCCAAAACCTAAAAAAATTGAAATTTTTATATGAAAAACTTCTTTTGCCCATATCTCCTAAACTAAGCGTCCAAGAGCGAAAAGGACTATAATTCGTGACCACCCCAAAAAATTGAAAAATCCACCCAAAACCTAAAAAAATTGAAGTTTTTATATGAAAAACTTCTTTTGCCCATATCTCCTTAAATATGCGTCCTAGAGCGAAAAGGACTTTAATTCGTGACCACCCCCAAAAAATTGAAAAATCCACCCAAAACCTAAAAAAATTGAAATTTTTATATGAAAACCTTCTTTTGCCCATATCTCCTTAAATATGCGTCCTAGAGCGAAAAGGACTTTAATTCGTGACCACCCCAAAAAATTGAAAAATCCACCCAAAACCTAAAAAAATTGAATTTTTTATATGAAAAACTTCTTTTGCCCATATCTCCTTAAATATGCGTCCTAGAGCGAAAAGGACTCTAATTCGTGACCACCCCCAAAAAATTGAAAAATCCACCCAAAACCTAAAAAAATTGAAATTTTTATATGAAAACCTTCTTTTGCCCATATCTCCTTAAATATGCGTCCTAGAGCGAAAAGGACTTTAATTCGTGACCACCCCCAAAAAATTGAAAAATCCACCCAAAACCTACAAAAATTGAAATTTTTATATGAAAAACTTCTTTTGCCCATATCTCCTTAAATATGCGTCCTAGAGCGAAAAGGACTTTAATTCGTGTCCACCCCAAAAAATTTAAAAATCCACCCAAAACCTAAAAAAATTGAAATTTTTATATGAAAAACTTCTTTTGCCCATATCTCCTTAAATATGCGTCCTAGAGCGAAAAGGACTTTAATTCGTGTCCACCCCAAAAAATTGAAAAATCCACCCAAAACCTAAAAAAATTGAAGTTTTTATATGAAAAACTTCTTTTGCCCATATCTCCTTAAATACGCGTCTTACAGCGAAAAGGACTTTAATTCGTGACCACCCCCAAAAAATTGAAAAATCCACCCAAAACCTAAAAAAATTGAAATTTTTATATGAAAACCTTCTTTTGCCCATATCTCCTTAAATATGCGTCCTAGAGCGAAAAGGACTTTAATTCGCGACCACCCTCAAACAACTGAAAAATCCACCCAAAACCTAAAAAAATTGAAATTTTTATATGAAAAACTTCTTTTGCCCATATCTCCTTAAATATGCGTCCTAGAGCGAAAAGGACTTTAATTCGTGACCACCCCAAAAAAATTGAAAAATCCACCCAAAACCTAAAAAAATTGAAATTTTTATATGAAAAACTTCTTTTGCCCATATCTCCTAAACTAAGCGTCCCAGAGCGAAAAGGACTATAATTCGTGACCACCCCAAAAAATTGAAAAATCCACCCAAAACCTAAAAAATTGAAATTTTTATATGAAAAACTTCTTTTGCCCATATCTCCTTAAATATGCGTCCTAGAGCGAAAAGGACTTTAATTCGTGACCACCCCCAAAAAATTGAAAAATCCACCCAAAACCTAAAAAAATTGAAATTTTTATATGAGAACCTTCTTTTGCCCATATCTCCTTAAATATGTGTCCTAGAGCGAAAAGGACTTTAATTCGTGACCACCCCCAAAAAATTGAAAAATCCACCCAAAACCTAAAAAAATTGAAATTTTTATATGAAAACCTTCTTTTGCCCATATCTCCTTAAATAGACGTCCTAGAGCGAAAAGGACTTTAATTCGTGACCACCCCCAAAAAATTGAAAAATCCACCCAAAACCTAAAAAAATTGAAATTTTTATATGAAAAACTTCTTTTGCCCATATCTCCTTAAATATGCGTCCTAGAGCGAAAAGGACTTTAAGTCGTGACCACCCCCAAAAAATTGAAAAATCCACCCAAAACCTAAAAAAATTGAAATTTTTATATGAAAAACTTCTTTTGCCCATATCTCCTAAACTAAGCGTCCTAGAGCGAAAAGGACTATAATTCGTGACCACTCCAAAAAATTGAAAAATCCACCCAAAACCTAAAAATATTGAAATTTTTATATGGAAAACTTCTTTTGCCCATATCTCCTTAAATATGCGTCCTAGAGCGAAAAGGACTTTAATTCGTGACCACCCCCAAAAAATTGAAAAATCCACCCAAAACCTAAAAAAATTGAAATTTTTATATGAAAAACTTCTTTTGCCCATATCTCCTTAAATATGCGTCCGAGAGCGAAAAGGACTTTAATTCGTGACCACCCCAAAAAATTGAAAAATCCATCCAAAACCTAAAAAAATTGAAATTTTTATATGAGAACCTTCTTTTGCCCATATCTCCTAAACTAAGCGTCCTAGAGCGAAAAGGACTATAATTCGTGACCACCCCAAAAAATTGAAAAATCCACCCAAAACCTAAAAAAATTGAAATTTTTATATGAAAACCTTCTTTTGCCCATATCTCCTTAAATATGCGTCCTAGAGCGAAAAGGACTTTAATTCGTGACCACCCCCAAAAAATTGAAAAATCCACCCAAAACCTAAAAAAATTGAAATTTTTATATGAGAACCTTCTTTTGCCCATATCTCCTTAAATATGCGTCCTAGAGCGAAAAGGACTTTAATTCGTGACCACCCCCAAAAAATTGAAAAATCCACCCAAAACCTAAAAAAATTGAAATTTTTATATGAAAAACTTCTTTTGCCCATATCTCCTTAAATATTCGTCCTAGAGCGAAAAGGACTTTAATTCGTGACCACCCCAAAAAATTGAAAAATCCACCCAAAACCTAAAAAAATTGAAATTTTTATATGAAAAACTTCTTTTGCCCATATCTCCTTCAATATGCGTGTTATAGCGAAAAGGACTTTAATTCGTGACCACCCTCAAACAATTGAAAAATCCACCCAAAACCTAAAAAAATTGAAATTTTTATATGAAAAACTTCTTTTGCCCATATCTCCTTAAATATGCGTCCTAGAGCGAAAACGACTATAATTCGTGACCACCCCAAAAAATTGAAAAATCCACCCAAAACCTAAAAAAATTGAAATTTTTATATGAGAACCTTCTTTTGCCCATATCTCCTTAAATATGCGTCCTAGAGCGAAAAGGACTTTAATTCGTGACCACCCCCAAAAAATTGACAAATCCACCCAAAACCTAAAAAAATTGAAATTTTTATACGAAAAACTTCTTTTGCCCATATCTCCTTAAATATGCGTCCTAGAGCGAAAAGGACTTTAATTCGTGACCACCCCCAAAAAATTGAAAAATCCTCCCAAAACCTAAAAAAATTGAAATTTTTATATGAAAAACTTCTTTTGCCCATATCTCCTTAAATATGCGTCCTAGAGCGAAAAGGACTTTAAGTCGTGACCACCCCCAAAAAATTGAAAAATCCACCCAAAACCTAAAAAAATTGAAATTTTTATATGAAAAACTTCTTTTGCCCATATCTCCTTAAATATGCGTCCTAGAGCGAAAAGGACTTTAATTCGTGACCACCCCCAAAAAATTTAAAAATCCACCCAAAACCTAAAAAAATTGAAATTTTTATATGAAAAACTTCTTTTGCACATATCTCCTTAAATATGCGTCTTATAGCGAAAAGGACTTTAATTCGTGACCACCCCCAAAAAATTGAAAAATCCACCCAAAACCTAAAAAAATTGAAATTTTTATATGAAAAACTTCTTTTGCCCAAAAGGACTTTAATTCGTGACCACCCCCAAAAAATTGAAAAATCTACCCAAAACCTAAAAAAATTGAAATTTTTATATGAAAATCTTCTTTTGCCCATATCTCCTTAAATATGCGTCTTATAGCGATAAGGACTTTAATTCGTGACCACCCCCAAAAAATTGAAAAATCCACCCAAAACCTAAAAAAATTGAAATTTTTATATGAAAAACTTCTTTTGCCCATATCTCCTAAACTAAGCGTCCTAGAGCGAAAAGGACTTTAATTCGTGACCACCCCCAAAAAATTGAAAAATCCACCCAAAACCTAAAAAAATTGAAATTTTTATATGAAAAACTTCTTTTGCCCATATCTCCTTAAATATGCGTCCTAGAGCGAAAAGGACTTTAATTCGTGACCACCCCCAAAAAATTGAAAAATCCACCCAAAACCTAAAAAAATTGAAATTTTTATATGAAAAACTTCTTTTGCCCATATCTCCTTAAATATGCGTCCTAGAGCGAAAAGGACTTTAATTCGTGACCACCCCCAAAAAATTGAAAAATCCACCCAAAACCTAAAAAAAATTGAAATTTTTATATGAAAAACTTCTTTTGCCCATATCTCCTTAAATATGCGTCCTAGAGAGAAAAGGACTTTAATTCGTGACCACCCCCAAAAAATTGAAAAATCCACCCAAAACCTAAAAAAATTGAAATTTTTATATGAAAAACTTCTTTTGCCCATATCTCCTTAAATATTCGTCCTAGAGCGAAAAGGACTTTAATTCGTGACCACCCCCAAAAAATTGAAAAATCCACCCAAAACCTAAAAAAATTGAAGTTTTTATATGAAAAACTTCTTTTGCCCATATCTCCTTAAATATGCGTCCTAGAGCGAAAAGGACTTTAATTCGTGACCACCCCCAAAAAATTGAAAAATCCACCCAAAACCTAAAAAAATTGAAATTTTTATACGAAAAACTTCTTTTGCCCATATCTCCTAAACTAAGCGTCCTAGAGCGAAAAGGACTATAATTCGTGACCACCCCCAAAAAATTGAAAAATCCACCCAAAACCTACAAAAATTTAAATTTTTATATGAAAAACTTCTTTTGCCCATATCTCCTTAAATATGCGTCCTAGAGCGAAAAGGACTTTAATTCGTGACCACCCCCAAAAAATTGAAAAATCCACCCAAAACCTAAAAAAATTGAAATTTTTATACGAAAAACTTCTATTGCCCATATCTCCTTAACTATGCGTCCTAGAGCGAAAAGGACTTTAATTCGTGACCACCCCCAAAAAATTAAAAAATCCACCCAAAACCTAAAAAAATTGAAATTTTTATATGAAAAACTTCTTTTGCCCATATCTCCTTAAATATGCGTCCTAGAGCGAAAAGGACTTTAATTCGTGACCACCCCCAAAAAATTGAAAAATCCACCCAAAACCTAAAAAAAATTGAAATTTTTATATGAAAAACTTCTTTTGCCCATATCTCCTTAAATATGCGTCCTAGAGCGAAAAGGACTTTAATTCGTGACCACCCCCAAAAAATTGATAAATCCACCCAAAACCTACAAAAATTTAAATTTTTATATGAAAAACTTCTTTTGCCCATATCTCCTTAAATATGCGTCCTAGAGCGAAAAGGACTTTAATTCGTGACCACCCCCAAAAAAATTTAAAATCCACCCAAAACCTACAAAAATTAAAAATTTTATATGAAAAACTTCTTTTGCCCATATCTCCTTAAATATGCGTTCTAGAGCGAAAAGGACTTTAATTCGTGACCACCCCCAAAAAATTGAAAAATCCACCAAAAACCTAAAAAAATTGAAATTTTTATATGAAAAACTTCTTTTGCCCATATCTCCTATACTAAGCGTCCTAGAGCGAAAAGGACTATAATTCGTGACCACCCCAAAAAATTGAAAAATCCACCCAAAACCTAAAAAAATTGAAATTTTTATATGAAAACCTTCTTTTGCCCATATCTCCTTAAATATGCGTCCTAGAGCGAAAAGGACTTTAATTCGTGACCACCCCAGAAAATTGAAAAATCCTCCCAAAACCTAAAAAAATGAATTTTTTATATGAAAAACTTCTTTTGCCCATATCTCCTTAAATATGCGTCCTAGAGCGAAAAGGACTTTAATTCGTGACCACCCCCAAAAAATTGAAAAATCCACCCAAAACCTAAAAAAATTGAAATTTTTATACGAAAAACTTCTTTTGCCCATATCTCCTTAAATATGCGTCCTAGAGCGAAAAGGACTTTAATTCGTGACCACCCCCAAAAAATTTAAAAATCCACCCAAAACCTAAAAAAATTGAAATTTTTATATGAAAACCTTCTTTTGCCCATATCTCCTTAAATATGCGTCCTAGAGCGAAAAGGACTTTAATTCGTGACCACCCCCAAAAAATTGAAAAATCCACCCAAAACCTAAAAAAATTGAAATTTTTATATGAGAACCTTCTTTTGCCCATATCTCCTTAAATATGCGTCCTAGAGCGAAAAGGACTTTAATTCGTGACCACCCCCAAAAAATTGAAAAATCCACCCAAAACCTAAAAAAATTGAAATTTTTATATGAAAAACTTCTTTTGCCCATATCTCCTTAAATATTCGTCCTAGAGCGAAAAGGACTTTAATTCGTGACCACCCCAAAAAATTGAAAAATCCACCCAAAACCTAAAAAAATTGAAATTTTTATATGAAAAACTTCTTTTGCCCATATCTCCTTCAATATGCGTGTTATAGCGAAAAGGACTTTAATTCGTGACCACCCTCAAACAATTGAAAAATCCACCCAAAACCTAAAAAAATTGAAATTTTTATATGAAAAACTTCTTTTGCCCATATCTCCTTAAATATGCGTCCTAGAGCGAAAACGACTATAATTCGTGACCACCCCAAAAAATTGAAAAATCCACCCAAAACCTAAAAAAATTGAAATTTTTATATGAGAACCTTCTTTTGCCCATATCTCCTTAAATATGCGTCCTAGAGCGAAAAGGACTTTAATTCGTGACCACCCCCAAAAAATTGACAAATCCACCCAAAACCTAAAAAAATTGAAATTTTTATACGAAAAACTTCTTTTGCCCATATCTCCTTAAATATGCGTCCTAGAGCGAAAGGACTTTAATTCGTGACCACCCCCAAAAAATTGAAAAATCCTCCCAAAACCTAAAAAAATTGAAATTTTTATATGAAAAACTTCTTTTGCCCATATCTCCTTAAATATGCGTCCTAGAGCGAAAAGGACTTTAAGTCGTGACCACCCCCAAAAAATTGAAAAATCCACCCAAAACCTAAAAAAATTGAAATTTTTATATGAAAAACTTCTTTTGCCCATATCTCCTTAAATATGCGTCCTAGAGCGAAAAGGACTTTAATTCGTGACCACCCCCAAAAAATTTAAAAATCCACCCAAAACCTAAAAAAATTGAAATTTTTATATGAAAAACTTCTTTTGCACATATCTCCTTAAATATGCGTCTTATAGCGAAAAGGACTTTAATTCGTGACCACCCCCAAAAAATTGAAAAATCCACCCAAAACCTAAAAAAATTGAAATTTTTATATGAAAAACTTCTTTTGCCCAAAAGGACTTTAATTCGTGACCACCCCCAAAAAATTGAAAAATCTACCCAAAACCTAAAAAAATTGAAATTTTTATATGAAAATCTTCTTTTGCCCATATCTCCTTAAATATGCGTCTTATAGCGAAAAGGACTTTAATTCGTGACCACCCCCAAAAAATTGAAAAATCCACCCAAAACCTAAAAAAATTGAAATTTTTATATGAAAAACTTCTTTTGCCCATATCTCCTAAACTAAGCGTCCTAGAGCGAAAAGGACTTTAATTCGTGACCACCCCCAAAAAATTGAAAAATCCACCCAAAACCTAAAAAAATTGAAATTTTTATATGAAAAACTTCTTTTGCCCATATCTCCTTAAATATGCGTCCTAGAGCGAAAAGGACTTTAATTCGTGACCACCCCCAAAAAATTGAAAAATCCACCCAAAACCTAAAAAAATTGAAATTTTTATATGAAAAACTTCTTTTGCCCATATCTCCTTAAATATGCGTCCTAGAGCGAAAAGGACTTTAATTCGTGACCACCCCCAAAAAATTGAAAAATCCACCCAAAACTTAAAAAAAATTGAAATTTTTATATGAAAAACTTCTTTTGCCCATATCTCCTTAAATATGCGTCCTAGAGAGAAAAGGACTTTAATTCGTGACCACCCCCAAAAAATTGAAAAATCCACCCAAAACCTAAAAAAATTGAAATTTTTATATGAAAAACTTCTTTTGCCCATATCTCCTTAAATATTCGTCCTAGAGCGAAAAGGACTTTAATTCGTGACCACCCCCAAAAAATTGAAAAATCCACCCAAAACCTAAAAAAATTGAAGTTTTTATATGAAAAACTTCTTTTGCCCATATCTCCTTAAATATGCGTCCTAGAGCGAAAAGGACTTTAATTCGTGACCACCCCCAAAAAATTGAAAAATCCACCCAAAACCTAAAAAAATTGAAATTTTTATACGAAAAACTTCTTTTGCCCATATCTCCTAAACTAAGCGTCCTAGAGCGAAAAGGACTATAATTCGTGACCACCCCAAAAAATTGAAAAATCCACCCAAAACCTAAAAAAATTGAAGTTTTTATATGAAAAACTTTTTTTGCCCATATCTCCTTAAATATGCGTCCTAGAGCGAAAAGGACTTTAATTCGTGACCACCCCCAAAAAATTGAAAAATCCACCCAAAACCTAAAAAAATTGAAATTTTTATACGAAAAACTTCTTTTGCCCATATCTCCTAAACTAAGCGTCCTAGAGCGAAAAGGACTTTAATTCGTGACCACCCCCCAAAAATTGAAAAATCCACCCAAAACCTACAAAAATTTAAATTTTTATATGAAAAACTTCTTTTGCCCATATCTCCTTAAATATGCGTCCTAGAGCGAAAAGGACTTTAATTCGTGACCACCCCCAAAAAATTGAAAAATCCACCCAAAACCTAAAAAAATTGAAATTTTTATACGAAAAACTTCTTTTGCCCATATCTCCTTAACTATGCGTCCTAGAGCGAAAAGGACTTTAATTCGTGACCACCCCCAAAAAATTAAAAAATCCACCCAAAACCTAAAAAAATTGAAATTTTTATATGAAAAACTTCTTTTGCCCATATCTCCTTAAATATGCGTCCTAGAGCGAAAAGGACTTTAATTCGTGACCACCCCCAAAAAATTGAAAAATCCACCCAAAACCTAAAAAAAATTGAAATTTTTATATGAAAAACTTCTTTTGCCCATATCTCCTTAAATATGCGTCCTAGAGCGAAAAGGACTTTAATTCGTGACCACCCCCAAAAAATTGATAAATCCACCCAAAACCTACAAAAATTTAAATTTTTATATGAAAAACTTCTTTTGCCCATATCTCCTTAAATATGCGTCCTAGAGCGAAAAGGACTTTAATTCGTGACCACCCCCAAAAAAATTTAAAATCCACCCAAAACCTACAAAAATTAAAAATTTTATATGAAAAACTTCTTTTGCCCATATCTCCTTAAATATGCGTTCTAGAGCGAAAAGGACTTTAATTCGTGACCACCCCCAAAAAATTGAAAAATCCACCAAAAACCTAAAAAAATTGAAATTTTTATATGAAAAACTTCTTTTGCCCATATCTCCTATACTAAGCGTCCTAGAGCGAAAAGGACTATAATTCGTGACCACCCCAAAAAATTGAAAAATCCACCCAAAACCTAAAAAAATTGAAATTTTTATATGAAAACCTTCTTTTGCCCATATCTCCTTAAATATGCGTCCTAGAGCGAAAAGGACTTTAATTCGTGACCACCCCAGAAAATTGAAAAATCCACCCAAAACCTAAAAAAATGAATTTTTTATATGAAAAACTTCTTTTGCCCATATCTCCTTAAATATGCGTCCTAGAGCGAAAAGGACTTTAATTCGTGACCACCCCCAAAAAATTGAAAAATCCACCCAAAACCTAAAAAAATTGAAATTTTTATACGAAAAACTTCTTTTGCCCATATCTCCTTAAATATGCGTCCTAGAGCGAAAAGGACTTTAATTCGTGACCACCCCCAAAAAATTTAAAAATCCACCCAAAACCTAAAAAAATTGAAATTTTTATATGAAAACCTTCTTTTGCCCATATCTCCTTAAATATGCGTCCTAGAGCGAAAAGGACTTTAATTCGTGACCACCCCCAAAAAATTGAAAAATCCACCCAAAACCTAAAAAAATTGAAATTTTTATATGAGAACCTTCTTTTGCCCATATCTCCTTAAATATGCGTCCTAGAGCGAAAAGGACTTTAATTCGTGTCCACCCCAAAAAATTGAAAAATCCACCCAAAACCTAAAAAAAATGAAATTTTTATATGAAAAACTTCTTTTGCCCATATCTCCTTAAATATGCGTCCTAGAGCGAAAAGGACTTTAATTCGTGACCACCCCCAAAAAATTGAAAAATCCACCCAAAACCTAAAAAAATTTAAATTTTTATATGAAAAACTTCTTTTGCCCATATCTCCTTAAATATGCGTCCTAGAGCGAAAAGGACTTTAATTCGTGACCACCCCAAAAATTTGAAAACTCCACCCAAAACCTAAAAAAATTTAAATTTTTATATGAAAAACTTCTTTTGCCCATATCTCCTAAACTAAGCGTCCTAGAGCGAAAAGGACTTTAATTCGTGACCACCCCCAAAAAATTTAAAAATCCACCCAAAACCTAAAAAAATTGAAATTTTTATATGAAAAACTTCTTTTGCCTATATCTCCTTAAATATGCGTCCTAGAGCGAAAAGGACTTTAATTCGTGACCACCCCCAAAAAATTGAAAAATCCACCCAAAACCTAAAAAAATTGAAATTTTTATATGAAAACCTTCTTTTGCCCATATCTCCTTAAATATGCGTCCTAGAGCGAAAAGGACTTTAATTCGTGACCACCCCCAAAAAATTGAAAAATCCACCCAAAACCTAAAAAAATTGAAGTTTTTATATGAAAAACTTCTTTTGCCCATATCTCCTTAAATATGCGTCTTATAGCGAAAAGGACTTTAATTCGTGACCACCCCAAAAAATTGAATAATCCACCCAAAACCTAAAAAATTGAAATTTTTATATGAAAACCTTCTTTTGCCCATATCACCTTAAATATGCGTCCTAGAGCGAAAAGGACTTTAATTCGTGACCGCCCCAAAAAATTGAAAAATCCACACAAAACCTAAAAAAATTGAAATTTTTATATGAAAAACTTCTTTTGCCCATATCTCCTTAAATATGCGTCCTAGAGCGAAAAGGACTTTAATTCGTGACCACCCCCAAAAAATTGAAAAATCCACCCAAAACCTAAAAAAATTGAAATTTTTATATGAAAAACTTCTTTTGCCCATATCTCCTTAAATATGCGTCCTAGAGAGAAAAGGACTTTAATTCGTGACCACCCCCAAAAAATTGAAAAATCCACCCAAAACCTAAAAAAATTGAAATTTTTATATGAAAAACTTCTTTTGCCCATATCTCCTTAAATATTCGTCCTAGAGCGAAAAGGACTTTAATTCGTGACCACCCCCAAAAAATTGAAAAATCCCCCCAAAACCTAAAAAAATTGAAGTTTTTATATGAAAAACTTCTTTTGCCCATATCTCCTTAAATATGCGTCCTAGAGCGAAAAGGACTTTAATTCGTGACCACCCCCAAAAAATTGAAAAATCCACCCAAAACCTAAAAAAATTGAAATTTTTATATGAAAAACTTCTTTTGCCCATATCTCCTTAAATATGCGTCCTAGAGCGAAAAGGACTTTAATTCGTGACCACCCCCAAAAAATTGAAAAATCCACCCAAAACCTAAAAAAATTGAAATTTTTATACGAAAAACTTCTTTTGCCCATATCTCCTAAACTAAGCGTCCTAGAGCGAAAAGGACTTTAATTCGTGACCACCCCCAAAAAATTGAAAAATCCACCCAAAACATAAAAAAATTGAAATTTTTATATGAAAAACTTCTTTTGCCCATATCTCCTAAACTAAGCGTCCTAGAGCGAAAAGGACTATAATTCGTGACCACCCCAAAAAATTGAAAAATCCACCCAAAACCTAAAAAAATTGAAATTTTTATATGAAAAACTTCTTTTGCCCATATCTCCTTAAATATGCGTCCTAGAGCGAAAAGGACTTTAATTCGTGACCACCCCAAAAAATTGAAAAATCCACCCAAAACCTAAAAAATTGAAATTTTTATATGAAAAACTTCTTTTGCCCATATCTCCTTAAATATGCGTCCTAGAGCGAAAAGGACTTTAATTCGTGAACACCCCCAAAAAATTGAAAAATCCACCCAAAACCTAAAAAAATTGAAATTTTTATATGAAAACCTTCTTTTGCCCATATCTCCTTAAATATGCGTCCTAGAGCGAAAAGGACTTTAATTCGTGACCACCCCAGAAAATTGAAAAATCCACCCAAAACCTAAAAAAAATGAATTTTTTATATGAAAAACTTCTTTTGCCCATATCTCCTTAAATATGCGTCCTAGAGCGAAAAGGACTTTAATTCGTGACCACCCCCAAAAAATTGAAAAATCCACCCAAAACCTAAAAAAATTGAAATTTTTATACGAATAACTTCTTTTGCCCATATCTCCTTAAATATGCGTCCTAGAGCGAAAAGGACTTTAATTCGTGACCACCCCCAAAAAATTTAAAAATCCACCCAAAACCTAAAAAAATTGAAATTTTTATATGAAAACCTTCTTTTGCCCATATCTCCTTAAATATGCGTCCTAGAGCGAAAAGGACTTTAATTCGTGACCACCCCCAAAAAATTGAAAAATCCACCCAAAACCTAAAAAAATTGAAATTTTTATATGAGAACCTTCTTTTGCCCATATCTCCTTAAATATGCGTCCTAGAGCGAAAAGGACTTTAATTCGTGTCCACCCCAAAAAATTGAAAAATCCACCCAAAACCTAAAAAAAATGAAATTTTTATATGAAAAACTTCTTTTGCCCATATCTCCTTAAATATGCGTTCTAGAGCGAAAAGGACTTTAATTCGTGACCACCCCCAAAAAATTGAAAAATCCACCCAAAACCTAAAAAAATTGAAATTTTTATATGAAAAACTTCTTTTGCCCATATCTCCTTAAATATGCGTCCTAGAGCGAAAAGGACTTTAATTCGTGACCACCCCAAAAATTTGAAAACTCCACCCAAAACTTAAAAAAATTGAAATTTTTATATGAAAAACTTCTTTTGCCCATATCTCCTAAACTAAGCGTCCTAGAGCGAAAAGGACTTTAATTCGTGACCACCCCCAAAAAATTGAAAAAAAACTTCTTTTGCCCATATCTCCTAAACTAAGCGTCCTAGAGCGAAAAGGACTTTAATTCGTGACCACCCCCAAAAAATTGAAAAATCCACCCAAAACCTAAAAAAATTGAAATTTTTATATGAAAAACTTATTTTGCCCATATCTCCTTAAATATGCGTCCTAGAGCGAAAAGGACTTTAATTCGTGACCACCCCCAAAAAATTGAAAAATCCGCCCAAAACCTAAAAAAATTGAAATTTTTATATGAAAACCTTCTTTTGCCCATATCTCCTTAAATATGCGTCCTAGAGCGAAAAGGACTTTAATTCGTGACCACCCCCAAAAAATTGAAAAATCCGCCCAAAACCTAAAAAAAATTGAAATTTTTATATGAAAAACTTCTTTTGCCCATATCTCCTTAAATATGCGTCTTATAGCGAAAAGGACTTTAATACGTGACCACCCCCAAAAAATTGAAAAATCCACCCAAAACCTAAAAAAATTGAAGTTTTTATATGAAAAACTTCTTTTGCCCATATCTCCTTAAATATGCGTCTTATAGCGAAAAGGACTTTAATTCGTGACCACCCCAAAAAATTGAATAATCCACCCAAAACCTAAAAAATTGAAATTTTTATATGAAAACCTTCTTTTGCCCATATCTCCTTAAATATGCGTCCTAGAGCGAAAAGGACTTTAATTCGTGACCGCCCCAAAAAATTGAAAAATCCACCCAAAACCTAAAAAAATTGAAATTTTTATATGAAAAACTTCTTTTGCCCATATCTCCTTAAATATGCGTCCTAGAGCGAAAAGGACTTTAATTCGTGACCACCCCAAAAAATTGAAAAATCCACCCAAAACCTAAAAAAATTGAAATTTTTATATGAACACCTTCTTTTGCCCATATCTCCTTAAATATGCGTCCTAGAGCGAAAAGGACTTTAATTCGTGACCACCCCCAAAAAATTGAAAAATCCACCCAAAACCTAAAAAAATTGAAATTTTTATATGAAAAACTTCTTTTGCCCATATCTCCTTAAATATGCGTCTTATAGCGAAAAGGACTTTAATTCGTGACCACACCCAAAAAATTTAAAAATCCACCCAAAACCTAAAAAAATTGAAGTTTTTATATGAAAAACTTCTTTTGCCCATATCTCCTTAAATATGCGTCCTAGAGCGAAAAGGACTTTAATTCGTGACCACCCCAAAAAATTGAAAAATCCACCCAAAACCTAAAAAAAATTGAAATTTTTATATGAAAAACTTCTTTTGCCCATATCTCCTAAACTAAGCGTCCTAGAGCGAAAAGGACTTTAATTCGTGACCACCCCCAAAAAATTGAAAAATCCACCCAAAACCTAAAAAAATTGAAGTTTTTATATGAAAAACTTCTTTTGCCCATATCTCCTTAAATATGCGTCTTATAGCGAAAAGGACTTTAATTCGTGACCACCCCCAAAAAATTGAAAAATCCACCCAAAACCTAAAAAAATTGAAATTTTTATATGAAAAACTTCTTTTGCCCATATCTCCTTAAATATGCGTCCTAGAGCGAAAAGGACTTTAATTCGTGACCACCCCCAAAAAATTGAAAAATCCACCCAAAACCTAAAAAAATTGAAATTTTTATATGAAAACCTTCTTTTGCCCATATCTCCTTAAATATGCGTCCTAGAGCGAAAAGGACTTTAATTCGTGACCACCCACAAAAAATTGAAAAATCCAGCCAAAACCTAAAAAAATTGAAATTTTTATATGAGAACCTTCTTTTGCCCATATCTCCTTAAATATGCGTCCTAGAGCGAAAAGGACTTTAATTCGTGTCCACCCCAAAAAATTGAAAAATCCACCCAAAACCTAAAAAAAATGAAATTTTTATATGAAAAACTTCTTTTGCCCATATCTCCTTAAATATGCGTCCTAGAGCGAAAAGGACTTTAATTCGTGACCACCCCCAAAAAATTGAAAAATCCACCCAAAACCTAAAAAAATTGAAATTTTTATATGAAAAACTTCTTTTGCCCATATCTCCTTAAATATGCGTCCTAGAGCGAAAAGGACTTTAATTCGTGACCACCCCAAAAATTTGAAAACTCCACCCAAAACCTAAAAAAATTGAAATTTTTATATGAAAAACTTCTTTTGCCCATATCTCCTAAACTAAGCGTCCTAGAGCGAAAAGGACTTTAATTCGTGACCACCCCCAAAAAATTGAAAAATCCACCCAAAACCTAAAAAAATTGAAATTTTTATATGAAAAACTTCTTTTGCCCATATCTCCTTAAATATGCGTCCTAGAGCGAAAAGGACTTTAATTCGTGACCACCCCCAAAAAATTGAAAAAACCACCCAAAACCTAAAAAAATTGAAATTTTTATATGAAAACCTTCTTTTGCCCATATCTCCTTAAATATGCGTCTTATAGCGAAAAGGACTTTAATTCGTGACCACCCCCAAAAAATTGAAAAATCCACCCAAAACCTAAAAAAATTGAAGTTTTTATATGAAAAACTTCTTTTGCCCATATCTCCTTAAATATGCGTCCTAGAGCGAAAAGGACTTTAATTCGTGACCACCCCCAAAAAATTGAAAAATCCACCCAAAACCTAAAAAAATTGAAGTTTTTATATGAAAAACTTCTTTTGCCCATATCTCCTTAAATATGCATCTTATAGCGAAAAGGACTTTAATTCGTGACCACCCCCAAAAAATTGAAAAATCCACCCAAAACCTAAAAAAATTTAAATTTTTATACGAAAAACTTCTTTTGCCCATATCTCCTTAAATATGCGTCTTATAGCGAAAAGGACTTTAATTCGTGACCACCCCCAAAAAATTGAAAAATCCACCCAAAACCTAAAAAAATTGAAGTTTTTATATGAAAAACTTCTTTTGCCCATATCTCCTTAAATATGCGTCCTAGAGCGAAAAGGACTTTAAGTCGTGACCACCCCCAAAAAATTGAAAAATCCACCCAAAACCTAAAAAAATTGAAATTTTTATATGAAAAACTTCTTTTGCCCATATCTCCTTAAATATGCGTCCTAGAGCGAAAAGGACTTTAATTCGTGACCACCCCAAAAAATTGAAAAATCCACCCAAAACCTAAAAAAATTGAAATTTTTATATGAACACCTTCTTTTGCCCATATCTCCTTAAATATGCGTCCTAGAGCGAAAAGGACTTTAATTCGTGACCACCCCCAAAAAATTGAAAAATCCACCCAAAACCTAAAAAAATTGAAATTTTTATATGAAAAACTTCTTTTGCCCATATCTCCTTAAATATGCGTCTTATAGCGAAAAGGACTTTAATTCGTGACCACCCCCAAAAAATTTAAAAATCCACCCAAAACCTAAAAAAATTGAAGTTTTTATATGAAAAACTTCTTTTGCCCATATCTCCTTAAATATGCGTCCTAGAGCGAAAAGGACTTTAATTCGTGACCACCCCAAAAAATTGAAAAATCCACCCAAAACCTAAAAAAAAATTGAAATTTTTATATGAAAAACTTCTTTTGCCCATATCTCCTAAACTAAGCGTCCTAGAGCGAAAAGGACTTTAATTCGTGACCACCCCCAAAAAATTGAAAAATCCACCCAAAACCTAAAAAAATTGAAGTTTTTATATGAAAAACTTCTTTTGCCCATATCTCCTTAAATATGCGTCTTATAGCGAAAAGGACTTTAATTCGTGACCACCCCCAAAAAATTGAAAAATCCACCCAAAACCTAAAAAAATTGAAATTTTTATATGAAAAACTTCTTTTGCCCATATCTCCTTAAATATGCGTCCTAGAGCGAAAAGGACTTTAATTCGTGACCACCCCCAAAAAATTGAAAAATCCACCCAAAACCTAAAAAAAATTGAAATTTTTATATGAAAAACTTCTTTTGCCCATATCTCTTAAACTAAGCGTCCTAGAGCGAAAAGGACTTTAATTCGTGACCACCCCCAAAAAATTGAAAAATCCACCCAAACCTAAAAAAATTGAAATTTTTATACGAAAAACTTCTTTTGCCCATATCTCCTTAAATATGCGTCCTAGAGCGAAAAGGACTTTAATTCGTGACCACCCCCAAAAAATTGAAAAATCCACCCAAAACCTAAAAAAATTGAAATTTTTATATGAAAACCTTATTTTGCCCATATCTCCTTACATATGCGTCCTAGAGCGAAAAGGACTTTAATTCGTGACCACCCCCAAAAAGTTGAAAAATCCACCCAAAACCTAAAAAAATTGAAATTTTTATATGAAAAACTTCTTTTGCCCATATCTCCTTAAATATGCGTCCTAGAGCGAAAAGGACTTTAATTCGTGACCACCCCCAAAAAATTGAAAAATCCACCCAAAACCTAAAACAATTGAAATTTTTATATGAAAAACTTCTTTTGCCCATATCTCCTTAAATATGCGTCCTAGAGCAAAAAGGACTTTAATTCGTGACCACCCCCAAAAAATTGAAAAATCCACCCAAAACCTAAAAAAATTGAAGTTTTTATATGAAAAACTTCTTTTGCCCATATCTCCTAAACTAAGCGTCCTAGAGCGAAAAGGACTATAATTCGTGACCACCCCCAAAAAATTGAAAAATCCACCCAAAACCTAAAAAAATTGAAGTTTTTATATGAAAAACTTCTTTTGCCCATATCTCCTTAAATATGCGTCTTATAGCGAAAAGGACTTTAATTCGTGACCACCCCCAAAAAATTGAAAAATCCACCCAAAACCTAAAAAAAATGAAATTTTTATACGAAAAACTTCTTTTGCCCATATCTCCTTAAATATGCGTCCTAGAGCGAAAAGGACTTTAATTCGTGACCACCCCCAAAAAATTGAAAAATCCACCCAAAACCTAAAACAATTGAAATGTTTATATGAAAAACTTCTTTTGCCCATATCTCCTTAAATATGCGTCCTAGAGCGAAAAGGACTTTAATTCGTGACCACCCCCAAAAAATTGAAAAATCCACCCAAAACCTAAAAAAATTGAAGTTTTTATATGAAAAACTTCTTTTGCCCATATCTCCTAAACTAAGCGTCCTAGAGCGAAAAGGACTATAATTCGTGACCACCCCCAAAAAATTGAAAAATCCACCCAAAACCTAAAAAAATTGAAGTTTTTATATGAAAAACTTCTTTTGCCCATATCTCCTTAAATATGCGTCTTATAGCGAAAAGGACTTTAATTCGTGACCACCCCCAAAAAATTGAAAAATCCACCCAAAACCTAAAAAAATTGAAATTTTTATATGAAAAACTTCTTTTGCCCATATCTCCTTAAATATGCGTCCTAGAGCGAAAAGGACTTTAATTCGTGACCACCCCCAAAAAATTGAAAAATCCACCCAAAACCTAAAAAAATTGAAATTTTTATATGAGAACCTTCTTTTGCCCATATCTCCTTAAATATGCGTCCTAGAGCGAAAAGGACTTTAATTCGTGACCACCCCCAAAACCTAAAAAAATTGAAATTTTTATATGAAAAACTTCTTTTGCCCATATCTCCTTAAATATGCGTCCTAGAGCGAAAAGGACTTTAATTCGTGACCACCCCCAAAAAATTCAAAAATCCACCCAAAACCTAAAAAAATTGAAATTTTTATACGAAAAACTTCTTTTGCCCATATCTCCTTAAATATGCGTCTTATAGCGAAAAGGACTTTAATTCGTGACCACCCCCAAAAAATTGAAAAATCCACCCAAAACCTAAAAAAATTGAAATTTTTATATGAAAAACTTCTTTTGCCCATATCTCCTTAAATATGCGTCCTAGAGCGAAAAGGACTTTAATTCGTGACCACCCCCAAAAAATTGAAAAATCCACCCAAAACCTAAAAAAATTGAAATTTTTATATGAAAACCTTCTTTTGCCCATATCTCCTTAAATATGGCGTCCTAGAGCGGAAAGGACTTTAATTCGTGACCACCCCCAAAAAATTGAAAAATCCACCCAAAACCTAAAAAAATTGAAATTTTTATATGAAAAACTTCTTTTGCCCATATCTCCTAAACTAAGTGTCCTAGAGCGAAAAGGACTATAATTCGTGACCACCCCAAAAAATTGAAAAATCCACTCAAAACCTAAAAAAATTGAAATTTTTATATGAAAAACTTCTTTTGCCCATATCTCCTTAAATATGCGTCTTATAGCGAAAAGGACTTTAATTCGTGACCACCCCCAAAAAATTGAAAAATCCACCCAAAACCTAAAAAAATTGAAATTTTTATATGAAAAACTTCTTTTGCCCATATCTCCTTAAATATGCGTCCTAGAGCGAAAAGGACTTTAATTCGTGACCACCCCCAAAAAATTGAAAAATCCACCCAAAACCTAAAACAATTGAAATGTTTATATGAAAAACTTCTTTTGCCCATATCTCCTTAAATATGCGTCTTAGAGCGAAAAGGACTTTAATTCGTGACCACCCCCAAAAAATTGAAAAATCCACCCAAAACCTAAAAAAATTTAAGTTTTTATATGAAAAACTTCTTTTGCCCATATCTCCTAAACTAAGCGTCCTAGAGCGAAAAGGACTATAATTCGTGACCACCCCCAAAAAATTGAAAAATCCACCCAAAACCTAAAAAATTTGAAGTTTTTATAGGAAAAACTTCTTTTGCCCATATCTCCTTAAATATGCGTCTTATAGCGAAAAGGACTTTAATTCGTGACCACCCCCAAAAAATTGAAAAATCCACCCAAAACCTAAAAAAATTGAAATTTTTATATGAAAAATTTCTTTTGCCCATATCTCCTTAAATATGCGTCCTAGAGCGAAAAGGACTTTAATTCGTGACCACCCCCAAAAAATTGAAAAATCCACCCAAAACCTAAAAAAATTGAAATTTTTATATGAGAACCTTCTTTTGCCCATATCTCCTTAAATATGCGTCCTAGAGCGAAAAGGACTTTAATTCGTGACCACCCCCAAAACCTAAAAAAATTGAAATTTTTATATGAAAAACTTCTTTTGCCCATATCTCCTTAAATATGCGTCCTAGAGCGAAAAGGACTTTAATTCGTGACCACCCCCAAAAAATTCAAAAATCCACCCAAAACCTAAAAAAATTGAAATTTTTATACGAAAAACTTCTTTTGCCCATATCTCCTTAAATATGCGTCTTATAGCGAAAAGGACTTTAATTCGTGACCACCCCCAAAAAATTGAAAAATCCACCCAAAACCTAAAAAAATTGAAATTTTTATATGAAAAACTTCTTTTGCCCATATCTCCTTAAATATGCGTCCTAGAGCGAAAAGGACTTTAATTCGTGACCACCCCCAAAAAATTGAAAAATCCACCCAAAACCTAAAAAAATTGAAATTTTTATATGAGAACCTTCTTTTGCCCATATCTCCTTAAATATGGCGTCCTAGAGCGGAAAGGACTTTAATTCGTGACCACCCCCAAAAAATTTAAAAATCTACCCAAAACCTAAAAAAATTGAAATTTTTATATGAAAAACTTCTTTTGCCCATATCTCCTAAACTAAGTGTCCTAGAGCGAAAAGGACTATAATTCGTGACCACCCCAAAAAATTGAAAAATCCACTCAAAACCTAAAAAAATTGAAATTTTTATATGAAAAACTTCTTTTGCCCATATCTCCTTAAATATGCGTCCTAGAGCGAAACGGACTTTAATTCGTGACCCCCCCCAAAAATTGAAAAATCCACCCAAAACCTAAAAAAATTGAAATTTTTATATGAATACCTTCTTTTGCCCATATCTCCTTAAATATGCGTCCTAGAGCGAAAAGGACTTTAATTCGTGACCACCCTCAAACAATTGAAAAATCCACCCAAAACCTAAAAAAAATTGAAATTTTTATATGAAAAACTTCTTTTGCCCATATCTCCTTAAATATGCGTCCTAGAGCGAAAAGGACTTTAATTCGTGACCACCCCCAAAAAATTTAAAAATCCACCCAAAACCTAAAAAAATTGAAATTTTTATATGAAAACCTTATTTTGCCCATATCTCCTTACATATGCGTCCTAGAGCGAAAAGGACTTTAATTCGTGACCACCCCCAAAAAGTTGAAAAATCCACCCAAAACCTAAAAAAATTGAAATTTTTATATGAAAAACTTCTTTTGCCCATATCTCCTTAAATATGCGTCCTAGAGCGAAAAGGACTTTAATTCGTGACCACCCTCAAACAATTGAAAAATCCACCCAAAACCTAAAAAAATTGAAATTTTTATACGAAAAACTTCTTTTGCCCATATCTCCTTAAATATGCGTCCTAGAGCGAAAAGGACTTTAATTCGTGACCACCCCCAAAAAATTGAAAAATCCACCCAAAACCTAAAAAAATTGAAATTTTTATATGAAAAACTTCTTTTGCCCATATCTCCTTAAATATGCGTCTTATAGCGAAAAGGACTTTAATTCGTGACCACCCCCAAAAAATTGAAAAATCCACCCAAAATCTAAAAAAATTGAAATTTTTATACGAAAAACTTCTTTTGCCCATATCTCCTTAAATATGCGTCCTAGAGCGAAAAGGACTTTAATTCGTGACCACCCTCAAACAATTGAAAAATCCACCCAAAACCTAAAAAAAATGAAATTTTTATACGAAAAACTTCTTTTGCCCATATCTCCTTAAATATGCGTCCTAGAGCGAAAAGGACTTTAATTCGTGACCACCCCCAAAAAATTGAAAAATCCACCCAAAACCTAAACCAATTGAAATGTTTATATGAAAAACTTCTTTTGCCCATATCTCCTTAAATATGCGTCCTAGAGCGAAAAGGACTTTAATTCGTGACCACCCCCAAAAAATTGAAAAATCCACCCAAAACCTAAAAAAATTGAAGTTTTTATATGAAAAACTTCTTTTGCCCATATCTCCTAAACTAAGCGTCCTAGAGCGAAAAGGACTATAATTCGTGACCACCCCCAAAAAATTGAAAAATCCACCCAAAACCTAAAAAAATTGAAGTTTTTATATGAAAAACTTCTTTTGCCCATATCTGCTTAAATATGCGTCTTATAGCGAAAAGGACTTTAATTCGTGACCACCCCCAAAAAATTGAAAAATCCACCCAAAACCTAAAACAATTGAAATGTTTATATGAAAAACTTCTTTTGCCCATATCTCCTTAAATATGCGTCCTAGAGCGAAAAGGACTTTAATTCGTGACCACCCCCAAAAAATTGAAAAATCCACCCAAAACCTAAAACAATTGAAATGTTTATATGAAAAACTTCTTTTGCCCATATCTCTTTAAATATGCGTCCTAGAGCGAAAAGGACTTTAATTCGTGACCACCCCCAAAAAATTGAAAAATCCACCCAAAACCTAAAAAAATTGAAGTTTTTATATGAAAAACTTCTTTTGCCCATATCTCCTAAACTAAGCGTCCTAGAGCGAAAAGGACTATAATTCGTGACCACCCCCAAAAAATTGAAAAATCCACCCAAAACCTAAAAAAATTGAAGTTTTTATATGAAAAACTTCTTTTGCCCATATCTCCTTAAATATGCGTCTTATAGCGAAAAGGACTTTAATTCGTGACCACCCCCAAAAAATTGAAAAATCCACCCAAAACCTAAAAAAATTGAAATTTTTATATGAAAAACTTCTTTTGCCCATATCTCCTTAAATATGCGTCCTAGAGCGAAAAGGACTTTAATTCGTGACCACCCCCAAAAAATTCAAAAATCCACCCAAAACCTAAAAAAATTGAAATTTTTATACGAAAAACTTCTTTTGCCCATATCTCCTTAAATATGCGTCTTATAGCGAAAAGGACTTTAATTCGTGACCACCCCCAAAAAATTGAAAAATCCACCCAAAACCTAAAAAAATTGAAATTTTTATATGAAAAACTTCTTTTGCCCATATCTCCTTAAATATGCGTCCTAGAGCGAAAAGGACTTTAATTCGTGACCACCCCCAAAAAATTGAAAAATCCACCCAAAACCTAAAAAAATTGAAATTTTTATATGAGAACCTTCTTTTGCCCATATCTCCTTAAATATGGCGTCCTAGAGCGGAAAGGACTTTAATTCGTGACCACCCCCAAAAAATTTAAAAATCTACCCAAAACCTAAAAAAATTGAAATTTTTATATGAAAAACTTCTTTTGCCCATATCTCCTAAACTAAGTGTCCTAGAGCGAAAAGGACTATAATTCGTGACCACCCCAAAAAATTGAAAAATCCACTCAAAACCTAAAAAAATTGAAATTTTTATATGAAAAACTTCTTTTGCCCATATCTCCTTAAATATGCGTCCTAGAGCGAAACGGACTTTAATTCGTGACCCCCCCCAAAAATTGAAAAATCCACCCAAAACCTAAAAAAATTGAAATTTTTATATGAATACCTTCTTTTGCCCATATCTCCTTAAATATGCGTCCTAGAGCGAAAAGGACTTTAATTCGTGACCACCCTCAAACAATTGAAAAATCCACCCAAAACCTAAAAAAAATTGAAATTTTTATATGAAAAACTTCTTTTGCCCATATCTCCTTAAATATGCGTCCTAGAGCGAAAAGGACTTTAATTCGTGACCACCCCCAAAAAATTTAAAAATCCACCCAAAACCTAAAAAAATTGAAATTTTTATATGAAAACCTTATTTTGCCCATATCTCCTTACATATGCGTCCTAGAGCGAAAAGGACTTTAATTCGTGACCACCCCCAAAAAGTTGAAAAATCCACCCAAATCCTAAAAAAATTGAAATTTTTATATGAAAAACTTCTTTTGCCCATATCTCCTTAAATATGCGTCCTAGAGCGAAATTCGTGACCACCCTCAAACAATTGAAAAATCCACCCAAAACCTAAAAAAATTGAAATTTTTATACGAAAAACTTCTTTTGCCCATATCTCCTTAAATATGCGTCCTAGAGCGAAAAGGACTTTAATTCGTGACCACCCCCAAAAAATTGAAAAATCCACCCAAAACCTAAAAAAATTGAAATTTTTATATGAAAAACTTCTTTTGCCCATATCTCCTTAAATATGCGTCTTATAGCGAAAAGGACTTTAATTCGTGACCACCCCCAAAAAATTGAAAAATCCACCCAAAATCTAAAAAAATTGAAATTTTTATACGAAAAACTTCTTTTGCCCATATCTCCTTAAATATGCGTCCTAGAGCGAAAAGGACTTTAATTCGTGACCACCCTCAAACAATTGAAAAATCCACCCAAAACCTAAAAAAAATGAAATTTTTATACGAAAAACTTCTTTTGCCCATATCTCCTTAAATATGCGTCCTAGAGCGAAAAGGACTTTAATTCGTGACCACCCCCAAAAAATTGAAAAATCCACCCAAAACCTAAACCAATTGAAATGTTTATATGAAAAACTTCTTTTGCCCATATCTCCTTAAATATGCGTCCTAGAGCGAAAAGGATTTTAATTCGTGACCACCCCCAAAAAATTGAAAAATCCACCCAAAACCTAAAAAAATTGAAGTTTTTATATGAAAAACTTCTTTTGCCCATATCTCCTAAACTAAGCGTCCTAGAGCGAAAAGGACAATAATTCGTGACCACCCCCAAAAAATTGAAAAATCCACCCAAAACCTAAAAAAATTGAAGTTTTTATATGAAAAACTTCTTTTGCCCATATCTGCTTAAATATGCGTCTTATAGCGAAAAGGACTTTAATTCGTGACCACCCCCAAAAAATTGAAAAATCCACCCAAAACCTAAAACAATTGAAATGTTTATATGAAAAACTTCTTTTGCCCATATCTCCTTAAATATGCGTCCTAGAGCGAAAAGGACTTTAATTCGTGACCACCCCCAAAAAATTGAAAAATCCACCCAAAACCTAAAACAATTGAAATGTTTATATGAAAAACTTCTTTTGCCCATATCTCTTTAAATATGCGTCCTAGAGCGAAAAGGACTTTAATTCGTGACCACCCCCAAAAAATTGAAAAATCCACCCAAAACCTAAAAAAGTTGAAGTTTTTATATGAAAAACTTCTTTTGCCCATATCTCCTAAACTAAGCGTCCTAGAGCGAAAAGGACTATAATTCGTGACCACCCCCAAAAAATTGAAAAATCCACCCAAAACCTAAAAAAATTGAAGTTTTTATATGAAAAACTTCTTTTGCCCATATCTCCTTAAATATGCGTCTTATAGCGAAAAGGACTTTAATTCGTGACCACCCCCAAAAAATTGAAAAATCCACCCAAAACCTAAAAAAATTGAAATTTTTATATGAAAAACTTCTTTTGCCCATATCTCCTTAAATATGCGTCCTAGAGCGAAAAGGACTTTAATTCGTGACCACCCCCAAAAAATTCAAAAATCCACCCAAAACCTAAAAAAATTGAAATTTTTATACGAAAAACTTCTTTTGCCCATATCTCCTTAAATATGCGTCTTATAGCGAAAAGGACTTTAATTCGTGACCACCCCCAAAAAATTGAAAAATCCACCCAAAACCTAAAAAAATTGAAATTTTTATATGAAAAACTTCTTTTGCCCATATCTCCTTAAATATGCGTCCTAGAGCGAAAAGGACTTTAATTCGTGACCACCCCCAAAAAATTGAAAAATCCACCCAAAACCTAAAAAAATTGAAATTTTTATATGAGAACCTTCTTTTGCCCATATCTCCTTAAATATGGCGTCCTAGAGCGGAAAGGACTTTAATTCGTGACCACCCCCAAAAAATTGAAAAATCCACCCAAAACCTAAAAAAATTGAAATTTTTATATGAAAAACTTCTTTTGCCCATATCTCCTAAACTAAGTGTCCTAGAGCGAAAAGGACTATAATTCGTGACCACCCCAAAAAATTGAAAAATCCACTCAAAACCTAAAAAAATTGAAATTTTTATATGAAAAACTTCTTTTGCCCATATCTCCTTAAATATGCGTCCTAGAGCGAAACGGACTTTAATTCGTGACCCCCCCCAAAAATTGAAAAATCCACCCAAAACCTAAAAAAATTGAAATTTTTATATGAATACCTTCTTTTGCCCATATCTCCTTAAATATGCGTCCTAGAGCGAAAAGGACTTTAATTCGTGACCACCCTCAAACAATTGAAAAATCCACCCAAAACCTAAAAAAAATTGAAATTTTTATATGAAAAACTTCTTTTGCCCATATCTCCTTAAATATGCGTCCTAGAGCGAAAAGGACTTTAATTCGTGACCACCCCCAAAAAATTTAAAAATCCACCCAAAACCTAAAAAAATTGAAATTTTTATATGAAAAACTTCTGTTGCCCATATCTCCTTAAATATGCGTCCTAGAGTGAAAAGGACTTTAATTCGTGACCACCCCAAAAAATTGAAAAATCCACCCAAAACCTAAAAAAATTGAAATTTTTATATGAAAAACTTCTTTTGCCCATATCTCCTTAAATATGCGTCCTAGAGCGAAAAGGACTTTAATTCGTGACCACCCCCAAAAAATTGAAAAATCCACCCAAAACCTAAAAAAATTGAAATTTTTATATGAAAAACTTCTTTTGCCCATATCTCCTTAAATATGCGTCCTAGAGCGAAAAGGACTTTAATTCGTGACCACCCCAAAAAATTGAAAAATCCACCCAAAACCTAAAAAAATTGAAATTTTTATATGAAAAACTTCTTTTGCCCATATCTCCTTAAATATGCGTCCTAGAGCGAAAAGGACTTTAATTCGTGACCACCCCCAAAAAATTGAAAAATCCACCCAAAACCTAAAACAATTGAAATGTTTATATGAAAAACTTCTTTTGCCCATATCTCCTTAAATATGCGTCCTAGAGCGAAAAGGACTTTAATTCGTGACCACCCCCAAAAAATTGAAAAATCCACCCAAAACCTAAAACAATTGAAATGTTTATATGAAAAACTTCTTTTGCCCATATCTCCTTAAATATGCGTCTTATAGCGAAACGGACTTTAATTCGTGACCCCCCCCCAAAAATTGAAAAATCCACCCAAAACCTAAAAAAATTGAAATTTTTATATGAATACCTTCTTTTGCCCATATCTCCTTAAATATGCGTCCTAGAGCGAAAAGGACTTTAATTCGTGACCACCCTCAAACAATTGAAAAATCCACCCAAAACCTAAAAAAAATTGAAATTTTTATATGAAAAACTTCTTTTGCCCATATCTCCTTAAATATGCGTCCTAGAGCGAAAAGGACTTTAATTCGTGACCACCCCCAAAAAATTGAAAAATCCACCCAAAACCTAAAAAAATTGAAATTTTTATATGAAAAACTTCTTTTGCCCATATCTCCTTAAATATGCGTCCTAGAGCGAAAAGGACTTTAATTCGTGACCACCCCAAAAAATTGAAAAATCCACCCAAAACCTAAAAAAATTGAAATTTTTATATGAAAAACTTCTTTTGCCCATATCTCCTTAAATATGCGTCCTAGAGCGAAAAGGACTTTAATTCGTGACCACCCCCAAAAAATTGAAAAATCCACCCAAAACCTAAAAAAATTGAAATTTTTATATGAAAAACTTCTTTTGCCCATATCTCCTTAAATATGCGTCCTAGAGCGAAAAGGACTTTAATTCGTGACCACCCCAAAAAATTGAAAAATCCACCCAAAACCTAAAAAAATTAAAATTTTTATATGAAAAACTTCTTTTGCCCATATCTCCTTAAATATGCGTCCTAGAGCGAAAAGGACTTTAATTCGTGACCACCCCCAAAAAATTGAAAAATCCACCCAAAACCTAAAAAAATTGAAATTTTTATATGAAAAACTTCTTTTGTCCATATCTCCTTAAATATGCGTCCTAGAGCGAAAAGGACTTTAATTCGTGACCACCCCAAAAAATTGAAAAATCCACCCAAAACCTAAAAAAATTGAAGTTTTTATATGAAAAACTTCTTTTGCCCATATCTCCTTAAATATGCGTCTTATAGCGAAAAGGACTTTAATTCGTGACCACCCCCAAAAAATTGAAAAATCCACCCAAAACCTAAAAAAATTGAAATTTTTATATGAAAAACTTCTTTTGCCCATATATCCTTAAATATGCGTCCTAAAGCGAAAAGGACTTTAATTCGTGACCACCCCCAAAAAATTGAAAAATCCACCCAAAACCTAAAAAAATTGAAATTTTTATATGAGAACCTTCTTTTGCCCATATCTCCTTAAATATGCGTCCTAGAGCGAAAAGGACTTTAATTCGTGACCACCCCCAAAAAATTGAAAAATCCACCCAAAACCTAAAAAAATTGAAATTTTTATATGAAAAACTTCTTTTGCCCATATCTCCTTAAATATGCGTCTTATAGCGAAAAGGACTTTAATTCGTGACCACCCCCAAAAAATTCAAAAATCCACCCAAAACCTAAAAAAATTGAAATTTTTATATGAGAACCTTCTTTTGCCCATATCTCCTTAAATATGCGTCCTAGAGCGAAAAGGACTTTAAGTCGTGACCACCCCCAAAAAATTGAAAAATCCACCCAAAACCTAAAAAAATTGAAATTTTTATATGAAAAACATTTTTTTGCCCATATCTCCTTAAATATGCGTCCTAGAGCGAAAAGGACTTTAATTCGTGACCACCCCAAAAAATTGAAAAATCCACCCAAAACCTAAAAAAATTGAAATTTTTATATGAAAACCTTCTTTTGCCCATATCTCCTAAACTAGGCGTCCTAGAGCGAAAAGGACTATAATTCGTGACCACCCCCAAAAAATTGAAAAATCCACCCAAAACCTAAAAAAATTGAAATTGTTATATGAAAAACTTCTTTTGCCCATATCTCCTTAAATATGCGTCCTAGAGCGAAAAGGACTTTAATTCGTGACCACCCCCAAAAAATTGAAAAATCCACCCAAAACCTAAAAAAATTGAAGTTTTTATATGAAAAACTTCTTTTGCCCATATCTCCTAAACTAAGCGTCCTAGAGCGAAAAGGACTATAATTCGTGACCACCCCCAAAAAATTGAAAAATCCACCCAAAACCTAAAAAAATTGAAGTTTTTATATGAAAAACTTCTTTTGCCCATATCTCCTTAAATATGCGTCTTATAGCGAAAAGGACTTTAATTCGTGACCACCCCCAAAAAATTGAAAAATCCACCCAAAACCTAAAAAATTGAAATTTTTATATGAAAAACTTCTTTTGCCCATATCTCCTTAAATATGCGTCCTAGAGCGAAAAGGACTTTAATTCGTGACCACCCCCAAAAAATTGAAAAATCCACCCAAAACCTAAAAAAATTGAAATTTTTATATGAAAAACTTCTTTTGCCCATATCTCCTTAAATATGCGTCCTAGAGCGAAAAGGACTATAATTCGTGACCACCCCAAAAAATTGAAAAATCCACCCAAAACCTAAAAAAATTGAAATTTTTATACGAAAAACTTCTTTTGCCCATATCTCCTTAAATATGCGTCTTATAGCGAAAAGGACTTTAATTCGTGACCACCCCCAAAAAATTGAAAAATCCACCCAAAACCTAAAAAACTGAAATTTTTATATGAAAAACTTCTTTTGCCCATATCTCCTTAAATATGCGTCCTAGAGCGAAAAGGACTTTAATTCGTGACCACCCCCAAAAAATTGAAAAATCCACCCAAAACCTAAAAAAATTTAAATTTTTATATGAAAAACTTCTTTTGCCCATATCTCCTTAAATATGCGTCCTAGAGCGAAAAGGACTTTAATTCGTGACCACCCCCAAAAAATTGAAAAATCCACCCAAAACCTAAAAATTGAAATTTTTATATGAAAAACTTCTTTTGCCCATATCTCCTTAAATATGCGTCTTATAGCGAAAAGGACTTTAATTCGTGACCACCCCCAAAAAATTGAAAAATCCACCCAAAACCTAAAAAAATTTAAATTTTTATATGAAAAACTTCTTTTGCCCATATCTCCTTAAATATGCGTCTTATAGCGAAAAGGACTTTAATTCGTGACCACCCCCAAAAAATTGAAAAATCCACCCAAAACCTAAAAAAATTGAAATTTTTATATGAAAAACATTTTTTTGCCCATATCTCCTTAAATATGCGTCCTAGAGCGAAAAGGACTTTAATTCGTGACCACCCCAAAAAATTGAAAAATCCACCCAAAACCTAAAAAAATTGAAATTTTTATATGAAAACCTTCTTTTGCCCATATCTCCTAAACTAGGCGTCCTAGAGCGAAAAGGACTATAATTCGTGACCACCCCCAAAAAATTGAAAAATCCACCCAAAACCTAAAAAAATTGAAATTTTTATATGAAAAACTTCTTTTGCCCATATCTCCTTAAATATGCGTCCTAGAGCGAAAAGGACTTTAATTCGTGACCACCCCCAAAAAATTGAAAAATCCACCCAAAACCTAAAAAAATTGAAGTTTTTATATGAAAAACTTCTTTTGCCCATATCTCCTAAACTAAGCGTCCTAGAGCGAAAAGGACTATAATTCGTGACCACCCCCAAAAAATTGAAAAATCCACCCAAAACCTAAAAAAATTGAAGTTTTTATATGAAAAACTTCTTTTGCCCATATCTCCTTAAATATGCGTCTTATAGCGAAAAGGACTTTAATTCGTGACCACCCCCAAAAAATTGAAAAATCCACCCAAAACCTAAAAAAATTGAAATTTTTATATGAAAAACTTCTTTTGCCCATATCTCCTTAAATATGCGTCCTAGAGCGAAAAGGACTTTAATTCGTGACCACCCCCAAAAAATTGAAAAATCCACCCAAAACCTAAAAAAATTGAAATTTTTATATGAAAAACTTCTCTTGCCCATATCTCCTTAAATATGCGTCCTAGAGCGAAAAGGACTTTAATTCGTGACCACCCCCAAAAAATTGAAAAATCCACCCAAAACCTAAAAAAATTGAAATTTTTATATGAAAAACTTCTTTTGCCCATATCTCCTTAAATATGCGTCCTAGAGCGAAAAGGACTATAATTCGTGACCACCCCAAAAAATTGAAAAATCCACCCAAAACCTAAAAAAATTGAAATTTTTATACGAAAAACTTCTTTTGCCCATATCTCCTTAAATATGCGTCTTATAGCGAAAAGGACTTTAATTCGTGACCACCCCCAAAAAATTGAAAAATCCACCCAAAACCTAAAAAAATTGAAGTTTTTATATGAAAAACTTCTTTTGCCCATATCTCCTAAACTAAGCGTCCTAGAGCGAAAAGGACTATAATTCGTGACCACCCCCAAAAAATTGAAAAATCCACCCAAAACCTAAAAAAATTGAAGTTTTTATATGAAAAACTTCTTTTGCCCATATCTCCTTAAATATGCGTCTTATAGCGAAAAGGACTTTAATTCGTGACCACCCCCAAAAAATTGAAAAATCCACCCAAAACCTAAAAAAATTGAAATTTTTATATGAAAAACTTCTTTTGCCCATATCTCCTTAAATATGCGTCCTAGAGCGAAAAGGACTTTAATTCGTGACCACCCCCAAAAAATTCAAAAATCCACCCAAAACCTAAAAAAATTGAAATTTTTATACGAAAAACTTCTTTTGCCCATATCTCCTTAAATATGCGTCTTATAGCGAAAAGGACTTTAATTCGTGACCACCCCTAAAAAATTGAAAAATCCACCCAAAACCTAAAAAAATTGAAATTTTTATATGAAAAACTTCTTTTGCCCATATCTCCTTAAATATGCGTCCTAGAGCGAAAAGGACTTTAATTCGTGACCACCCCCAAAAAATTGAAAAATCCACCCAAAACCTAAAAAAATTGAAATTTTTATATGAGAACCTTCTTTTGCCCATATCTCCTTAAATATGGCGTCCTAGAGCGGAAAGGACTTTAATTCGTGACCACCCCAAAAAATTGAAAAATCCACCCAAAACCTAAAAAAATTGAAATTTTTATATGAAAAACTTCTTTTGCCCATATCTCCTAAACTAAGTGTCCTAGAGCGAAAAGGACTATAATTCGTGACCACCCCAAAAAATTGAAAAATCCACTCAAAACCTAAAAAAATTGAAATTTTTATATGAAAAACTTCTTTTGCCCATATCTCCTTAAATATGCGTCCTAGAGCGAAACGGACTTTAATTCGTGACCCCCCCCCCAAAAATTGAAAAATCCACCCAAAACCTAAAAAAATTGAAATTTTTATATGAATACCTTCTTTTGCCCATATCTCCTTAAATATGCGTCCTAGAGCGAAAAGGACTTTAATTCGTGACCACCCTCAAACAATTGAAAAATCCACCCAAAACCTAAAAAAAATTGAAATTTTTATATGAAAAACTTCTTTTGCCCATATCTCCTTAAATATGCGTCCTAGAGCGAAAAGGACTTTAATTCGTGACCACCCCCAAAAAATTTAAAAATCCACCCAAAACCTAAAAAAATTGAAATTTTTATATGAAAAACTTCTGTTGCCCATATCTCCTTAAATATGCGTCCTAGAGTGAAAAGGACTTTAATTCGTGACCACCCCAAAAAATTGAAAAATCCACCCAAAACCTAAAAAAATTGAAATTTTTATATGAAAAACTTCTTTTGCCCATATCTCCTTAAATATGCGTCCTAGAGCGAAAAGGACTTTAATTCGTGACCACCCCCAAAAAATTGAAAAATCCACCCAAAACCTAAAAAAATTGAAATTTTTATATGAAAAACTTCTTTTGCCCATATCTCCTTAAATATGCGTCCTAGAGCGAAAAGGACTTTAATTCGTGACCACCCCAAAAAATTGAAAAATCCACCCAAAACCTAAAAAAATTGAAATTTTTATATGAAAAACTTCTTTTGCCCATATCTCCTTAAATATGCGTCCTAGAGCGAAAAGGACTTTAATTCGTGACCACCCCCAAAAAATTGAAAAATCCACCCAAAACCTAAAACAATTGAAATGTTTATATGAAAAACTTCTTTTGCCCATATCTCCTTAAATATGCGTCCTAGAGCGAAAAGGACTTTAATTCGTGACCACCCCCAAAAAATTGAAAAATCCACCCAAAACCTAAAACAATTGAAATGTTTATATGAAAAACTTCTTTTGCCCATATCTCCTTAAATATGCGTCTTATAGCGAAACGGACTTTAATTCGTGACCCCCCCCCAAAAATTGAAAAATCCACCCAAAACCTAAAAAAATTGAAATTTTTATATGAATACCTTCTTTTGCCCATATCTCCTTAAATATGCGTCCTAGAGCGAAAAGGACTTTAATTCGTGACCACCCTCAAACAATTGAAAAATCCACCCAAAACCTAAAAAAAATTGAAATTTTTATATGAAAAACTTCTTTTGCCCATATCTCCTTAAATATGCGTCCTAGAGCGAAAAGGACTTTAATTCGTGACCACCCCCAAAAAATTGAAAAATCCACCCAAAACCTAAAAAAATTGAAATTTTTATATGAAAAACTTCTTTTGCCCATATCTCCTTAAATATGCGTCCTAGAGCGAAAAGGACTTTAATTCGTGACCACCCCAAAAAATTGAAAAATCCACCCAAAACCTAAAAAAATTGAAATTTTTATATGAAAAACTTCTTTTGCCCATATCTCCTTAAATATGCGTCCTAGAGCGAAAAGGACTTTAATTCGTGACCACCCCCAAAAAATTGAAAAATCCACCCAAAACCTAAAAAAATTGAAATTTTTATATGAAAAACTTCTTTTGCCCATATCTCCTTAAATATGCGTCCTAGAGCGAAAAGGACTTTAATTCGTGACCACCCCAAAAAATTGAAAAATCCACCCAAAACCTAAAAAAATTAAAATTTTTATATGAAAAACTTCTTTTGCCCATATCTCCTTAAATATGCGTCCTAGAGCGAAAAGGACTTTAATTCGTGACCACCCCCAAAAAATTGAAAAATCCACCCAAAACCTAAAAAAATTGAAATTTTTATATGAAAAACTTCTTTTGTCCATATCTCCTTAAATATGCGTCCTAGAGCGAAAAGGACTTTAATTCGTGACCACCCCAAAAAATTGAAAAATCCACCCAAAACCTAAAAAAAATGAAATTTTTATATGAAAAATTTCTTTTGCCCATATCTCCTTAAATATGCGTCCTAGATCGAAAAGGACTTTAATTCGTGACCACCCCCAAAAAATTGAAAAATCCACCCAAAACCTAAAAAAATTGAAATTTTTATATGAAAAACTTCTTTTGCCCATATATCCTTAAATATGCGTCCTAAAGCGAAAAGGACTTTAATTCGTGACCACCCCCAAAAAATTGAAAAATCCACCCAAAACCTAAAAAAATTGAAATTTTTATATGAGAACCTTCTTTTGCCCATATCTCCTTAAATATGCGTCCTAGAGCGAAAAGGACTTTAATTCGTGACCACCCCCAAAAAATTGAAAAATCCACGCAAAACCTAAAAAAATTGAAATTTTTATATGAAAAACTTCTTTTGCCCATATCTCCTTAAATATGCGTCTTATAGCGAAAAGGACTTTAATTCGTGACCACCCCCAAAAAATTCAAAAATCCACCCAAAACCTAAAAAAATTGAAATTTTTATATGAGAACCTTCTTTTGCCCATATCTCCTTAAATATGCGTCCTAGAGCGAAAAGGACTTTAAGTCGTGACCACCCCCAAAAAATTGAAAAATCCACCCAAAACCTAAAAAAATTGAAATTTTTATATGAAAAACATTTTTTTGCCCATATCTCCTTAAATATGCGTCATAGAGCGAAAAGGACTTTAATTCGTGACCACCCCAAAAAATTGAAAAATCCACCCAAAACCTAAAAAAATTGAAATTTTTATATGAAAACCTTCTTTTGCCCATATCTCCTAAACTAGGCGTCCTAGAGCGAAAAGGACTATAATTCGTGACCACCCCCAAAAAATTGAAAAATCCACCCAAAACCTAAAAAAATTGAAATTGTTATATGAAAAACTTCTTTTGCCCATATCTCCTTAAATATGCGTCCTAGAGCGAAAAGGACTTTAATTCGTGACCACCCCCAAAAAATTGAAAAATCCACCCAAAACCTAAAAAAATTGAAGTTTTTATATGAAAAACTTCTTTTGCCCATATCTCCTAAACTAAGCGTCCTAGAGCGAAAAGGACTATAATTCGTGACCACCCCCAAAAAATTGAAAAATCCACCCAAAACCTAAAAAAATTGAAGTTTTTATATGAAAAACTTCTTTTGCCCATATCTCCTTAAATATGCGTCTTATAGCGAAAAGGACTTTAATTCGTGACCACCCCCAAAAAATTGAAAAATCCACCCAAAACCTAAAAAACTGAAATTTTTATATGAAAAACTTCTTTTGCCCATATCTCCTTAAATATGCGTCCTAGAGCGAAAAGGACTTTAATTCGTGACCACCCCCAAAAAATTGAAAAATCCACCCAAAACCTAAAAAAATTGAAATTTTTATATGAAAAACTTCTTTTGCCCATATCTCCTTAAATATGCGTCCTAGAGCGAAAAGGACTATAATTCGTGACCACCCCAAAAAATTGAAAAATCCACCCAAAACCTAAAAAAATTGAAATTTTTATACGAAAAACTTCTTTTGCCCATATCTCCTTAAATATGCGTCTTATAGCGAAAAGGACTTTAATTCGTGACCACCCCCAAAAAATTGAAAAATCCACCCAAAACCTAAAAAAACTGAAATTTTTATATGAAAAACTTCTTTTGCCCATATCTCCTTAAATATGCGTCCTAGAGCGAAAAGGACTTTAATTCGTGACCACCCCCAAAAAATTGAAAAATCCACCCAAAACCTAAAAAAATTGAAATTTTTATATGAAAAACTTCTTTTGCCCATATCTCCTTAAATATGCGTCTTATAGCGAAAAGGACTTTAATTCGTGACCACCCCCAAAAAATTGAAAAATCCACCCAAAACCTAAAAAAATTTAAATTTTTTATGAAAAACTTCTTTTGCCCATATCTCCTTAAATATGCGTCTTATAGCGAAAAGGACTTTAATTCGTGACCACCCCCAAAAAATTGAAAAATCCACCCAAAACCTAAAAAAATTGAAATTTTTATATGAAAAACATTTTTTTGCCCATATCTCCTTAAATATGCGTCCTAGAGCGAAAAGGACTTTAATTCGTGACCACCCCAAAAAATTGAAAAATCCACCCAAAACCTAAAAAAATTGAAATTTTTATATGAAAACCTTCTTTTGCCCATATCTCCTAAACTAGGCGTCCTAGAGCGAAAAGGACTATAATTCGTGACCACCCCCAAAAAATTGAAAAATCCACCCAAAACCTAAAAAAATTGAAATTTTTATATGAAAAACTTCTTTTGCCCATATCTCCTTAAATATGCGTCCTAGAGCGAAAAGGACTTTAATTCGTGACCACCCCCAAAAAATTGAAAAATCCACCCAAAACCTAAAAAAATTGAAGTTTTTATATGAAAAACTTCTTTTGCCCATATCTCCTAAACTAAGCGTCCTAGAGCGAAAAGGACTATAATTCGTGACCACCCCCAAAAAATTGAAAAATCCACCCAAAACCTAAAAAAATTGAAGTTTTTATATGAAAAACTTCTTTTGCCCATATCTCCTTAAATATGCGTCTTATAGCGAAAAGGACTTTAATTCGTGACCACCCCCAAAAAATTGAAAAATCCACCCAAAACCTAAAAAAATTGAAATTTTTATATGAAAAACTTCTTTTGCCCATATCTCCTTAAATATGCGTCCTAGAGCGAAAAGGACTTTAATTCGTGACCACCCCCAAAAAATTGAAAAATCCACCCAAAACCTAAAAAAATTGAAATTTTTATATGAAAAACTTCTCTTGCCCATATCTCCTTAAATATGCGTCCTAGAGCGAAAAGGACTTTAATTCGTGACCACCCCCAAAAAATTGAAAAATCCACCCAAAACCTAAAAAAATTGAAATTTTTATATGAAAAACTTCTTTTGCCCATATCTCCTTAAATATGCGTCCTAGAGCGAAAAGGACTATAATTCGTGACCACCCCAAAAAATTGAAAAATCCACCCAAAACCTAAAAAAATTGAAATTTTTATACGAAAAACTTCTTTTGCCCATATCTCCTTAAATATGCGTCTTATAGCGAAAAGGACTTTAATTCGTGACCACCCCCAAAAAATTGAAAAATCCACCCAAAACCTAAAAAAACTGAAATTTTTATATGAAAAACTTCTTTTGCCCATATCTCCTTAAATATGCGTCCTAGAGCGAAAAGGACTTTAATTCGTGACCACCCCCAAAAAATTGAAAAATCCACCCAAAACCTAAAAAAATTTAAATTTTTATATGAAAAACTTCTTTTGCCCATATCTCCTTAAATATGCGTCCTAGAGCGAAAAGGACTTTAATTCGTGACCACCCCCAAAAAATTGAAAAATCCATCCAAAACCTAAAAATTGAAATTTTTATATGAAAAACTTCTTTTGCCCATATCTCCTTAAATATGCGTCCTAGAGCGAAAAGGACTTTAATTCGTGACCACCCCAAAAAATTGAATAATCCACCCAAAACCTAAAAAAATTGAAATTTTTATATGAAAAACTTCTTTTGCCCATATCTCCTTAAATATGCGTCCTAGAGCGAAAAGGACTTTAAGTCGTGACCACCCCCAAAAAATTGAAAAATCCACCCAAAACCTAAAAAAAATTTAAATTTTTATACGAAAAACTTCTTTTGCCCATATCTCCTTAAATATGCGTCTTATAGCGAAAAGGACTTTAATTCGTGACCACCCCCAAAAAATTGAAAAATCCACCCAAAACCTAAAAAAATTTAAATTTTTATATGAAAAACTTCTTTTGCCCATATCTCCTTAAATATGCGTCTTATAGCGAAAAGGACTTTAATTCGTGACCACCCCCAAAAAATTTAAAAATCCACCCAAAACCTAAAAAAATTGAAATTTTTATACGAAAAACTTCTTTTGCCCATATCTCCTTAAATATGCGTCCTAGAGCGAAAAGGACTTTAATTCGTGACCACCCCCAAAAAATTGAAAAATCCACCTAAAACCTAAAAAAATTGAAATTTTTATATGAAAAACTTCTTTTGCCCATATCTCCTTAAATATGCGTCCTAGAGCGAAAAGGACTATAATTCGTGACCACCCCAAAAAATTGAAAAATCCACCCAAAACCTAAAAAAATTGAAGTTTTTATATGAAAAACTTCTTTTGCCCATATCTCCTTAAATATGCGTCTTATAGCGAAAAGGACTTTAATTCGTGACCACCCCCAAAAAATTGAAAAATCCACCCAAAACCTAAAAAAATTTAAATTTTTATATGAAAAACTTCTTTTGCCCATATCTCCTTAAATATGCGTCCTAGAGCGAAAAGGACTATAATTCGTGACCACCCCCAAAAAATTGAAAAATCCACCCAAAACCTAAAAAAATTGAAGTTTTTATATGAAAAACTTCTTTTGCCCATATCTCCTTAAATATGCGTCTTATAGCGAAAAGGACTTTAATTCGTGACCACCCCCAAAAAATTGAAAAATCCACCCAAAACCTAAAAAAATTGAAATTTTTATATGAAAAACTTCTTTTGCCCATATCTCCTTAAATATGCGTCCTAGAGCGAAAAGGACTTTAATTCGTGACCACCCCCAAAAAATTGAAAAATCCACCCAAAACCTAAAAAAATATGAAAAACTTCTTTTGCCCATATCTCCTTAAATATGCGTCCTAGAGCGAAAAGGACTTTAATTCGTGACCACCCCCAAAAAATTGAAAAATCCACCCAAAACCTAAAACAATTGAAATGTTTATATGAAAAACTTCTTTTGCCCATATCTCCTTAAATATGCGTCTTATAGCGAAACGGACTTTAATTCGTGACCCCCCCCAAAAATTGAAAAATCCACCCAAAACCTAAAAAAATTGAAATTTTTATATGAATACCTTCTTTTGCCCATATCTCCTTAAATATGCGTCCTAGAGCGAAAAGGACTTTAATTCGTGACCACCCTCAAACAATTGAAAAATCCACCCAAAACCTAAAAAAAATTGAAATTTTTATATGAAAAACTTCTTTTGCCCATATCTGCTTAAATATGCGTCCTAGAGCGAAAAGGACTTTAATTCGTGACCACCCCCAAAAAATTGAAAAATCCACCCAAAACCTAAAAAAATTGAAATTTTTATATGAAAAACTTCTTTTGCCCATATCTCCTTAAATATGCGTCCTAGAGCGAAAAGGACTTTAATTCGTGACCACCCCAAAAAATTGAAAAATCCACCCAAAACCTAAAAAAATTGAAATTTTTATATGAAAAACTTCTTTTGCCCATATCTCCTTAAATATGCGTCCTAGAGCGAAAAGGACTTTAATTCGTGACCACCCCCAAAAAATTGAAAAATCCACCCAAAACCTAAAAAAATTGAAATTTTTATATGAAAAACTTCTTTTGCCCATATCTCCTTAAATATGCGTCCTAGAGCGAAAAGGACTTTAATTCGTGACCACCCCAAAAAATTGAAAAATCCACCCAAAACCTAAAAAAATTAAAATTTTTATATGAAAAACTTCTTTTGCCCATATCTCCTTAAATATGCGTCCTAGAGCGAAAAGGACTTTAATTCGTGACCACCCCCAAAAAATTGAAAAATCCACCCAAAACCTAAAAAAATTGAAATTTTTATATGAAAAACTTCTTTTGTCCATATCTCCTTAAATATGCGTCCTAGAGCGAAAAGGACTTTAATTCGTGACCACCCCAAAAAATTGAAAAATCCACCCAAAACCTAAAAAAAAATGAAATTTTTATATGAAAAACTTCTTTTGCCCATATCTCCTTAAATATGCGTCCTAGAGCGAAAAGGACTTTAATTCGTGACCACCCCCAAAAAATTGAAAAATCCACCCAAAACCTAAAAAAATTGAAATTTTTATATGAAAAACTTCTTTTGCCCATATATCCTTAAATATGCGTCCTAAAGCGAAAAGGACTTTAATTCGTGACCACCCCCAAAAAATTGAAAAATCCACCCAAAACCTAAAAAAATTGAAATTTTTATATGAGAACCTTCTTTTTCCCATATCTCCTTAAATATGCGTCCTAGAGCGAAAAGGACTTTAATTCGTGACCACCCCCAAAAAATTGAAAAATCCACCCAAAACCTAAAAAAATTGAAATTTTTATATGAAAAACTTCTTTTGCCCATATCTCCTTAAATATGCGTCTTATAGCGAAAAGGACTTTAATTCGTGACCACCCCCAAAAAATTGAAAAATCCACCCAAAACCTAAAAAAATTGAAATTTTTATATGAGAACCTTCTTTTGCCCATATCTCCTTAAATATGCGTCCTAGAGCGAAAAGGACTTTAAGTCGTGACCACCCCCAAAAAATTGAAAAATCCACCCAAAACCTAAAAAAATTGAAATTTTTATATGAAAAACATTTTTTTGCCCATATCTCCTTAAATATGCGTCCTAGAGCGAAAAGGACTTTAATTCGTGACCACCCCAAAAAATTGAAAAATCCACCCAAAACCTAAAAAAATTGAAATTTTTATATGAAAACCTTCTTTTGCCCATATCTCCTAAACTAAGCGTCCTAGAGCGAAAAGGACTATAATTCGTGACCACCCCCAAAAAATTGAAAAATCCACCCAAAACCTAAAAAAATTGAAGTTTTTATATGAAAAACTTCTTTTGCCCATATCTCCTTAAATATGCGTCCTAGAGCGAAAAGGACTTTAATTCGTGACCACCCCCAAAAAATTGAAAAATCCACCCAAAACCTAAAAAAATTGAAATTTTTATATGAAAAACTTCTTTTGCCCATATCTCCTTAAATATGCGTCTTATAGCGAAAAGGACTTTAATTCGTGACCACCCCCAAAAAATTGAAAAATCCACCCAAAACCTAAAAAAATTGAAATTTTTATATGAGAACCTTCTTTTGCCCATATCTCCTAAACTAAGCGTCCTAGAGCGAAAAGGAATATAATTCGTGACCACCCCAAAAAATTGAAAAATCCACCCAAAACCTAAAAAAATTGAAGTTTTTATATGAAAAACTTCTTTTGCCCATATCTCCTTAAATATGCGTCCTAGAGCGAAAAGGACTTTAATTCGTGACCACCCCCAAAAAATTGAAAAATCCACCCAAAACCTAAAAAAATTGAAATTTTTATATGAAAAACTTCTCTTGCCCATATCTCCTTAAATATGCGTCCTAGAGCGAAAAGGACTTTAATTCGTGACCACCCCCAAAAAATTGAAAAATCCACCCAAAACCTAAAAAAATTGAAATTTTTATATGAAAAACTTCTTTTGCCCATATCTCCTTAAATATGCGTCCTAGAGCGAAAAGGACTATAATTCGTGACCACCCCAAAAAATTGAAAAATCCACCCAAAACCTAAAAAAATTGAAATTTTTATACGAAAAACTTCTTTTGCCCATATCTCCTTAAATATGCGTCTTATAGCGAAAAGGACTTTAATTCGTGACCACCCCCAAAAAATTGAAAAATCCACCCAAAACCTAAAAAAACTGAAATTTTTATATGAAAAACTTCTTTTGCCCATATCTCCTTAAATATGCGTCCTAGAGCGAAAAGGACTTTAATTCGTGACCACCCCCAAAAAATTGAAAAATCCACCCAAAACCTAAAAAAATTGAAATTTTTATATGAAAAACTTCTTTTGCCCATATCTCCTTAAATATGCGTCCTAGAGCGAAAAGGACTTTAATTCGTGACCACCCCCAAAAAATTGAAAAATCCACCCAAAACCTAAAAATTGAAATTTTTATATGAAAAACTTCTTTTGCCCATATCTCCTTAAATATGCGTCCTAGAGCGAAAAGGACTTTAATTCGTGACCACCCCAAAAAAATTGAAAAATCCACCCAAAACCTAAAAAAATTGAAATTTTTATATGAAAAACTTCTTTTGCCCATATCTCCTTAAATATGCGTCCTAGAGCGAAAAGGACTTTAAGTCGTGACCACCCCCAAAAAATTGAAAAATCCACCCAAAACCTAAAAAAAATTTAAATTTTTATACGAAAAACTTCTTTTGCCCATATCTCCTTAAATATGCGTCTTATAGCGAAAAGGACTTTAATTCGTGACCACCCCCAAAAAATTGAAAAATCCACCCAAAACCTAAAAAAATTTAAATTTTTATATGAAATACTTCTTTTGCCCATATCTCCTTAAATATGCGTCCTAGAGCGAAAAGGACTTTAATTCGTGACCACCCCCAAAAAATTGAAAAATCCACCCAAAACCTAAAAAAATTGAAATTTTTATATGAAAAACTTCTTTTGCCCATATCTCCTTAAATATGCGTCCTAGAGCGAAAAGGACTTTAATTCGTGACCACCCCCAAAAATTGAAAAATCCACCCAAAACCTAAAAAAATTGAAATTTTTATATGAAAAACTTCTTTTGCCCATATCTCCTTAAATGTGCGTCCTAGAGCGAAAAGGACTTTAATTCGTGACCACCCCCAAAAAATTGAAAAATCCACCCAAAACCTAAAAAAATTGAAATTTTTATACGAAAAACTTCTTTTGCCCATATCTCCTTAAATATGCGTCCTAGAGCGAAAAGGACTTTAATTCGTGACCACCCCCAAAAAATTGAAAAATCCACCCAAAACCTAAAAAAATTGAAATTTTTATATGAAAAACTTCTTTTGCCCATATCTCCTTAAATATGCGTCCTAGAGCGAAAAGGACTATAATTCGTGACCACCCCAAAAAATTGAAAAATCCACCCAAAACCTAAAAAAATTGAAGTTTTTATATGAAAAACTTCTTTTGCCCATATCTCCTTAAATATGCGTCTTATAGCGAAAAGGACTTTAATTCGTGACCACCCCCAAAAAATTGAAAAATCCACCCAAAACCTAAAAAAATTGAAATTTTTATATGAAAAACTTCTTTTGCCCATATCTCCTTAAATATGCGTCCTAGAGCGAAAAGGACTATAATTCGTGACCACCCCCAAAAAATTGAAAAATCCACCCAAAACCTAAAAAAATTGAAGTTTTTATATGAAAAACTTCTTTTGCCCATATCTCCTTAAATATGCGTCTTATAGCGAAAAGGACTTTAATTCGTGACCACCCCCAAAAAATTGAAAAATCCACCCAAAACCTAAAAAAGTTGAAATTTTTATATGAAAAACTTCTTTTGCCCATATCTCCTTAAATATGCGTCCTAGAGCGAAAAGGACTTTAATTCGTGACCACCCCCAAAAAATTGAAAAATCCACCCAAAACCTAAAAAAATATGAAAAACTTCTTTTGCCCATATCTCCTTAAATATGCGTCCTAGAGCGAAAAGGACTTTAATTCGTGACCACCCCCAAAAAATTGAAAAATCCACCCAAAACCTAAAAAAATTGAAATTTTTATATGAGAACCTTCTTTTGCCCATATCTCCTTAAATATGCGTCCTAGAGCGAAAAGGACTTTAATTCGTGACCACCCCCAAAAATTTAAAAATCCACCCAAAACCTAAAAAAATTTAAATTTTTATATGAAAAACTTCTTTTGCCCATATCTCCTAAACTAAGTGTCCTAGAGCGAAAAGGACTATAATTCGTGACCACCCCAAAAAATTGAAAAATCCACTCAAAACCTAAAAAAAGTGAAATTTTTATATGAAAAACTTCTTTTGCCCATATCTCCTTAAATATGCGTCCTAGAGCGAAAAGGACTTTAATTCGTGACCCCCCCCCCCCAAAAAAAATTGAAAAATCCACCCAAAACCTAAAAAAATTTAAATTTTTATATGAAAAACTTCTTTTGCCCATATCTCCTTAAATATGCGTCCTAGAGCGAAAAGGACTTTAATTCGTGACCACCCCAAAAAATTTAAAAATCCACCCAAAACCTAAAAAAATTTAAATTTTTATATGAAAAACTTCTTTTGCCCATATCTCCTTAAATATGCGTCCTAGGGCGAAAAGGACTTTAATTCGTGACCACCCCCAAAAAATTGAAAAATCCACCCAAAACCTAAAAAAATTGAAATTTTTATATGAAAAACTTCTTTTGCCCATATCTCCTTAAATATGCGTCCTAGAGCGAAAAGGACTTTAATTCGTGACCACCCCAAAAAATTGAAAAATCCACCCAAAACCTAAAAAAATTGAAATTTTTATATGAAAAACTTCTTTTGCCCATATCTCCTTAAATATGCGTCCTAGAGCGAAAAGGACTTTAAGTCGTGACCATCCCCAAAAAATTGAAAAATCCACCCAAAACCTAAAAAAATTTAAATTATTATACGAAAAACTTCTTTTGCCCATATCTCCTTAAATATGCGTCCTAGAGCGAAAAGGACTTTAATTCGTGACCACCCCCAAAAAATTGAAAAATCCACCCAAAACCTAAAAAAATTTAAATTTTTATATGAAAACCTTCTTTTGCCCATATCTCCTTAAATATGCGTCCTAGAGCGAAAAGGACTTTAATTCGTGACCACCCCCAAAAAATTGAAAAATCCACCCAAAACCTAAAAAAATTGAAATTTTTATACGAAAAACTTCTTTTGCCCATATCTCCTTAAATATGCGTCCTAGAGCGAAAAGGACTTTAAAAAATTGAAAAATCCACCCAAAACCTAAAAAAATTGAAATTTTTATATGAAAAACTTCTTTTGCCCATATCTCCTTAAATATGCGTCCTAGAGCGAAAAGGACTTTAATTCGTGACTACCCCCAAAAAATTGAAAAATCCACCCAAAACCTAAAAACATTGAAATTTTTATATGAAAAACTTCTTTTGCCCATATCTCCTAAACTAAGCGTCCTAGAGCGAAAAGGACTATAATTCGTGACCACCCCAAAAAATTGAAAAATCCACCCAAAACCTAAAAAAATTGAAATTTTTATATGAAAAACTTCTTTTGCCCATATCTCCTTAAATATGCGTCCTAGAGCGAAAAGGACTTTAATTCGTGACCACCCCCAAAAAATTTAAAAATCCACCCAAAACCTAAAAAAATTGAAATTCTTATATGAGAACCTTCTTTTGCCCATATCTCCTTAAATATGCGTCCTAGAGCGAAAAGGTCTTTAATTCGTGACCACCCCCAAAAAATTGAAAAATCCACCCAAAACCTAAAAAAATTGAAATTTTTATATGAGAACCTTCTTTTGCCCATATCTCCTTAAATATGCGTCCTAGAGCGAAAAGGACTTTAATTCGTGACCACCCCAAAAAATTGAAAAATCCACCCAAAACCTAAAAAAATTGAAATTTTTATATGAAAAACTTCTTTTGCCCATATCTCCTTAAATATGCGTCCTAGAGCGAAAAGGACTTTAAGTCGTGACCATCCCCAAAAAATTGAAAAATCCACCCAAAACCTAAAAAATTTAAATTATTATACGAAAAACTTCTTTTGCCCATATCTCCTTAAATATGCGTCCTAGAGCGAAAAGGACTTTAATTCGTGACCACCCCCAAAAAATTGAAAAATCCACCCAAAACCTAAAAAAATTGAAATTTTTATATGAAAACCTTCTTTTGCCCATATCTCCTTAAATATGCGTCCTAGAGCGAAAAGGACTTTAATTCGTGACCACCCCCAAAAAATTGAAACATCCACCCAAAACCTAAAAAAATTGAAATTTTTATACGAAAAACTTCTTTTGCCCATATCTCCTTAAATATGCGTCCTAGAGCGAAAAGGACTTTAATTCGTGACTACCCCCAAAAAATTGAAAAATCCACCCAAAACCTAAAAAAATTGAAATTTTTATATGAAAAACTTCTTTTGCCCATATCTCCTTAAATATGCGTCCTAGAGCGAAAAGGACTTTAATTCGTTACCAGCCCCAAAAAATTGAAAAATCCACCCAAAACCTAAAAAAAATGAAATTTTTATATGAAAAACTTCTTTTGCCCATATCTCCTAAACTAAGCGTCCTAGAGCGAAAAGGACTATAATTCGTGACCACCCCAAAAAATTGAAAAATCCACCCAAAACCTAAAAAAATTGAAATTTTTATATGAAAAACTTCTTTTGCCCATATCTCCTTAAATATGCGTCCTAGAGCGAAAAGGACTTTAATTCGTGACTACCCCCAAAAAATTGAAAAATCCACCCAAAACCTAAAAAAATTGAAATTTTTATATGAAAAACGTCTTTTGCCCATATCTCCTTAAATATGCGTCCTAGAGCGAAAAGGACTTTAATTCGTGACCAGCCCCAAAAAATTGAAAAATCCACCCAAAACCTAAAAAAATTGAAATTTTTATATGAAAAACTTCTTTTGCCCATATCTCCTTAAATATGCGTCCTAGAGCGAAAAGGACTTTAATTCGTGACCACCCCCAAAAAATTGAAAAATCCACCCAAAACCTAAAAAAATTTAAATTTTTATATGAAAAACTTCTTTTGCCCATATCTCCTTAAATATGCGTCCTAGAGCGAAAAGGACTTTAATTCGTGACCACCCCAAAAAATTGAAAAATCCACCCAAAACCTAAAAAAATTGAAATTTTTATATGAAAAACTTCTTTTGCCCATATCTCCTTAAATATGCGTCCTAGAGCGAAAAGGACTTTAATTCGTGACCACCCCCAAAAAATTGAAAAATCCACCCAAAACCTAAAAAAATTGAAATTTTTATATGAAAACCTTCTTTTGCCCATATCTCCTTAAATATGCGTCCTAGAGCGAAAAGGACTTTAATTCGTGACCACCCCCAAAAAATTTTAAAATCCACCCAAAACCTAAAAAAATTGAAATTTTTATATGAGAACCTTCTTTTGCCCATATCTCCTTAAATATGCGTCCTAGAGCGAAAAGGACTTTAATTCGTGACCACCCCCAAAAAATTTAAAAATCCACCCAAAACCTAAAAAAATTGAAATTTTTATATGAGAACCTTCTTTTGCCCATATCTCCTTAAATATGCGTCCTAGAGCGAAAAGGACTTTAATTCGTGACCACCCCCAAAAAATTGAAAAATCCACCCAAAACCTAAAAAAATTGAAATTTTTATATGAAAAACTTCTTTTGCCCATATCTCCTTAAATATGCGTCCTAGAGCGAAAAGGACTTTAATTCGTGACCACCCCCAAAAAATTGAAAAATCAACCCAAAACCTAAAAAAATTGAAATTTTTATACGAAAAACGTCTTTTGCCCATATCTCCTTAAATATGCGTCCTAGAGCGAAAAGGACTTTAAGTCGTGACCACCCCCAAAAAATTGAAAAATCCACCCAAAACCTAAAAAAATTGAAATTTTTATATGAAAAACTTCATATCTCCTAAACTAAGCGTCCTAGAGCGAAAAGGACTTTAATTCGTGACCACCCCAAAAAATTGAAAAATCCACCCAAAACCTAAAAAAAATTGAAATTTTTATATGAAAAACTTCTTTTGCCCATATCTCCTTAAATATGCGTCCTAGAGCGAAAAGGACTTTAATTCATGACCACCCCAAAAAATTGAAAAATCCACCCAAAACCTAAAAAAATTGAAATTTTTATATGAAAAACTTCTTTTGCCCATATCTCCTTAAATATGCGTCCTAGAGCGAAAAGGACTTTAATTCGTGACCACCCCCAAAAAATTGAAAAATCCACCCAAAACCTAAAAAAATTGAAATTTTTATATGAAAACCTTCTTTTGCCCATATCTCCTTAAATATGCGTCCTAGAGCGAAAAGGACTTTAATTCGTGACCACCCCCAAAAAATTTAAAAATCCACCCAAAACCTAAAAAAATTGAAATTTTTATATGAGAACCTTCTTTTGCCCATATCTCCTTAAATATGCGTCCTAGAGCGAAAAGGACTTTAATTCGTGACCACCCCCAAAAAATTGAAAAACCACCCAAAACCTAAAAAATTTAAATTATTATACGAAAAACTTCTTTTGCCCATATCTCCTTAAATATGCGTCCTAGAGCGAAAAGGACTTTAATTCGTGACTACCCCCAAAAAATTGAAAAATCCACCCAAAACCTAAAAAAATTGAAATTTTTATATGAAAACCTTCTTTTGCCCATATCTCCTTAAATATGCGTCCTAGAGCGAAAAGGACTTTAATTCGTGACCACCCCCAAAAAATTGCAAAATCCACCCAAAACCTAAAAAAATTGAAATTTTTATACGAAAAACTTCTTTTGCCCATATCTCCTAAACTAAGCGTCCTAGAGCGAAAAGGACTATAATTCGTGACCACCCCAAAAAATTGAAAAATCCACCCAAAACCTAAAAAAATTGAAATTTTTATATGAAAAACTTCTTTTGCCCATATCTCCTTAAATATGCGTCCTAGAGCGAAAAGGACTTTAATTCGTGACCACCCCCAAAAAATTTAAAAATCCACCCAAAACCTAAAAAAATTGAAATTCTTATATGAGAACCTTCTTTTGCCCATATCTCCTTAAATATGCGTCCTAGAGCGAAAAGGACTTTAATTCGTGACCACCCCCAAAAAATTGAAAAATCCACCCAAAACCTAAAAAAATTGAAATTTTTATATGAGAACCTTCTTTTGCCCATATCTCCTTAAATATGCGTCCTAGAGCGAAAAGGACTTTAATTCGTGACCATCCCAAAAAATTGAAAAATCCACCCAAAACCTAAAAAAATTGAAATTTTTATATGAAAAACTTCTTTTGCCCATATCTCCTTAAATATGCGTCCTAGAGCGAAAAGGACTTTAAGTCGTGACCATCCCCAAAAAATTGAAAAATCCACCCAAAACCTAAAAAATTTAAATTATTATACGAAAAACTTCTTTTGCCCATATCTCCTTAAATATGCGTCCTAGAGCGAAAAGGACTTTAATTCGTGACCACCCCCAAAAAATTGAAAAATCCACCCAAAACCTAAAAAAATTGAAATTTTTATATGAAAACCTTCTTTTGCCCATATCTCCTTAAATATGCGTCCTAGAGCGAAAAGGACTTTAATTCGTGACCACCCCCAAAAAATTGAAAAATCCACCCAAAACCTAAAAAAATTGAAATTTTTATACGAAAAACTTCTTTTGCCCATATCTCCTTAAATATGCGTCCTAGAGCGAAAAGGACTTTAATTCGTGACTACCCCCAAAAAATTGAAAAATCCACCCAAAACCTAAAAAAATTGAAATTTTTATATGAAAAACTTCTTTTGCCCATATCTCCTTAAATATGCGTCCTAGAGCGAAAAGGACTTTAATTCGTGACCAGCCCCAAAAAATTGAAAAATCCACCCAAAACCTAAAAAAATTGAAATTTTTATATGAAAAACTTCTTTTGCCCATATCTCCTAAACTAAGCGTCCTAGAGCGAAAAGGACTATAATTCGTGACCACCCCAAAAAATTGAAAAATCCACCCAAAACCTAAAAAAATTGAAATTTTTATATGAAAAACTTCTTTTGCCCATATCTCCTTAAATATGCGTCCTAGAGCGAAAAGGACTTTAATTCGTGACTACCCCCAAAAAATTGAAAAATCCACCCAAAACCTAAAAAAATTGAAATTTTTATACGAAAAATTTCTTTTGCCCATATCTCCTAAACTAAGCGTCCTAGAGCGAAAAGGACTATAATTCGTGACCACCCCAAAAAATTGAAAAATCCACCCAAAACCTAAAAAAATTGAAATTTTTATATGAAAAACTTCTTTTGCCCATATCTCCTTAAATATGCGTCCTAGAGCGAAAAGGACTTTAATTCGTGACCACCCCAAAAAATTGAAAAATCCACCCAAAACCTAAAAAAATTGAAATTTTTATATGAAAAACTTCTTTTGCCCATATCTCCTTAAATATGCGTCCTAGAGCGAAAAGGACTTTAATTCGTGACCACCCCCAAAAAATTGAAAAATCCACCCAAAACCTAAAAAAATTGAAATTTTTATATGAAAACCTTCTTTTGCCCATATCTCCTTAAATATGCGTCCTAGAGCGAAAAGGACTTTAATTCGTGACCACCCCCAAAAAATTTAAAAATCCACCCAAAACCTAAAAAAATTGAAATTTTTATATGAGAACCTTCTTTTGCCCATATCTCCTTAAATATGCGTCCTAGAGCGAAAAGGACTTTAATTCGTGACCACCCCCAAAAAATTGAAAAACCACCCAAAACCTAAAAAATTTAAATTATTATACGAAAAACTTCTTTTGCCCATATCTCCTTAAATATGCGTCCTAGAGCGAAAAGGACTTTAATTCGTGACTACCCCCAAAAAATTGAAAAATCCACCCAAAACCTAAAAAAATTGAAATTTTTATATGAAAACCTTCTTTTGCCCATATCTCCTTAAATATGCGTCCTAGAGCGAAAAGGACTTTAATTCGTGACCACCCCCAAAAAATTGCAAAATCCACCCAAAACCTAAAAAAATTGAAATTTTTATACGAAAAACTTCTTTTGCCCATATCTCCTAAACTAAGCGTCCTAGAGCGAAAAGGACTATAATTCGTGACCACCCCAAAAAATTGAAAAATCCACCCAAAACCTAAAAAAATTGAAATTTTTATATGAAAAACTTCTTTTGCCCATATCTCCTTAAATATGCGTCCTAGAGCGAAAAGGACTTTAATTCGTGACCACCCCCAAAAAATTTAAAAATCCACCCAAAACCTAAAAAAATTGAAATTCTTATATGAGAACCTTCTTTTGCCCATATCTCCTTAAATATGCGTCCTAGAGCGAAAAGGACTTTAATTCGTGACCACCCCCAAAAAATTGAAAAATCCACCCAAAACCTAAAAAAATTGAAATTTTTATATGAGAACCTTCTTTTGCCCATATCTCCTTAAATATGCGTCCTAGAGCGAAAAGGACTTTAATTCGTGACCATCCCAAAAAATTGAAAAATCCACCCAAAACCTAAAAAAATTGAAATTTTTATATGAAAAACTTCTTTTGCCCATATCTCCTTAAATATGCGTCCTAGAGCGAAAAGGACTTTAAGTCGTGACCATCCCCAAAAAATTGAAAAATCCACCCAAAACCTAAAAAATTTAAATTATTATACGAAAAACTTCTTTTGCCCATATCTCCTTAAATATGCGTCCTAGAGCGAAAAGGACTTTAATTCGTGACCACCCCCAAAAAATTGAAAAATCCACCCAAAACCTAAAAAAATTGAAATTTTTATATGAAAACCTTCTTTTGCCCATATCTCCTTAAATATGCGTCCTAGAGCGAAAAGGACTTTAATTCGTGACCACCCCCAAAAAATTGAAAAATCCACCCAAAACCTAAAAAAATTGAAATTTTTATACGAAAAACTTCTTTTGCCCATATCTCCTTAAATATGCGTCCTAGAGCGAAAAGGACTTTAATTCGTGACTACCCCCAAAAAATTGAAAAATCCACCCAAAACCTAAAAAAATTGAAATTTTTATATGAAAAACTTCTTTTGCCCATATCTCCTTAAATATGCGTCCTAGAGCGAAAAGGACTTTAATTCGTGACCAGCCCCAAAAAATTGAAAAATCCACCCAAAACCTAAAAAAATTGAAATTTTTATATGAAAAACTTCTTTTGCCCATATCTCCTAAACTAAGCGTCCTAGAGCGAAAAGGACTATAATTCGTGACCACCCCAAAAAATTGAAAAATCCACCCAAAACCTAAAAAAATTGAAATTTTTATATGAAAAACTTCTTTTGCCCATATCTCCTTAAATATGCGTCCTAGAGCGAAAAGGACTTTAATTCGTGACTACCCCCAAAAAATTGAAAAATCCACCCAAAACCTAAAAAAATTGAAATTTTTATATGAAAAACTTCTTTTGCCCATATCTCCTTAAATATGCGTCCTAGAGCGAAAAGGACTTTAATTCGTGACCAGCCCCAAAAAATTGAAAAATCCACCCAAAACCTAAAAAAATTGAAATTTTTATATGAAAAACTTCTTTTGCCCATATCTCCTTAAATATGCGTCCTAGAGCGAAAAGGACTTTAATTCGTGACCACCCCCAAAAAATTGAAAAATCCACCCAAAACCTAAAAAAATTTAAATTTTTATATGAAAAACTTCTTTTGCCCATATCTCCTTAAATATGCGTCCTAGAGCGAAAAGGACTTTAATTCGTGACCACCCCAAAAAATTGAAAAATCCACCCAAAACCTAAAAAAATTGAAATTTTTATATGAAAAACTTCTTTTGCCCATATCTCCTTAAATATGCGTCCTAGAGCGAAAAGGACTTTAATTCGTGACCACCCCCAAAAAATTGAAAAATCCACCCAAAACCTAAAAAAATTGAAATTTTTATATGAAAACCTTCTTTTGCCCATATCTCCTTAAATATGCGTCCTAGAGCGAAAAGGACTTTAATTCGTGACCACCCCCAAAAAATTTTAAAATCCACCCAAAACCTAAAAAAATTGAAATTTTTATATGAGAACCTTCTTTTGCCCATATCTCCTTAAATATGCGTCCTAGAGCGAAAAGGACTTTAATTCGTGACCACCCCCAAAAAATTTAAAAATCCACCCAAAACCTAAAAAAATTGAAATTTTTATATGAGAACCTTCTTTTGCCCATATCTCCTTAAATATGCGTCCTAGAGCGAAAAGGACTTTAATTCGTGACCACCCCCAAAAAATTGAAAAATCCACCCAAAACCTAAAAAAATTGAAATTTTTATATGAAAAACTTCTTTTGCCCATATCTCCTTAAATATGCGTCCTAGAGCGAAAAGGACTTTAATTCGTGACCACCCCCAAAAAATTGAAAAATCAACCCAAAACCTAAAAAAATTGAAATTTTTATACGAAAAACGTCTTTTGCCCATATCTCCTTAAATATGCGTCCTAGAGCGAAAAGGACTTTAAGTCGTGACCACCCCCAAAAAATTGAAAAATCCACCCAAAACCTAAAAAAATTGAAATTTTTATATGAAAAACTTCATATCTCCTAAACTAAGCGTCCTAGAGCGAAAAGGACTTTAATTCGTGACCACCCCAAAAAATTGAAAAATCCACCCAAAACCTAAAAAAATTGAAATTTTTATATGAAAAACTTCTTTTGCCCATATCTCCTTAAATATGCGTCCTAGAGCGAAAAGGACTTTAATTCATGACCACCCCAAAAAATTGAAAAATCCACCCAAAACCTAAAAAAATTGAAATTTTTATATGAAAAACTTCTTTTGCCCATATCTCCTTAAATATGCGTCCTAGAGCGAAAAGGACTTTAATTCGTGACCACCCCCAAAAAATTGAAAAATCCACCCAAAACCTAAAAAAATTGAAATTTTTATATGAAAACCTTCTTTTGCCCATATCTCCTTAAATATGCGTCCTAGAGCGAAAAGGACTTTAATTCGTGACCACCCCCAAAAAATTTAAAAATCCACCCAAAACCTAAAAAAATTGAAATTTTTATATGAGAACCTTCTTTTGCCCATATCTCCTTAAATATGCGTCCTAGAGCGAAAAGGACTTTAATTCGTGACCACCCCCAAAAAATTGAAAAACCACCCAAAACCTAAAAAAATTGAAATTTTTTTACGAAAAACGTCTTTTGCCCATATCTCCTTAAATATGCGTCCTAGAGCGAAAAGGACTTTAAGTCGTGACCACCCCCAAAAAATTGAAAAATCCACCCAAAACCTAAAAAAATTGAAATTTTTATATGAAAAACTTCTTTTGCCCATATCTCCTAAACTAAGCGTCCTAGAGCGAAAAGGACTTTAATTCGTGACCACCCCAAAAAATTGGAAAATCCACCCAAAACCTAAAAAAATTGAAATTTTTATATGAAAAACTTCTTTTGCCCATATCTCCTTAAATATGCGTCCTAGAGCGAAAAGGACTTTAATTCGTGACCACCCCCAAAAAATTGAAAAATCCACCCAAAATCTAAAAAAATTGAAATTTTTATATGAAAAACTTCTTTTGCCCATATCTCCTAAACTAAGCGTCCTAGAGCGAAAAGGACTTTAATTCGTGACCACTCCAAAAAATTGAAAAATCCACCCAAAACCTAAAAAATTGAAAATTTTAATATGAAAAACTTCTTTTGCCCATATCTCCTGAAATATGCGTCCTAGAGCGAAAAGGACTTTAATTTGTGACCACCCCCAAAAAATTGAAAAATCCACCCAAAACCTAAAAAAATTGAAATTTTTATATGAAAAATTTCTTTTGCCCATATCTCCTTAAATATGCGTCCTAGAGCGAAAAGGACTTTAATTCGTGACCACCCCAAAAAATTGAAAAATCCACCCAAAACCTAAAAAAATTGAAATTTTTATATGAAAAACTTCTTTTGCCCATATCTCCTTAAATATGCGTCCTAGAGCGAAAAGGACTTTAATTCGTGACCACCCCAAAAAAATTGAAAAATCCACCCAAAACCTAAAAAAATTTAAATTTTTATATGAAAAACTTCTTTTGCCCATATCTCCTTAAATATGCGTCCTAGAGCGAAAAGGACTTTAATTCGTGACCACCCCCAAAAAATTGAAAAATCCACCCAAAACCTAAAAAAATTGAAATTTTTATATGAGAACCTTCTTTTGCCCATATCTCCTTAAATATGCGTCCTACAGCGAAAAGGACTTTAATTCGTGACCACCCCCAAAAAATTGAAAAATCCACCCAAAACCTAAAAATATTGAAATTGAAAAATTTTTATACGAAAAACTTCTTTTGCCCATATCTCCTAAACTAAGCGTCTTATAGCGAACAGGACTTTAATTCGTGACCACCCCAAAAAATTGAAAAATCCACCCAAAGCCTAAAAAAATTTAAATTTTTATACGAAAAACATCTTTTGCCCATATCTCCATAAATATGCGTCCTAGAGCGAAAAGGACTTTAATTCGTGACCACCCCCAAAAAATTGAAAAATCCACCCAAAACCTAAAAAAATTGAAATTTTTATATGAAAAACTTCTTTTGCCCATATCTCCTAAACTAAGCGTCCTAGAGCGAAAAGGACTTTAATTCGTGACCACTCCAAAAAATTGAAAAATCCACCCAAAACCTAAAAAATTGAAAATTTTAATATGAAAAACTTCTTTTGCCCATATCTCCTTAAATATGCGTCCTAGAGCGAAAAGGACTTTAATTCGTGACCACCCCCAAAAAATTGAAAAATCCACCCAAAACCTAAAAAAATTGAAATTTTTGTATGAAAAACTTCTTTTGCCCATATCTCCTTAAATATACGTCCTAGAGCGAAAAGGACTTTAATTCGTGACCACCCCCAAAAAATTGAAAAATCCACCCAAAACCTAAAAAAATTGAAATTTTTATATGAAAAACTTCTTTTGCCCATATCTCCTAAACTAAGCGTCCTAGAGCGAAAAGGACTATAATTCGTGACCACCCCCAAAAAATTGAAAAATCCACCCAAAACCTAAAAAAATTGAAATTTTTTATATGAAAAACTTCTTTTGCCCATATCTCCTTAAATATGCGTCCTAGAGCGAAAAGGACTTTAATTCGTGACCACCCCCAAAAAATTGAAAAATCCACCCAAAACCTAAAAAAATTGAAACTTTTATATGAAAAACTTCTTTTGCCCGTATCTCCTTAAATATGCGTCCTAGAGCGAAAAGGACTTTAATTCGTGACCACCCCAAAAAATTGAAAAATCCACCCAAAACCTAAAAAAATTTAAATTTTTATACGAAAAACTTCTTTTGCCCATATCTCCTTAAATATGCGTCCTAGAGCGAAAAGGACTTTAATTCGTGACCACCCCCAAAAAATTGAAAAATCCACCCAAAACCTAAAAAAATTGAAATTTTTATATGAAAAACTTCTTTTGCCCATATCTCCTTAAATATGCGTCCTAGAGCGAAAAGGACTTTAATTCGTGACCACCCCCAAAAAATTGAAAAATCCACTTTAATTCGTGACCACCCCAAAAAATTGAAAAATCCACCCAAAACCTAAAAAAATTGAAATTTTTATATGAAAAACTTCTTTTGCCCATATCTCCATAAATATGCGTCCTAGAGCGAAAAGGACTTTAATTCGTGACCACCCCCAAAAAATTGAAAAATCCACCCAAAACCTAAAAAAATTGAAATTTTTATATGAAAACCTTCTGTTGCCCATATCTCCTTAAATATGCGTCCTAGAGCGAAAAGGACTTTAATTCGTGACCACCCCCAAAAAATTGAAAAATCCACCCAAAACCTAAAAAAATTGAAATTTTTATATGAACACCTTCTTTTGCCCATATCTCCTTAAATATGCGTCCTAGAGCGAAAAGGACTTTAATTCGTGACCACCCTCAAACAATTGAAAAATCCACCCAAAACCTAAAAAAATTGAAATTTTTATACGAAAAACTTCTTTTGCCCATATCTCCTTAAATATGCGTCCTAGAGCGAAAAGGACTTTAATTCGTGACCACCCCCAAAAAATTGAAAAATCCACCCAAAACCTAAAAAAATTGAAATTTTTATATGAAAAACTTCTTTTGCCCATATCTCCTTAAATATACGTCCTAGAGCGAAAAGGACTTTAATTCGTGACCACCCCCAAAAAATTGAAAAGTCCACCCAAAACCTAAAAAAATTGAAATTTTTATACGAAAAACTGCTTTTGCCCATATCTCCTAAACTAAGCGTCTTATAGCGAAAAGGACTTTAATTCGTGACCACCCCCAAAAAATTGAAAAATCCACCCAAAACCTAAAAAAATTGAAATTTTTATATGAAAAACTTCTTTTGCCCATATCTCCTTAAATATGCGTCCTAGAGCGAAAAGGACTTTAATTCGTGACCACCCCAAAAAATTGAAAAATCCACCCAAAACCTAAAAAAATTGAAATTTTTATATGAAAAACTTCTTTTGCCCATATCTCCTAAACTAAGCGTCCTAGAGCGAAAAGGACTATAATTCGTGACCACCCCAAAAAATTGAAAAATCCACCCAAAACCTAAAAAAATTTAAATTTTTATATGAAAAACTTCTTTTGCCCATATCTCCTTAAATATGCGTCCTAGAGCGAAAAGGACTTTAATTCGTGACCACCCTCAAAAAATTGAAAAATCCACTTTAATTCGTGACCACCCCAAAAAATTGAAAAATCCACCCAAAACCTAAAAAAATTTAAATTTTTATACGAAAAACTTCTTTTGCCCATATCTCCTTAAATATGCGTCCTAGAGCGAAAAGGACTTTAATTCGTGACCACCCCCAAAAAATTGAAAAATCCACCCAAAACCTAAAAAAATTGAAATTTTTATACGAAAAACTTCTTTTGCCCATATCTCCTTAAATATGCGTCCTAGAGCGAAAAGGACTTTAATTCGTGACCACCCCCAAAAAATTGAAAAATCCACCCAAAACCTAAAAAAATTGAAATTTTTCTATGAAAAACTTCTTTTGCCCATATCTCCTTAAATATGCGTCCTAGAGCGAAAAGGACTTTAATTCGTGACCACCCCAAAAAATTGAAAAATCCACCCAAAACCTAAAAAAATTGAAATTTTTATATGAAAAACTTCTTTTGCCCATATCTCCTTAAATATGCGTCCTAGAGCGAAAAGGACTTTAATTCGTGACCACCCCAAAAAATTGAAAAATCCACCCAAAACCTAAAAAAATTGAAATTTTTATATGAAAAACTTCTTTTGCCCATATCTCCTTAAATATGCGTCCTAGAGCGAAAAGGACTTTAATTCGTGACCACCCTCAAAAAATTGAAAAATCCACTTTAATTCGTGACCACCCCAAAAAATTGAAAAATCCACCCAAAACCTAAAAAAATTGAAATTTTTATATGAAAAACTTCTTTTGCCCATATCTCCTTAAATATGCGTCCTAGAGCGAAAAGGACTTTAATTCGTGACCACCCCCAAAAAATTGAAAAATCCACCCAAAACCTAAAAAAATTGAAATTTTTATACGAAAAACTTCTTTTGCCCATATCTCCTTAAATATGCGTCCTAGAGCGAAAAGGACTTTAATTCGTGACAACCCCCAAAAAATTGAAAAATCCACCCAAAACCTAAAAAAATTTAAATTTTTCTATGAAAAACTTCTTTTGCCCATATCTCCTAAACTAAGCGTCCTAGAGCGAAAAGGACTATAATTCGTGACCACCCCAAAAAATTGAAAAATCCACCCAAAACCTAAAAAAATTGAAATTTTTATATGAAAAACTTCTTTTGCCCATATCTCCTTAAATATGCGTCCTAGAGCGAAAAGGACTTTAATTCGTGACCACCCCCAAAAAATTGAAAAATCCACCCAAAACCTAAAAAAATTGAAATTTTTATATGAAAAACTTCTTTTGCCCATATCTCCTAAACTAAGCGTCCTAGAGCGAAAAGGACTATAATTCGTGACCACCCCAAAAAATTGAAAACGCCACCCAAAACCTAAAAAAACTGAAATTTTTATATGAAAAACTTCTTTTGCCCATATCTCCTTAAATATGCGTCCTAGAGCGAAAAGGACTTTAATTCGTGACCACCCCCAAAAAATTGAAAAATCCACCCAAAACCTAAAAAATTGAAATTTTTATATGAAAAACTTCTTTTGCCCATATCTCCTTAAATATGCGTCCTAGAGCGAAAAGGACTTTAATTCGTGACCACCCCAAAAAATTGAAAAATCCACCCAAAACCTAAAAAAATTTAAATTTTTATACGAAAAACTTCTTTTGCCCATATCTCCTAAACTAAGCGTCCTAGAGCGAAAAGGACTATAATTCGTGACCACCCCAAAAAATTGAAAACGCCACCCAAAACCTAAAAAAACTGAAATTTTTATATGAAAAACTTCTTTTGCCCATATCTCCTTAAATATGCGTCCTAGAGCGAAAAGGACTTTAATTCGTGACCACCCCCAAAAAATTGAAAAATCCACCCAAAACCTAAAAAATTGAAATTTTTATATGAAAAACTTCTTTTGCCCATATCTCCTTAAATATGCGTCCTAGAGCGAAAAGGACTTTAATTCGTGACCACCCCAAAAAATTGAAAAATCCACCCAAAACCTAAAAAAATTTAAATTTTTATACGAAAAACTTCTTTTGCCCATATCTCCTTAAATATGCGTCCTAGAGCGAAAAGGACTTTAATTCGTGACCACCCCCAAAAAATTGAAAAATCCACCCAAAACCTAAAAAAATTTAAATTTTTATATGAAAAACTTCTTTTGCCCATATCTCCTTAAATATGCGTCCTAGAGCGAAAAGGACTTTAATTCGTGACCACCCCAAAAAATTGAAAAATCCACCCAAAACCTAAAAAAATTGAAATTTTAATATGAAAAACTTCTTTTGCCCATATCTCCTTAAATATGCGTCCTAGAGCGAAAAGGACTTTAATTCGTGACCACCCCCAAATATTGAAAAATCCACCCAAAACCTAAAAAAATTGAAATTTTTATATGAAAAACTTCTTTTGCCCATATCTCCTTAAATATGCGTCCTAGAGCGAAAAGGACTTTAATTCGTGACCACCCCCAAAAAATTGAAAAATCCACCCAAAACCTAAAAAAATTGAAATTTTTATATGAAAACCTTCTTTTGCCCATATCTCCTTAAATATGCGTCCTAGAGCGAAAAGGACTTTAATTCGTGACCACCCCCAAAAAATTGAAAAATCCACCCAAAACCTAAAAAAATTGAAATTTTTATATGAACACCTTCTTTTGCCCATATCTCCTTAAATATGCGTCCTAGAGCGAAAAGGACTTTAATTCGTGACCACCCTCAAACAATTGAAAAATCCACCCAAAACCTAAAAAAATTGAAATTTTTATACGAAAAACTTCTTTTGCCCATATCTCCTTAAATATGCGTCCTAGAGCGAAAAGGACTTTAATTCGTGACCACCCCCAAAAAATTGAAAAATCCACCCAAAACCTAAAAAAATTGAAATTTTTATATGAAAAACTTCTTTTGCCCATATCTCCTTAAATATACGTCCTAGAGCGAAAAGGACTTTAATTCGTGACCACCCCCAAAAAATTGAAAAGTCCACCCAAAACCTAAAAAAATTGAAATTTTTATACGAAAAACTGCTTTTGCCCATATCTCCTAAACTAAGCGTCTTATAGCGAAAAGGACTTTAATTCGTGACCACCCCCAAAAAATTGAAAAATCCACCCAAAACCTAAAAAAATTGAAATTTTTATATGAAAAACTTCTTTTGCCCATATCTCCTTAAATATGCGTCCTAGAGCGAAAAGGACTTTAATTCGTGACCACCCCAAAAAATTGAAAAATCCACCCAAAACCTAAAAAAATTGAAATTTTTATATGAAAAACTTCTTTTGCCCATATCTCCTTAAATATGCGTCCTAGAGCGAAAAGGACTTTAATTCGTGACCACCCCAAAAAATTGAAAAATCCACCCAAAACCTAAAAAAATTGAAATTTTTATATGAAAAACTTCTTTTGCCCATATCTCCTTAAATATGCGTCCTAGAGCGAAAAGGACTTTAATTCGTGACCACCCTCAAAAAATTGAAAAATCCACTTTAATTCGTGACCACCCCAAAAAATTGAAAAATCCACCCAAAACCTAAAAAAATTGAAATTTTTATATGAAAAACTTCTTTTGCCCATATCTCCTTAAATATGCGTCCTAGGGCGAAAAGGACTTTAATTCGTGACCACCCCCAAAAAATTGAAAAATCCACCAAAAACCTAAAAAAATTGAAATTTTTATACGAAAAACTTCTTTTGCCCATATCTCCTTAAATATGCGTCCTAGAGCGAAAAGGACTTTAATTCGTGACAACCCCCAAAAAATTGAAAAATCCACCCAAAACCTAAAAAAATTGAAATTTTTATATGAAAAACTTCTTTTGCCCATATCTCCTAAACTAAGCGCCCTAGAGCGAAAAGGACTATAATTCGTGACCACCCCAAAAAATTGAAAAATCCACCCAAAACCTAAAAAAATTGAAATTTTTATATGAAAAACTTCTTTTGCCCATATCTCCTAAACTAAGCGTCCTAGAGCGAAAAGGACTATAATTCGTGACCACCCCAAAAAATTGAAAACGCCACCCAAAACCTAAAAAAACTGAAATTTTTATATGAAAAACTTCTTTTGCCCATATCTCCTAAACTAAGCGTCCTAGAGCGAAAAGGACTTTAATTCGTGACCACCCCAAAAAATTGAAAAATCCACCCAAAACCTAAAAAAATTTAAATTTTTATACGAAAAACTTCTTTTGCCCATATCTCCTTAAATATGCGTCCTAGAGCGAAAAGGACTTTAATTCGTGACCACCCCCAAAAAATTGAAAAATCCACCCAAAACCTAAAAAAATTGAAATTTTTATATGAAAAACTTCTTTTGCCCATATCTCCTTAAATATGCGTCCTAGAGCGAAAAGGACTTTAATTCGTGACCACCCCAAAAAATTGAAAAATCCACCCAAAACCTAAAAAAATTGAAATTTTTATATGAAAAACTTCTTTTGCCCATATCTCCTTAAATATGCGTCCTAGAGCGAAAAGGACTTTAATTCGTGACCACCCCCAAAAAATTGAAAAATCCACTTTAATTCGTGACCACCCCAAAAAATTGAAAAATCCACCCAAAACCTAAAAAAATTGAAATTTTTATATGAAAAACTTCTTTTGCCCATATCTCCTTAAATATGCGTCCTAGAGCGAAAAGGACTTTAATTCGTGACCACCCCCAAAAAATTGAAAAATCCACCCAAAACCTAAAAAAATTGAAATTTTTATATGAAAACCTTCTTTTGCCCATATCTCCTTAAATATGCGTCCTAGAGCGAAAAGGACTTTAATTCGTGACCACCCCCAAAAAATTGAAAAATCCACCCAAAACCTAAAAAAATTTAAATTTTTATATGAACACCTTCTTTTGCCCATATCTCCTTCAATATGCGTCCTAGAGCGAAAAGGACTTTAATTCGTGACCACCCTCAAACAATTGAAAAATCCACCCAAAACCTAAAAAAATTGAAATTTTTATACGAAAAACTTCTTTTGCCCATATCTCCTTAAATATGCGTCCTAGAGCGAAAAGGACTTTAATTCGTGACCACCCCCAAAAAATTGAAAAATCCACCCAAAACCTAAAAAAATTGAAATTTTTATATGAAAAACTTCTTTTGCCCATATCTCCTTAAATATACGTCCTAGAGCGAAAAGGACTTTAATTCGTGACCACCCCCAAAAAATTGAAAAATCCACCCAAAACCTAAAAAAATTGAAATTTTTATATGAAAAACTTCTTTTGCCCATATCTCCTAAACTAAGCGTCCTAGAGCGAAAAGGACTATAATTCGTGACCACCCCAAAAAATTGAAAAATCCACCCAACACCTAAAAAAATTGAAATTTTTATATGAAAAACTTCTTTTGTCCATATCTCCTTAAATATGCGTCCTAGAGCGAAAAGGACTTTAATTCGAGACCACCCCCAAAAAATTGAAAAATCCACCCAAAACCTAAAAAAATTGAAATTTTTATATGAAAAACTTCTTTTGCCCATATCTCCTAAACTAAGCGTCCTAGAGCGAAAAGGACTATAATTCGTGACCACCCCAAAAAATTGAAAAATCCACCCAAAACCTAAAAAAATTGAAATTTTTATATGAAAAACTTTTTTTGCCCATATCTCCTTAAATATGCGTCCTAGAGCGAAAAGGACTTTAATTCGTGACCACCCCCAAAAAATTGAAAAATCCACCCAAAACCTAAATAAATTGAAATTTTTATATGAAAAACTTCTTTTGCCCATATCTCCTTAAATATGCGTCCTAGAGCGAAAAGGACTTTAATTCGTGACTACCCCAAAAAATTGAAAAATCCACCCAAAACCTAAATAAATTTAAATTTTTATATGAAAAACTTCTTAAATATGCGTCCTAGAGCGAAAAGGACTTTAATTCGTGACCACCCCCAAAAAATTGAAAATCCACCCAAAACCTAAATAAATTTAAATTTTTATATGAAAAACTTCTTTTGCCCATATCTCCTTAAATATGCGTCCTAGAGCGAAAAGGACTTTAATTCGTGACCACCCCAAAAAATTGAAAAATCCACCCAAAACCTAAAAAAATTGAAATTTTAATATGAAAAACTTCTTTTGCCCATATCTCCTTAAATATGCGTCCTAGAGCGAAAAGGACTTTAATTCGTGACCACCCCCAAAAAATTGAAAAATCCACCCAAAACCTAAAAAAATTGAAATTTTTATATGAAAAACTTCTTTTGCCCATATCTCCTTAAATATGCGTCCTAGAGCGAAAAGGACTTTAATTCGTGACCACCCCCAAAAAAATTGAAAAATCCACCCAAAACCTAAAAAAATTGAAATTTTTATATGAAAAACTTCTTTTGCCCATATCTCCTTAAATATGCGTCCTAGAGCGAAAAGGACTTTAATTCGTGACCACCCCCAAAAAATTGAAAAATCCACCCAAAACCTAAAAAAATTGAAATTTTTATATGAAAAACTTCTTTTGCCCATATCTCCTTAAATATGCGTCCTAGAGCGAAAAGGACTTTAACTCGTGACCACCCCCAAAAAATTGAAAAATCCACCCAAAACCTAAAAAAATTGAAATTTTTATATGAGAACCTTCTTTTGCCCATATCTCCTTAAATATGCGTCCTAGAGCGAAAAGGACTTTAATTCGTGACCACCCCCAAAAAATTGAAAAGTCCACCCAAAACCTAAAAAAATTGAAATTTTTATACGAAAAACTGCTTTTGCCCATATCTCCTAAACTAAGCGTCTTATAGCGAAAAGGACTTTAACTCGTGACCACCCCCAAAAAATTGAAAAATCCACCCAAAACCTAAAAAAATTGAAATTTTTATATGAGAACCTTCTTTTGCCCATATCTCCTTAAATATGCGTCCTAGAGCGAAAAGGACTTTAATTCGTGACCACCCCCAAAAAATTGAAAAGTCCACCCAAAACCTAAAAAAATTGAAATTTTTATACGAAAAACTGCTTTTGCCCATATCTCCTAAACTAAGCGTCTTATAGCGAAAAGGACTTTAATTCGTGACCACCCCCAAAAAATTGAAAAATCCACCCAAAACCTAAAAAAATTGAAATTTTTATATGAAAAACTTCTTTTGCCCATATCTTTATATGAGAACCTTCTTTTGCCCATATCTCCTTAAATATGCGTCCTAGAGCGAAAAGGACTTTAATTCGTGACCACCCCCAAAAAATTGAAAAGTCCACCCAAAACCTAAAAAAATTGAAATTTTTATACGAAAAACTGCTTTTGCCCATATCTCCTAAACTAAGCGTCTTATAGCGAAAAGGACTTTAACTCGTGACCACCCCCAAAAAATTGAAAAATCCACCCAAAACCTAAAAAAATTGAAATTTTTATATGAGAACCTTCTTTTGCCCATATCTCCTTAAATATGCGTCCTAGAGCGAAAAGGACTTTAATTCGTGACCACCCCCAAAAAATTGAAAAGTCCACCCAAAACCTAAAAAAATTGAAATTTTTATACGAAAAACTGCTTTTGCCCATATCTCCTAAACTAAGCGTCTTATAGCGAAAAGGACTTTAATTCGTGACCACCCCCAAAAAATTGAAAAATCCACCCAAAACCTAAAAAAATTGAAATTTTTATATGAAAAACTTCTTTTGCCCATATCTCCTTAAATATGCGTCCTAGAGCGAAAAGGACTTTAATTCGTGACCACCCTCAAACAATTGAAAAATCCACCCAAAACCTAAAAAAATTGAAATTTTTATATGAAAAACTTCTTTTGCCCATATCTCCTTAAATATGCGTCCTAGAGCGAAAAGGACTTTAATTCGTGACCACCCCCAAAAAATTGAAAAATCCACCCAAAACCTAAAAAAATTGAAATTTTTATATGAAAACCTTCTTTTGCCCATATCTCCTTAAATATGCGTCCTAGAGCGAAAAGGACTTTAATTCGTGACCACCCCCAAAAAATTGAAAAATCCACCCAAAACCTAAAAAAATTGAAATTTTTATATGAAAAACTTCTTTTGCCCATATCTCCTTAAATATGCGTCCTAGAGCGAAAAGGACTTTAATTCGTGACCACCCCAAAAAATTGAAAAATCCACCCAAAACCTAAAAATATTTACATTTTTATACGAAAAACTTCTTTTGCCCATATCTCCTTAAATATGCGTCCTAGAGCGAAAAGGACTTTAATTCGTGACCACCCCCAAAAAATTGAAATAAATATGCGTCCTAGAGCGAAAAGGACTTTAATTCGTGACCACCCCCAAAAAATTGAAAAATCCACCCAAAACCTAAAAAAATTGAAATTTTTATATGAAAAACTTCTTTTGCCCATATCTCCTTAAATATGCGTCCTAGAGCGAAAAGGACTTTAATTCGTGACCACCCCAAAAAATTGAAAAATCCACCCAAAACCTAAAAAAATTGAAATTTTTATATGAAAAACTTCTTTTGCCCATATCTCCTTAAATATGCGTCCTAGAGCGAAAAGGACTTTAATTCGTGACCACCCCCAAAAAATTTAAAAATCCACCCAAAACCTAAAAAAATTGAAATTTTTATATGAAAAACTTCTTTTGCCCATATCTCCTTAAATATGCGTCCTAGAGCGAAAAGGACTTTAATTCGTGACCACCCCCAAAAAATTGAAAAATCCACCCAAAACCTAAAAAAATTGAAATTTTTATATGAAAAATTTCTTTTGCCCATATCTCCTTAAATATGCGTCCTAGAGCGAAAAGGACTTTAATTCGTGACCACCCTCAAACAATTGAAAAATCCACCCAAAACCTAAAAAAATTGAAATTTTTATATGAAAAACTTCTTTAGCCCATATCTCCTTAAATATGCGTCCTAGAGCGAAAAGGACTTTAATTCGTGACCACACCCAAAAAATTGAAAAATCCACCCAAAACCTAAAAAAATTGAAATTTTTATATGAAAACCTTCTTTTGCCCATATCTCCTTAAATATGCGTCCTAGAGCGAAAAGGACTTTAATTCGTGACCACCCCCAAAAAATTGAAAAATCCACCCAAAACCTAAAAAAATTGAAATTTTTATATGAACACCTTCTTTTGCCCATATCTCCTTAAATATGCGTCCTAGAGCGAAAAGGACTTTAATTCGTGACCACCCTCAAACAATTGAAAAATCCACCCAAAACCTAAAAAAATTGAAATTTTTATACGAAAAACTTCTTTTGCCCATATCTCCTTAAATATGCGTCCTAGAGCGAAAAGGACTTTAATTCGTGACCACCCCCAAAAAATTGAAAAATCCACCCAAAACTTAAAAAAATTGAAATTTTTATATGAAAAACTTCTTTTGCCCATATCTCCTTAAATATACGTCCTAGAGCGAAAAGGACTTTAATTCGTGACCACCCCCAAAAAATTGAAAAATCCACCCAAAACCTAAAAAAATTGAAATTTTTATATGAAAAACTTCTTTTGCCCATATCTCCTAAACTAAGCGTCCTAGAGCGAAAAGGACTATAATTCGTGACCACCCCAAAAAATTGAAAAATCCACCCAAAACCTAAAAAAATTGAAATTTTTATATGAAAAACTTCTTTTGCCCATATCTCCTTAAATATGCGTCCTAGAGCGAAAAGGAGTTTAATTCGTGACCACCCCCAAAAAATTGAAAAATCCACCCAAAACCTAAAAAAATTGAAGTTTTTATATGAAAAACTTCTTTTGCCCATATCTCCTAAACTAAGCGTCCTAGAGCGAAAAGGACTATAATTCGTGACCACCCCAAAAAATTGAAAAGTCCACCCAAAACCTAAAAAAACTGAAATTTTTATATGAAAAACTTCTTTTGCCCATATCTCCTTAAATGTGCGTCCTAGAGCGAAAAGGACTTTAATTCGTGACCACCCCCAAAAAATTGAAAAATCCACCCAAAACCTAAAAAAATTGAAATTTTTATATGAAAAACTTCTTTTGCCCATATCTCCTAAACTAAGCGTCCTAGAGCGAAAAGGACTTTAATTCGTGAACACCCCCAAAAAATTTAAAAATCCACCCAAAACCTAAAAAAATTGAAATTTTTATATGAAAAACTTCTTTTGCCCATATCTCCTAAACTAAGCGTCCTAGAGCGAAAAGGACTTTAATTCGTGACCACCCCCAAAAAATTGAAAAATCCACCCAAAACCTAAAAAAATTGAAATTTTTATATGAAAAACTTCTTTTGCCCATATCTCCTTAAATATGCGTCCTAGAGCGAAAAGGACTTTAATTCGTGACCACACCCAAAAAATTGAAAAATCCACCCAAAACCTAAAAAAATTGAAATTTTTATATGAAAACCTTCTTTTGCCCATATCTCCTTAAATATGCGTCCTAGAGCGAAAAGGACTTTAATTCGTGACCACCCCCAAAAAATTGAAAAATCCACCCAAAACCTAAAAAAATTGAAATTTTTATATGAACACCTTCTTTTGCCCATATCTCCTTAAATATGCGTCCTAGAGCGAAAAGGACTTTAATTCGTGACCACCCTCAAACAATTGAAAAATCCACCCAAAACCTAAAAAAATTGAAATTTTTATACGAAAAACTTCTTTTGCCCATATCTCCTTAAATATGCGTCCTAGAGCGAAAAGGACTTTAATTCGTGACCACCCCCAAAACATTGAAAAATCCACCCAAAACCTAAAAAAATTGAAATTTTTATATGAAAACCTTCTTTTGCCCATATCTCCTTAAATATGCGTCCTAGAGCGAAAAGGACTTTAATTCGTGACCACCCTCAAAAAATTTAAAAATCCACCCAAAACCTAAAAAAATTGAAATTTTTATATGAAAAACTTCTTTTGCCCATATCTCCTAAACTAAGCGTCCTAGAGCGAAAAGGACTTTAATTCGTGACCACCCCAAAAAATTGAAAAATCCACCCAAAACCTAAAAAAATTGAAATTTTTATATGAAAAACTTCTTTTGCCCATATCTCCTAAACTAAGCGTCCTAGAGCGAAAAGGACTATAATTCGTGACCACCCCAAAAAATTGAAAAATCCACCCAAAACCTAAAAAAATTGAAGTTTTTATATGAAAAAATTCTTTTGCCCATATCTTCTTAAATATGCGTCCTAGAGCGAAAAGGACTTTAATTCGTGACCACCCCCAAAAAATTGAAAAATCCACCCAAAATCTAAAAAAATTGAAATTTTTATATGAAAAACTTCTTTTGCCCATATCTCCTTAAATATGCGTCCTAGAGCGAAAAGGACTTTAATTCGTGACCACCCCCAAAAAATTGAAAAATCCACCCAAAACCTAAAAAAATTGAAATTTTTATATGAAAAACTTCTTTTGCCCATATCTCCTAAACTAAGCGTCCTAGAGCGAAAAGGACTATAATTCGTGACCAACCCAAAACATTGAAAAATCCACCCAAAACCTAAAAAAATTGAAGTTTTTATATGAAAAACTTCTTTTGCCCATATCTCCTTAAATATGCGTCTTATAGCGAAAAGGACTTTAATTCGTGACCACCCCCAAAAAATTGAAAAATCCACCCAAAACCTAAAAAAATTGAAGTTTTTATATGAAAAACTTCTTTTGCCCATATCTCCTTAAATATGCGTCCTAGAGCGAAAAGGAGTTTAATTCGTGACCACCCCCAAAAAATTGAAAAATCCACCCAAAACCTAAAAAAATTGAAATTTTTATATGAAAAACTTCTTTTGCCCATATCTCCTTAAATATGCGTCCTAGAGCGAAAAGGACTTTAATTCGTGACCACCCCCAAAAAATTGCAAAATCCACCCAAAACCTAAAAAAATTGAAATTTTTATATGAAAAACTTCTTTTGCCCATATCTCCTTAAATATGCGTCCTAGAGCGAAATGGACTTTAATTCGTGACCACCCCCAAAAAATTGAAAAATCCACCCAAAACCTAAAAAAATTGAAATTTTTATATGAAAAACTTCTTTTGCCCATATCTCCTAAACTAAGCGTCCTAGAGCGAAAAGGACTATAATTCGTGACCACCCCAAAAAATTGAAAAATCCACCCAAAACCTAAAAAAATTGAAATTTTTATATGAAAAACTTCTTTTGCCCATATCTCCTAAACTAAGCGTCCTAGAGCGAAAAGGACTATAATTCGTGACCACCCCAAAAAATTGAAAAATCCACCCAAAACCTAAAAAAATTGAAATTTTTATATGAAAAAACTTCTGTTGCCCATATCTCCTTAAATATGCGTCCTAGAGCGAAAAGGACTTTAATTCGTGACCACCCCAAAAAATTGAAAAATCCACCCAAAACCTAAAAAAATTGAAATTTTTATATGAAAAACTTCTTTTGCCCATATCTCCTTAAATATACGTCCTAGAGCGAAAAGGACTTTAATTCGTGACCACCCCCAAAAAATTGAAAAATCCACCCAAAACCTAAAAAAATTGAAATTTTTATATGAGAACCTTCTTTTGCCCATATCTCCTTAAATATGCGTCCTAGAGCGAAAAGGACTTTAAGTCGTGACCACCCCCAAAAAATTGAAAAATCCACCCAAAACCTAAAAAAATTGAAATTTTTATATGAAAAACTTCTTTTGCCCATATCTCCTAAACTAAGCGTCCTAGAGCGAAAAGGACTTTAATTCGTGACCACCCCCAAAAAATTGAAAAATCCACCCAAAACCTAAAAAATTGAAATTTTTATATGAAAAACTTCTTTTGCCCATATCTCCTTAAATATGCGTCCTAGAGCGAAAAGGACTTTAATTCGTGACCACCCCCAAAAAATTGAAAAATCCACCCAAAACCTAAAAAAATTGAAATTTTTATATGAAAAACTTCTTTTGCCCATATCTCCTTAAATATGCGTCCTAGAGCGAAAAGGACTTTAATTCGTGACCACCCCAAAAAATTTAAAAATCCACCCAAAACCTAAAAAATGGAAATTTTTATATGAAAAACTTCTTTTGCCCATATCTCCTTAAATATGCGTCCTAGAGCGAAAAGGACTTTAATTCGTGACCACCCCCAAAAAATTTAAAAATCCACCCAAAACCTAAAAAAATTTAACTTTTTATACGAAAAACTTCTTTTGCCCATATCTCCTTAAATATGCGTCCTAGAGCGAAAAGGACTTTAATTCGTGACCACCCCCAAAAAATTGAAAAATTCACTCAAAACCTAAAAAAATTGAAATTTTTATATGAACACCTTCTTTTGCCCATATCTCCTTAAATATGCGTCCTAGAGCGAAAAGGACTTTAAGTCGTGACCACCCCCAAAAAATTTAAAAATCCACCCAAAACCTAAAAAAATTGAAATTTTTATATGAGAACCTTCTTTTGCCCATATCTCCTAAACTAAGCGTCCTAGAGCGAAAAGGACTATAATTCGTGACCACCCTCAAACAATTGAAAAATCCACCCAAAACCTAAAAAAAATTGAAATTTTTATATGAAAAACTTCTTTTGCCCATATCTCCTAAACTAAGCGTCCTAGAGCGAAAAGGACTATAATTCGTGACCACCCCAAAAAATTGAAAAATCCACCCAAAACCTAAAAAAATTGAAATTTTTGTATGAAAAACTTCTTTTGCCCATATCTCCTTAAATATGCGTCCTAGAGCGAAAAGGACTTTAATTCGTGACCACCCCCAAAAAATTGAAAAATCCACCCAAAACCTAAAAAAATTTAAATTTTTATATGAAAACCTTCTTTTGCCCATATCTCCTTAAATATGCGTCCTAGAGCGAAAAGGACTTTAATTCGTGACCATCCCCAAAAAATTGAAAAATCCACCCAAAACCTAAAAAAATTTAAATTTTTATACGAAAAACTTCTTTTGCCCATATCTCCTTAAATATGCCTCCTAGAGCGAAAAGGACTTTAATTCGTGACCACCCCCAAAAAATTGAAGAATCCACCCAAAACCTAAAAAAATTGAAATTTTTATATGAGAACCTTCTTTTGCCCATATCTCCTTAAATATGCGTCCTAGAGCGAAAAGGACTTTAATTCGTGACCACCCCCAAAAAATTGAAAAATCCACCCAAAACCTAAAAAAATTGAAATTTTTATATGAAAAACTTATTTTGCCCATATCTCCTTAAATATGCGTCCTAGAGAGAAAAGGACTTTAATTCGTGACCACCCCCAAAAAATTGAAAAATCCACCCAAAACCTAAAAAAATTGAAGTTTTTATATGAAAAACTTCTTTTGCCCATATCTCCTTAAATATGCGTCCTAGAGCGAAAAGGACTTTAATTCGTGACCACCCTAAAAAATTAAAAAATCCACCCAAAACCTAAAAAAATTGAAATTTTTATATGAAAAACTTCTTTTGCCCATATCTCCTTAAATATGCGTCCTAGAGCGAAAAGGACTTTAATTCGTGACCACCCCCAAAAAATTGAAAAATCCACCCAAAACCTAAAAAATTGAAATTTTTATATGAAAACCTTCTTTTGCCCATATCTCCTTAAATATGCGTCCTAGAGCGAAAAGGACTTTAATTCGTGACCACCCCAAAAAATTGAAAAATCCACCCAAAACCTAAAAAAATTGAAATTTTTATATGAAAAACTTCTTTTGCCCATATCTCCTAAACTAAGCGTCCTAGAGCGAAAAGGACTATAATTCGTGACCACCCCAAAAAATTGAAAAATCCACCCAAAACCTAAAAAATTGAAATTTTTATATGAGAACCTTCTTTTGCCCATATCTCCTTAAATATGCGTCCTAGAGCGAAAAGGACTTTAATTCGTGACCACCCCCAAAAAATTGAAAAATCCACCCAAAACCTAAAGAAATTGAAATTTTTATATGAAAAACTTCTTTTGCCCATATCTCCTTAAATATGCGTCCTAGAGCGAAAAGGACTTTAATTCGTGACCACCCCCAAAAAATTGAAAAATCCACCCAAAACCTAAAAAAATTGAAATTTTTATATGAAAACCTTCTTTTGCCCATATCTCCTTAAATATGCGTCCTAGAGCGAAAAGGACTTTAATTCGTGACCACCCCAAAAAATTGAAAAATCCACCCAAAACCTAAAAAAATTTAAATTTTTATATGCAAAACTTCTTTTGCCAATATCTCCTTAAATATGCGTCCTAGAGCGAAAAGGACTTTAATTCGTGACCACCCCCAAAAAATTGAAAAATCCACCCAAAACCTAAAAAAATGAAATTTTTATATGAAAAACTTCTTTTGCCCATATCTCCTAAACTAAGCGTCCTAGAGCGAAAAGGACTATAATTCGTGACCACCCCAAAAAATTGAAAAATCCACCCAAAACCTAAAAAATTGAAATTTTTATACGAAAAACTTCTTTTGCCCATATCTCCTTAAATATGCGTCCTAGAGCGAAAAGGACTTTAATTCGTGACCACCCCAAAAAATTGAAAAATTCACCCAAAACCTAAAAAAATTGAAATTTTTATATGAAAAACTTCTTTTGCCCATATCTCCTTAAATATGCGCCCTAGAGCGAAAAGGACTTTAATTCGTGACCACCCCCAAAAAATTGAAAAATCCACCCAAAACCTAAAAAAAATGAAATTTTTATATGAGAACCTTCTGTTGCCCATATTTCCTTAAATATGCGTCCTAGAGCGAAAAGGACTTTAATTCGTGACCACCCCCAAAAAATTTAAAAATCCACCCAAAACCTAAAAAAATTGAAATTTTTATATGAAAAACTTCTTTTGCCCATATCTCCTTAAATATGCGTCCTAGAGCGAAAAGGACTTTAATTCGTGACCACCCCCAAAAAATTGAAAAATCCACCCAAAACCTAAAAAAATTGAAATTTTTATATGAAAAACTTCTTTTGCCCATATCTCCTTAAATATGCGTCCTAAGGACTTTAATTCGTGACCACCCCAAAAAATTGAAAAATCCACCCAAAACCTAAAAAAAATGAAATTTTTATATGAAAAACTTCTTTTGCCCATATCTCCTTAAATATGCGTCCTAGAGCGAAAAGGACTTTAATTCGTGACCACCCCCAAAAAATTTAAAAATCCACCCAAAACCTAAAAAATTGAAATTTTTATATGAGAACGTTCTTTTGCCCATATCTCCTTAAATATGCGTCTTAGAGCGAAAAGGACTTTAATTCGTGACCACCCCAAAAAATTGAAAAATCCACCCAAAACCTAAAAAAATTGAAATTTTTATATGAAAAACTTCTTTTGCCCATATCTCCTTAAATATGCGTCCTAGAGCGAAAAGGACTTTAATTCGTGACCACCCCAAAAAATTGAAAAATCCACCCAAAACCTAAAAAAATTGAAATTTTTATATGAAAAACTTCTTTTGCCCATATCTCCTAAACTAAGCGTCCTAGAGCGAAAAGGACTATAATTCGTGACCACCCCAAAAAATTGAAAAATCCACCCAAAACCTAAAAAAATTGAAATTTTTATATGAAAAACTTCTTTTGCCCATATCTCCTTAAATATGCGTCCTAGAGCGAAAAGGACTTTAATTCGTGACCACCCCCAAAAAATTGAAAAATCCACCCAAAACCTAAAAAAATTGAAATTTTTATATGAGAACCTTCTTTTGCCCATATCTCCTTAAATATGCGTCCTAGAGCGAAAAGGACTTTAATTCGTGACCACCCCCAAAAAATTTAAAAATCCACCCAAAACCTAAAAAAATTGAAATTTTTATATGAAAAACTTCTTTTGCCCATATCTCCTTAAATATGCGTCCTAGAGCGAAAAGGACTTTAATTCGTGACCACCCCCAAAAAATTGAAAAATCCACCCAAAATCTAAATAAATTGAAATTTTTATATGAAAAACTTCTTTTGCCCATATCTCCTTAAATATGCGTCCTAGAGCGAAAAGGACTTTAATTCGTGACCACCCCAAAAAATTGAAAAATCCACCCAAAACCTAAAAAAATTGAAATTTTTATATGAAAAACTTCTTTTGCCCATATCTCCTTAAATATGCGTCCTAGAGCGAAAAGGACTTTAATTCGTGACCACCCCCAAAAAATTGAAAAATCCACCCAAAACCTAAAAAATTTAAATTTTTATATGAGAACCTTCTTTTGCCCATATCTCCTTAAATATGCGTCCTAGAGCGAAAAGGACTTTAATTCGTGACCACCCCAAAAAATTGAAAAATCCACCCAAAACCTAAAAAAATTGAAATTTTTATATGAAAAACTTCTTTTGCCCATATCTCCTTAAATATGCGTCCTAGAGCGAAAAGGACTTTAATTCGTGACCACCCCCAAAAAATTGAAAAATCCACCCAAAACCTAAAAAAATTGAAATTTTTATATGAAAACCTTCTTTTGCCCATATCTCCCTAAATATGCGTCCTAGAGCGAAAAGGACTTTACCCAAAAAATTGAAAAATCCACCCAAAACCTAAAAAAAATGAAATTTTTATATGAAAAACTTCTTTTGCCCATATCTCCTTAAATATGCGTCCTAGAGCGAAAAGGACTTTAATTCGTGACCACCCCCAAAAAATTGAAAAATCCATCCAAAAACTAAAAAAATTGAAATTTTTATATGAAAAACTTCTTTTGCCCATATCTACTTAAATATGCGTCCTAGAGCGAAAAGGACTTTAATTCGTGACCACCCCAAAAAATTGAAAAATCCACCCAAAACCTAAAAAAATTGAAATTTTTATATGAAAAACTTCTTTTGCCCATATCTCCTAAACTAAGCGTCCTAGAGCGAAAAGGACTATAATTCGTGACCACCCCAAAAAATTGAAAAATCCACCCAAAACCTAAAAAAATTGAAATTTTTATATGAAAAACTTCTTTTGCCCATATCTCCTTAAATATGCGTCCTAGAGCGAAAAGGACTTTAATTCGTGACCACCCCCAAAAAAGTGAAAAATCCACCAAAAACCTAAAAAAATTGAAATTTTTATATGAAAAACTTCTTTTGCCCATATCTCCTTAAATATGCGTCCTAGAGCGAAAAGGACTTTAATTCGTGACCACCCCCAAAAAATTGAAAAATCCACCCAAAACCTAAAAAAATTGAAATTTTTATATGAACACCTCTTTTGCCCATATCTCCTTAAATATGCGTCCTAGAGCGAAAAGGACTTTAATTCGTGACCACCCCCAAAAAATTGAAAAATCCACCCAAAACCTAAAAAAATTGAAATTTTTATATGAAAAACTTCTTTTGCCCATATCTCCTTAAATATGCGTCCTAGAGCGAAAAGGACTTTACTTCGTGACCACCCCCAAAAAATTGAAAAATCCACCCAAAACCTAAAAAAATTGAAATTTTTATATGAAAAACTTCTTTTGCCCATATCTCCTTAAATATGCGTCCTAGAGCGAAAAGGACTTTAATTCGTGACCACCCCAAAAAATTGAAAAATCCACCCAAAACCTAAAAAAATTGAAATTTTTATATGAAAAACTTCTTTTGCCCATATCTCCTTAAATATGCGTCCTAGAGCGAAAAGGACTTTAATTCGTGACCACCCCAAAAAATTGAAAAATCCACCCAAAACCTAAAAAAATTGAAATTTTTATATGAGAACCTTCTTTTGCCCATATCTCCTTAAATATGCGTCCTAGAGCGAAAAGGACTTTAATTCGTGACCACCCCCAAAAAATTTAAAAATCCACCCAAAACCTAAAAAAATTGAAATTTTTATATGAAAAACTTCTTTTGCCCATATCTCCTTAAATATGCGTCCTAGAGCGAAAAGGACTTTAATTCGTGACCACCCCCAAAAAATTGAAAAATCCACCCAAAATCTAAAAAAATTGAAATTTTTATATGAAAAACTTCTTTTGCCCATATCTCCTTAAATATGCGTCCTAGAGCGAAAAGGACTTTAATTCGTGACCACCCCAAAAAATTGAAAAATCCACCCAAAACCTAAAAAAATTGAATTTTTTATATGAAAAACTTCTTTTGCCCATATCTCCTTAAATATGCGTCCTAGAGCGAAAAGGACTTTAATTCGTGACCACCCCCAAAAAATTGAAAAATCCACCCAAAACCTAAAAAAATTGAAATTTTTATATGAGAACCTTCTTTTGCCCATATCTCCTTAAATATGCGTCCTAGAGCGAAAAGGACTTTCATTCGTGACCACCCCCAAAAAATTTAAAAATCCACCCAAAACCTAAAAAAATTGAAATTTTTATATGAAAACCTTCTTTTGCCCATATCTCCTTAAATATGCGTCCTAGAGCGAAAAGGACTTTAATTCGTGACCACCCCAAAAAATTGAAAAATCCACCCAAAACCTAAAAAAATTGAAATTTTTATATGAAAAACTTCTTTTGCCCATATCTCCTTAAATATGCGTCCTAGAGCGAAAAGGACTTTAATTCGTGACCACCCCAAAAAATTGAAAAATCCACCCAAAACCTAAAAAAATTGAAATTTTTATATGAAAAACTTCTTTTGCCCATATCTCCTTAAATATGCGTCCTAGAGCGAAAAGGACTTTAATTCGTGACCACCCCCAAAAAATTGAAAAATCCACCCAAAACCTAACAAATTGAAATTTTTATATGAGAACCTTCTTTTGCCCATATCTCCTTAAATATGCGTCCTAGAGCGAAAAGGACTTTAATTCGTGACCACCCCAAAAAATTGAAAAATCCACCCAAAACCTAAAAAAATTGAAATTTTTATATGAAAAACTTCTTTTGCCCATATCTCCTTAAATATGCGTCCTAGAGCGAAAAGGACTTTAATTCGTGACCACCCCCAAAAAATTGAAAAATCCACCCAAAACCTAAAAAAATTGAAATTTTTATATGAAAACCTTCTTTTGCCCATATCTCCTTAAATATGCGTCCTAGAGCGAAAAGGACTTTAATTCGTGACCACCCCAAAAAATTGAAAAATCCACCCAAAACCTAAAAAAATTGAAATTTTTATATGAAAAACTTCTTTTGCCCATATCTCCTTAAATATGCGTCCTAGAGCGAAAAGGACTTTAATTCGTGACCACCCCCAAAAAATTGAAAAATCCATCCAAAAACTAAAAAAATTGAAATTTTTATATGAAAAACTTCTTTTGCCCATATCTCCTTAAATATGCGTCCTAGAGCGAAAAGGACTTTAATTCGTGACCACCCCAAAAAATTGAAAAATCCACCCAAAACCTAAAAAAATTGAAATTTTTATATGAAAAACTTCTTTTGCCCATATCTCCTAAACTAAGCGTCCTAGAGCGAAAAGGACTATAATTCGTGACCACCCCAAAAAATTGAAAAATCCACCCAAAACCTAAAAAAATTGAAATTTTTATATGAAAAACTTCTTTTGCCCATATCTCCTTAAATATGCGTCCTAGAGCGAAAAGGACTTTAATTCGTGACCACCCCCAAAAAATTGAAAAATCCACCAAAAACCTAAAAAAATTGAAATTTTTATATGAAAAACTTCTTTTGCCCATATCTCCTTAAATATGCGTCCTAGAGCGAAAAGGACTTTAATTCGTGACCACCCCCAAAAAATTGAAAAATCCACCCAAAACCTAAAAAAATTGAAATTTTTATACGAAAAACTTCTTTTGCCCATATCTCCTTAAATATGCGTCCTAGAGCGAAAAGGACTTTAATTCGTGACCACCCCCAAAAAATTGAAAAATCCACCCAAAACCTAAAAAAATTGAAATTTTTATATGAGAACCTTCTTTTGCCCATATCTCCTTAAATATGCGTCCTAGAGCGAAAAGGACTTTAATTCGTGACCACCCCCAAAAAATTTAAAAATCCACCCAAAACCTAAAAAAATGGAAATTTTTATATGAAAAACTTCTTTTGCCCATATATCCTTAAATATGCGTCCTAGAGCGAAAAGGACTTTAATTCGTGACCACCCCCAAAAAATTGAAAAATCCACCCAAAATCTAAAAAAATTGAAATTTTTATATGAAAAACTTCTTTTGCCCATATCTCGTTAAATATGCGTCCTAGAGCGAAAAGGACTTTAATTCGTGACCACCCCAAAAAATTGAAAAATCCACCCAAAACCTAAAAAAATTGAAATTTTTATATGAAAAACTTCTTTTGCCCATATCTCCTTAAATATGCGTCCTAGAGCGAAAAGGACTTTAATTCGTGACCACCCCCAAAAAATTTAAAAATCCACCCAAAACCTAAAAAATTGAAATTTTTATATGAGAACCTTCTTTTGCCCATATCTCCTTAAATATGCGTCCTAGAGCGAAAAGGACTTTAATTCGTGACCACCCCAAAAAATTGAAAAATCCACCCAAAACCTAAAAAAATTGAAATTTTTATATGAAAAACTTCTTTTGCCCATATCTCCTTAAATATGCGTCCTAGAGCGAAAAGGACTTTAATTCGTGACCACCCCCAAAAAATTGAAAAATCCACCCAAAACCTAAAAAAATTGAAAAACCTAAAAAAATTGCCCATATCTCCTTAAATATGCGTCCTAGAGCGAAAAGGACTTTAATTCGTGACCACCCCCAAAAAATTGAAAAATCCATCCAAAAACTAAAAAAAATGGAATTTTTATATGAAAAACTTCTTTTGCCCATATCTCCTTAAATATGCGTCCTAGAGCGAAAAGGACTTTAATTCGTGACCACCCCAAAAAATTGAAAAATCCACCCAAAACCTAAAAAAATTGAAATTTTTATATGAAAAACTTCTTTTGCCCATATCTCCTAAACTAAGCGTCCTAGAGCGAAAACGACTATAATTCGTGACCACCCCAAAAAATTGAAAAATCCACCCAAAACCTAAAAAAATTGAAATTTTTATATGAAAAACTTCTTTTGCCCATATCTCCTTAAATATGCGTCCTAGAGCGAAAAGGACTTTAATTCGTGACCACCCCCAAAAAATTGAAAAATCCACCCAAAACCTAAAAAAATTGAAATTTTTATATGAAAAACTTCTTTTGCCCATATCTCCTTAAATATGCGTCCTAGGGCGAAAAGGACTTTAATTCGTGACCACCCCCAAAAAATTGAAAAATCCACCCAAAACCTAAAAAAATTGAAATTTTTATATGAACACCTTCTTTTGCCCATATCTCCTTAAATATGCGTCCTAGAGCGAAAAGGACTTTAATTCGTGACCACCCCCAAAAAATTGAAAAATCCACCCAAAACCTAAAAAAATTGAAATTTTTATATGAACACCTTCTTTTGCCCATATCTCCTTAAATATGCGTCCTAGAGCGAAAAGGACTTTAATTCGTGACCACCCCAAAAAATTGAAAAATCCACCCAAAACCTAAAAAAATTGAAATTTTTATATGAAAGACTTCTTTTGCCCATATCTCCTTAAATATGCGTCCTAGAGCGAAAAGGACTTTAATTCGTGACCACCCCCAAAAAATTGAAAAATCCACCCAAAACCTAAAAAAATTGAAATTTTTATATGAAAAACTTCTTTTGCCCATATCTCCTTAAATATGCGTCCTAGAGCGAAAAGGACTTTAATTCGTGACCACCCCCAAAAAATTGAAAAATCCACCCAAAACCTAAAAAAATTTAAATTTTTATATGAAAACCTTATTTTGCCCATATCTCCTTAAATATGCGTCCTAGAGCGAAAAGGACTTTAATTCGTGACCACCCCCAAAAAATTGAAAAATCCACCCAAAACCTAAAAAAATTGAAATTTTTATATGAAAACCTTCTTTTGCCCATATCTCCTTAAATATGCGTCCTAGAGCGAAAAGGACTTTAATTCGTGACCACCCCCAAAAAATTGAAAAATCCACCCAAAACCTAAAAAAATTGAAATTTTTATATGAAAAACTTCTTTTGCCCATATCTCCTAAACTAAGCGTCCTAGAGCGAAAAGGACTATAATTCGTGACCACCCCAAAAAATTGAAAAATCCACCCAAAACCTAAAAAAATTTAAATTTTTATATGAACACCTTCTTTTGCCCATATCTCCTTAAATATGCGTCCTAGAGCGAAAAGGACTTTAATTCGTGACCACCCCAAAAAATTGAAAAATCCACCCAAAACCTAAAAAAAATTGAAATTTTTATATGAAAAACTTCTTTTGCCCATATCTCCTAAACTAAGCGTCCTAGAGCGAAAAGGACTATAATTCGTGACCACCCCAAAAAATTGAAAAATCTACCCAAAACCTAAAAAAATTGAAGTTTTTATATGAAAAACTTCTTTTGCCCATATCTCCTTAAATATGCGTCCTAGAGCGAAAAGGACTTTAATTCGTGACCACCCCCAAAAAATTGAAAAATCCACCCAAAACCTAAAAAAATTGAAATTTTTATATGAAAAACTTCTTTTGCCCATATCTCCTAAACTAAGCGTCCTAGAGCGAAAAGGACTATAATTCGTGACCACCCCAAAAAATTGAAAAATCCACCCAAAACCTAAAAAAATTGAAATTTTTATATGAAAAACTTCTTTTGCCCATATCTCCTTAAATATGCGTCCTAGAGCGAAAAGGACTTTAATTCGTGACCACCCCCAAAAAATTGAAAAATCCACCCAAAACCTAAAAAAATTGAAATTTTTATATGAAAAACTTCTTTTGCCCATATCTCCTTAAATATGCGTCCTAGAGCGAAAAGGACTTTAATTCGTGACCACCCCCAAAAAATTGAAAAATCCACCCAAAACCTACAAAAAATTGAAAAATCCACCCAAAACCTACAAAAATTGAAATTTTTATATGAACACCTTCTTTTGCCCATATCTCCTTAAATATGCGTCCTAGAGCGAAAAGGACTTTAATTCGTGACCACCCCCAAAAAATTGAAAAATCCACCCAAAACCTAAAAAAATTGAAATTTTTATATGAACACCTTCTTTTGCCCATATCTCCTTAAATATGCGTCCTAGAGCGAAAAGGACTTTAATTCGTGACCACCCCCAAAAAATTGAAAAATCCACCCAAAACCTAAAAAAATTGAAATTTTTATATGAAAGACTTCTTTTGCCCATATCTCCTTAAATATGCGTCCTAGAGCGAAAAGGACTTTAATTCGTGACCACCCCCAAAAAATTGAAAAATCCACCCAAAACCTAAAAAAATTGAAATTTTTATATGAAAAACTTCTTTTGCCCATATCTCCTTAAATATGCGTCCTAGAGCGAAAAGGACTTTAATTCGTGACCACCCCCAAAAAATTGAAAAATCCACCCAAAACCTAAAAAAATTGAAATTTTTATATGAAAACCTTCTTTTGCCCATATCTCCTTAAATATGCGTCCTAGAGCGAAAAGGACTTTAATTCGTGACCAACCCCAAAAAATTGAAAAATCCACCCAAAACCTAAAAAAATTGAAATTTTTATATGAAAAACTTCTTTTGCCCATATCTCCTTAAATATGCGTCCTAGAGCGAAAAGGACTTTAATTCGTGACCACCCCCAAAAAATTGAAAAATCCACCCAAAACCTAAAAAAATTGAAAAACCTAAAAAAATTGCCCATATCTCCTTAAATATGCGTCCTAGAGCGAAAAGGACTTTAATTCGTGACCACCCCAAAAAATTGAAAAATCCACTCAAATCCAAAAAAAACTTCTTTTGCCCATATCTCCTTAAATATGCGTCCTAGAGCGAAAAGGACTTTAATTCGAGACCACCCCCAAAAAATTGAAAAATCCATCCAAAAACTTAAAAAAATGGAATTTTTATATGAAAAACTTCTTTTGCCCATATCTCCTTAAATATGCGTCCTAGAGCGAAAAGGACTTTAATTCGTGACCACCCCAAAAAATTGAAAAATCCACCCAAAACCTAAAAAAATTGAAATTTTTATATGAAAAACTTCTTTTGCCCATATCTCCTAAACTAAGCGTCCTAGAGCGAAAACGACTATAATTCGTGACCACCCCAAAAAATTGAAAAATCCACCCAAAACCTAAAAAAATTGAAATTTTTATATGAAAAACTTCTTTTGCCCATATCTCCTTAAATATGCGTCCTAGAGCGAAAAGGACTTTAATTCGTGACCACCCCCAAAAAATTGAAAAATCCACCCAAAACCTAAAAAAATTGAAATTTTTATATGAAAAACTTCTTTCTTTTGCCCATATCTCCTTAAATATGCGTCCTAGAGCGAAAAGGACTTTAATTCGTGACCACCCCCAAAAAATTGAAAAATCCACCCAAAACCTAAAAAAATTGAAATTTTTATATGAAAAACTTCTTTTGCCCATATCTCCTTAAATATGCGTCCTAGAGCGAAAAGGACTTTAATTCGTGACCACCCCCAAAAAAATTGAAAAATCCACCCAAAACCTAAAAAAATTGAAATTTTTATATGAAAACCTTCTTTTGCCCATATCTCCTTAAATATGCGTCCTAGAGCGAAAAGGACTTTAATTCGTGACCACCCCCAAAAAATTGAAAAATCCACCCAAAACCTAAAAAAATTGAAATTTTTATATGAAAAACTTCTTTTGCCCATATCTCCTTAAATATGCGTCCTAGAGCGAAAAGGACTTTAATTCGTGACCACCCCCAAAAAATTGAAAAATCCACCCAAAACCTAAAAAAATTGAAATTTTTATATGAAAACCTTCTTTTGCCCATATCTCCTTAAATATGCGTCCTAGAGCGAAAAGGACTTTAATTCGTGACCACCCCCAAAAAATTGAAAAATCCACCCAAAACCTAAAAAAATTGAAATTTTTATATGAAAAACTTCTTTTGCCCATATCTCCTAAACTAAGCGTCCTAGAGCGAAAAGGACTATAATTCGTGACCACCCCAAAAAATTGAAAAATCCACCCAAAACCTAAAAAAATTTAAATTTTTATATGAACACCTTCTTTTGCCCATATCTCCTTAAATATGCGTCCTAGAGCGAAAAGGACTTTAATTCGTGACCACCCCAAAAAATTGAAAAATCCACCCAAAACCTAAAAAAAATTGAAATTTTTATATGAAAAACTTCTTTTGCCCATATCTCCTAAACTAAGCGTCCTAGAGCGAAAAGGACTATAATTCGTGACCACCCCAAAAAATTGAAAAATCCACCCAAAACCTAAAAAAATTGAAGTTTTTATATGAAAAACTTCTTTTGCCCATATCTCCTTAAATATGCGTCCTAGAGCGAAAAGGACTTTAATTCGTGACCACCCCCAAAAAATTGAAAAATCCACCCAAAACCTAAAAAAATTGAAATTTTTATATGAAAAACTTCTTTTGCCCATATCTCCTAAACTAAGCGTCCTAGAGCGAAAAGGACTATAATTCGTGACCACCCCAAAAAATTGAAAAATCCACCCAAAACCTAAAAAAATTGAAATTTTTATATGAAAAACTTCTTTTGCCCATATCTCCTTAAATATGCGTCCTAGAGCGAAAAGGACTTTAATTCGTGACCACCCCCAAAAAATTGAAAAATCCACCCAAAACCTAAAAAAATTGAAATTTTTATATGAAAAACTTCTTTTGCCCATATCTCCTTAAATATGCGTCCTAGAGCGAAAAGGACTTTAATTCGTGACCACCCCCAAAAAATTGAAAAATCTACCCAAAACCTAAAAAAATTGAAATTTTTATATGAACACCTTCTTTTGCCCATATCTCCTTAAATATGCGTCCTAGAGCGAAAAGGACTTTAATTCGTGACCACCCCCAAAAAATTTAAAAATCCACCCAAAACCTAAAAAAATTGAAATTTCTATATGAACACCTTCTTTTGCCCATATCTCCTTAAATATGCGTCCTAGAGCGAAAAGGACTTTAATTCGTGACCACCCCCAAAAAATTGAAAAATCCACCCAAAACCTAAAAAAATTGAAATTTTTATATGAAAGACTTCTTTTGCCCATATCTCCTTAAATATGCGTCCTAGAGCGAAAAGGACTTTAATTCGTGACCACCCCCAAAAAATTGAAAAATCCACCCAAAACCTAAAAAAATTGAAATTTTTATATGAAAAACTTCTTTTGCCCATATCTCCTTAAATATGCGTCCTAGAGCGAAAAGGACTTTAATTCGTGACCACCCCCAAAAAATTGAAAAATCCACCCAAAACCTAAAAAAATTTAAATTTTTATATGAAAACCTTCTTTTGCCCATATCTCCTTAAATATGCGTCCTAGAGCGAAAAGGACTTTAATTCGTGACCACCCCCAAAAAATTGAAAAATCCACCCAAAACCTAAAAAAATTGAAATTTTTATATGAAAAACTTCTTTTGCCCATATCTCCTTAAATATGCGTCCTAGAGCGAAAAGGACTTTAATTCGTGACCACCCCCAAAAAATTGAAAAATCCACCCAAAACCTAAAAAAATTTAAATTTTTATATGAAAACCTTCTTTTGCCCATATCTCCTTAAATATGCGTCCTAGAGCGAAAAGGACTTTAATTCGTGACCACCCCCAAAAAATTGAAAAATCCACCCAAAACCTAAAAAAATTGAAATTTTTATATGAAAAACTTCTTTTGCCCATATCTCCTTAAATATGCGTCCTAGAGCGAAAAGGACTTTAATTCGTGACCACCCCCAAAAAATTGAAAAATCCACCCAAAACCTAAAAAAATTGAAATTTTTATATGAAAAACTTCTTTTGCCCATATCTCCTTAAATATGCGTCCTAGAGCGAAAAGGACTTTAATTCGTGACCACCCCAAAAAATTGAAAAATCCACCCAAAACCTAAAAAAAATTGAAATTTTTATATGAAAAACTTCTTTTGCCCATATCTCCTAAACTAAGCGTCCTAGAGCGAAAAGGACTATAATTCGTGACCACCCCAAAAAATTGAAAAATCCACCCAAAACCTAAAAAAATTGAAGTTTTTATATGAAAAACTTCTTTTGCCCATATCTCCTTAAATATGCGTCCTAGAGCGAAAAGGACTTTAATTCGTGACCACCCCCAAAAAATTGAAAAATCCACCCAAAACCTAAAAAAATTGAAATTTTTATATGAAAAACTTCTTTTGCCCATATCTCCTTAAATATGCGTCCTAGAGCGAAAAGGACTTTAATTCGTGACCACCCTCAAACAATTGAAAAATCCACCCAAAACCTAAAAAAATTGAAATTTTTATACGAAAAACTTCTTTTGCCCATATCTCCTTAAATATGCGTCCTAGAGCGAAAAGGACTTTAATTCGTGACCACCCCCAAAAAATTGAAAAATCCACCCAAAACCTAAAAAAATTGAAATTTTTATATGAAAAACTTCTTTTGCCCATATCTCCTTAAATATGCGTCTTATAGCGAAAAGGACTTTAATTCGTGACCACCCCAAAAAATTGAAAAATCCACCCAAATCCTAAAAAAATTGAAATTTTTATATGAGAACCTTCTTTTGCCCATATCTCCTTAAATATGCGACCTAGAGCGAAAAGGACTTTAATTCGTGACCACCCTCAAACAATTGAAAAATCCACCCAAAACCTAAAAAAAATGAAATTTTTATACGAAAAACTTCTTTTGCCCATATCTCCTTAAATATGCGTCCTAGAGCGAAAAGGACTTTAATTCGTGACCACCCCCAAAAAATTGAAAAATCCACCCAAAACCTAAAAAAATTTAAATTTTTGTATGAAAAACTTCTTTTGCCCATATCTCCTTAAATATGCGTCCTAGAGCGAAAAGGACTTTAATTCGTGACCACCCCAAAAAATTGAAAAATCCACCCAAAACCTAAAAAAATTGAAATTTGTATATGAAAAACTTCTTTTGCCCATATCTCCTTAAATATGCGTCTTATAGCGAAAAGGACTTTAATTCGTGACCACCCCCAAAAAATTGAAAAATCCACCCAAAACCTAAAAAAATTGAAATTTTTATATGAACACCTTCTTTTGCCCATATCTCCTTAAATATGCGTCCTAGAGCGAAAAGGACTTTAATTCGTGACCACCCCCAAAAAATTGAAAAATCCACCCAAAACCTAAAAAAATTGAAATTTTTATATGAAAGACTTCTTTTGCCCATATCTCCTTAAATATGCGTCCTAGAGCGAAAAGGACTTTAATTCGTGACCACCCCCAAAAAATTGAAAAATCCACCCAAAACCTAAAAAAATTGAAATTTTTATATGAAAAACTTCTTTTGCCCATATCTCCTTAAATATGCGTCCTAGAGCGAAAAGGACTTTAATTCGTGACCACCCCCAAAAAATTGAAAAATCCACCCAAAACCTAAAAAAATTGAAATTTTTATATGAAAACCTTCTTTTGCCCATATCTCCTTAAATATGCGTCCTAGAGCGAAAAGGACTTTAATTCGTGACCACCCCCAAAAAATTGAAAAATCCACCCAAAACCTAAAAAAATTGAAATTTTTATATGAAAACCTTCTTTTGCCCATATCTCCTTAAATATGCGTCCTAGAGCGAAAAGGACTTTAATTCGTGACCACCCCCAAAAAATTGAAAAATCCACCCAAAACCTAAAAAAATTGAAATTTTTATATGAAAAACTTCTTTTGCCCATATCTCCTTAAATATGCGTCCTAGAGCGAAAAGGACTTTAATTCGTGACCACCCCCAAAAAATTGAAAAATCCACCCAAAACCTAAAAAAATTTAAATTTTTATATGAAAACCTTCTTTTGCCCATATCTCCTTAAATATGCGTCCTAGAGCGAAAAGGACTTTAATTCGTGACCACCCCCAAAAAATTGAAAAATCCACCCAAAACCTAAAAAAATTGAAATTTTTATATGAAAAACTTCTTTTGCCCATATCTCCTTAAATATGCGTCCTAGAGCGAAAAGGACTTTAATTCGTGACCACCCCCAAAAAATTGAAAAATCCACCCAAAACCTAAAAAAATTGAAATTTTTATATGAAAAACTTCTTTTGCCCATATCTCCTTAAATATGCGTCCTAGAGCGAAAAGGACTTTAATTCGTGACCACCCCAAAAAATTGAAAAATCCACCCAAAACCTAAAAAAAATTGAAATTTTTATATGAAAAACTTCTTTTGCCCATATCTCCTAAACTAAGCGTCCTAGAGCGAAAAGGACTATAATTCGTGACCACCCCAAAAAATTGAAAAATCCACCCAAAACCTAAAAAAATTGAAGTTTTTATATGAAAAACTTCTTTTGCCCATATCTCCTTAAATATGCGTCCTAGAGCGAAAAGGACTTTAATTCGTGACCACCCCCAAAAAATTGAAAAATCCACCCAAAACCTAAAAAAATTGAAATTTTTATATGAAAAACTTCTTTTGCCCATATCTCCTTAAATATGCGTCCTAGAGCGAAAAGGACTTTAATTCGTGACCACCCTCAAACAATTGAAAAATCCACCCAAAACCTAAAAAAATTGAAATTTTTATACGAAAAACTTCTTTTGCCCATATCTCCTTAAATATGCGTCCTAGAGCGAAAAGGACTTTAATTCGTGACCACCCCCAAAAAATTGAAAAATCCACCCAAAACCTAAAAAAATTGAAATTTTTATATGAAAAACTTCTTTTGCCCATATCTCCTTAAATATGCGTCTTATAGCGAAAAGGACTTTAATTCGTGACCACCCCAAAAAATTGAAAAATCCACCCAAATCCTAAAAAAATTGAAATTTTTATATGAGAACCTTCTTTTGCCCATATCTCCTTAAATATGCGACCTAGAGCGAAAAGGACTTTAATTCGTGACCACCCTCAAACAATTGAAAAATCCACCCAAAACCTAAAAAAAATGAAATTTTTATACGAAAAACTTCTTTTGCCCATATCTCCTTAAATATGCGTCCTAGAGCGAAAAGGACTTTAATTCGTGACCACCCCCAAAAAATTGAAAAATCCACCCAAAACCTAAAAAAATTGAAATTTTTGTATGAAAAACTTCTTTTGCCCATATCTCCTTAAATATGCGTCCTAGAGCGAAAAGGACTTTAATTCGTGACCACCCCAAAAAATTGAAAAATCCACCCAAAACCTAAAAAAATTGAAATTTGTATATGAAAAACTTCTTTTGCCCATATCTCCTTAAATATGCGTCTTATAGCGAAAAGGACTTTAATTCGTGACCACCCCCAAAAAATTGAAAAATCCACCCAAAACCTAAAAAAATTGAAATTTTTATATGAAAACCTTCTTTTGCCCATATCTCCTAAACTAAGCGTTCTAGAGCGAAAAGGACTATAATTCGTGACCACCCCCAAAAAATTTAAAAATCCACCCAAAACCTAAAAAAATTGAAATTTTTATATGAACACCTTCTTTTGCCCATATCTCCTTAAATATGCGTCCTAGAGCGAAAAGGACTTTAATTCGTGACCACCCCCAAAAAATTGAAAAATCCACCCAAAACTTAAAAAAATTGAAATTTTTATATGAAAAACTTCTTTTGCCCATATCTCCTTAAATATGCGTCCTAGAGCGAAAAGGACTTTAATTCGTGACCACCCCCAAAAAATTGAAAAATCCACCCAAAACCTAAAAAAATTGAAATTTTTATACGAAAAACTTCTTTTGCCCATATCTCCTAAACTAAGCGCCCTAGAGCTAAAAGGACTTTAATTCGTGACCACCCCCAAAAAATTGAAAAATCCACCCAAAACCTAAAAAAATTTAAATTTTTATACGAAAAACTTCTTTTGCCCATATCTCCTTAAATATGCGTCCTAGAGCGAAAAGGACTTTAAGTCGTGACCACCCCCAAAAAATTGAAAAATCCACCCAAAACCTAAAAAAATTGAAATTTTTATATGAACACCTTCTTTTGCCCATATCTCCTTAAATATGCGTCCTAGAGCGAAAAGGACTTTAATTCGTGACCACCCCCAAAAAATTGAAAAATCCACCCAAAACCTAAAAAAATTGAAATTTTTATATGAAAGACTTCTTTTGCCCATATCTCCTTAAATATGCGTCCTAGAGCGAAAAGGACTTTAATTCGTGACCTCCCCCAAAAAATTGAAAAATCCACCCAAAACCTAAAAAAATTGAAATTTTTATATGAAAAACTTCTTTTGCCCATATCTCCTTAAATATGCGTCCTAGAGCGAAAAGGACTTTAATTCGTGACCACCCCCAAAAAATTGAAAAATCCACCCAAAACCTAAAAAAATTGAAATTTTTATATGAAAACCTTCTTTTGCCCATATCTCCTTAAATATGCGTCCTAGAGCGAAAAGGACTTTAATTCGTGACCACCCCCAAAAAATTGAAAAATCCACCCAAAACCTAAAAAAATTGAAATTTTTATATGAAAAACTTCTTTTGCCCATATCTCCTTAAATATGCGTCCTAGAGCGAAAAGGACTTTAATTCGTGACCACCCCCAAAAAATTGAAAAATCCACCCAAAACCTAAAAAAATTGAAATTTTTATATGAAAACCTTCTTTTGCCCATATCTCCTTAAATATGCGTCCTAGAGCGAAAAGGACTTTAATTCGTGACCACCCCCAAAAAATTGAAAAATCCACCCAAAACCTAAAAAAATTGAAATTTTTATATGAAAAACTTCTTTTGCCCATATCTCCTTAAATATGCGTCCTAGAGCGAAAAGGACTTTAATTCGTGACCACCCCCAAAAAATTGAAAAATCCACCCAAAACCTAAAAAAATTGAAATTTTTATATGAAAAACTTCTTTTGCCCATATCTCCTTAAATATGCGTCCTAGAGCGAAAAGGACTTTAATTCGTGACCACCCCAAAAAATTGAAAAATCCACCCAAAACCTAAAAAAAATTGAAATTTTTATATGAAAAACTTCTTTTGCCCATATCTCCTAAACTAAGCGTCCTAGAGCGAAAAGGACTATAATTCGTGACCACCCCAAAAAATTGAAAAATCCACCCAAAACCTAAAAAAATTGAAGTTTTTATATGAAAAACTTCTTTTGCCCATATCTCCTTAAATATGCGTCCTAGAGCGAAAAGGACTTTAATTCGTGACCACCCCCAAAAAATTGAAAAATCCACCCAAAACCTAAAAAAATTGAAATTTTTATATGAAAAACTTCTTTTGCCCATATCTCCTTAAATATGCGTCCTAGAGCGAAAAGGACTTTAATTCGTGACCACCCTCAAACAATTGAAAAATCCACCCAAAACCTAAAAAAAATGAAATTTTTATACGAAAAACTTCTTTTGCCCATATCTCCTTAAATATGCGTCCTAGAGCGAAAAGGACTTTAATTCGTGACCACCCCCAAAAAATTGAAAAATCCACCCAAAACCTAAAAAAATTGAAATTTTTATATGAAAAACTTCTTTTGCCCATATCTCCTTAAATATGCGTCTTATAGCGAAAAGGACTTTAATTCGTGACCACCCCAAAAAATTGAAAAATCCACCCAAATCCTAAAAAAATTGAAATTTTTATATGAGAACCTTCTTTTGCCCATATCTCCTTAAATATGCGACCTAGAGCGAAAAGGACTTTAATTCGTGACCACCCTCAAACAATTGAAAAATCCACCCAAAACCTAAAAAAAATGAAATTTTTATACGAAAAACTTCTTTTGCCCATATCTCCTTAAATATGCGTCCTAGAGCGAAAAGGACTTTAATTCGTGACCACCCCCAAAAAATTGAAAAATCCACCCAAAACCTAAAAAAATTGAAATTTTTGTATGAAAAACTTCTTTTGCCCATATCTCCTTAAATATGCGTCCTAGAGCGAAAAGGACTTTAATTCGTGACCACCCCAAAAAATTGAAAAATCCACCCAAAACCTAAAAAAATTGAAATTTGTATATGAAAAACTTCTTTTGCCCATATCTCCTTAAATATGCGTCTTATAGCGAAAAGGACTTTAATTCGTGACCACCCCCAAAAAATTGAAAAATCCACCCAAAACCTAAAAAAATTGAAATTTTTATATGAAAACCTTCTTTTGCCCATATCTCCTAAACTAAGCGTCCTAGAGCGAAAAGGACTATAATTCGTGACCACCCCCAAAAAATTTAAAAATCCACCCAAAACCTAAAAAAATTGAAATTTTTATATGAACACCTTCTTTTGCCCATATCTCCTTAAATATGCGTCCTAGAGCGAAAAGGACTTTAAGTCGTGACCACCCCCAAAAAATTGAAAAATCCACCCAAAACCTAAAAAAATTGAGATTTTTATATGAACACCTTCTTTTGCCCATATCTCCTTAAATATGCGTCCTAGAGCGAAAAGGACTTTAATTCGTGACCACCCCCAAAAAATTGAAAAATCCACCCAAAACCTAAAAAAATTGAAATTTTTATATGAAAGACTTCTTTTGCCCATATCTCCTTAAATATGCGTCCTAGAGCGAAAAGGACTTTAATTCGTGACCACCCCCAAAAAATTGAAAAATCCACCCAAAACCTAAAAAAATTGAAATTTTTATATGAAAAACTTCTTTTGCCCATATCTCCTTAAATATGCGTCCTAGAGCGAAAAGGACTTAATTCGTGACCACCCCCAAAAAATTGAAAAATCCACCCAAAACCTAAAAAAATTGAAATTTTTATATGAAAACCTTCTTTTGCCCATATCTCCTTAAGTATGCGTCCTAGAGCGAAAAGGACTTTAATTCGTGACCACCCCCAAAAAATTGAAAAATCCACCCAAAAACTAAAAAAATTGAAATTTTTATATGAAAAACTTCTTTTGCCCATATCTCCTTAAATATGCGTCCTAGAGCGAAAAGGACTTTAATTCGTGACCACCCCCAAAAAATTGAAAAATCCACCCAAAACCTAAAAAAATTGAAATTTTTATATGAAAACCTTCTTTTGCCCATATCTCCTTAAATATGCGTCCTAGAGCGAAAAGGACTTTAATTCGTGACCACCCCCAAAAAATTGAAAAATCCACCCAAAACCTAAAAAAATTGAAATTTTTATATGAAAAACTTCTTTTGCCCATATCTCCTTAAATATGCGTCCTAGAGCGAAAAGGACTTTAATTCGTGACCACCCCCAAAAAATTGAAAAATCCACCCAAAACCTAAAAAAATTGAAATTTTTATATGAAAAACTTCTTTTGCCCATATCTCCTTAAATATGCGTCCTAGAGCGAAAAGGACTTTAATTCGTGACCACCCCAAAAAATTGAAAAATCCACCCAAAACCTAAAAAAAATTGAAATTTTTATATGAAAAACTTCTTTTGCCCATATCTCCTAAACTAAGCGTCCTAGAGCGAAAAGGACTATAATTCGTGACCACCCCAAAAAATTGAAAAATCCACCCAAAACCTAAAAAAATTGAAGTTTTTATATGAAAAACTTCTTTTGCCCATATCTCCTTAAATATGCGTCCTAGAGCGAAAAGGACTTTAATTCGTGACCACCCCCAAAAAATTGAAAAATCCACCCAAAACCTAAAAAAATTGAAATTTTTATATGAAAAACTTCTTTTGCCCATATCTCCTTAAATATGCGTCCTAGAGCGAAAAGGACTTTAATTCGTGACCACCCTCAAACAATTGAAAAATCCACCCAAAACCTAAAAAAAATGAAATTTTTATACGAAAAACTTCTTTTGCCCATATCTCCTTAAATATGCGTCCTAGAGCGAAAAGGACTTTAATTCGTGACCACCCCCAAAATATTGAAAAATCCACCCAAAACCTAAAAAAATTGAAATTTTTATATGAAAAACTTCTTTTGCCCATATCTCCTTAAATATGCGTCTTATAGCGAAAAGGACTTTAATTCGTGACCACCCCAAAAAATTGAAAAATCCACCCAAATCCTAAAAAAATTGAAATTTTTATATGAGAACCTTCTTTTGCCCATATCTCCTTAAATATGCGACCTAGAGCGAAAAGGACTTTAATTCGTGACCACCCTCAAACAATTGAAAAATCCACCCAAAACCTAAAAAAAATGAAATTTTTATACGAAAAACTTCTTTTGCCCATATCTCCTTAAATATGCGTCCTAGAGCGAAAAGGACTTTAATTCGTGACCACCCCCAAAAAATTGAAAAATCCACCCAAAACCTAAAAAAATTGAAATTTTTGTATGAAAAACTTCTTTTGCCCATATCTCCTTAAATATGCGTCCTAGAGCGAAAAGGACTTTAATTCGTGACCACCCCAAAAAATTGAAAAATCCACCCAAAACCTAAAAAAATTGAAATTTGTATATGAAAAACTTCTTTTGCCCATATCTCCTTAAATATGCGTCTTATAGCGAAAAGGACTTTAATTCGTGACCACCCCCAAAAAATTGAAAAATCCACCCAAAACCTAAAAAAATTGAAATTTTTATATGAAAACCTTCTTTTGCCCATATCTCCTAAACTAAGCGTCCTAGAGCGAAAAGGACTATAATTCGTGACCACCCCCAAAAAATTTAAAAATCCACCCAAAACCTAAAAAAATTGAAATTTTTATATGAACACCTTCTTTTGCCCATATCTCCTTAAATATGCGTCCTAGAGCGAAAAGGACTTTAATTCGTGACCACCCCCAAAAAATTGAAAAATCCACCCAAAACTTAAAAAAATTGAAATTTTTATATGAAAAACTTCTTTTGCCCATATCTCCTTAAATATGCGTCCTAGAGCGAAAAGGACTTTAATTCGTGACCACCCCCAAAAAATTGAAAAATCCACCCAAAACCTAAAAAAATTGAAATTTTTATACGAAAAACTTCTTTTGCCCATATCTCCTAAACTAAGCGCCCTAGAGCTAAAAGGACTTTAATTCGTGACCACCCCCAAAAAATTGAAAAATCCACCCAAAACCTAAAAAAATTTAAATTTTTATACGAAAAACTTCTTTTGCCCATATCTCCTTAAATATGCGTCCTAGAGTGAAAAGGACTTTAAGTCGTGACCACCCCCAAAAAATTGAAAAATCCACCCAAAACCTAAAAAAATTTAAATTTTTATACGAAAAACTTCTTTTGCCCATATCTCCTTAAATATGCGTCCTAGAGCGAAAAGGACTTTAAGTTGTGACCACCCCCAAAAAATTGAAAAATCCACCCAAAACCTAAAAAAATTGAAATTTTTATATGAAAAACTTCTTTTGCCCATATCTCCTTAAAGGACTTTAATTCGTGACCACCCCCAAAAAATTGAAAAATCCACCCAAAACCTAAAAAAATTGAAATTTTTATATGAGAACCTTCTTTTGCCCATATCTCCTTAAATATGCGTCCTAGAGCGAAAAGGACTTTAATTCGTGACCACCCCCAAAAAATTGAAAAATCCACCCAAAACCTAAAAAAATTGAAATTTTTATATGAAAAACTTCTTTTGCCCATATCTCCTTAAATATGCGTCCTAGAGCGAAAAGGACTTTAATTCGTGACCACCCCCAAAAAATTGAAAAATCCACCCAAAACCTAAAAAAATTGAAATTTTTATATGAGAACCTTCTTTTGCCCATATCTCCTTAAATATGCGTCCTAGAGCGAAAAGGACTTTAATTCGTGACCACCCCAAAAAATTGAAAAATCCACCCAAAACCTAAAAAAATTGAAATTTTTATATGAAAAACTTCTTTTGCCCATATCTCCTTAAATATGCGTCCTAGAGCGAAAAGGACTTTAATTCGTGACCACCCCCAAAAAATTGAAAAATCCACCCAAAACCATATAAAAATTTCAATTTTTTTCACTGTAGTGTAAACGGTATTATATGTATGAATCAGCTGTTTAGTAGTTTAAGTATAATTGGATTTTTGATCAGCTGTTTAGTAATAAGTTTATATCATATGTTATGTTTAAGGATTGTTGTTTATTTTTAAGGATAATGTTGAAAAAAGAATTAGAAATTATAAATACCGTTATTTAAGTATAAAAGATGAATAATTTTCAATAAAGTCAATCATTCAGTTTTGAAAGCCTAAACCGGCATTTTCATTTAAAAAGGATAAACTTGCTGTGGCACCTGGTTGTGCCTGCAAAGAAAAATATAAAAACCTTTTTCTGCCCGTGGCGTTTTTAAGCGCCGGCAAACTACTTAGGCAGGCAATTTAAATGTAAAACACAACAAGAATTCCACACATCTTCATCCACCAACAAAAAAAATTAAAACACAAACATTTCATGGCGATCCTGCCCAACACGGACCAGAAAAAAATACCAATCGAGGGTATCGTTCCAGCTGCGCTGAACGTGGGTCCCAAAAAGCTTACAGTTGAAGACTATTTGAAAAGGCAGCAACGTTTGCTGGAAGAAAAACTGACCCGGGTTCCACCAACGGCAAAACCCAAACACAGAAGAGGTGGAAGAATTGTGCGGTTGCGTCGGGAGCTGGCTGCATTGAGAGAACTGGTGAATGCAGATCCACCACCACCTTGGAATCGTGCATGCGAAATATGGCAAAGGATTGATGAGCTTGAGACACAGATGCCAAAGAAAAAACCAACAATGAAACAATAAACACCGTACAAACACCATAAAATACAACACTGATATACATTTTGTATATGTATTACATATATTTATTTATTTATTGAAAAAAGAAATACAAAAATCACAATGAATTAAAATTTTCATTATTGTTATTCTTAGCACTATGAAATAATTTACAAGCGGCAGAGATTTATTATAAAATTAAATGAAATATTTGTAGAACACACGCGAATGTAAAAATGTTCGTCATCAAAACACGAAAGAAAAGTAAAACGTCAAATATTATGAATGGTAATCGATTATCGAATACTAAATAATCGATTATAACGTAGAAGAGGGTTTACACTGAATAGGGTTGTAAAATGTTTGCTGTTCACACTTAAAGTTTGTCGTTCACATTGTAAAATTTTGCGTTCATACTTATGTTTTGCATTCACACTTGAATATAAGTTTGCGTTCACACATAAAATCTTGCATTCACATTTTAATGTTCACACTGGAATTATATATTTTTGAATTTCTAAGATCTTAAATGAAGTCAGATGGTAAAGAAAATTGTATAATATGATAGAAATAGTATGATAAGAACATTGTATAGTAACAAAAATAGTATTATAGAGATGAAAAATCGAATTAATGGAAAAGTTAAAAGAATATATAAAGGAATTAGAATTATTGAAATCCAATTTAAAGAAAAGTAAAAATAAATTGTTTGCTGCAAATTATAAAGAAACTAAATTAGAAAGATTAAAGACTTTGCAGGATACGGTGAATGATACTGTTTTTGATTGTAAAGAATTAGCTGAATTGAAAGTAGAGTTTTTTGATTTGAAGGAGGAAGTTGAGTTACTGATTGAACAAGTTAAAGTAAAAGATATCAAGGATATAAGGAATTTACCAACTATGGCTCAGTTTGATATATCAATGGTGGGTAAAAACCTACAAGTATTTAAGGGTTCATTCAACTATTTGGAGGATTTTATTGCGCAGTCGGAATTGCTGCATGACCTACTACGAGATGAAGATAAGGAAATATTCGTTAAGTACGTCTACAATTTCAAACTTACGGCTCAGGTAAGGAGCACTTTAGGCCGATCCAATAGACCGACAACGTTCGCGGCTTTGAAAAAAGCATTAGAAGACGCTTACCCTAATCCTAGGTCAATACAACAAATTTTAACAGAGTTAGGAAATACGAAACAGGGCAATTCTAGCATGACATCATTTAGGGAGAAAATTTCGGAACTTTGTGATGAGCTCAGCAGGTTTGAAATAGGAAATTTAACAAATCCGACTCAGGACACTAAGGATGCCATTTACAAGGCAAATGAAAATATGGCGTTAAATGTTTTTATGAAGGGTGTAAATTCTGAATTTAAACCAATATTATTGGCCAACATGCCGTCTTCACTAGCTGAGGCTACTCAAAGGTGTTTGACAGCTGAGAAAAGCTTAGGCATGGAGACGAGACAAGTTTTTCCGGTTCATAGGTCTAGTGGAGGTCATACCTACCACAGGAATAGATACGAGGAAAATAATACAAACAACACGAGATACGGTAACCGAAACAACAGGTACGATAACACACATTACACTTACAATAATAGACGCAATGACACTAACGATTACCACAGTGGTAACAGACACAATGTGAGCATACATCAAAGAGGAAACTCTCGCCATATTAATCGGCAAAATCATAATAATTATACCACATATGCTAATGGAAATGGCAATAATAGTAATAATAATAATAATGTTGGAAGTCGCAATTTTGGTGGCAGAGGCCGCACATATACGAACAGTGGTGGAAGAAACTATCGAGCTTTTCCTTGTACATGTGAACAGGAAAACTCAAATGGCCGGATGACACAGGAGGTCATCCAAGGGGCCCAAAATTAAGGATATTTAATATTGAATTAAAAACAAATGCTTTTGTGGCACTGAACTGCTCAGATAAAATGTTAACATTCATGATAGATACTGGTGCAGATATTTCTATATGTAAAGTTCAAGACTTTATGAGGATAAATACACGAGACACAGCAAGGTTAAGTGGGATAACCAGAGAGGCAATTCAATGTATTGGAACATCAAGTTTACGTTTGAAAATGGAGGAAGATATCATTGTGCACAATTTCTATGTTGTTGAAGGCGGTTTTCCTATTCCTACTGATGGAATAATAGGAAGAGATATTTTATCAGAGTATTTATGCAGAATCGATTTTGAAACGTACACAATTGCATTCAACGTTAATGACAGAGATGTAGTGTTACCCATGAACTACAGACCAGTGACTCACCGCTGTATAACCATACATCAAGATCAGAAATCATTTTGCCGCTAAACATTAAAGTTGAAGAAGAAAGTATTGTACTCAACAAAGAATTAGCAGAAGGAGTTTATCTAGCTAATTGCATTATACCAGCACACGGGGTTGTTCATGTTAAACTGCTGAACTCCACTGACAAAGATGTAACTATTGATAATATTGATTGTGAAGTGAATCCTTTAAGAGATTATCACGTCTGCCATACAACCACTGATCAATGCGAGGAAAACACCACTAGGTTGAACACTTTATTGGAATCCTTGGATATTGGTACAAGTGATCCAGAAGCTAAAGAGTCGATAATAGATATCTTTGCAGAATTTCAAGATATTTTCCATTTACCTGGAGAGAAGCTTACCGTAAACAATTTTTATACTCAACGCATTGAGACTTCAGATTCCATTCCAGTTTACATAAAAAACTACAGACTCCCACAGACACAAATGGGAGAAATTAAGAAACAGGTTGCACAACTTTTGGAAGACGACATAATTGAAGATTCTGTCAGTCCTTACAATTCACCATTATTGGTTGTACCAAAGAAATCCACAGATGGGCAAAAGAAATGGCGTTTGGTTGTTGACTTTAGGAAACTCAACGACAGAATAGTAAATGATAAGTTTCCACTAACCCGGATTGAAGACGTTTTAGACAGACTTGGAAGAGCTAAGTATTTCTCAACACTTGATATGACAAGCTCGTTCCACCAAATAAATCTTCACAGCGAATCGCGTCCACTCACAGCTTTTTCAACTGGAAATGGACATTATCAATTCAAACGTTTACCATTTGGTTTGAAAATTTCATCAAATAGTTTTCAAAGAATGCTAACAGTTGCTTTAAGTGGTTTAGATGCATCCGCTTTTCTTTACGTGGATGACATCATCGTTTTTGGATGTAGTCTCAAACATCACAACGAAAATTTGCGAGATGTATTTCGAAGATTGAGAAAATTCAACCTTAAATTAAATGCAAACAAGTGCAGTTTTTTGAAGCCGGAGGTAGTCTATTTGGGACATCTCATAACGGATAAAGGAGTGAAGACTGATCCAGCCAAAGATAAAATAATAAGACAATATCCAGTACCAACTAATGCTGATGAAGTCAGACGATTTGTGGCCTTTTGTAATTATTATAGGCGCTTTATATCGAACTTTGCCGATAAAGCAAAATGCTTGAATATGCTTCTGAGAAAGAATCAGAAATTCGAATGGAGTTTGCAGTGCCAAAATGCATTTGAAACTTTGAAGACTAGTTTACTTAAACCTCCAGTACTACAATACCCGGATTTTTCACAAACTTTTATATTGACGACAGACGCATCTAACTATGCTCTGGGAGCAGTTCTGTCTCAAGGAGTAATTGGCAGCGATTTGCCAATTTCGTACGCCAGCGCTACTCTATCAAAACATGATTTAAATAAACCGGTATTAGAAAAGGAACTCCTTGCCATTCATTGGGGAATCAACTTTTTTAGACCCTACCTTTATGGCAGAAAATTTATAGTTGTGACTGACCACAGACCACTTGTTTCATTATTCTCACATAAAAACCCATCTTCTAAGATGACACGTATTCGAATGGATTTATGTGACTATGATTTTGAAATAGTGTACAAGAAAGGGAAGATGAACACGAATGCTGACGCTTTGTCAAGAATAAACATAAATAGCGAAACTTTAAAAGCGATGATTCCCACTTCAATCGAGCGAGACGCTCAAGTCCTAGCCATTACTAGAAGCATGCAAAAAGAATTACATGCACAAAACCATAACAATGACACCCATAGTGATGAAGTACCAATTTCGAAGCCTGATCAACTTTTAATTTGGGAATGCACATCACCCACTGATATACGAAATATGAGAAAACTCGAGTTTATACCGGATATGCAGAGAAAGAAAACAGTATTTGAGATAAATGATAGCAATGTATCTGTCATATACAGCGATAATCCATCGAACACTAAGGTGACTTTGGAGAAACTTATATTGAAGATGCAACAGCAACGAATAAAAGAATTAGCAATGAGCAAAAATGATGAATTGTTCAAATCCATGGCCATGGAAGAATTCAAAACAATCATGAGTGAATTAATACAAAAGAATAAAGTAAATTTGAAAATTATATTATATGAAGAACCGAAAAGAATAAATTGCACACATACACAATTGAAAATAATAGCAGAATACCACGACTCACCACACGGAGGACATTTAGGAGTCCGCAAAACATTACTGAAATTAAAACAGCGATACATATGGAAGAATATGTCAAAAATGGTCAAGAGATATGTCTTAAGTTGCCCACAATGTAAATTGAACAAACAGACTAGACACACAAAAGAAACACTTACGATGACAGATACACCAGGAACAAGTTTTGAAACAATATCAATAGATACAGTAGGTCCATTAAGGGTTTCTAATAATAACAGGTATATTTTAACTATACAATGTGAATTAACAAAGTATGTTGTAGCATATCCAATGGAGACAAAAGACGCGAAAACTGTTGCGAAAACTCTCGTAGAGAAATTCATTTTAATTTATGGGAATTTTAAAGTTCTAAAGTCAGATAAGGGTACAGAGTTTACGAATCAGCTGATGGCGGAAGTATGTCGTTTATTGGATATAAAGCAAATATTTAGTGCCCCATACCACCACGAGACATTGGGTTCAATAGAGCGAAATCATAGAGTTCTTAACGATAAACTTGCTGTGGCACCTGGTTGTGCCTGCAAAGAAAAATATAAAAACCTTTTTCTGCCCGTGGCGTTTTTAAGCGCCGGCAAACTACTTAGGCAGGCAATTTAAATGTAAAACACAACAAGAATTCCACACATCTTCATCCACCAACAAAAAAAATTAAAACACAAACATTTCATGGCGATCCTGCCCAACACGGACCAGAAAAAAATACCAATCGAGGGTATCGTTCCAGCTGCGCTGAACGTGGGTCCCAAAAAGCTTACAGTTGAAGACTATTTGAAAAGGCAGCAACGTTTGCTGGAAGAAAAACTGACCCGGGTTCCACCAACGGCAAAACCCAAACACAGAAGAGGTGGAAGAATTGTGCGGTTGCGTCGGGAGCTGGCTGCATTGAGAGAACTGGTGAATGCAGATCCACCACCACCTTGGAATCGTGCATGCGAAATATGGCAAAGGATTGATGAGCTTGAGACACAGATGCCAAAGAAAAAACCAACAATGAAACAATAAACACCGTACAAACACCATAAAATACAACACTGATATACATTTTGTATATGTATTACATATATTTATTTATTTATTGAAAAAAGAAATACAAAAATCACAATGAATTAAAATTTTCATTATTGTTATTCTTAGCACTATGAAATAATTTACAAGCGGCAGAGATTTATTATAAAATTAAATGAAATATTTGTAGAACACACGCGAATGTAAAAATGTTCGTCATCAAAACACGAAAGAAAAGTAAAACGTCAAATATTATGAATGGTAATCGATTATCGAATACTAAATAATCGATTATAACGTAGAAGAGGGTTTACACTGAATAGGGTTGTAAAATGTTTGCTGTTCACACTTAAAGTTTGTCGTTCACATTGTAAAATTTTGCGTTCATACTTATGTTTTGCATTCACACTTGAATATAAGTTTGCGTTCACACATAAAATCTTGCATTCACATTTTAATGTTCACACTGGAATTATATATTTTTGAATTTCTAAGATCTTAAATGAAGTCAGATGGTAAAGAAAATTGTATAATATGATAGAAATAGTATGATAAGAACATTGTATAGTAACAAAAATAGTATTATAGAGATGAAAAATCGAATTAATGGAAAAGTTAAAAGAATATATAAAGGAATTAGAATTATTGAAATCCAATTTAAAGAAAAGTAAAAATAAATTGTTTGCTGCAAATTATAAAGAAACTAAATTAGAAAGATTAAAGACTTTGCAGGATACGGTGAATGATACTGTTTTTGATTGTAAAGAATTAGCTGAATTGAAAGTAGAGTTTTTTGATTTGAAGGAGGAAGTTGAGTTACTGATTGAACAAGTTAAAGTAAAAGATATCAAGGATATAAGGAATTTACCAACTATGGCTCAGTTTGATATATCAATGGTGGGTAAAAACCTACAAGTATTTAAGGGTTCATTCAACTATTTGGAGGATTTTATTGCGCAGTCGGAATTGCTGCATGACCTACTACGAGATGAAGATAAGGAAATATTCGTTAAGTACGTCTACAATTTCAAACTTACGGCTCAGGTAAGGAGCACTTTAGGCCGATCCAATAGACCGACAACGTTCGCGGCTTTGAAAAAAGCATTAGAAGACGCTTACCCTAATCCTAGGTCAATACAACAAATTTTAACAGAGTTAGGAAATACGAAACAGGGCAATTCTAGCATGACATCATTTAGGGAGAAAATTTCGGAACTTTGTGATGAGCTCAGCAGGTTTGAAATAGGAAATTTAACAAATCCGACTCAGGACACTAAGGATGCCATTTACAAGGCAAATGAAAATATGGCGTTAAATGTTTTTATGAAGGGTGTAAATTCTGAATTTAAACCAATATTATTGGCCAACATGCCGTCTTCACTAGCTGAGGCTACTCAAAGGTGTTTGACAGCTGAGAAAAGCTTAGGCATGGAGACGAGACAAGTTTTTCCGGTTCATAGGTCTAGTGGAGGTCATACCTACCACAGGAATAGATACGAGGAAAATAATACAAACAACACGAGATACGGTAACCGAAACAACAGGTACGATAACACACATTACACTTACAATAATAGACGCAATGACACTAACGATTACCACAGTGGTAACAGACACAATGTGAGCATACATCAAAGAGGAAACTCTCGCCATATTAATCGGCAAAATCATAATAATTATACCACATATGCTAATGGAAATGGCAATAATAGTAATAATAATAATAATGTTGGAAGTCGCAATTTTGGTGGCAGAGGCCGCACATATACGAACAGTGGTGGAAGAAACTATCGAGCTTTTCCTTGTACATGTGAACAGGAAAACTCAAATGGCCGGATGACACAGGAGGTCATCCAAGGGGCCCAAAATTAAGGATATTTAATATTGAATTAAAAACAAATGCTTTTGTGGCACTGAACTGCTCAGATAAAATGTTAACATTCATGATAGATACTGGTGCAGATATTTCTATATGTAAAGTTCAAGACTTTATGAGGATAAATACACGAGACACAGCAAGGTTAAGTGGGATAACCAGAGAGGCAATTCAATGTATTGGAACATCAAGTTTACGTTTGAAAATGGAGGAAGATATCATTGTGCACAATTTCTATGTTGTTGAAGGCGGTTTTCCTATTCCTACTGATGGAATAATAGGAAGAGATATTTTATCAGAGTATTTATGCAGAATCGATTTTGAAACGTACACAATTGCATTCAACGTTAATGACAGAGATGTAGTGTTACCCATGAACTACAGACCAGTGACTCACCGCTGTATAACCATACATCAAGATCAGAAATCATTTTGCCGCTAAACATTAAAGTTGAAGAAGAAAGTATTGTACTCAACAAAGAATTAGCAGAAGGAGTTTATCTAGCTAATTGCATTATACCAGCACACGGGGTTGTTCATGTTAAACTGCTGAACTCCACTGACAAAGATGTAACTATTGATAATATTGATTGTGAAGTGAATCCTTTAAGAGATTATCACGTCTGCCATACAACCACTGATCAATGCGAGGAAAACACCACTAGGTTGAACACTTTATTGGAATCCTTGGATATTGGTACAAGTGATCCAGAAGCTAAAGAGTCGATAATAGATATCTTTGCAGAATTTCAAGATATTTTCCATTTACCTGGAGAGAAGCTTACCGTAAACAATTTTTATACTCAACGCATTGAGACTTCAGATTCCATTCCAGTTTACATAAAAAACTACAGACTCCCACAGACACAAATGGGAGAAATTAAGAAACAGGTTGCACAACTTTTGGAAGACGACATAATTGAAGATTCTGTCAGTCCTTACAATTCACCATTATTGGTTGTACCAAAGAAATCCACAGATGGGCAAAAGAAATGGCGTTTGGTTGTTGACTTTAGGAAACTCAACGACAGAATAGTAAATGATAAGTTTCCACTAACCCGGATTGAAGACGTTTTAGACAGACTTGGAAGAGCTAAGTATTTCTCAACACTTGATATGACAAGCTCGTTCCACCAAATAAATCTTCACAGCGAATCGCGTCCACTCACAGCTTTTTCAACTGGAAATGGACATTATCAATTCAAACGTTTACCATTTGGTTTGAAAATTTCATCAAATAGTTTTCAAAGAATGCTAACAGTTGCTTTAAGTGGTTTAGATGCATCCGCTTTTCTTTACGTGGATGACATCATCGTTTTTGGATGTAGTCTCAAACATCACAACGAAAATTTGCGAGATGTATTTCGAAGATTGAGAAAATTCAACCTTAAATTAAATGCAAACAAGTGCAGTTTTTTGAAGCCGGAGGTAGTCTATTTGGGACATCTCATAACGGATAAAGGAGTGAAGACTGATCCAGCCAAAGATGAAATAATAAGACAATATCCAGTACCAACTAATGCTGATGAAGTCAGACGATTTGTGGCCTTTTGTAATTATTATAGGCGCTTTATACCGAACTTTGCCGATAAAGCAAAATGCTTGAATATGCTTCTGAGAAAGAATCAGAAATTCGAATGGAGTTTGCAGTGCCAAAATGCATTTGAAACTTTGAAGACTAGTTTACTTAAACCTCCAGTACTACAATACCCGGATTTTTCACAAACTTTTATATTGACGACAGACGCATCTAACTATGCTCTGGGAGCAGTTCTGTCTCAAGGAGTAATTGGCAGCGATTTGCCAATTTCGTACGCCAGCGCTACTCTATCAAAACATGATTTAAATAAACCGGTATTAGAAAAGGAACTCCTTGCCATTCATTGGGGAATCAACTTTTTTAGACCCTACCTTTATGGCAGAAAATTTATAGTTGTGACTGACCACAGACCACTTGTTTCATTATTCTCACATAAAAACCCATCTTCTAAGATGACACGTATTCGAATGGATTTATGTGACTATGATTTTGAAATAGTGTACAAGAAAGGGAAGATGAACACGAATGCTGACGCTTTGTCAAGAATAAACATAAATAGCGAAACTTTAAAAGCGATGATTCCCACTTCAATCGAGCGAGACGCTCAAGTCCTAGCCATTACTAGAAGCATGCAAAAAGAATTACATGCACAAAACCATAACAATGACACCCATAGTGATGAAGTACCAATTTCGAAGCCTGATCAACTTTTAATTTGGGAATGCACATCACCCACTGATATACGAAATATGAGAAAACTCGAGTTTATACCGGATATGCAGAGAAAGAAAACAGTATTTGAGATAAATGATAGCAATGTATCTGTCATATACAGCGATAATCCATCGAACACTAAGGTGACTTTGGAGAAACTTATATTGAAGATGCAACAGCAACGAATAAAAGAATTAGCAATGAGCAAAAATGATGAATTGTTCAAATCCATGGCCATGGAAGAATTCAAAACAATCATGAGTGAATTAATACAAAAGAATAAAGTAAATTTGAAAATTATATTATATGAAGAACCGAAAAGAATAAATTGCACACATACACAATTGAAAATAATAGCAGAATACCACGACTCACCACACGGAGGACATTTAGGAGTCCGCAAAACATTACTGAAATTAAAACAGCGATACATATGGAAGAATATGTCAAAAATGGTCAAGAGATATGTCTTAAGTTGCCCACAATGTAAATTGAACAAACAGACTAGACACACAAAAGAAACACTTACGATGACAGATACACCAGGAACAAGTTTTGAAACAATATCAATAGATACAGTAGGTCCATTAAGGGTTTCTAATAATAACAGGTATATTTTAACTATACAATGTGAATTAACAAAGTATGTTGTAGCATATCCAATGGAGACAAAAGACGCGAAAACTGTTGCGAAAACTCTCGTAGAGAAATTCATTTTAATTTATGGGAATTTTAAAGTTCTAAAGTCAGATAAGGGTACAGAGTTTACGAATCAGCTGATGGCGGAAGTATGTCGTTTATTGGATATAAAGCAAATATTTAGTGCCCCATACCACCACGAGACATTGGGTTCAATAGAGCGAAATCATAGAGTTCTTAACGAATTTTTATTAAATTTCACCAAAGATGATGAATGGGACTCTTGGATACCATATTTTACGTTTGCATACTAATTATTCACCATATGAGCTAGTTTTTGGTAAATTACCTTATTAACCGAACGATGAGATAAGAAAAGCAAATAAATGCTATAATATGGATGATTACGCCAATGAATTGAAACAAAGACTTAAATATTCTCTTGCTAAGTCAAAAGAGTATTTAGAGAAATCAAAAATAAAGAGAGTTCATAGTAACCAAACTTCTAATCCACTTATTTTGAAAAAAGGCGATTTTGTACTTTTACGCCAGATGAATAGAAAAAAGAATCAATCACCGTATCTAGGCCCATATGAAATTGTAAATAGAGAGGGCGTAAATAGTTTTATAAATGTCGATGGAAAAATAAAGAAATTCCATAATAATATGTTAAAACCATGGTATTATTTAACAATGAATTCAACCTAATTGTGATTATATATTATATGAAACTTTTCCATTATGATGATAAAAAAATTTTTTCTAACTGAATTGAATAATTTAATATTTATAAAAATAATTTTTTCATATAAACATTCAAAAATTATTTTTTTTTATAGGGTGAGGGTGTAGTGTAAACGGTATTATATGTATGAATCAGCTGTTTAGTAGTTTAAGTATAATTGGATTTTTGATCAGCTGTTTAGTAATAAGTTTATATCATATGTTATGTTTAAGGATTGTTGTTTATTTTTAAGGATAATGTTGAAAAAAGAATTAGAAATTATAAATACCGTTATTTAAGTATAAAAGATGAATAATTTTCAATAAAGTCAATCATTCAGTTTTGAAAGCCTAAACCGGCATTTTCATTTAAAAAGGATAAACTTGCTGTGGCACCTGGTTGTGCCTGCAAAGAAAAATATAAAAACCTTTTTCTGCCCGTGGCGTTTTTAATTAAAATCCTTTTCGCTCTAGGGCGCATATTTAAGGAGATATGGGCAAATAAAGGTTTTCATATAAAAATTTCAATGTTTTTAGGTTTTGGGTGGATTTTTCAATTTTTTGGGGGTGGTCACGACTTAAAGTCCTTTTCGCTCTAGGACGCATATTTAAGGAGATATGGGCAAAAGAAGTTTTTCATATAAAAATTTCAATTTTTTTAGGTTTTGGGTGGATTTTTCAATTTTTTGGGGTGGTCACGAATTAAAGTCCTTTTCGCTCTAGGACGCATATTTTTTCAATTTTTTGGGGTGGTCACGAATTATAGTCCTTTTCGCTCTAGGACGCTTAGTTTAGGAGATATGCGCAAAAGAAGTTTTTCATATAACAATTTAATTTTTTTTTAGGTTTTGGGTGGATTTTTCAATTTTTTGGGGTGGTCACGAATTAAAGTCCTTTTCGCTCTAGGACGCATATTTAAGGAGATATGGGCAAAAGAAGTTTTTCATATAAAAATTTCAATTTTTTTAGGTTTTGGGTGGATTTTTCAATTTTTTGGGGTGGTCACGAATTATAGTCCTTTTCGCTCTAGGACGCTTAGTTTAGGAGATATGGGCAAAAGAAGTGTTTCATATAAAAATTTCAATATTTTTAGGTTTTGGGGGGATTTTTCGATTTTTTGGGGGTGGTCACGAATTAAAGTCCTTTTCGCTCTAGGACGCATATTTAAGGAGATATGGGCAAAAGAAGGTTTTCATATAAAAATTTCAATTTTTTTAGGTTTTGGGTGGATTTTTCAATTTTTTGGGGGTGGTCACGACTTAAAGTCCTTTTCGCTCTAGGACGCATATTTAAGGAGATATGGGCAAAAGAAGTTTTTCATATAAAAATTTAAATTTTTTTAGGTTTTGGGTGGATTTTTCAATTTTTTGGGGGTGGTCACGAATTAAAGTCCTTTTCGCTCTAGGACGCTTAGTTTAGGAGATATGGGCAAAAGAAGGTTTTCATATAAAAACTTCAATTTTTTTAGGTTTTGGGTGGATTTTTCAATTTTTTGGGGGTGGTCACGACTTAAAGTCTTTTTCGCTCTAGGACGCATATTTAAGGAGATATGGGCAAAAGAAGTTTTTCATATAAAAATTTCAATTTTTTTAGGTTTTGGGTGGATTTTTCAATTTTTTGGGGGTGGTCACGAATTAAAGTCCTTTTCGCTCTAGGACGCATATTTAAGGAGATATGGGCAAAAGAAGTTTTTCATATAAAAATTTCAATTTTTTTAGGTTTCGGGTGGATTTTTCAATTTTTTGGGGTGGTCACGAATTAAAGTCCTTTTCGCTCTAGGACGCATATTTAAGGAGATATGGGCAAAAGAAGTTTTTCATATAAAATTTCAATTTTTTTAGGTTTTGGGTGGATTTTTCAATTTTTTGGGGGTGGTCACGAATTAAAGTCCTTTTCGCTCTAGGACGCATATTTAAGGAGATATGGGCAAAAGAAGTTTTTCATATAAAAATTTCAATTTTTTTAGGTTTTGGGTGGATTTTTCAATTTTTTGGGGTGGTCACGAATTAAAGTCCTTTTCGCTCTAGGACGCATATTTAAGGAGATATGGGCAAAAGAAGTTTTTCATATAAAAATTTCAATTTTTTTAGGTTTTGGGTGGATTTTTCAATTTTTTGGCGGTGGTCACGAATTAAAGTCCTTTTCGCTCTAGGACGCATATTTAAGGAGATATGGGCAAAAGAAGGTTTTCATATAAAAATTTCAATTTTTTTAGGTTTTGGGTGGATTTTTCAATTTTTTGGGGGTGGTCACGACTTAAAGTCCTTTTCGCTCTAGGACGCATATTTAAGGAGATATGGGCAAAAGAAGTTTTTCATATAAAAATTTCAATTTTTTTAGGTTTTGGGTGGATTTTTAAATTTTTTTGGGGTGGTCACGAATTAAAGTCGCTCTAGGACGCATATTTAAGGAGATATGGGCAAAAGAAGTTTTTCATATAAAAACTTCAATTTTTTTAGGTTTTGGGTGGATTTTTCAATTTTTTGGGGTGGTCACGAATTATAGTCCTTTTCGCTCTAGGACGCTTAGTTTAGGAGATATGGGCAAAAGAAGTTTTTCATATAAAAATTTCAATTTTTTTAGGTTTTGGGTGGATTTTTCAATTTTTTGGGGGTGGTCATGAATTAAAGTCCTTTTCGCTCTAGGACGCATATTTAAGGAGATATGGGCAAAAGAAGTTTTTCATATAAAAATTTCAATTTTTTTAGGTTTTGGGTGGATTTTTCAATTTTTTGGGGTGGTCACGAATTATAGTCCTTTTCGCTCTAGGACGCTTAGTTTAGGAGATATGGGCAAAAGAAGTTTTTCATATAAAAATTTCAATTTTTTAGGTTTTGGGTGGATTTTTCAATTTTTTGGGGGTGGTCACGAATTAAAGTTCTTTTCGCTCTAGGACGCATATTTAAGGAGATATGGGCAAAAGAAGGTTTTCATATAAAAACTTCAATTTTTTTAGGTTTTGGGTGGATTTTTCAATTTTTTGGGGGTGGTCACGACTTAAAGTCCTTTTCGCTCTAGGACGCATATTTAAGGGGATATGGGCAAAAGAAGTTTTTCATATAAAAATTTCAATTTTTTTAGGTTTTGGGTGGATTTTTCAATTTTTTGGGGGTGGTCACGAATTAAAGTCCTTTTCGCTCTAGGACGCATATTTAAGGAGATATGGGCAAAAGAAGTTTTTCATATAAAAATTTAAATTTTTTTAGGTTTTGGGTGGATTTTTCAATTTTTTGGGGGTGGTCACGAATTAAAGTCCTTTTCGCTCTAGGACGCTTAGTTTAGGAGATATGGGCAAAAGAAGTTTTTCATATAAAAATTTCAATTTTTTAGGTTTTGGGTGGATTTTTTAATTTTTTGGGGGTGGTCACGAATTAAAGTCCTTTTCGCTCTAGGACGCATATTTAAGGAGATATGGGCAAAAGAAGTTTTTCATATAAAAATTTCAATTTTTTTAGGTTTTGGGTGGATTTTTCAATTTTTTGGGGGTGGTCACGAATTAAAGTCCTTTTCGCTCTAGGACGCATATTTAAGGAGATATGGGCAAAAGAAGTTTTTCATATAAAAATTTCAATTTTTTTAGGTTTTGGGTGGATTTTTCAATTTTTTGGGGTGGTCACGAATTAAAGTCCTTTTCGCTCTAGGACGCATATTTAAGGAGATATGGGCAAAAGAAGTTTTTCATATAAAATTTCAATTTTTTTAGGTTTTGGGTGGATTTTTCAATTTTTTGGGGGTGGTCACGACTTAAAGTCCTTTTCGCTCTAGGACGCATATTTAAGGAGATATGGGCAAAAGAAGTTTTTCATATAAAAATTTCAATTTTTTTAGGTTTTGGGTGGATTTTTCAATTTTTTGGGGTGGTCACGAATTATAGTCCTTTTCGCTCTAGGACGCTTAGTTTAGGAGATATGGGCAAAAGAAGTTTTTCATATAAAAATTTCAATTTTTTTAGGTTTTGGGTGGATTTTTCAATTTTTTGGGGGTGGTCACGAATTAAAGTCCTTTTCGCTATAAGACGCATATTTAAGGAGATATGGGCAAAAGAAGTTTTTCATATAAAAATTTCAATTTTTTTAGGTTTTGGGTGGATTTTTCAATTTTTTGGGGGTGGTCACGAATTAAAGTCCTTTTCGCTCTAGGATGCATATTTAAGGAGATATGGGCAAAAGAAGGTTCTCATATAAAAATTTCAATTTTTTTAGGTTTTGGGTGGATTTTTCAATTTTTTGGGGGTGGTCACGAATTAAAGTCCTTTTCGCTCTAGGACGCATATTTAAGGAGATATGGGCAAAAGAAGTTTTTCATATAAAAATTTCAATTTTTTTAGGTTTTGGGTGGATTTTTCAATTTTTTGGGGGTGGTCACGAATTAAAGTCCTTTTCGCTCTAGGACGCATATTTAAGGAGATATGGGCAAAAGAAGTTTTTCATATAAAAATTTCAATTTTTTTAGGTTTTGGGTGGATTTTTAAATTTTTTGGGGGTGGTCACGAATTAAAGTCCTTCTCGCTCTAGGACGCATATTTAAGGAGATATGGGCAAAAGAAGGTTCTCATATAAAAATTTCAATTTTTTTAGGTTTTGGGTGGATTTTTCAATTTTTTGGGGGTGGTCACGAATTAAAGTCCTTTTCGCTCTAGGACGCATATTTAAGGAGATATGGGGAAAAGAAGTTTTTCATATAAAAATTTCAATTTTTTTAGGTTTTGGGTGGATTTTTCAATTGTTTGAGGGTGGTCACGAATTAAAGTCCTTTTCGCTCTAGGACGCATATTTAAGGAGATATGGGCAAAAGAAGGTGTTCATATAAAAATTTCAATTTTTTTAGGTTTTGGGTGGATTTTTCAATTTTTTGGGGGTGGTCACGAATTAAAGTCCTTTTCGCTCTAGGACGCTTAGTTTAGGAGATATGGGCAAAAGAAGTTTTTCATATAAAAATTTCAATTTTTTAGGTTTTGGGTGGATTTTTCAATTTTTTGGGGGTGGTCCCGAATTAAAGTCCTTTTCGCTCTAGGACGCTTAGTTTAGGAGATATGGGCAAAAGAAGTTTTTCATATAAAAATTTCAATTTTTTTAGGTTTTGGGTGGATTTTTCAATTTTTTGGGGGTGGTCACGAATTAAAGTCCTTTTCGCTCTAGGACGCATATTTAAGGAGATATGGGCAAAAGAAGTTTTTCATATAAAAATTTCAATTTTTTTAGGTTTTGGGTGGATTTTTCAATTTTTTGGGGGTGGTCACGAATTAAAGTCATTTTCGCTCTAGGACGCATATTTAAGGAGATATGGGCAAAAGAAGTTTTTCATATAAAAATTTAAATTTTTTTCGGTTTTGGGTGGATTTTTCAATTTTTTGGGGGTGGTCACGAATTAAAGTCCTTTTCGCTATAAGACGCATATTTAAGGAGATATGGGCAAAAGAAGTTTTTCATATAAAAACTTCAATTTTTTTAGGTTTTGGGTGGATTTTTCAATTTTTGGGGTGGTCACGAATTATAGTCCTTTTCGCTCTAGGACGCTTAGTTTAGGAGATATGGGCAAAAGAAGGTTTTCATATAAAAATTTCAATTTTTTTAGGTTTTGGGTGGATTTTTCAATGTTTTGGGGGTGGTCACGAATTAAAGTCCTTTTCGCTCTAGGACGCATATTTAAGGAGATATGGGCAAAAGAAGTTTTCCATATAAAAATTTCAATTTTTTTAGGTTTTGGGTGGATTTTTCAATATTTTGGGGTGGTCACGAATTAAAGTCCTTTTCGCTCTAGGACGCATATTTAAGGAGATATGGGCAAAAGAAGTTTTTCATATAAAAATTTCAATTTTTTTAGGTTTTGGGTGGATTTTTCAATTTTTTGGGGGTGGTCACGAATTAAAGTCCTTTTCGCTCTAGGACGCATATTTAAGGAGATATGGGCAAAAGAAGTTTTTCGTATAAAAATTTCAATTTTTTTAGGTTTTGGGTGGATTTTTCAATTTTTTGGGGGTGGTCACGAATTAAAGTCCTTTTCGCTCTAGGACGCATATTTAAGGAGATATGGGCAAAAGAAGTTTTTCATATAAAAATTTCAATTTTTTTAGGTTTTGGGTGGATTTTTCAATTTTTTGGGGGTGGTCACGAATTAAAGTCCTTTTCGCTCTAGGACGCATATTTAAGGAGATATGGGCAAAAGAAGTTTTTCATATAAAAATTTCAATTTTTTTAGGTTTTGGGTGAATTTTTCAATTTTTTGGGGGTGGTCACGAATTAAAGTCCTTTTCGCTATAAGACGCATATTTAAGGAGATATGGGCAAAAGAAGTTTTTCATATAAAAATTTCAATTTTTTTAGGTTTTGGGTGGATTTTTCAATTTTTTGGGGGTGGTCACGAATTAAAGTCCTTTTCGCTCTAGGACGCATATTTAAGGAGATATGGGCAAAAGAAGTTTTTCATATAAAAATTTAAATTTTTTTAGATTTTGGGTGGATTTTTCAATTTTTTGGGGGTGGTCACGAATTAAAGTCCTTTTCGCTCTAGGACGCATATTTAAGGAGATATGGGCAAAAGAAGTTTTTCATATAAAAATTTCAATTTTTTTTAGGTTTTGGGTGGATTTTTCAATTGTTTGAGGGTGGTCACGAATTAAAGACCTTTTCGCTCTAGGACGCTTAGTTTAGGAGATATGGGCAAAAGAAGTTTTTCATATAAAAATTTCAATTTTTTAGGTTTTGGGTGGATTTTTCAATTTTTTGGGGTGGTCACGAATTAAAGTCCTTTTCGCTCTAGGACGCATATTTAAGGAGATATGGGCAAAAGAAGGTTCTCATATAAAAATTTCAATTTTTTAGGTTTTGGGTGGATTTTTCAATTTTTTGGGGGTGGTCACGAATTAAAGTCCTTTTCGCTCTAGGACGCTAAGTTTAGGAGATATGGGCAAAAGAAGTTTTTCATATAAAAATTTCAATTTTTTTAGGTTTTGGGTGGATTTTTCAATTTTTTGGGGGTGGTCACGAATTAAAGTCCTTTTCGCTATAAGACGCATATTTAAGGAGATATGGGCAAAAGAAGTTTTTCATATAAAAATTTCAATTTTTTTAGGTTTTGGGTGGATTTTTCAATTTTTTGGGGGTGGTCACGAATTAAAGTCCTTTTCGCTATAAGACGCATATTTAAGGAGATATGGGCAAAAGAAGTTTTTCATATAAAAATTTCAATTTTTTTAGGTTTTGGGTGGATTTTTCAATTGTTTGAGGGTGGTCACGAATTAAAGTCCTTTTCGCTCTAGGACGCATATTTAAGGAGATATGGGCAAAAGAAGGTTTTCATATAAAAATTTCAATTTTTTTAGGTTTTGGGTGGATTTTTCAATTTTTTGGGGGTGGTCACGAATTAAAGTCCTTTTCGCTCTAGGACGCATATTTAAGGAGATATGGGCAAAAGAAGTTTTTCATATAAAAACTTCAATTTTTTTAGGTTTTGGGTGGATTTTTCAAATTTTTGGGGGTGGTCACGAATTAAAGTCCTTTTCGCTCTAGGGCAAAAGAAGTTTTTCATATAAAAATTTCAATTTTTTTAGGTTTTGGGTGGATTTTTCAATTTTTTGGGGGTGGTCACGAATTAAAGTCCTTTTCGCTATAAGACGCATATTTAAGGAGATATGGGCAAAAGAAGTTTTTCATATAAAAATTTCAATTTTTTTTGGTTTTGGGTGGATTTTTCAATTTTTTGGGGGTGGTCACGAATTAAAGTCCTTTTCGCTATAAGACGCATATTTAAGGAGATATGGGCAAAAGAAGTTTTTCATATAAAAATTTCAATTTTTTTAGGTTTTGGGTGGATTTTTCAATTGTTTGAGGGTGGTCACGAATTAAAGTCCTTTTCGCTCTAGGACGCATATTTAAGGAGATATGGGCAAAAGAAGGTTTTCATATAAAAATTTCAATTTTTTTAGGTTTTGGGTGGATTTTTCAATTTTTTGGG